>NC_061784.1:2979419-3631719 GCF_022458985.1 Mugil cephalus
CAGCGTCGGTTATTCATACGCTTTTCTCATGCGGCGCCACTAAATAGTATGTTTGACTAATTAGTCATATCAGCACCAACAATGAAGACACAAGTACTGTGGTTGGCTGTGCTGTGCTGTGTACGTTGGTGTGGTCCACAGCTACACTGCTCTTGCCAATACTACACGAACAAAGTTGATGGCTTCTACATTTGTCACCTCTGTAGAAAGTTGAGTGTTGAAACATAAAGGAATGTCAAGGTGTTTATATGCCCTGTTGCATTTCTGCATACACAACAAACTTGGAGCACTTGGTAATCAAATCCCACACAGGCATGCTTTGGAAAGTTACTCATATTTGACACTGACTAGCAGTGAAAACACAGCCCACAGTGAAAATGGAATACAGTGGAACTTGAATGCATGTGAAATATTTGTTCCATCCTGTAAAATCTGTGTGCTGCAAGACCGAGCACTGCTGCATTCCTTTTGTGAGGTTTGCCCCGAGGGTCTGCACTGACAAGGGTAGTCACCAGTGCAATGGTGAGAAAGACTATGAAAACGGAGCAGGCAAGCGACAACACGCCCCTCTTTTAAGGAGAAGAGTTCGAAGGGATTGTAGCAGTTGTGACATAAAGATACTTGTCATGAGATCTTTTTTCTTTAAACTAGTTTATGCAATCAGAAATTTAACACCACGCCACTATAGCATATTAAAACATACACACACCAGCCAGTTCACTTAGCTACACTGGTTCAAATTAATTCATTCTAATATGACGTAAACTTTCTAACCGTTGTAACGTTCAGATCATGTTGAAACAGCGTCGTAAGGTGGTAAATCAACTAGATGATCATTGTGGAGGATGTCATTTGTGGCGCTGTTAAACTGAACTGATGTAAACAGGAAGACACCTAGTTCCCAATGAAACAGAAGTGTGAAACTGATGTGTGTTTCTGTTAAGCCTACCCCAATGACTAAAATGCAGTTGTAAAAATAATTAAAACATGTGTTAGAACTATTTCATTTTCACTAGTATACCTAAAGAACTGGCAAGTGAGTGCACACTTCTCAAACTAGAATTTGTAGACTTGGTTTATCTTACTCTTACTTCTAAATTAACAGTTAAGTTAAAAACAGATAAAACATAAATTGACCCTTTTACAACACTAAATTGAACTTTTCACACCCAGTTTTTTCTTAGGTACATTATGTGAATAATTAAATGTGTCTTTGACTGGTTAAGATAAATTTGAAATAAAAATGTTTATCTCAGGTGCTCTCCAGGGCGGACATCTACACCGACTTCTTCTTTCCCAAGAGCTCCGTACCCAAATCTGACACGCACAATACAATGTACAATTACAGCACCTTCTGTCAGTGAGTTACTGCTATTCTATATCAGCAGACTAGAAAATATAGTTAACCATCAACTCCAACCATCCGTGCAGCTTTTGAACCAGGGGTCGTAAACATGAAGGTAATGAAACAACCTGCACTTAACTCTAACATTAATTAAGAAACCTTTAAGCTCAGAGAGAAAACTACCAGTAGTTGGTTAATTTCATTTAATCCTTGAAGCAACCTAGTGATGAAAACCTTTGAAGCTCTCTAAACACATAAAATGTCATTCAAATTTGTCAGCAATAAACTGCTTAGTGTGTGAAGAAAGGAGAGTGGGGAGATAGAGCTGGAGATAGGAAGAGAGAAAGGGAGAGAGACCACACCACCACTGTAGGTGTGAACTGCTCCAGTCAGTAGCATGTGCACTCTTTCATCGTACTACTAAGTTATCCTGTTGGTGAACACCAGCTCACTGGAGACATAACGTTAGAACGCTGCCACCGCATTGATCCTGCTGCTGGTGAGTGATCAAGTTTCATCTGTTTTAATATTCTCTACTGATGTGTCAAAACTGATTTTTATTCATGCATTAAGAAATGCCACTTTTAAATCTAATGCCTGACGTCATCAGACCTTTGTGGAAAATTTAAAGACTTGCACACAGCTTAGAATTATATTTTTTCTGGATATACAGGTTTTAGCTTTTAACTGGCTTTTGCAGTTAAAGAACCAAATAAAGGCAAAAAAGGTAACAATAATATTAAGGATGCCAATCAACTACTAACTAGAACTATTAACATTATGACAGTAACTCTAAAGCACACAAAGCAATGAAAAATTATATGTCAGGAAAATAAAATACCTATAAATTCATTTACAAAAAATAAATAAAATGGGAGGTTGGTCCTAAAAGTCCTACGAAACTGCTTTAAAAAATGTCCCAAAAAGTGTCACATATGTGATGACTTATATGAAACATTAGTGTGACTGCAGCAAAATGTTAACTGAAAGATGTTTAAATGGAGATTTGCTTATCCACCATGAACATAGTTAAATTAACACATCTTATGATCTCAACAAGTGACTAACTTTATGAGTTTCAGTAAATTCGTATTAAACTCTGCATGTAATGAAAGCAAACGTTTACCTGTTTTATGAGGAAAAGAGGTTGTATGCAAACTTAACTGTCTATGTATTTGAAGCCATTCGTGTGCATTCTCATCACCCCAGCAAATGTACATACCATAAAATGTGACGGTTTGACCTGATTAATGTTTCACTTGCCACAGGTTTAATTGTTCCAACAGAGGCCACCGAACATGCTCCTTCCTTTCATCATATGCTCACTTCAACCAACTGAATCTCCAGATATGTCAGCAACACAGTGATGTAAAGACTGGGAATTGAAATTCATTTTGAAATATGGAGCTGTGGAATATGACTGATTTAACAGACAAGCCAACCTCAGCTTTGTTGAACTGTACTGTGGACACAAGCTACCGCTTCACCTTCTACCAAGTGTCCTACAGCATCATCTTCCTACTGGGTTTGGTCACCAACAGCTTGGCTCTACGCAGACTGTGTCTATCTTCCTGCACCATGAACAGCACAGCCATTTACATGGCGAGTTTATCAACCGCTGACTTGTTTTTTGTGATCTCTCTCCCTCTGAGAATCTACTACTATCACCAAAAAGCTCAAGCTTCCAATACGGGAGTTTGGTCCGGTTGGACTCCCGGGGTGGCTTACTGCCAGCTCACTTTCTCCCTCAAATACATCAGTTTGTATGGGGGCATCTTCTTCTTGGTGTGCATTGCTGTGGATCGTTACTTTGCTGTAGTGCATCCCCTTGCATCAACACTCCGCAGGTTGCGTGTCGCACAGATGGTAAGCGGGGGGATCTGGTGCCTGGTGCTAGGGCTCAGTGTGAGTCTCCCTTTGTTGCATTTGGCAGCCACTCACCATAACCAGGGCTGTCTGCTGGACCCTTCCTCACAACGCCACCGCACCATCATCCTGGTGTCCCTGGGCTTAGTCATGGTGTCATTTCTGCTGCCCACTCTGCTGCTCCTCTACAGCTACTGCAGGGTGCTGAGCGTGCTTGGCCAACCGAGACGCCGCTGCCGCAGCAATCACCACAACCGCCGGCACACTCTCAGGGTTATTTACTGTGTGCTGGGTGTCTTCCTGGTGTGCTTCCTCCCCTATCACATTAACTTGCTGGGATATACCCTGACACATCTGAAGTTGCTGCCTCATTGTGGTCTAGCCAAGGTGACCAAATATATGCAGCCCGTGGTACTTTGTCTAGCCAGTTTCAACTGCTGCCTCAACCCACTCATCTATTACTTCTCCAGTAGCCTGGTGCATAAGGAGGTGCCTGGTGGTGGAGGCAGTGGGAGCCAGTGACACAGTAATAAACAAGAAAATCTACAGTATATGTATAGACCACAAATATATAAAACTGTCAGTTTTCATATATTATGCTGTTGCCCCTAATGCACAATTTTCTGTTATAAATATGTGTCAGTACCCAGTGTGAAATATTGATATTACATGTTTTTCATATTTTGGGATTGTTCCTATATCGAGCATTCTTTAGTAGTTTATATTCATTTTATGTTATTCTTAAAATGTAGTAATTGTCTTGTCAAAACCAATAAAAGGATTGGTATGTTCACAGAGACTGTGTTTTATGTTTTGTATTCATATGTACTATCAAAATGAAATAGTGGCATTATTACAGAGATGCTCAAGTCGGGATGAAACGGAAATGAAACTGACCGTCCTCCATGCAATCCTCTCCATGATTAGGTTTTCGCAGGTCTCCAGATGTTTGACAATATCTTTGCTCAGAGTGGGCTCAGCCTTGATGAAGCTCTCGATGAGTTTGTAGAAGTCAAAGGCTGCTAGGTTGAAAACATCCAGTATCCAGGGGAAACACACGCCTGTCTCAGCTGTGTCACCTCCGCCACCGTTGAAGCCTCCATTTTTGAAACTGCTCTCTAATGATTGCGGAACAGACAAGATTATTACAATTTATCACACACACAAGTATCCTCTATTCCTGTCAGGATGTAGTATGTAGCATTTGTGAGAAAATGATAGGACACACCTCCATATGTTGCCATGACCACCTCCAAAGCACAGGCCAAAAGTGATGTGTGGAATGTGGAGTGATTGAGGAGTTTACTAAAAAGGAAATCACATGACAGTACATATCAAAACAATACAAAACATGCAAACATACCCAGTGTTTAAGTAAGTGTAAGTGAATGCACACATGTAGACTTAAGATATACAATTCTCCAAGGATTTGAGAAAAACAGAAATAAAACGCACCTAAAGTTTTGCACAGATAGTCGCTTCTCTTCCTGTAAAATAATAATAATTAGATCATGTAATGTAGTGACAGCGTATGATTTAAAAAGAACAAACCTTTTTGAATAAAACCGTTAAAATAAATGAATGAAATAAGAATAAGCTACTGTACCGATTTCAGCATGGCCTCCATAACTTTATAATAAAGTCCAACGCCGAGAGTAAATCTCTGAAAGGTTTAACAGATTAAAAGTAATGAAGTCGGACATAAAATAACCCGAGGACACAATGTGTTGCCATTGTTGCGCCTTGAGTGGTAGTTCTGACCTGCCTGCCATTTACAACACAGTGTGGTCCAGCTGCCTGACCAAATCTTTGGCTGAACACCTGCCCAAGCATCTCCAAGCGCTTCAGCACATCCTGAGTCGGGTCCACCGTGCAATGCTGATCACGGCAAAGAAGAAAACAGGAAATGCATCAAAGTAAGAAGTGTGGTTCATGGGGTAGTGTAATTAGTGGCAACATTTCTAAATACCCACTTTGAAATAGGTAGCCAGGTTGGTAGATGGCTGGTCTCCACTGGAGGTGAGATCAACCCTTAACATCTGAATGGAGGTCATGGCAGCTCTGATAAAGTAAAATATGACAAACCCATGAACTCAGAACAAATCAATGAGCATTTCTCAATAACCCACCATAAATGTGCTAGAAATTCCAAGCAATGTTTGGTTTTCCAGATGGACAGACGGACGGATGCATGAATACATGGGTAGATGGCTGAAAGGAGGCGGAACCATGGCTGCATGCACGGATGCACTGATTCAGCGAGTTTCATATTCATATTCTTGGAAAATCCTTCTCTATATCTTTGAATCTTTAGTTTTACTTGCCTAGACCGGTCTGAATTTTTTTGGCAAAGTATAATCTAGTAACAATGTTCTTCTCTGGAAGCTGCGTTTATGTTTTTCTTTACCAAAGAAAGTGTTGTAAGTTCACCACTCTTCATCACTGAAGAAATAGTGCTCCACTTATATCTATCAAGCATTGTGAGTAAATAGTCAAATTACCTTTGGTCTCTTGAGAAAGGCGGCCTTTGTATTTAAGACCTGTAATTTCTAAACCTTCGTCTAATTCAAATATGAATACTCTCAGATTAAGGCTGGTCATTGCTATGGGGTGGGGGGCATGGTCTGATCTAGGTGGGTTAGTACATGTCATGATGATCAATGTAATTTACTTCACCTGTCTGATTGTATATTATAGTTGTCATTAATTCATATAGAATTTACATTCCTAAGACTAGGTTGTCTTTTCCATAAATGCACCGGTTCACAATTAAACAGTTAATAATAAGCTGACACGAGTCTTCAGTCCTTCTCATCTGGATGAAAACAAATAAATACATGAAACACTGTAGAACAGGTGAGTTCCTGCAAGCTGCTCACCTGATTGGAGTCTGGGGAGGGATGACTACTCCATCTTCATCTGGCAGACTCTTTTTTGGTGTTCTCTCAACCTGTGATCTGAAAACAGGATGTTGTTAAACACTTTTCTTAGTTCTTTAAACAAGCTGAACACTGACCGGTGAGAAAAAATCTATTACATCTCGACTTTAGGTGCAAGAAGAGTCTCATCTCCGTCAAAGAACAGCCGTCCATCGATCTCTCTGCTCTTGAGGTAGTGCTCTTCGTACTGCTGGTCGACGTCATTCCCCTGGGATGGGAAATTGGTGTCAAAAAAGTGTTGTATGGTTCCAGGCACAGTGACATGTTATTGCTGCATTGTACCAAACTATATGGATGTATTGTACAAGAGCGATATCACAGTTGTAGCAGTACATGTAAAAAAATATCAAGTGTTAAATAACCAGACACTGCAGAACCAATACCTGGTTGGATTTCTAAACATCCCGTCTTTGTTCCGTGTTTGCCACATAAATATAATCATAGCTCTGGGCTTTACACTCTTGCCAAAGTGGTGAAAGATTGAGTGATTACAACTGACCCGCAGTATCTCTGTATCTGATTAGATCTCTGTCTAAAGAAAAATAAACAGTTCTGTTCTTCTAAGCTGTGGCTCCAATATGTCTACAACTACTTTAGATAGACTTTAAATAAAAGGATCCAATAAAATATGCACCCACTTGTCAGTTCATTATGTGCACTAGTGATAAGAAATGCTTTCTTATATGACAGTCCTGCACTAAATCCCACTTCACACTCGAATGCTCCATTTATGTTGAAACAACATTATAGTTTGTGATGCTGTTAAAATACACAAAAAGCACTTCTATTATTTAGCCTAGCCCACTGACTACAATGGCAAGTTTTTTCTTGTTTTTGTTTTTTTACGTGTGCAAAGAGGTTCTGTCCGATGTGGAGTGTTGAATAGAGGAATTTGTTTTTTACTTAATAGACAAGCCTGAATCTGTTGAAAACCCAATGTTTTCAAAATCGTTTTGGACCTAATTCGTCATAGGTAGATAGACACAGATTTTTAACAAGTTGTCTAAAGATTGACTGACTGTAACTGAACTGTATCAGATCAAACATTAATCAAATAAACATAAAGCCTTCAATAAGTCTGCAACTAGATACAACACATTTCCCAAGTAAACTAACCTGGCTGAATTTTTTTTCCAGATGAACCAGGCTTTTCAATAGCAGGTAGGATCAATACTTTAGACATTATTTATATAACACACTTATAAAAATACTGCCCACCATCTGTCCGTTGCTGGGGTAATATAAAAGTAAAATAAATATCTCTTGCATCCTTCTTCAGAGGAGCGTGTCAGTGTCAGCAAACAGTAGCATCCTGTCTCCACTATTTTCATCGCTGCCTCTGCAATACTACCGTGACACCCTATAAAGGGTCCCCTGCTTGAGCACACATTTTCCTCACACCGTGTATGTGAAAACAAACATGTCTGAGCGGCAAAGAGGACAGCTAACATCTGTCAGACACTCAAATGCTCAACAATGGCAACAGCAGGCAGCGACGATAACTAATGGAAACAGTAAGTGCAAAGAGGGCTGAGAGAAACCAGACATACGCGCAGATCTTGTGACAGTTGACCCGTACCTGAGGAAAATCTGGGCTTCTCGATTGATCCAGTGAGTCTAGGAAAGCTGTGAAACTGGTCTGGTATACGTTCTTCACCTGGAAATACAAAAGGCATAAAGGGAATATGAGATTAAAAACACAGAAATTTTTACATTGTGCATGTACTTTGAAAAAACAGACAAGAGCTCCCACCTCTTCTGCATTGCATTCATTTTCTTTGCACAAAGTTTCGAGAAGTTGCAAATCAACTTCTGGCTCTGGAGGTCGGGATCTGGCTTTGCTCTGGTTGCGACGAGATGTTCGCGTTGGGGGGCTCTGAACTTTGCTGATTGCTGATTCTGAGAGAAAAAAAAATTGAAGATGTTAAAAAATCTCTGGTCACCGCTACTAACACATATTTTCATGATACATCCCCACGCATTACAAACTGTGATGCTCTGTGTGTTCTGACACCTTTCTATCAGCATCATCATCAACTCTTTCAGCAGTCTCAGCTACAGTAGCTCATCTGTGGATTGGTACTGACCACTGCAAACTGGGAGCAGCCCAGAGCTGTAGTCTTGGAGATGCACTGACCAAGTTATCACAATTTGATTATAGTCAAGGTCACTCAAATCCCTTCACTTGCCAATTTTTCCTGCTTCTAATATCAACACAGGAAACTTAAGGACAAAATGTTCGCTTGCTACCTAATAAACTCCACCAACTGACACATGTCATGATAACAACATAATCAGTGTTATTCATCTGACCAGTGATCATGACCATGCAGTTAAAATGTTATGTCTGATCAGTGTAAGAAATGCTTTGACTTTTCTTGAAGTTGTCACACGCTAAGGGCTGAAGATCTATAAGACATACGTTAGAGTAAATGATACTAAAGCGTACTGTAAAGAGGCTGCAGAAGGTCCGGAGGACAGCGCTTGATGAAAAGCTCCAGTGTACAAAGAAGCAACTGGAATGATATGACCAGGTCATCCTCCATCTGCAAGGCCCTTCCTGCAGACAGCAGAGACACATGAGGAGCACAGTCACAATAACACTGACGCTAGAAACAACAGAACTGTAACCATGAGGAGAAACATGTTCCAGTTCTTTGGAACTCTACAGCTGAGCACGAAGTAGGAAGGAAGGGGGAAAAGAAGAAGACAGATCAACATGAAAATGATTCCATCTAGTGTGTTAACAGCTTGGTCACAGTGTGTTCAAATGCTTAACCTACCTTTGGCCAAAAGAAACATAGTCCAGCAAGTCCGCATGGTCTCCCTTTCCCTTGAAGATGAGATATTTGACCATTAACCACACACCTGCATCATATCTTTCATCCCAATATCATAATCTATCATAATAATACAAAAAGGTACTAAAAAAAAGAGTGACAAACATATTTCTCTTATATGGCAGAACAGTCTCCAACTTACTTTCCATCCGAAGTCAAAGCAAAGATTTTCTTACATGTTCTGAAACAACATGAAACTTAAGATTAGTAACAATTATGCCACAGACTCTGTTACATAAATCAAACCCTGCAATGTACTGTTATGCTCACTCACTTCTCAAATCTCTGGTACAGAGCCAGCATCACGTCATACTTCTTCTCCATTCGTGTCAGTGCTGAATTCACTTTGGAGCTTATTGTATCCAGGTTTACATCCAACTTCCTCACCAGATCCATGAACTGTTTTACACTACAAAAGAGAAAAGATTAATTTGATTCACACAATATATAACAATAAGAGCAAAAGTGTAAAATCAAATAATTGATGACTAAAGTTATTTGTAACACTGCTAAGGCTTCTTGTTCTCTAGAGTTGCCATTCAGACATGACATGTTATTCTACATAGGATCTATTCAAATGATCAAAATTGCATGAAAGCAGGTTCACTATGAGCTGACTAATGTCAATTAGCACTTACTTAAGAGTGACTGCTTTGAGAACCTGAGTAAAGGTGAAACAGGTGACATCCATGTCTATGACAGTCACAAACAGAGAAGCACCCCACAGCCTCTTCTGGCTGTCCTGAAATAAAATGTACAAAAGACAATGTTAGAAATGACTATTTAGTCACATCTCCTCTTCTTTGTCTTGGATGGAATCATTTCAAAAGAAATGTAATTAAGTTGCTTTTTATCCTCTACTGGCCATTATTAGGTACCTTACAAAATCTGGGAAATGTTTTTGGTACTGTACCCAACTACTATTTGCAAATCAAAAACTTTACAGCAGTCTGAAGTAAGGATGATAAAGAATTAAGGTTTGATTTGTTTTGTGTAATGCAAATCTGAGAAAGCTTTTCAAAAAAGCATAACCAACAGAAAGTATTTGATTGGGAGGACATGTCCATTTGTATAGTGACAAACCAAACGACATCATGGCCACAAAATAATATATATGAACCAATGTCCTGAAGGGATGTTTTTGTTCTCTTATGGAATAGTTTTCGACCAGATTAACAGTTGTTTAAATCCATGCCTTATGCCCAAATGTACAGTCAGAGAGCAATTCATGAACACATACAGTGACTCCATCCATGGACTCTTGAACATCTTTCCACAGCTTCCAAGCACGTTCACACACCAGGTCTGTCACATGAAGGCTTTTACACAGAGTCACAAACTCGGCATCCTTGTCTCTGTGTCTGGAGGATGGAGGTCAGAGATCAATAATTGTGTAGAACATGATAATGTGCTGCATAGATGACAACAATAGGACACATCCCAGACTGTTAGCCACAGGCTGGGTCAGACAAGGGGTGTATTTGTGTGTTATAACAGCGAGAAGTTTAAAGATACGTCAGTTATTAAATAGCAATAAGATGAATAAAGTTGTGCTGGGTTAGAAGACATTAAACCTCGTTGTATTAGCTAAAAAAACAGCATATGTTACTTAATTTTCAGCAGCTACCTAGTCCCAGTCAACCTAACGGTTGGTCACTTAAAAGCTAGCTAGCAAGAGTTAAGCCCTTGGACGAACCCGCTACACGTTACGTTGTAGTGTCATATTCTACAAAATAAACCACGATTTTCCGACTGTTGACACGCTGTTGAATGGAGAGAGGAAGCATAACTTTTCTTACTTCTTAACAGATAACTCTGGACTTTCCTTCTTATCGGGAGAGGCACTTTCTGCACTGGGCTTCAGCTCCTTGCTCTGAGGAGTCACAGAGTTGCGTTTCTTCGGTGCCATCTTGGCGTCCGGTTAACAAAGCGGCAAATTATTCAATTCAAAAAAGAAGCGTATTTTGAAGGTTGCGAATAATGCTTACTGAATTTAAAGCCCACTGGACGAGTTCCGTGGCAACAATACAACAAAACCTGAATAACTTCCTGAACCCGTGGTGAAGATAGTGTTCGTTTTGTATCACCGACACGCGCGGCGGAGTTCCCGCACGGTCGGTGCCAGTGCTGTTAAACGCCCTCCACAAATAATGGTCACAACGACGCGTTTCATTGACTTTTTTGTGGTGGTTTGTCTCCGTCTGACCCTGCTTTTGTCTACTTTAACACTAAATAACCGTTTCACTGGTTCATATTTATCCGGACGTGGTGCAAACAGCGGAGAACGTTCGCCGGGATCACGTGACAAACAGCAAGCGAACATACCCAAACTCTCGAGACGAAAACGCGGGAAAATATCTACGCAACATCCGTTCATTTGCATTTTGCCCGCCATCGACATGAGCACGAAGTGTTTACTCAGCACAATGTTATTAACAAGTCATTCCGTATGTACAGCGATGTAGATAGATATTTAATTTACACATATATATACATATACACACAGACATTAGATTATTACAGATAACAGTGAATTCTTTCATATCACTCTAAATTGTCTTTTAATACAATATTATCGGTAAATATGACATTTAAGGAAGCGGACATGGATCATACGTGCTAAGCCGTCTCTCTACTATTTGCCTAAACATTGCCCTCTGGGGGTAGAACTCAGTCAACACCAAACCACCCCATCACTGCCCATTACTGTCACCACAAATGTATTCTTGATCAAATATTAAAACAAAACCAGTTAAACAAAATTAATCTCAACTACACTCATCTCAAAGTTTAAAATTGTTTCCATTAGACAGCACTGACAGAAAGATCAACAATAAGTCAGAACAAAACAAAATGAATAGTTGTCAAAATGATCATTTACAGTAAAAGTTGTACACGAGAATGGCAATTTGGTGATTAAAGGCAAAAACTTCATGATGTAAAGGCCTGACAAAAATGGTAACAAATGTCTCTTAAAGGTTTAAAGGTTTGGCTCCGCTGAAGGTGATTTTGAACCTAAACACTGCAGATCTAGAGGGTTTCATTTATCCATCATCATCTACTTGTTTGAGGAAAACATTTTTGGGAGGTGTCTTAGATTTCTTTTTTATCTTTTTCTTTTTTTTGTCTCAACTTAAATAAAACTGAGCTTACCTAACAAACAATCTAAATAAAATGCATTGATGCAGTAATTGTACAATAACAATCTAAATCATCTTAAATATAATTTTTTACCAACAGATTTCCTAGCAAAGACAAAAATGATCATGTCTTGATGGACCAGTGAGTGCTCCTTCACATAGTAAACCTAAACAGGGATAAAACAATAAAACAGTGACTTAATAAGGACTCTGCTCTGCTAACAAACAGCAGAGAGGAAACTGACAATGGAGAACTGCTATAGATAAGTTCCCCCAATTGTCTTTTCACAAACAATGCATCATTTTAGATGCACAGCTCAAATTCTTGTCTACTGTTACCAGAAGTGAATAATTACAATAATTCTGTGCGCATTTGAAATTCAGACAATCAGATAAACTGATATCTGAGAGTCTACTCTCAAGGACATGTGCACAGCGACTTCAAAAACAAGTTCAAGTTTTGGCAAGTTATATTTTTCATGTATTTATTCATTCTAGCAATCATTTTAGCAATAATTCATTGTAAAACATAAAATGGATTAAAAGAACTCTTGACGCAGTACGGCCATGTAATCTGTGTGATTTGAGATCACTTCTCCGGGTCCATGAGTGGTGCAGAGGCAACGGTCCCTCCTCCTTGAATATGACATCCTACATTTGGTACGTCAGCTGCTGTTGGCCGCTGTCAGTGACAGTTCATTGCACTATGCTATGATGATAATAAATAAGATCAGCAGATATACTGCAACCTTAACATCTACGCAATGTACATAAAAAAAAATTAAAAACACTAATCATATACACATAAACAATAGTATAAATAAAGCAATTGATCCACACTGGCCTGCAGGACACAGTCTGATGAGACAGCCACCAGAGACTAGCTGGGGCGAAAAACAAAACAATAAATTTCATTGTCTCTTTACAACACAATTTGCATATCATCATGAGTTCATCACTTCTGCAAGTGTTGTTACGCCTGGCTTCCCACCTCCCACGTCATGGCTGTAAAGTCCATGTCAGTGAGTGTGACTGTGAACGGAGCCTCCACTCTCTCCGGCTCCATGTTCTCCTCTACTCTGCTGCTGCTGTTATTTACCCTCCAGGAATTCAGGGGTCGAATTGCGCTCTTGAAACGCTGCAAAAAAAAAAAAAAAGAAAAGTCAAGGATAGCTACAAACCCATAAAGGCTGTATCACATTATCTTGTTATATAATAACAGGGGTGTAACTGGAACTCAGAGTGACATAGTGGTGAAACTGACGTTTTTCAGTGTTCCAGTTTCCTTGCTGATGGCCACGATGGCCCAGATGAGGATCTGTAGACAGCAGGTCGCGCCAATGCACACACCCAGAGCTTTGCCCCAACGCGGATACACGTAAGAGCCATAGTGGAGTGAAGTGTTGTACATCTCAATGAAGATGTAGGTCAGGATGAACTACAGGCACAACAGGAAAGGCACACGGTGAGCACAGGAACATTTTACGTCATCAAAAAGACACAATGGCAGCTGTGGAGAGAATGAGAAGGCCAGGAAAGAAGTGCTGCAGGGGGGACTCAGATTGAATGTCAGTTCTCTTCTTCAATTATTCAACCGGGGTCAAGATTTCAATGTGGTTTGCAAATGAAGATCTCAAACGAGTGATATTGTTTTAGTTTGTTATCTAAACTCTTTCCTTGTTTTTGTGGATATTTAACTCCATGAGTTTCACCCCTCTTCATATTTCTACTTTGACTGAAAGTGCAACAATACATTACAATTACATTGTAAAATGCGTATCAGTTTGCCTATCTGCAAATGATAATTAGATTTCCAAAGTGCAGCAGACATACTAGAGGAGTAACATGGATTGTGCAAATGATAAAAAACTAAGTATAATGTGTGATTGAGCTGATAACATTTGGTAGCTAGTAGTGAAGATTATTACTGGGCATACGTGTCAACTATCAAATTGCGAAATCAGATCACACAATAAGCCATATGTAAACTGATTATAACTAACTGTCGGTCATGTCACATTAAACCTGAGTCTACTTAGAACAAATACTAGAAAAATATTGCATATATAGACTCACCAGCAGTAGAAACGGTGTGAAGAAAACCCAGCAGGCTTTGAAGTAAAGCAGCACTTTGCCGCACCAGGGAGGGCAGTGGCAGATCATATCAAGGATGTCTTGACAAAACTGGTTGACTCCTAATAGAAAGGTTCATTAACAAATGCATATTAGGACGCCTGGGAATCCATGGATACAAGAATAAAAGACAATATATTAAATATAAATATGTTGTTTTTAAGGGATCTCATATGGATATGAAGGGTGTCATGTAAAGGTAAGGACTGCAGGATGGGGTACCATAGAAAAAGGAGATGCCAAGGCACATGAAGAGGGTGATGATGATGAGGCCGAAACTAGTGCTGAAGGAGTCAATGAGAGTGAACCAGTAAATCCCTCCCTATGAAGACACAGACAAGGGTGGGTGGTGTGAGTCTGAACATACAAGGTATACAGGTATTTATTTTTTTAAAAAACACACTCACATCAGTCACTAACAGGAGGCCCATCAGATAGAAGGAAAAACACAGTGCGCCCAAGAATAAGGACTTGTGCAGCGTGTTCGTTCTGAGGTGTGGAAACTCATCCAGCACGGCCGTAGTGATGCCCTCCATGTTTCCAAACTGTGAGGCAACAGAGCAGAAGTTTTGAGGTGGACATGTAGGTCCAAAAAAAACAAAAAAACATGATGTGGTGTTACACCTTACCAGCGTATCGACGCCCAGCATGAACAACATGAGGAAGAACATGATGGACCAGAACACTGAGCCTGGCAGCAGAGCAAGGGCTTCTGGGTACGCAACAAAAGCCAACCCAGGACCTAACAGAATAAAAAAAAATTAATTACGTTCGAAGCCTGATGTTCAAGTGGTAACATCAGCCTTAAGTAGTGTGGGCATCAAGAATCCACTGAGGCTAATATTAAGCAAGCTAACAACCAGGTAACTTTTATGAAAGGTTTTGAGGACAATCTTCAATATCAGCATTTGCCCCAGACATAATATAAAAGTGCAATTAAATTCTAAATGACTAAATTACTATATATTTCATTAATATCCACCTCCACTGTCTCTGAAAACACCTGCAAAATCGTTGTGAATACCACCCGGGGGCGTCTTTCTTGTGAACATGGTAGATACAACCCTGTTTGAGGGCAACGCAAGTAATAATTTGTTCATAGATGTTCATTTAATTAATAATTATAAACTTGTAACTGAAAACAATTGGATTATTATGCACAAATGCAAAGTAACTACCTGTATCTGCCACCTGATCAACCGGCACGCCCTTCCTCCACGCCATGTGACCCAGGATTGAGAATATAGCAAATCCTGCAAAGAAGCTGGTGGTGCAGTTTCCTGTGGTGATGATTATAGTGTCCCTGCATTTAAAAGAGTCACGATTAACTGGAGACGTCGTGATTGCAACAACAGAGACAAATGTTTTGAAAAAAAGCTTACCTGATGACATTGTTGTCAAACTTATTGTAAGAGGCCATAGAAAGCAGCCCTCCTACTCCAATACCTAACGAGTAGAAGATCTGTGAGGCTGCGTCATTCCACACCTATAGTGGTACAGATGAAAAATATGCTTTCAGTGGACATGTCATCAAAGTACTAGTAATTAGCACTAATTAGTTTTTCAGTCTTATCCAAGCTCTGTGATCACAGACTGCAGAGCAAGTCTATCAAAAATATTGTGCATGGGCCAAAACCATCCTGCCAGAGGGCCCAATCTATTCTGTGGTGCAAGACATGAACAGCATTTTTCAATAAAAGTAACTGCTATTCCTAATTATTCCACTAGGGGTCACACAAAACCCAGAACCAAACAGCAGGTGTAAGCAACATGTTGAAACTGTACTTCCTTTCTTAAGAAATATTCATAGTATTCAGAAAAAGTTGAGAAAGGATAGTTAATTCATGACATTTTCATAATGTACTTGTACTTCTCCCTCCCTAAAACAAAGGGAAACATCAGGAGTTGTCATGTATAAGTTATTCTGCTATTATTATGCCTGTATGTGGTCCCTGAACTAAAATGAGTTTGACAACCGTGCTCTAGTGTCCAGCATCAGAAGTACCTGTGCATTAGCTAAGCGGCCCCAGTCTGGGGTGAGGTAGAAAGCAACGCCCTGAAGAGAGCCCTCCAGTGTGGCACCTCTGATGATCAAAACGATGAGCACAAAGTACGGGAAGGTAGCCGTTACATAAACCACCTGAAAACACACACAGCACAAACGCACGTTAGATGTGGCAGTGAGGGGATCGGACTGTCTGACAATAAGAACGTTGTGCTAGATCACCTTGCCAGAGCTGCGGATGCCCTTGAGCATACACAGGAAGATGATGATCCAGGCAGCCAGCAGGCACAGGGCCAGGGGCCACCGGACAGGGCCCGGGTCATGAAGGCCCTCGCTGTGTACTACTCCCAGCACACGTTCACTAGGAGACACACACACAGACATGAAATTGCAGACGTACGACCACACCTTTTGTCAACAAACAAGGCATGATTGTAAGGGCAGATTTACAAGTGAGATAACAGTTAATTATAAGTTCTTATAAATGCAACCCTATGAAGTTCTGTCACTTCCTGTCCAGTCATTGTATAACATATACTCGAATAAGGTTAGTATGCAGCATACAGCCGAAAGACATGAACAATGAAAAATAACACATTTTCTGAACATACATACAATGTATAGTTTAATGCATATTTTCGCTTCAAGGAAGCCAAAGGATGTAAACAGCACTATTAGTTAGAAAGCATCCTTGCTCTCCTCACGCATATGTACATGAGCATGTAAACAACAAACACTTACTTCCAGAATATTTCTGTGGGACTGAGGTGTCTACCGCTGGAGCTATTGCCGGTGGAGTTATTACCACAGATAGCTGCATTAGCTATAGCATCACATGACCAGGGCAGGGGGCTCTGGAACGAGCTGCCCAGGTAGTAAAATGTCCACGCTATGATGACATTATAGTAGAGGCACACCAGTGTGGACACACAGAGCATTCCAATTCCAATACCTGCGTAAGTATTACAGAAAAACAGGACTTAGACTATTGTGGAAGGGACATTGTACTGTATAAGGTATCACATGGAGCAATTTACAAGGAGCTGTGACATGAAGTGGAGTCTGTATTAGCAGAAACAAGAAAAAATGCACATAATGAACACATAGATGTTAATTGTTGGTCTTGTTAACAAACTTTCCACTTCCTTTATAGAAGAACTCCACCCTATTGTTCTCTTCTGCCTGCCAAGTTACTCCTGGCAATTCCATAATAAAACATACTTTTCTGGTTCAGAGACAGTCCATACAGGTTTCTGTATCAGATGATCACACATGACGTATAGTAATGGGGTAAGCGAGCTGACGTGAGTCAGCAGGCAGTTATTATCCTGAACTGCAGCGTTAGTCTGGACTGACTGGTGACGCAGGCATTCTGACACCGTTCAATAAAGAGTTAATATATAACTGTGATGAGACAATATTAAACTTCTTGACACTGCCTGACTAATAAGAGTGGAGCAGCAGTTATATTAAGTGACATGACTGACCCTTTGTGGGCCTTTGATAAACAATCCATTCCCATTGAAACATGTTTAAAAAGAAATCGTAATAATATAGTGTAGTTAATGGAAAGGTCAGACAGGTGAGGTTGACTGTAAGCATTAAAGTTGTCAGACATTTGAAAAATTACTATTAGTGAATTACTATAGAAAAAAGTTGTGTCCATTAGGTTTGTAAAACAGTGTAATTACTGGACTAAAGATATGATCCGGGAAGGCATTACCTTTGAGGAGAGGGCAGCATTTCCACACAGTGATCGGACCAGCTGCACCATACTGGCCTAAACTCAGCTCCATGAGGAAGAGGGGAACACCCGTAAAAAAGAGCATGATGAAGTAGGGGATGAGAAACACACCTGCGAAGATTAGAAACAGGCCAGTCTGAGCACGGGCGGTGCTGGGGATACGTTCAGTGCAGTTCTGTGCATGCGGATGGCCTGTAGAGGCAGGTTTATTTCTAGACTGCAGCTTCACAGACACATGGCGTCGACATGGCGTTAGTCGAGCTACGACAAGTCCGATTTTAGAAAAAGGATGTATAGCACATAAGGCTGGGATAAAAAAAGCAGACTACGTGCCTGGTGTGTAATCAAGAAAAAAACATTGTCTCCACCTAGAGGATTAGCAAATGCTTTGTGCACTAGCTTTCCTGATGCTGCCGTGGAGGGCTCTGGGCTGAGTGTGAAAGAAGTCAGCATGATCAGGACGGCAGAGCACACCCACGGGCAGGGCAGAGAGTGCCTCTTACCAAAACAAGCATAACCAAACATTAAAGACGCACACCATGGCACTGGAGACATTTAAAGGATGCAGAGAGCAGCG
Source organism: Mugil cephalus (assembly GCF_022458985.1). Classification (NCBI taxonomy): domain Eukaryota; kingdom Metazoa; phylum Chordata; class Actinopteri; order Mugiliformes; family Mugilidae; genus Mugil; species Mugil cephalus. The sequence continues at coordinate 2,998,009 of NC_061784.1, forward strand.
ATCATACTTGTAGACCACTCACCTCCTCCATTGCGATAGCAAAGGTACGGGAACCGCCACACGTTCCCCAGGCCCACGCAGTACCCTATACAGGACAGCAGGAACTCATATTTTCCACCCCACTGTTCCCTGGGGAGAGCTGCCGACTGAGTGGACACAGGACTCGGAGGTCTAGATTCAGGCTGGGGCTGTGGTGAAGGCGTAGATGTCTGGTTGTAGCCATTGTGAGCAACTGTATGGCCATTCAAATGTATGGAATTCTAAAAACAACAGAATTGCATTATTAAAACTGTTAAAACCAGAGAGGAAATGTACAGATGTATTACTTTTTTTCCGTCATAGCATTAGTTGGTGGATTAAATGGAAGTGCAAAAAAAACTTCTACCTCCTCAGGTATTAAAACTACCAACAAGCAATGTCTATTATCTCTTCCTCTTCCTTCCTGCAAATTATCCAAGTCAAAGGAGGAACTATTTTTTAATGTCAGGTCACAGAGAGGAAGTCCAGTGAAGATAAGGCCAGGGCTTCTGCTTTATTCAATGTTATGGTCATTGTCATTTGTATCTGTTTATCCGGTACACTGAACAGAATACACACGGTTTTACTGAAATAAGAACTAGGTTTCCTATTTGCACAAGCCAAGTTGTTGAGACATTGTTTTTTTTATCACCAGTTAAAAAAAACATGAGTGTGGAATAGAGACAAAGGCATCATGATATGACCAAGGAAGTTGTAAATGTTTTGATAAGAGAACTGACTAATTGCAGTGTCTATAACAAACCAAAAGTCAACGAACAGCATCAAAAGCAGTTCTAAAAGCGAAGAAACCAGAAAAGTTCATCATAATCATCATCTGGTACATCACTACAGACAGGAAATTTAACAATTTCCTTCTACGCGGACTTTTCATTGTCATTTTGTAACTATGTTCTTGATTCATTTGCCATCAATTCAGATTCATACACTAGACTCATCTTAAAAAGCACCCATTTAAAACGTCTAATCCAGTGTCTTGGGAGAGCACACACACTTAATGTACAAATATAAATAAAATGAACTTCCTATAACTAAAATTCAGAAAAAGAAAATCAGATCAAACTATACAGCAGGCTATCACACAAAAAAGATTCCACACCTCTGGAGTCATTTTATTCCCACTTGTTTTTTGATGGCGTTGAATAACGGACTTTGTCATAATTTGATTAACAGCTAAACAATCTCGTGTGTCTGTGATGTGAAAACTTGAGAAAAGTTTGGGTAAACACATCTGTTGGGGGGAGCGCACGGAGGCCTTATCCCTGCGGTGTGCCGCTGTAGATGAGAGTAATCCTGAGAGTAATGTGGACGGACAGGTTAGACCACTTCCCCTGAAGACATTTTACCTTTCCTGTTACGACCAGGAAACGTGAAATAAAATGTCGCAAAAGCGTATTTAAGAGGGTAATGTGGTTCGCCACGTCCACGCAGGGGAATGTTTGATGTGAAACAACAAAGCTCCGCTCTTACCTGCGCTGAGGACGCACCAGTGACTCCAGCCGGGCTCCCGGCTGCTGCTTTGCCGATGTCGTCCTGCATTTCCCCCCCTTGGCAGAGGCGGTGCTTCACTGTGTTATTTGTCGCTCGTTTCTGCTCATTTTACACGGGAAAGTTGCTATCATGACTACGCCATTTTGCTGTAGTTCTGGTGGCAGGTGAAGAGGTACGGTCGGTCGGGGAGTCGGACACAGCAGGGAAGCATCAGCGATGACGAGGAGGAAACAGGCCGGTAGGGGCGGTGAGGAGGTCGGCAGAGAAGCAGGGCGCAGGTGCGGCAGACACTGGGTGGAGGAGAAGACGCCTCCCCTTCTTTTAAAACTGGGCGGGTTTTATTGGAGGAAGTTTAGCGGGGAATCTGCTAACAACTAGCTCACCTGTTAAGCTAAAGCTCACCTGTTCCTGGCAGAGAGGTCAGAGCTGGGAAAGCACTGGTGTGTTAATAATGACATGAGCAATGACTTATTGGGACCTCAAAAGAAGTTTGAAAAGGCAACTAGTATTAACAGTGTATTGGTTTTATATATCGCTTTATCATTAGATGCTTAAAGTGCTTACAGTTGAATACATTATTCATTCATTTACACAGTCACACCCTAGTGATGGTAAACTGCCTCAGTAGTCACAGTTGCCCTGGGGCGGACAGTCTGCAGTCTACCGTGATTACTGAGGTATTTCACCACCATCAGGGTGTGACTGTGTGAGTGGATGACGATCTGTGCCAATGCACTCGTCGACCACCACCAAACATCACCCGCTTGCAGTTATACACCAGTGGGGAGCAAGGTGGATTAAGTGTCTTGCCCAAGGACACAACGGACAGACTAGGGTTTGGGTGGGATCTGGTTGGAAGTTGAGGTTTAAATAGGAAACTCTGTGGGTAAAACCCATCAGAAACTTGCTGGACTTGTTTCTGTAGAACCAAAAACTGGTACAGCTAATTCGCATTAACAGCTGGATACTTACCTGTTGTTGGGGGGGGGGGGGATTGTTTGCCCTTTAAATAAGGTGGTTACTTTGGATTACCTAGGCTGACCAGACGTCCTCTTTTTCCCGGACACATCCTCTTTTTGAGACCTAAAAACGTGTGAAACTCAAACTTTGAAACAATTTCAAAGTTTGGTAGCGTAGTGTGTGGTTAAAGCAATATATTTCAAAACGACTTTGTCGTCACAAACCGTTCTTACCTAATCTGCTTTTAAATACATTAACAGAAAACCACAGCATGCACATCATAACTCAAGAATTGGGCCCTTACGAAAATTAGCAAAAGGCCATGAATAATACAGGAGGAAGCCAAGACTCTGCTTGTACCAAGTTAAACACGACCCTGTTTGGAGGAAGCAAAATCTCAGGTTAATAGATGAATAGCTACGCTTGCTAATATAATTACACAGTGTAATTAGGTTTAGTCATTCTCATCTTCTATAACTGCTTGTCCTCTAGAGGGTCGCGGGGGCTGGAGCCTATCCCAGTTGTCACTGGGTGAGAGTCGGGTACACCGGGAACAGGTCACCAGTCTATAAAAGGGCTAACAGACAGACCCTGCCTCTCACCGATGACAGCTGGGATAGGCTCCAATCCCCCACTACCCTCTAGAGTACAGGTGTCAAAAGAAAATATCTGTTAGCCTTAATTTGTCCACTGTGTTACTCAGAAAAGTGGCCAGAACACAACAGTGAGACCCAGGATTAAACAGCAGACGGCAATGTGACCACATTGCAGTTATTTATTTATTTTTTTAAGACATTTAATTTTTTTGTAAGGATGGTTTATTAAAAATGAACATTTTACTTGTTCTTCTTTGCACTAAAACAAATGGAAAAAATCTGGAGTTGTTACTTATAGTTTATTATGCTGTTATGTAACTAGTCCGGCCCACTTGAAATCTAACTGGGATGAATGTGGCCCCCGAACTAAAATGAGTTTGACACCCCTGCTCTAGAGGAAAAAGCAGTTATAGAAAATGAGAACAAATTCTGTAAGATATAGTTTCTTGCTAAGAGTTAAGGTCCAGTCATACCAGAAAGTGATCAACAACTTGCTAACACATGTTGGGTCCACCATCCAGGGGTTCTTTAAATATAGTCCTGTATTATTTATGTATTTTGAATATTATTATTGGCTTATTACTGTATATTGTTACCATTTCTCCTAACATAATTTCACTGGAGAACAGAGTTCTCTTAAGTATGGAAAAGAGAAAATATCTTCAAGCTAATGAGGTTGCTAACTTCTAGCTACCATGCTTGTTTGGTCATTTCTAATGAGGCAATAATATAATGTATTTTAACTACTAACTCTTGCTGTTGTTCAGAATTTTATACTCACTAGCAGTAACATTGTCAGGTTTGTGTGTTAGCTGGAGCCAGGCAGTGGTTAACTAAGTAATCTGGAATCACAGTTTTATAACTGTGCCCGCTATCTGCCTCCAAAGTTGAATGGAAAATATTTGCAATGCTTCCTCCACACTAAAACAGTTTTTGATGTGCAACACACATAACCACACCCAGCTGTGGTCAGGTTCAAAGTCTGTTTTACCCTTCAGTATCTCCAAAGCATGGACAGCCATTTCCCCCATCTAATTAGGTCCTTAAATAAAATCAGTTTATTGATTAGTTTGATTAGATGAACAATTGGCAATAGACGTGCAATCTGGAAAGAAATGCATTAAATATTAATTAATAATAATAATAATAATAATAAATTAATAATGTTTTCCTTATTTTTGTACTTTTGTGATATTAATGGTATTGTTAAGGGCCAAAAAAAGGTCATCCAACTACATGCTATGGTTTGCACTTGTAAGCACTTAAAGTTTAAATCAAGTAGCTGAAGGGGAGGCTGTTTATCTTCATGGTAATCTGCCTCCACATGCAGAAAAGAGAGCAGCAGAGAAGCAGCGTCTGACCACACGTTTCACAATTACTTCCTTTAGTGCGATGAATATACACACAGGTACATTTGCAAAGCAGTCGACCACAGACACTCTGCAACAGCTGAAACAAGCCAGCACAGAGGGATGCAGAGATGTAATGGACATAAAGGTGAATTGGACAGCATCGTAACCTCTTCTATGTGCCAACCAAGAGCACAAACAAGTATTTTCAGTGGCTGTCACCCTCACTACTAGGTGTGATTCTGTGTTTCTTTATCTCTAACAACTCGTGAACTCTTTAATCCACATAAGCCCATGATGCTTCTCTTAATCCATCCAATCTGTTGTGTGTCTAAACTTAACAGCCCCACTCAATAAATCGGGGTCAGTAGAGAAGGTAGGTTGGTGAGTTTAACGAGAAAAAATAACCATTAAATCGATGAAGATTCACGCCTCTTTCACCCAGATTGTGTTAGATTCTGATCATTCGACAGATACGAGAACTAATGACTGGACAAGAGTTTGAAGACGTGGGAAGGTCTGAAGATTTCTCTGAGAAAATACAACCCCAAGACCAAATGGAGAGTGAGTGGAACGGGTATTTTGGCAATCATCCATCGATGGAGTTTGATATTAACCCTCATCTCATCGGCAGTGAGGTGGGAAGCAACAACTCAGAAGCATACTGCAACATCTGGAACAATGCACAAGTCAAGAATTGTAACAGTGGGTCATTTGCCATGGATGCTAGAATAAGACTGGATAATTTAAAGTCTGGGTGTAATTCGCCTTTGTCTTGCTGCAACTCTAATAGTACATTGTACAACTATAACTATGAGAAAGACCTCTGGAACTGTGAGGACACAGAGGAGGAACAGTCTGCTTTGGACTTGGTGGAGATCCTTGATATAGCAGATGACGTGCAGGATGAAGAGAGCTGGTATGTGCCATTAAACCTTCAGTAATATTCTGTAATGGGGACTGTTGGGATCCAACTTAACATATACTTTAAAATGCATGTCAGTGTGCTGGTAACTTCTCATTGTGACTTATACTCCTCATGAGAAGTCTTCTAAAGAGTTCTCTTCTTTAGCTAGATTAGGAGTGAGTTACCTCTTAACTCTACCCTTCACAGGTTATACGAGTCCCCAAAAAAGTCATTGTTTGTGGAGACAAAGGAGTCAGCTCTCCGATGGTGTCGACACGTTCTTGATAACCCCAGTCCTGAGATGGAGGCTGCATGTCGTCTACTCACAAATATGTTGGATCAAAGTAAGCAAGCAACGACGACTCAGTATTCTGGTAATATTCTTTTCTTCTTCTTCTTTTTCTCTAAATGTTTAATGATCATCAGCTAAATTATAGCTTTACGTTATTTTCACTCTCTGTATTGACAGGATCAAGTCGTCATTTCTACAGACGTCCTGCAGGTTTCCATTATGCTGCTGGTGTGTCTCTGGGCTCCTCTGTGGACAAAACATGTGTTGGTACAACGCACATTATGTCTGACAGTCTAGGTAACATCCTGATGAGAAATCACTCATAAATAAAACAGGGATAAAACAAAGAATCAATGAGTAGAAATATCACACACAACACAACCTTTAGAGTCTAGCCCAGATGTTTTGTTCTTCAGGCTCCGTGCTGTTTGAATTTGAATACGTTTATGTTATGTCAGTTTTGTCAACTACTAAAGTTTCTTGGAGTGTGTGGAGTCACTGTCACTTCACGTTGATTGAGCAGAACATCAGAGGATTGAGGCCGACAGGTAGCTTCAAATCCAAAAGGCCAAAATAATGTGACGGCTCTGTGAGCTGATGGAAACGAAAAACATGCCTCTACTCAGACTGAAAGACAAAAGAAAGACAAAAAAGAGCAGCTCAAGACCTGAGGCAAAGCATTTCATTTGTCAAACATGGTGGTGGAAATGGCATTTATTGATCCTTTCATTGCACGACATTTCCTCATTCAGCAAAACAACGATTCACATGGTCAAAAAAAGTCAGAAGGGTTTCAGGCTGAGGAGGGGAACATATCTTTGTCTGGCCGACTCAATCAAGTTTGAAGACAGAAATACCCCACAATGAGCAACAGCTAAAGGCTGTTGAAGTGGAGGCCAGGAGGAAATTACCTGGGATTATGTCTCTGGGTCAAAGACTTAAGGCTACAAATGATACAAAACATTAAATGAATGTTAGGATTTAGTTTGACTTTATGCTAGATGATTTAATTGATTGTTTTGTTCAGCTAAACATTTGTCTTCAGTATGCACTTTTTGTTTGAACCATGTCTTGCATTTATTAATCTGCGCAGATTACAATGATCGAAACATCTCCCACGGCTCGGTAACCACAAGCTATCGCCTGCAAGACATAACCGATGTTCATATGGTGGCCCGATTACAGGAAGAGAGTGAGTATACGAGAGTATTTATGTGTATCTAATGTACACTGCATGCACAATGAAGGTTGCATAAGTTTGTCCGTTATTTTTCAGGTTTAAGACAGGACTATGTTTCCATGCCTTCCACTGCTTTGTCTAGAAGAAGCCATCAGTCTCCACTGGAGCTGCCGCCCTGTTTTCACAGCGCAGGTGAAAGTGCTGATGACTGCACTTCAGGAAATAAAACTGAGGCATCATCTTCCCTTTGTCAGCAGCCTGCTCTGTCGTCACTGAGCTCAGCCTCTTGCCAGTCACCAGCATCAGTAGCTAAGCAGGTCTACCACAGTCCCAGACTGGCCAGGCTTCACCAACAAGTCACCCAATTCAAGCTGCTTAAACTGGCTCAGAATCAAGGTACACGGAGTATGCACAGTACAGTTGTCACGCTCTTATGGGAGACTATGATAGATAATCAGTTCTGTTGTTCTTGGAAAGATCTCAGTGACATTTACTGTAGTGGTTTAAAATACTTTCACTTTCACTGGTGTTGTGGGATCTGAAACGTTTCTTTGTGACATGACCTTCACCTTTTGACGAATTTGTTTAATTAATTCTTTTTTTGGTGCAGGCAGTAGTAATAGACAAGTCCAGTCAGGATATTTAAAGTGACAAAAAAACTATTGTGCCATTAGCTTTGATGAAGCTCCCCTGTGTTTTGCAGCATCTCCAAACAAGACAAGGCCACCGCTACAAACCAGCCTCCGCTCCCTCCAGGCAGTCAGGAACAGCAGGAGCTTAGAGGGTGATGACTGCCAACCTCCTGACCAAAGCATTTACCCTCCACCAGGTTTGGACGCATTTCCTCGCATTAAAAAGGGAAATCGACAACACAACAACTGCAGCTTCAATCACGTCTGCTCGAATAAATAAATAAAAAATAAAAAACACTCCCTTTTTTTCCAGGTGTGTCTCCTTCCACCAGAACAGGGCAAAGCTGTCGCCCTACACCACTTTCCCTGGCACCTCCGAACTCCAGCAGCTCGATGACAGGCTCATCAGTCAGGGCCACGGCCATGAGGAAGCTGCAAAGGTCTCACTCTCTCAGCCCCTGTAGGCTCCCTCTCTCTGCTAAGGGATACATGTCTAGTCATGGGCGCGTTTTTGCCTCACCAGACAGGCCCATCGCCACAGCTTGGGCCAGACATGCACCATCCATCCAGCGGTGAAAGACTTCACAATTAATAATGTGGCACAGGCGGAGCATATGTAAATTCATGCTAGCAACTGCAATGGTTTGGTATATACGCTAACATAATCACATAAATACAACAAGATTAGTGTCTAAATTGAAATCATTTATAGTATGTTGTTCTGGGCAACAATATATTGTATGTGCTGTGTCTGTATGATGATGTTTCAGTTAATTGTACTTGGATCTGGGTCCTGTCCCTCTGAAACAGCTTGTAGATGAAAACACCAGACTGTGCGTTTGGCAGGTTTCGATATAAACACTGATGGATGCTGGAAGGATGAATCTGATATTACTAAAAAAAAGTCATGTGGACTATTTGTGTTGAAGTTGTGGGAGCACTGATGAAAGTACTCATCTGAGACAATCCTTGAAATAATGATTGATTGATTGATTGATTGATTGATTGATTGAATGAAATGCTTGACTGTACAAAGCTGTTCTCATAGACAACTGTTTTGAATGTGGGAGTGCAGTGCAGTTGATCATAGAGCGGGTTGTATTTGCTGCAGCGCTGTCACAACAGGAAGTGCACAGTTCGCCACCCTGTATGAGAAACTGAAGAGGTGATCTCTGCATAATAGTGAGCATCATTAACAGGAAGCAGAAGCGTAAGCTTTCGGTTGGTGTCAAGCCTTCCTAAAAATTATTCAGCTGAGTAATTCATAACTCCCTCTGTGAATATATTTAGTAGATGTCTAAGTCTATCTAATACTATGTGGCAAACCCCAGAGAAAGTCCATTTCTCTCTTCGTGTCCCAACATGTCACCTAAGGCCCAGTGCCGTTTACACTGCTGTGGTTTTCAGTCTTTCTTTCATTCCGAACAAATTCATCAAAAGTCACTTTCTGTTCAGTTGTCTTTGATTCCCTTCTCTGCTTGTCTGAATGGGACCATTTATCATTACAGGTAAACACAAATTAAGTCACTGTTCAAATGTTTAACACGTGACAATATTAAAGGACTCATGAATGGGTTGTACTCGTTTAGATTGCGCATGTAACAAAAGAAATACATACCTGACTTTTGAATGTGAAGCAAAGTTTGTTAGCTACAGTTTGGGCTGTGGTTTGGTGCTGGAGCCCCCTCTGCTGTTCAGTTAATGTTTTATTTATGAATTTTATTTCTCTGCTGCAGCTCAGGTGTCTGAGTGATCTGTAGACATGTGAAATCTATACGAGCAGTAAGAACACTACTTGTAGCCAACCTGATTTTAATAATGTCAGTAATGAATAAAAAAGAAAGCTTTCCTGTGCTACTTTGCTTTTTGTATTGCCGTTATTTACTCTGTTGGTTAAATAAAACTTGCAATCAGAAAACATCTCCTACCAGCTCTGAGCTAAGTAAATACACTTTTCTTAAACCAGTTCCAGGATGACATCAAAATGTCCAACAATTCCCCTATAATTCAGTCTTGGTCGTGATTTATTTCATTTACTTAAATGCTTCAAACCTTGTGTTAGTCATTTATTACCCTTCATCCAAAGCTCCTCTCTTGCATTGCGACCTCCATTACTACACAAAAAACTCTTGAACTAGATTTTCACAATTCCAAGGAAGAAAACTATTTTGTCTGTAATCATCCTCCCTCATAGTTTCAAACACAGGTGGTCATAATGATGTGGAACTGTCAAATGGGAGGGTAGACTACATGGACCTGAACTGTCCTGATCCACTAACTAAGCCCCAAGAGAAAAGAGCAGAGTTAACCAATGAATGAGTGAGAAAGAGAGATGCAAAAGCATGTTTATTCTATTTTTTTATTTTCATTTTTTTCAGTGCGGGTTATACTTGAGTTAAAATAGTACAAAACATGGAACACGCTGTTCCGTGTTAAGACAGACACTGTGGTTTTCTTTCAACATATTGAAGGCAAACCGAAATTTACAATGCACTGTCTTGTGACAGAGCCACAGCAGGAAGCTATAAACACTATGCATCATTTACAAAATAAAAAGAATGTACATATATACCTGAGAAGTCATATTTTCTCAGTTGAGAAACAGTGTTTTCGTGATACTGCGTCAAGTAAAGAACTTTACGTTTCATGAAAGATTTCAGTTGTCAGAGTCCATGTCGCTGTCTCCCCCAATAGATCGGAACTCTTCGCTCTCCTCATCTTCACTGAGCTGGACCTGGGAGAGCACAGCCGGGCCTCTCCTCCGGGCTTCGTCTTCATCATCTTCCTCCTCCTCTTCGCTGATGCCGTACTCCTCTCCGTTTCCCATGCTGGACGGCTGTAACTGGCTACGACTCTCGTCATAACTGCCGTAACTGAATCAGGAGAGCGGGCAAGAAGGAAAGAGATGCCAAGCCACATGAGCCACAATTCAGTAGTACAGAAATCCCTGCTATAGTATCACTTAACAGTGTATTCAGAAATTAAGCATCAATGTACATCTAATAATTATACTGCTATTAGTATTGTGATGCAGTACTGATGGCCTGTTATACCTGACATTGCTGTCCTCCATGTGCGGCTCATCATGTCCATCCCCTTCATATGACATCATGCTCTCGTCCTGCTCCATGCCCATGCGGGCCGTCTCTTGAGCTCTCCGTGGAGGTGCAGGTCGCACATCAACCTCCCTGTCAGAGTCACTGCCGCTCTCTGATAGTTGTATGGCTGGAAGGGGCACATAACATAATTTTAGTCTCTGACTCAAATATGCAAACAGTTTTTTTAACGTAGGAGGAAATTGTAGAGAGCCATATATTGACAAATTTAGTTACACTGCTAATAAAAGTACTTACAGGAGAAAGGGTTGTCCCCTTCCTCTTCGCTGGCGTCCTCCTCTCCGTCAGACATTAGCAGGTCCTGATACAGCACACTGGCTTGGTCCGGGCGGTTAGATCTTCTGTCGTCGTCGTCTTCGTCGTCTTCCTCTTCCTCCTGGTCATGATGCCCCCGTCTGCGAGGTGACAGCAGCATCTCCTCTTCGTCATCTTCATCCTCCAGATCTCCTTCAGCATCCTCTGCCTGGAGACAAAGCCCACCAAGAACACAATGAGCATGATAATAAAATTTCCACATTTTCCAAAGTTCAATTGTCCTAATTTCTGATTCTGGTAATAATTACTTTCATAAATAGATGTCTTGAATGCACTGGGTGCCAAGAAAGTAAACATTTGTATAAACTGTACAGTGCTGAGGACTTCTATCTTTCTTACCGGAGCAGGAGTCTTGGGTTTCCCATCATCCTCCTCCTCAAATCCTTCAATGTCCACATCTGATTCTTCTTCTCCAGGTCTTCTCATGTGCCGTCCCTGAGAAGCAGAATAAGATAAGTCAGAGAGCAAACTTGCCAAAAGTCAGATTGTGATGGTAACTGTAATATTCTTGTGTACCAAATGATCTTTAAGTAAACAAGTACAACAAAAGCGCTGGAAGAAGCTGGATGCTTGAGGATAATTTGAGGAGAGGTGGCGTGTGGTTGCAAGCCCTGTTTCTGTCTCTCCATACCTGCCCCCCTCTCTTCTCTGGAGCAACCACTAGAGGTCCCTCAGAGAAAAGGCTGCTGGGCTCTCTGGGCAGACTCACTGAAGCTCCGCTGTCAAACATATCAGCAGGCTGGCCAACACCACACAGAGCGGCACACACAAAGGGAGAGACAGGACGAGAGGACAGGAGTGAAGGAGGAAAAAAACGGTGGGGAGAAAGAAGACACTACAGTGAAGAAACTAGACCGTAGAAATGAAACGTGAAAGTCTGGAAAGGAGAGTTAGTACAGAGAACAAGGAGCACTACAGGGTGTGGCAAGGAAGCTACTGCACATCAGAATGTTTGACTACTTTGCTGGACTCACTAAAATGAGTTGGTAACCTTAGGCCTTTTAACAGAGTGGGTTTGAGAAAATCGGACACCCAGGAAGCCACCATGTGCCATGCTGGTGAATGAGAACAAGTCCTCTGGATGCAGTCTTACCTGTGGTGTGTAAGGCCCAGGCGTCATTGGGTCCAGACTCTCTAAGTCAGCTGCATCCAGAGCTGCCTCTTTAGCAGTAGAGATGTCTTTCTCCAACTGTGTCAAGTGCTCATCATACTGGAAACACAAAAACAGATGATGATGATGATAAAGTATGGACATTATGGACCACATGTAAACCCCCTCATCATAACACTTGCAGATCTTGGGGCAGTAGTAACGTGGATGTGCTCTGAAGTCAACCAAATATGGACATAGACATTATTTTTTGTATAGATCATCATTTCTAAGTAGGTTATAAGTAACTTGTGCTGATATAATAACTATTCTGAAACAGGCTGATCTAAAACAACTGACTGACTTAACACAGACTCATACTACGTCTTCAATGTGCCCCAAACTAAATGAATGACTTTTAATAAGAATGTTCATATGATGATTAACACTGCTGGATGAGGATATACCTGTAGTTTGTTGTGGTGGGTTGCTTTTTAGGACAAGCTGTCAGCTAATTTACAACTTTAAACATGTTCAAATTTTACTGCCATCTGTTGCAATAGGGAAGTGGTTAAAAAAAAGATGCTGTATGAAAAATTTGCATCGTGACTAGCAATGTAATGTAGATGACTTTGTGTAAGCAAAGTGCATATGATGCAATGGTACCATGATGGACATCACTAGTTTGCATTAAAGCATAGTGCTGTAACAGGGTATGTGGAAAAAAGGGAAGCTCGTATTACACTAAATCAGCTCAGCTTGATGTAACTTGGTGCAATACTCAAAGTGCAAAGTAGATTCAGCGTACCTCTGCCAAGGTCTGCTTGCACACATTGACAATATCCAGGGCTGTCTTGGTGTAAGGACTGTCAGGGCCTGTTGAACACACAGGGACAACACTTGTTCAACTGCACAACTTAACAGACACTGACATCATGGTGACATCGTGTGATGAAAATATTTACCATTGTACTTGATGCTGTTCGTGTGGATGAGACTGACATCTGAGAGGAACGCATCTCGATTCTGGTATTTATGTTTGGAGATGTTCTGTTGAACAACAAGTCACACATTCACAGACGGACATTTATAAGCTTCTTTGTTTTTCCTTCTCAAACTGAATGATTATATTTACTGCATGAGTGGCATCTTCTGAACCTCTCACCTTGCGGACGGACTCCAGATCCATGGGGTTTACGATTACCTTGTAATAATCTGGCACAAACTTTTTGTTGACAGGATGGTGAAACGGCCAGGACTACAAACAAGATGACAAAGGCAGAATGAGACTTATACTGATTCACTGTTCTCAAATAGACTTAGGTGACAAAGAGGAGGAAGAAGGTGACTCACGTCAGGAACCATCATCATTTTCTGGGTCACAATGTGGTCCAGGATGAAGGAGAAGGCCACCTGATCGTCATCATCCAGCAGGGGATTGATGGCTTTCTCCAGCCTCACCAGCCTGTCCTCCTTCTGCACACAGATTCAGTGGTTAATAGGGAAACTAACTGAGGCAAAAATCTTCACTGCTGCTGACATTCACTCACCTCTTTCAGTTTAGTGTCACACAGGTCCAACATAGACTGTGCCACTTGTGTTATTGGATGCTTTGCCCCTAGTGAGACAAAATCAGAGAGCTGTCTCAATACACTGATGTCTTTCTGAATTCAAAGCAAGACTTCACAGCAGGTACTTTACAGCAGACTGTTGCGCATCATTGTCTTAACTTTACCATTGTAGGTGGCGCTGTTTTTGACGATGAGCTCCACTGCTTCACGGAACTCCTCCCTAGATGGGTACATCCGCTTGCGTACATTATCCCGTAGTGTCTGCAGGTCCATGGGCCGGGTGATGATCTTATAATAGTCCTTGACAACCTTGGCATTGACTGGTGTGTGGAAAGGGTATGTCTGTATGGAAGATGAAAAGGTAGTAGATAAGCGAAATACAAGTGGTGTATGGGGAAATGATAAGGTGTGTGCATTTGAGAAATCTTACGTTGGGGTGATCCCGCATGTCATTGATGATGCTTTCTAGTACAGACGACAAGGTTACCATGGGGTCAGTGCGCCGGCGGTGGATGGCTTTGTGAGGTTTCTGTCAACAACAGAACACAGAGATAGTTTAAAGCCACTAAAAGAGGAACTCACTTTTCATTGAGATGCAACAAGTTGTAAAACTGTTCTTACATTGAGGTAATCACAATGGACTGCGCTGCCTACACGTCTCTTCTTCTTTGGTGGCAGCTGTTGTTTGGGGAACTTGAGCACTAAAGACTTTCTGCGCACCTCGTCAGCACTGCAGGAGAAAAAAGGCGTTACACACCTTGGACGATCCATTTATTAAAATTGCATGAGGGCAAATAGATTCCTTGATAAATATCCACAGCGGTAAGAGGAGGGAAAATGACAATCCGCTACCTTTCAATGAGCTGCTTGCCCAGCACAATCTTAGTGCCCTCCACCTTGATCAGCTCCTCATTATCGTTGTGGATGACGGTCTTTTCCAGCTCCTCCTCCTGCTCCTCTGTCATGGCAACGGGGTTAGAGGGCGGGGCGTTGGTTTGATAATACAGCGGACAGAACTTGTTGGTCCTCATGTGCCCAATGGCTCCACATGCGCCGCACTTTAGCTAGGGAAAAGAGGCAAACATTAAGGAACAAGACAATAATCTACATGTGCTGTTTAATGATACTGGAAAACCACAATAGACTGGCAGATTAAAATTATGTTCGGCTTAATCTCAGTGCCAAGAATATGGTGAAGAGAAAATAAGAATAGGGAATAGTACTGAATCAGCAAGCTTACTTTTACCTTGAGGTCTGGTCGCTCCTTGACCTTCTTGGTCTTCTTCTCTGGGGGTCCCTTGATCTTGTCCTTCTCTTGGTTTCTCTTCAACCTCCTCAGCTGCTCCTGAATGCGCCGGCGCTCTTTCCTCATCTCCTCTCGATGCTGCTCATCAAAGAGGGCGTACTTTCGTCTGCAGCCACAAAGATTGACAGTATAAGTTATTACTCACTGGTTCAATGGCGATGGCACCAGATCCAATTAAGAGACAATACTACAAGAGGACGTCTGAGCCGGGTTCATGTCCACCATGTGTAATAACAGCATAAAGCTGAGCTTCTAGTTCCACTTTTAATGAGTAAAACTTTCAGCACATTTCAAACACATTGGCCAAACAAGTGCATAATCTGATGCAAGCTTAATTTAAGAGTCTGTGCCAAATGTTTGATGTGTCAAGATTTGTCTAAGTCGGTTTTCGTATTAATGATCAAAGTTGTAGCCAAGACGTGAATTGTTATTATTACATTCTTTGGATGAATTAAATCCTGCCCAGTTAAGAGTAGCTTTGTACAATATTCTTTTGGCACTCTGGTTATAAAACAGCCCGACTGGTCATTCCCTTTGGACAGGTTCTTACTTCAAGATGAGAACTGGAGTTTCATTACAGAGACTCACATGAATTCATCATCCTTGGTGGTTCTGATCCTTGTGTAGGCGTCGATGACAGCAGCTTTGCGCACTGTCTCACAGCGGACATATTCCTTGCCATCCTCGTCCCTGAAGGTGCGATAGATCTTGAGTCGCCGTCCTGTTGCCGAGGAGTTCAGGCTGGTGACAGAGGATGTGTCATCATCTTTGTGGGAGCTGGTGGACAGGGAACTGGCTATAAAGTGGATGGAAGTGAAGTCGACAGTTAGACATGTTTATATTTAACTAGACTTCATTTACAATGAGAAACTGAAACGTACACAAGCCTTTGCGCCGCTCCTTGCGTCCTTTGTTGTCGCTCTCCTCGCCCATCAGCATCCTCTGCAGTTCCTTCCTCTCCTGCTCTTCCCTCTCACGGGAAAGCTGGGAGCTGGTCTTTTTGTTCTGCAGCATGTTCTCAATGTTTTTCCCCATCTCCTCAAAGTCACTATCTTCTGCTGAACTGCTGTCTGTGTCTGTGGAAAGCACCTCTGTCGACTCCAACACTCTAAAATCGGGGTGCAGCAAAGGAGAACGGCTCACAGTGTGCACAGGCAGGATAATGAACGACATAAATAATGGTAAATGAGAGGCTCACTTGTTCTGCAGGTCAAAGATCCTCTGACACTCTTCTTTGTATCGTTCTTGGTGTTCAGCTACAGAGAAACGAGAGCCTCTGGCAAACTTGCTCATTGGTCCCTCGCCTGAGCGCGCTTGCTCTGTCGACATGGTTCTCACTACATCGATGACCTCCCATCGCGACAATTTCTTGATCTAAAACACAAAGAAACACATAATCGCTTTAACAAGCTTTCAAAGGTGTGTTAAATAATCCAAGCAAAAAGACAAGTCATGTCTCCTGACAAATGATTGAGATCAATCCAGGGATTTTCTCATTCAACCTTAATCTGTGTATTATCCAACATTAGTTCCAAACGCTTACCTCCTCCTCTGGAACACCAAACTTGCGCAGCAGCTGCTTGGCATTCTTCAGCGAGAGCCTCCTCAGATCGGCATCTGTCCCGGTCACTGTCTTCTTGACAGGCTGTGGCTCTTTATCATCCTGAAAGAAAAACCAAAGTTTCTAACAGTTGCGCAAACCTGAACGTTGACAAAAATTAAAACTAATATGGCAGAACTTCACTTGAGATAATGAGACCTTCTGTTGTGTGGGCTTGTTTGGCACTTTCACGTAGGAGAAACCTTCTCCACAGCCCGTAGGATCAGCCACACCTGTAACCTCCAACAGACACTTCCCCTTCATGGCAGAAATGAAGGCTCTTGTTGTGTTCCAAGGAGCTGTCCGCACCTGTAGTACGTGAAACAGAATCAGCATGATGTAAATCAAAACATCTTCCTGTCATGTGATGTCTGCATCAGGTTTGAGGGAGCACTTGTGCCAATACCTCATCGTCAATCTTCATTTGGAAGTCCTCTTCATTCTCCTCCTCTGGAGCAAAGAAGGATTTCTCACCATATCCAGCATCCTAGAGGGGGCAAATAACTTGTAGTTTAATAGACATAATACTTAATTAATTTAACTTACTAAAAGTCATCTGAACGGAAAAGCGGTTACCTTGAGCCTCTGCTCTGCCACCAGCATGCTGTAATAGGCGCAGCACTGCTCTGGGGACACCATGGCCCTAATCTCTTCCTCAGTAGGTAATCTGAAGTCAGGCTTAAGTACCCACCAGTTTGAGTCCATTCCTAGCATAAAGGCAAAGACACTTTAGGAATTTTCTCTCACCTTCTGTGATTGCTTATTCACAGAAGACAGTGTGATGAACAAAAATATTAAGAAATATACATATAGTTCTATTTTCATCATAGGCACACTGTAGAAAAACATGAAGTGGTGAAACTGAACAACCAAATCCTATCTCTTACACTATACTTAAGCCTACGTCTTACCTGCAGGGTAAAATCCATAGTAGGCGTAAAAAGTTCTTTCCCTGTTCAGATTCCTGTCTGTCAATTCAAGGCACACACACACACTGCTGAACTCCTGCATCTTCAACGGCACACAATCTCTTTATAACCTCAACATTTCCCTGGTTCAGCACATCTGTGTTTGGTTGGTGAAATCCACGGTGATGCTCACTTAAAGGTGGGCAATGTGTGAAGTCTACCTGTACGTTTGAAGTCAGCACAGAGTTTGAGTCGTTTCCTAATGCTGCTCTCTGAGTGAGATGGGAAGGCTTTCTTTATATCCTCCATGCGGATTCTCCGGGGCCGATCCTTGCTCTTCCAGAACAAGCGGTAGATGAACACCTACAGAACACAAACTGACAACTGAGCATCTGTGGCAATAATAATCTTAAGATCCTGAGAGAGGTCTTGCATATAACCATACCTGCAGGAAGTCTCTGATGTGAGTATTGGCTCGTTTCGAGTTTGGTCCTGGAACTTCAAACAAAGGGCACTCCTGACCAACTACAAAGATGTCCACAAGCTCTCTAATGTAGTACCCATGTCGTGTTCGTAGAACCAGGAAATCTGTCTCTGGCATCTTATGCAGGTAGATTGGAGCACGGAAGAGGTTGTTTTCAAATGCCTAAAAGAAAAAGAAAAGGAAATATTATCTCCAATTGCCATGGTAGCAGACTAGTGATGTGTCATGTATCCATTCACTTAAAGTTCATATCAAATCTTTGATGGCACTAACCTGGAGCAGCTGTCCAGGATGCAGAGAACCCAGAAAAGGGGATGTGTGGCAATACACAGTCTCTCCATATTTGCAGTCAGGGGCTCCTGGATCTTTTCCTGGTTTCTGAAAAATGCAGTAACCGTGGTATACTTTGTCTTAACAACTACTTCCAGAAGAGACAAGAACAAATGTGGCAATCACGGGATTTGATTCTCACTAGAACAAAAGTGACAAATGCTAAATCTTAGAGATGGGACGTTTGATACGGAGACTCCAAAGCCTGTTTCACTCTGTTGAAGCAGACTGATTCGAAACGCTGTGTGGAGGCTTGTATCAAATCTCCGTAATCACGTGACCGATGACGTTTGAAGCTTCATACGTCACAACGAAACACCGGAAGTGAGGTGGCTGATTCGAATCTTTGGCGCTGCTTCACTCATTATAAGGAGACGCGAAATGCCCGTGTTGCTGCTATAATTGCAGCTGACCACTAGATGTCACCGGTAGGGTCTGTCTTTGATGCTTTGAAGCTTCGAATCTTTTTTCGGTACAATCAGGAAGAAGCCTCAAAAGCTTCACAAGGCTTCATCTGCCCATCTCTACTAAATCTTAAGAGAGGTAAGGAAAAAAATATATATACTCTACCCTTTTGTAGTAGTTTTTGATCTTGGTAGCCATGCCGACTTGCATTATGAGAGGAGCATATTCTTCGCTGTACTCAGCTAGGATCAGATCTCCATCTTTGCCAGTCAAGTCCTGTGGGGTTCTCATGAAGAACATATCTCCTCCTCCAGATGCCTGCCGTTCTTGCTCTCGCATCTGTCCACAAATCACATTAAAACATATATTCAATGCAACGTTAATGTGAAAATGGCAATGATAAGATCGCTCAAATAACAGTAATTGTTTTGAGCAGGGCTCCACCTTGGCCTTCTTCTTGATGTGTTTGAGCAGTGGCTGAACAGCATGTGGACCTGGTTGAGCCAAAGCCCCGAACGAGTACTTCTTCAGAGACGGTCGATGAAACTGGCGGAGCTTCGAGGGCCCCATGTGAGTGGGGAAGAAAGGCTGCCTCAGCTCTAATGCTGGGATGGAGTGCTGTCAAGACAGAAAATGAGTTCAAAATATAAGAATTGTCTGGTTACAGCTCTGGATCTATTCTAGAAATACAGAATTTGGCAAGGTTCTGCTGGAAATTTACAGAATATCTCACATCAGATTTATGTATTATTGTGTGGAGATTTTTACCTGAATGATGTTGCCACCAAAGGTTCCCCTAAGGCCTTGCTGTTTGGGATAGTAGAACTCATCGTTGGACAGGTTCCAGGGATCCTTCACCTCAGGTTGGGACATGTTCTGCATTGGGAGGAAACATTGATTGTAGCATCTGTTTTTCCACAGAACTATAAGAAAACCAGTGTAAAATGTCCCCCTCTATGACAGGAATAAGTGTAAATAATAATGTTAAGAATATTTTAGCCACATAAGTATACCATCAGTTTAATTTCACTATATCTGCTCCTCCATTACACAGCCCACATTTTGTAATCTGACATCTTTAATTATAAAATAAATGCGGATGCATGGCCTGGTGAGATGACACACCTGCTGGGGCTCATCTTTAATCACCCCGGTTTTCCCCAGTAGGATGCGGCTCTTTTTGATTGCAGTTTCCTTCTTATTTTCCTTTGATGGGGAGTGCGAGGTTGCCTCTTCCTTTTCATCAGGAATTTCTGTAAGAGACATCGCAGTATGTAGCGAAATAAACTGAAACAGGCTACGGCTAATGTTGAAAGATGTCAGCTTTGGAAAAAGCAGAACAATGTACCTAGAACTATATTCTCATCATTTGGATCCAGAGTGAGGACAGGTGGGGAGAGCAAGTGATCCATCTCCTGGTCATCCCAGATAATGTTGTCCTCCCAGCGTCCGTACACTAACTCTTCATTGTCAATGGGAAAAATTGAGAACCAGGGACAGTCTTCTTCCTGAGAGGCTGCAGAGTAACAAAAAAACATACATGTATACAACAGATGAGATCTGATTAGATAGATACTTTATTTAACCGTGAATCCATTGTCTGTATCGTGATCACCAAATAAACTCACCGTGATTATCATGGCTGTTTTTTTCCCGCTTAGAGCCAGTGATGGAAGAAACTTTGGGCATCGGTGGAGGAGTAGGCGGCACCAGCTGGGAATTGCTTCTTGTCAGACCTGTAAGAATAAACGGATTGTCATATTTCTTTTACACACTACAACATTTCTTCAGTATTTTTATTTCCTGACATCTTACCCTGCTGTGCATTATAAGCATTGGCATTGCGGGTCATACTAGAAGGAAGCCACCCTGCCAGACTGGCTCGCTGAGTCTTGGTGCCCTTGTGTTTTACGTCCTCTCCATTCCAAATGATGTCCTCCTCCCATTGCAGTTGAGTGACCATCAGGAAAAGCTCATTCTCTAGGGCCTGCCTTTGTTTATTTCCATCCTCATCATGACCACCGTCAATGTCATCATCATTAGTGAAGTTGCTGTTGTCGTACTTGTGAACGTACAGACACATTAAACACAATATTAGTATAATGATCATTGTAATTTCCTTGTTATGATTAAAGACATCTTTGTGTGCACACCTCTTGAGAAGTCTCAGGTACTTCTTTAGGCAAATCCTGCTTCTGAGGCTCGTCGGACGTCTGTTCCTTAAGCTTGAATCCATAGCTGAAATTACTTCCATCCTCATAGACTCCTAGCATGTCGTACCAGAGCTGGGCTGGCCCATATCTCCATTCTGCCACTTTAGGTCGAGACTCTGTCTCCTTGTCCCCATCACCACATGACTGTGAAAACTTTGATTCTACCGGAGCCATCATGGTTATCTGGACAGCAGAGAAAAGCATGTAAGGTGTTTGAAAAGATTACACTGCCAGGCTGCTACCCATATTTTGAAAGCATAGAATATACCTCATCATCAGAGAGACACTGTTCTGGAGGTGGGGGTGCTGCATACTCGTAAATCCATCCAGATTTCTTGTCCTGGCTTTGTTCTGAGGGCTCTCCTTCTGGAGGAGGCGTCCCAGGTTGATGGTCTCTGTGTTTCCGTTTCTTTTTCCTGCGGGCACTCCTCCAAACTGATGGCATGTTCTTTCCAGGACCAAAGAGTCGTAAGAACCTAAGCACCTTGTAGAATGTATACATAATAAAATTGGTGTCAGTGCGCTCATTGAATTCAAAACAATGACATACACTATTAACATGCCCAACATTGAATTTCAACTTAGAACAGTGCCTGTAAAAATGCCCTACCTTTCCAGGCCTAAACTCTGGAAAGAGCTCTGTGACACCTGGTAATGCTTTGGCTGCATCTTTCTGCATGATTCCAGCAAGCGGGAGGTTGAGTCTGTCTGGTGGGCCTCCTGTCCCAGAACCCTGGCAGGGGCGGTCAGTTTCTGACTCAGAGTCTGAGGAGCTGCTGAAGTCAACCTTATCAGCCGTAGAAGAAGGTGCAATAATGGAAGGCAAAATGATGCCGTCGCCATCTTCTCCAACTGCTATGAGAGACGCGATAAGTCACAACAGCAGTACAGATTAGCACAAAATTAAAATCCATGAACCTTGAATGAACTGCTACTGAATTCAGCTGAAACTCTGTAAACAGTCAAAACCTTGAAGAAAAAGTCAGGACATACTTTTTCTGAAGGCAACATTTAAAGACATCTTACCATTTGTGCTCTGAGAAGAGGGTTCATCTTTCTTAGCAGATGCTGAAAGACTTGGCGGTGGTGGAGGAGGCATAAGCTTTGAGTCAATATCCTCACAGTCAGCATCATAGTCATCATCATCGTCTACAATTAAAGAGTTTGAAAAAAATACATCAACATGAATAAAAAAGTAACTTAAAAATGTGAATAAAAACTGTCATCTAATGGTAACTTTTAATTGACGATAGCAACAATTAAATCTGATAGTAAGGAGCAGTAAGATGATCACCTGTTTTCCTGCTGGGCTGCAAAGACCCCATGGCTTGGCGGTACTTCTTTGTCTCATCCTCAGCAACCTCACTGATGTCAGAATAATCAACTGCATCTTCAGTGCTTTTCACCCATCCTGGATAAGGCAAAATATCAAAGAATGTCAGTCCATTCTGCTCTTGGATATATTCCTGCAAGGTTTCCTCATATATTTACACTCACCTTCTGCATCCACACTACCAGAGTCTCTGTTTTCCTCCTTATCCTCATCCTCATTGGCGGTGATCTCTGTAATGAGTGAGCCCAGACCCAGAGTACCCAAACCAGCGAGATGCTTTTTGGACTCCTGATGTTGGGAGACAGAGTAGAAACAGATATTAACATTTCAGTTAAGAGGTGGGGAAATAACCGGGTATGAACATCTAATCATTATAAACAGTCCATGGTATATGTATCGTTTCTACCAAACATGCCCTTCACTCACATTGTCCAAAACACTGTCGTCTTCTAACTGCCCATCTTCATTGATGTTTCCAAAGAGGAACCCAGTTATAGAAAAGGGGCGATCTTGGTCCTCGTCACTGTCTGAGTCCGACATCCTGAGGAGATAACATTTGCAGTAAGCATTTGGATCATCTTTTAATACCCAGAGACTCAAAGCATTAGTCATAGGCGACACTATCATCCTTGAATGACCCTGCAGGATCAATACTGAATTTGATCAAAGATAATGTGAGTTAATATTTTGTAACAAATGACTAAATTCATTTTAAATGTATGCTAGGTTGAAATGCATTAAATCAATTTAGGTCTTTAGTTTCTGTTTTCTCAGTTGTTAGCCCAGCTAGAATCTTACAAATATTTCACAGTACATCACATGTATAAGTATGTATTTACAAACACGTCCATGCCTTCAACTGTGCACTGTGACATTACACCTAGAAATGTGTTTTCTTTCTTCTGCTGCTGTTATACAGCTCGTGCTTCCCGGTGCCGCTCCACCCTCATGTATCTCCTACCGCTAATAAATGTAATAAACATAGTGAATTTCTATTTTTGCACTATAGTTGGTTTGCTAGTAGCGCTCAATAGCTAACGTTATAGCTAAAGTGAGCTCCATTTAACCAGCGTATTGGAATATTAAAGTCTCTGTAGCTGTATTTAATCCCCTACCACCACTTCAAACGCTGTCTTGTGATGATGATTGTTTCACTGAAAGGTAACCTTAATAAATAAGCCTGATAGCATTAACGTTAGCTGTGCTATAGTATGAAAACACGTCCGATGAGCCTATCTAGCCGCAAGCTACGTGCCATAATGGAAATGTCATACATCGCACAGATGTTATTTACGCTTACCTTGTGTAACTTTGCTTCAGTCGCAGTAAGCTTAGAATTCCGCCAGTTTGCCGAATCTACCCAGCGCTATCACGGGTAGCTAAGTTTGTTAGCTAATGGTAGCTGCACAAACATTAGCTAATGTTTAATGCGTTAAGTAAATGCCTGAAGTTAAACATATTTCTTGTTACGTTAAAATGAAAACACACACCAATAATTTAATGCACTCTGGTTTGAAGCAGACCTTTGTTTTTATTAGTGTGTATCGCGCACTAAAGCGACGTGCAGACTAGCTAGCTCAAGCTCCGAGTGACCCGGATGAATAGCATGACGCTATGAACTCACACACAAAAAACAGGAACTACAGAACTTCCTGTCGCTCTTCTTCGTCTAATCGAGTTTCAGTAGTCAAGAGGTATCCAAGGCGTATTGCTGCCCTCTTCTGTTGTATTTTCCAATGGAGTGCAGATACTGCAACAGCTTCTTCATTTTGTTTGTTTTTGTTTTGTTTTTTTGATATTATTTAGTGTCCTCCCTTTGCTTCCCTTATCTCATCAGTTCTGCCTTTGCTGCTTTGCCTTTGCTGCCAGGAACTCCTCAGAAATGAAGATAAGTGAAAAAAATAGTGCGATTTTGTGTATTTCTGCCCTAATTATCCCACAAAATCCACATGGTTGTATGTTTATTGTTTGATGTCCCTATCCTTCTGTGTTATATTATTAAATCATTACATACATTGGTCAAAGGACTGGACACATGCTTGTGCTGAATCTTTCTCTGCTCTTATAGATTAGATTTTTATAGAGCCTTGAGAGTGTTTTGTTTGTTGAGTAAGTAGCGTTCTAATGAACAACTTCAGCAAGTACGTTTTTATTAGCTTACTTGTAACCTGTTAAGTAACTGCACAGATGCAACCATAGTTTGCTTCAAGTTCATGGTTTATTTAAAAAGTGTAAAACCACTGCACTGCAACGTTTCCTGGAAACATTTTCCCCACAGAGTGCACATAAATTCAAGAAACCGCTGAGAGGCAAAGTAAATAACATTGACCATCTTGTGACAATTCAATGTTCTGCTGTGAAACTTTTGGACCTGGCATTCATGTGGATGTTAGACATGTAGTACCCACCTAGACCAGACCTGACACACCCATCCCATAGTAATGACACTCCTTGATGGCAGCAGCCATCCCCAGCAGGATGCAGCCTGACACAGACACTTTAGAAACAACTCAAAATAAACATGAAGAATAGCACAAGATGTTGCCCTGGCCTCCAAATTCACTAGATCCCAAACTGATCAGGTATCTGTGGTATGATCCACAGAGGCCCCTCTCCTCAAAAGACCCCACTAGCAACATTCTGACTCGACGTCACAGGACACCCTCAGAAGGCCCATGCACATTTTCTAATGAGTTACAACTGTTGGAGGCACAAGGGAGACCTACACAATATTAGGAAGGTCTCCATAATGTTATGCCTGACCGGTGTTTATTCAATTCTACGTCTTCCTCCTCCTGTTGTTCTCGTCTCTGTCCTTTCTGGGATATCTTTTTGAGCCTTTGACAAAGGCCCATTTGGGGAATCCACATGTCCTGTGGGTTTGTTTGGTGTGTTTTTGCTCCTTCTCCTTACTATCCGTTCTTCTGGCTACTGGAGAAGCTCCGGTGAATTTTCAGGAAACACAGCAAACAAATTCCTGTTTATTTCAAAATGAAACACCCAAGCAAAACAGAGCAATGTAGTTTATGCCGTTCAGTGCAGTGATTGTAGAGACTTGTACATTTGGGAAACAAAATATTCATCCACAAACACATGGCAAAACACAGGAGAGTCGGCTCAATAGGAAACAAGTCAGAGGTCCGCTTACACCTTCAGGACAGAGGACACTCCTTTGTCCAAATCTTAGCCAGAGAAGACAGATGGTTTGAAGGAGGTGGAAAGGAAGACAGCTATGTCAAACTGGTGGGAAAAAAAAAACTCTGAACAGGGGAGGTGGACTGAGATATAATCTGCCATCATTCATGTCCCCAAGAAGTTTCACCATCATTGTACCTCAAACTGAAGCATCTGACTGACAATTGGTTGTTAGAGCATCATTCATTAGGGAAAGAGGACAGGGACAATGACAGAGAAGTATCTAGTCATTAATAGACACTTGTCATGCAAATTTCTGATGGGCTACACCCACAGATGTCAACTCCACAACTTGCCATCTTCAAGAAACTGTATAAGTCCAGCTACATTTATTCAACGCCTCTTTTGGATATACTATGACCTGGATGACTGAGAACCTTCACAGCCCTGCACCAGTTATCAGTTCATGGTACTTGTTAGTGGGTGGGTATATGAAGCTACAAGCAAACATTTTGTCCCCAAAGTTCATGAGTTAGAAACAGGAAAAATGGACAAGTGGAAAGACTTAAGAGATTCTGACCAAAGTCTGATAGTCCGACAAGTGGGTGAGTGGCATCTCCAAAACTGCCGCCCTTGTGGGGTGTTCCCAGGCTGCAGTTGTCAGTACGAATCAATAGTCATCCAAGGAACGAACAACGGGGCCATGAGCAGCTGAGACTCAACGTTACTGTAGCTCAAACTCCTGGGAAAGTTGATGCTGTTTATGGTAGAAAGGTGTATCACAGTTTGTGTTGTTGTCTGCTGAAAGTGTCTGCAACTGGCATATGAGTGTCAGACCTGGACTACGGAGCAGTGGAAAAAGATGACCTGGTCTGCGTGCACGGGGAATACATGGATGTGAGGAACACCCGTTTACAGTTGCCATGGGGGTGGGTTACGCCAGCAACGATGGTATGTGTCAAAGTAACATCCGCATAAAAGCCAAGACTCAGGTTTCCCAGAAGAACACTTCATCACAACGAGATCACTGATGCCATTCACTTCACCGATAATGTTTGGCTGATCAGCTTAAGTTCAACTATCTAATGTCAATAAAAAAAAAAACAAGCACACAGCAACCGTTTAGCCAGTTTTAATAGTTTTAAAACACTTGGATTGGAAAAAAGTACAAAAGTGATCCTGGACGCCACAGTATGAAACCAGCCCAATAATGTAGGGTGATAGGTGTGTTCCTTTAAAAAGCATCTTCTACAGACATGTTAATTTCAACTGGCCTTACCATACACATACTGTACTCACTAAAACAGATACAAGCAATAGTTTAAATACAACGGCTGACCCCAGTGATACATTTACAAGTGATTCTTAAAAAACTCAGTAAAAGAGGAGGAGGAGGGAGGGACAAAAAGAAGTCTGACCACAATGCCATCCGGTACCTGGCAGTAAAATCATGCAGTATTACAATCGTTCCACTAAAGAGAAACAGCAAAGCACTACAGCTGTCACACAGTGAGAAAGAGGGGCAGCCAAGGGGCGTCTACCAGACGGCCTTTCATGATCATTGGTTGTCTTATGAACTGTAACTGAGAGATTTCTCTACTGTTGAGCAGCAGCTCGGTGGTCACCCTTCCCACATTTGCATACGTTGTAAAGATGTATATGGCCTCCGTTAAGGAGAACTTGTCTTCCACAATCCATTTAGAAAAATAGAACTAATTGCTATTGAAGAAACCCCCAAAATGTGGGATGTTCTCTTCATATGTTGTGAGGAAATAAAAAAAGCTAAGAAATACAGTTGAATAAATAAAATGCATGACATCCATAATGGTTAAGTGGATACATTGAGTCAACAGAATGCTATCCACGTATGCACACCATGCGTTTTGTTTTGGCCCGGCAGTGTTAAAAATGAAGGCTCCATCCAAAGTCACGTCCTATGATCCAGTGGAAAAGTCGCCATAAAATATCTAAAATACGTTGACATTTAGAGAAAAGCTTTCTTTGATTTAACAATTGTTTTCCATGTACAACATGGTCTCTGGCTTTACCAATTAAAGAGTAATTGATGTTGATGGCAATGAGGAAACACAGGAGAGAGACTTTCACAGTGTTACAAGTATGAAGCCGCTCTGTGTTGTTACTCGCTGGTTGGCCTACTGTTAGGGCAACAGCAGAGAACTCCCAGTCCGGTCAAACTTTTTTCCCTTTGAGAGGGCAGCCACTTGTTTCATCAACTCTCTGTTCTTGGTCTGTGGAAACAAATAACAAACTGCATTAGAAGACACAGCATTTCTCACACCTAGCTGGACACATTTGCAGTATGACGCTACAGTTTATCTCAAGCCTTGGTTGTGATTTGAAAGGCAGAAAACGCATTAACTGGACTAACTTTAGGAAAGTTGATAAACATGGGCCAACTTCAACTGTCTAGACTGATGAAAACTCCTTTGGGTGTATCCAAATCAGCACTTGTAATGAAGAGTTTGTGATGAAAACTGAAAAGCACAGTTTGACAGGAAATGGCCAGACTGGTGCACCCGCAATTGTATCTATGGCAACACAGTGCAAACACATGCAACAGGTGACTCATTTATGTACCATGCTGCCGCATATTATGTGGGGCACAATCATGAAATCAGTACAGACCCTGTGAATACTTTTCAAATAAACAAAATTAGGACACACCTTCTCATTGAATTGTGTCTAGACTTTTGTGTGGTAGTGTTTATAACATGAAATATCACGACTAAAAGACAATTGTGAAGCTTTCAAAATATTACAGGTCATAAATTAGTAGGCAAAATGACAGAGGATGTGTTGATTTACAATTATTAGAAGCTGCAAATGAGAACATTTGTCACTTAATAGTGACAAAACAACTGCATGGTTTAATGATTAAAAAGAAGATGAGAACCATGAAGGGGATAAAATGCAAATCTTCTCAAAAAAGACAAATTATGATGTTGAATCTATCAAGAAGGTTGTCTTCAGTGGATCAATTCCTACCTGCTGTTGCTCCATAGCTTCTTTGTGTGACTTCTCCATTTGGTTCATCTTCACTCTCATATTTGACTCCTGATACTGAAAGTCTGCTTTGAGCTCGGTGAGCTGGAGGAGAAGTTCATCATTCAGTCAGTAGCTCAAACAAATGCAAGCAACTAGCAGAGGTGCAGCTTTTATTCGTCGTCGTCGAGGCCGATAACCTACCTTTCGGTCCTTCTCCAGAATGGTCTGATCCCGTTGCTGCAGAAGTCTCTTCAGTGACATGACTTCCTCTTTCAGTTGACTGATGAGAATGAAGTTGTCCGTTCCTCCAGAATCCATAGACTGGGTAATGGAACTACTGATGGAAGGAAGGAAAGAACGTGAAGCTAAAGGGTGGAAGAAAAATATAGTTACAACATAACTACTGTCAGAATGTCATACCTGTCCCCATTGGATGGCTTCATCTCCAGTTTTGGTTTCTTCTTTGGGGTCTCCTTCTGGATTGAAGACGATTTATGGCTGCAAAGAAAATCAGGATGACTATAATTAGGGCACAATTAGGGCATAAAAACAATCAACACACTGTTTTCTCAGGTACAATATGTAACTGAAATATTAACAATATTTTACCTCTGTTTCCACAGTCCCTGCTCCTGATCAGGACTCAGGCTCCCACTCAATCTGTGACAGAAGGGTAAACTTAGCAAATAACAGCAGATAATAGATACACAAATGATTTCACAATCATGTGCTTACAATCAACAATCTGACTGAGCAGCCCGGGGACAGGAATGAGAGAGGAAGAGAAGTGACTCAACAGCGGACATACTTGTGGTGAGAACTGCTGTGTCTGTGTTGGTGGTGGTGGTGATGATGGTGTGGTCTGGAGTGGTGGTCTTTCTCATTCAGAGAAGAGGAGTTGGAGGAACCGAAGCCCTTCCTCTGCTCCTTAGTCTTCTGGAGGACACGACGGTAGGACAGCGTACAGAGCCAGCACAGCAGTTTTCCATCCACCTGTAACACAAGTAGGAGAGAGTATCGCATGAGACGGTGTCACGCATCTGCTCTATACTTAAAATGCATGTGTGTTAGGTTTATACCTTTCTCCTGCCCTCCTCCTTACGGTCAAAGGCGCACTGTTGTTTGCACTGTTCACAAGTCTGTGGGGGTCCATATTTCTTCTCTGAGTTAGTACAACGCTGGCACTTTGTCCCAATAAACGCTGCAATGATGTTACAGTACTGGCAAGGTTTGGGCTGTAAAGACAGACAACCCCATTGTTAAAAAAAAAACACAGTAAATGAAGCTAGAGTCAGCAAACACACCAGGGCCTTAAAAAAATAGCCTCTGAATAATAAAATCCTGCTACTCACAGTTCCAAACTGTTTGACATTCTGGGCACATTTCTTGCAGATCGTGTTGGTTTTGCTGCAAAGGATAAACAGGAGTTTACATCCAAATCACATTTCATAAAAGGAAAGAAACTTGTTGTATTTGAGTGAGTAAATCATCATTAGAGCAACATGTCTCACCTTTCCTGCTGAAACTCAGACCTGCAGTATGTGCACTTCACTATTGGGTGTGCGATGCGACACTCCTGTGGAACCAAAACAAAGAAATATCAGTCGTCTCCTGCCTGCTGGCAGAAGTTGACAAATCATTTGCAATATGAACACTGACACATGGGAAACAAGACCAGCCAATAAGCGCGAATCAGGGCAACTTGATACGTGCCGCTGACGACATCTGTCAAGAGGCCGCTGTTTGATTTAAGAGTGTGTAACAAAGTTATAACCGTTGGACTAGCCGTGATATGTGTTCCTTCAACCAACCGTGAACATCAACAGAAACAATCACTACTATGAAGCATTGCCACTACTCTGTAACCGTTTGTACAAGTCTGTACCTGAAAAAAAAACTGACAATTAATCAAATGGACTTGCACTTGAAACAGTGCAAATAAAAGTCCAAGAAATAATAAATTTAATAAAAGTGCTGAAATCTGAATCAGTATGAAAAAAGGGTTTGTTTTAGGATCAAGGCTTTGGGATTGCCCTGCTCCTCTTTAACCTCCTCAGTTGCAATTTAAAGCTCTGGGAGCAACACGTTGGTGAGCTTGTACAGTCGTGCTTTTCATTAACAGCTGAATCGTTTTAATGCTCAATGGGAGAATATTCAGTAGTAAAGATCTGACGTGATGGTGGCATTACTCTTTTAATAAACAGCCCTGTGATCAGGACGGATCTAAACATGGTTACGTTAGTACGATCGCTTTCCAACTTGTTACATAATCAGAGCCCGTCTAACCTGCTGCTGGTCGTAACACCATCACGCCCGGGCGGCAATAACACCTCTACACTCCTAACGATCCGACTGTTTATGTCTCGTTTACGGTCATCCTCGATCCCACACACACTCCCAAACCTTGCACAGTTGCTGGCCCTGCGACAGCTCCTCGAAGGGGTACCGCTGGTTACACTTCGTACAGGCGTACAGAGCCGATGTTGCCATTCTTGCCCAACTGAAGTGACTGAGCTAGCCGGGGGTAGCGGGAGTCCAGCTGCAAACTGAACGGATTAACGGCGCTGTTTACTTCCTAGGCGCTTGTTAAACTGAGCAGTAAGAACACCGCGTTGGCATCCAGCGTTGGCTAACGTCAGCTAGCTCGGCTATGCAGCGCAGGGCAACACAGAAATAGCTTAGCTGGAGGGAGCAGGCGAAGAGAGGAACAATAAACTCCAAATATCTGGGATCCTCCGCTGCCTGTATCGTTATCCGGCCACACTAACTTGACGTCCGTCGTTGGTTGTGTCGCCGCATAAGCAACCCGCTAACATCAATCTGCCTAATTGTGTCAAGTTTCAGCTGCTCTCGCCGAGAAATGTATTTTCCTTGTGTTTTCCTTCTCTTTTTTTGTATCAACGCCGTCGTCGTCGTCATGTAACCGGAAGTGGCCGACGGCTCCCGAAGAAGAAAGGAAACCTATCGCGACACAACATCCGTCCGCGGGATTTATGTTTTGAAATCTCCAGAGCCAATCGCGCGCCCCGATTAAGTCGACACACTTTCACACCATTTAATCATGATATTAACTTGCCACTTGCACAAAGCTATTTAGTCTCTAAAATAACGATTCAATTATGTACCAGCCGGTCTATATATATAATATCTATGTGCAAATACATTCATGTGCAATTCATTGCAATCTGTGAGTGTATATATTTTTTGTGTAATTAATCTTCTCCAGTTCTTTGAATTGTGCGAATTTTCAACAGGTGTGAATTGTGGATGGACCTCCCTTGCTGTTGACATACAGTAGGTGGCAGTAGGTAGTAGTCAACTATGTGTTAGTAGTATGTGTGAACCACACTGCCCAAAAGGCCAGTCAGGATCCCTCCAATCTGCAACTTGCAGTGCTATGCTTTATTGAAAATGATTGAATTTCAAGTCTGAAGGCTGTCTCAGGTTTTAGTCAGCATGTACAGAAGTAGTTCATTAAATGATTTCTATTTATTCTTGTTGTTCTCTTACATTTACAAGAGAACATTAACATTTACATTTATCCGTTTCTATGTTGAAAAGCAATCTTCTTGTAGACTGGTGTTTGAATTACACTTACTTACCAGTTCATTAGGAACGTTAGTGAAAACAAATGTATTCTAACAATAGTTCTGAATGAAATCTTAGCTTCATGAAGGTTATGGTATATATCATTAGTTTCAAGTAACTGGGAGACCTGTTTATTCAATTACATTTTCATTGTGGAGGCTGTGGTTTGTAGTATTGAATTATATTGTGCTGTACCGACACATGTTGCTATTATTTTGACAACCACATTTTGGTCAATGGGCTAGGCTTAATAACACAAACAAAGTTACATTTTTAATTCAACTCAGTTCAGCTACATCCTCCAAAATGGCCATAGGCTGGAGTACTACCTTTCTGAAGCGGTTTAAACATGAACTTAACACAATAAACAGAACAGTCATGAAGGGGGATTTAGAGCAGAAATGTTACATTAGAATCTATTAGTTTTAATACTGTACCTAATGAACTGGGAAGCGTGTAACAGTAACCAAACTGAAAGGTGGATGAGAATCTGTCCATTGCAATATCTTCGTGTGACCCACCCCTTTGGAAACAACAGCTTGTTAATTAACACAACAACCAGCACTGGATCACAAATAAGGCAAGAAGTTAACAGTGTATGCACATTTCCATAACACAACTAGTCCAACAGTTACCAGAACTTTGACAATAGTATATATGATTTTATTAAATATTTTAACACAGTTTGACATGTGAATGCACAATGGCAGCAAATCACTTTCATCAAATTCAACTTCAGAATTCCAGTTTTTCAAGACTGGTGTCAATGTAAATGTACAAACAAATGTAATGGGTAAAATGACTCACAACATGTAAATGATTTCTTGAAGCTACGGTATAAAATGAAACAGATTGCGTTTGGGCCATGAGCTATATTGGGCTATCTTGTCACGTTGGACAATCCCACAGTTACACTGTAAACTCAATCTTTTCTAATTTGTAATAAAAGGCACTCTATATCTTAGACTTTCTGACAAGATCCCGATTCTAATTATTGATGATATGGTTATGGAGTTAATCTGAAACAGCTAAACCCAAGAAATCAACTGGCAGGTGTGGTGTTCATGCCATGATAATGCTCGTTTATTCCATTTATTAACATGTGCAGCGGAAAGGCTAACACTGTTGTAACATGGGCAGTTACAAACTGTTCACTCTATCCTTTACTTATCCTCCCTGTTATTCAGAACAAGGCACAGATATTACTTCAGATTCATGGAACTAAAAAACTAAGCAAAGCATTTAGTGGTGTTACACAATCTATTGCCCTTAAAGCGAGTATCTGTTTTAAAAGCCATCTCCAAGAAATCTTCACACATAAATATTCTTAGTAAATGACTTTCGGGACAAATGAACTGTTGCATATTCTTGGAAGCTTATTAATATTGCATGGAGACATCTCTTAATTGAGTCAGAGAATGTTTGTCTGAAGTAAAGTATAATAAATAATGTCAGAAACTAGTTAGAAAAATGAAACTTATAAAACTTAAATCCCCTCAGTGAAAGGAATATCATACATACACATAAAAAAAAAACTTATTTGGTCACAACAATCTAATAGGAATAATTTCTGAAGAAAACTTCAACTTTCTTTTAATGCACTCTACTTACTAGAAGAAGCGAATGTTACAGCCCTTTAGCTACATTTTAAATGAATATTTAACAGCTCCCAAGACAGTTAGTGTTAGTGCTAGTTTCTTGTGACACTGCACATCTACACAATTGCTTCAGCTGTAGTGTTTTCAAATGAATATCAAGGAATGAGTGTCTATGACGTGCATAAGGCATAAACATTTAACCCGAGTAATATTTAGTGTACTTTATAAAAACACTGATTGTGTATAGGCGGATTTTCTAAACAGTCACTGTTGTGGTTGCACGTCCTCTCAGCCCTGGAAGAAGAGAACAATATGGCTGTAGTAAAGCCGTCTGAGACAGACACTTCTGCTCCAAGTAGACTCTACATGAAATGTGAGCAATGCAGATACAGTCATCTGCTACTTCAGACTTTTGGTGGTAGTGTATAACGCAGGCCAATCCAAGACTGGCCGACTTATTCCTATTGCATGGCACATTCTCACAGGAAGGACTTAGCTTCTTGGGACAGCCATGAGGCTCACGTTGCGTCAAACAAAAGTCTGCACTGGGGTGATGGAGCGTGTGGGGGAGCCCGGCAGCTCAGATGAAGAGGAGGCCGAGCGGTTGGTCACCTCTCGCTGTAACTCATCCACTCTTTTCTGCAGCTCAGCGCGCTTTGCTAGCAGCTCCTTGTGGCGCTGATGGACGGGTTCCTAAGAAAAGATGGGAAAAAGGCTTAATTGTTTGCTTTGAAAACACTTGTGTAAACAGGAGACTGGCTTTGAGACATACCTGAGGTCTCATGCGAGGGTTCCATCGGATGTAGTAGCCAACCCAAAGCTCCAGGTGGCGCAAGCTGACTACAGGGAACAGCACGTGGTTGGAGTAGTTGACATACAAAGGATTGGTAAACTCCTCCAGCTGGCTGTTGATATAGGACCACAGGGAGACTGACCTTTTGGGAATCTCCTGTAAACAAAGAAATACCAGATGTTGTTCCATTAAATGATCCAACAAACCTTCATGTCATAATGTACCTCTGGTCTAGTCTAGTGGATGTGGTTTATATTTCAGGCACAGTATGCCATTCAATTTGTCATACTAAGCAAAAGCTTAATAAGTTTCACAAAACCATATGCAGAGGGAGTCAAAAAGCCCTTACTTCCTTCAGCCTCTGCTGTTCGCTGTTACACAAGAACGTCCCAAACAGGCAGCTGTACAGGTGGTCCAGGATGGTTACCAGGAAGTTCTCGTTAAACTCAAAGGCCGCAGGAAACTTAAATAAAAACAACTTCATTATTTTCCTTGAAATATATGTTTCTATATTATAGGTATAAACATACCTGACGAGTCAACTGCCAGACACAGTCAACGAACTGAATGAAAACAGGCGAACGATCTGCATCCGTGTGGTTTTTATCGCCATGACCGATACGCTGAGAGAAAGGAGAATCAGTAATGCAGCTGGAACAATAAATGCCACCTTTCCAAAATGACGGGCACGCAAGTCACTCCATTTACCAGTTGGAAGCGGTGGCCGAAACTCAGCCACTCTTTCTCGAGCAGCACCTCGAATCCGCGAATGGTGCGGTAGTATCCGTCCAGCATGAGCATTGCCAAGGAGGTGAGCTGAGCTGTGCGGTCCCAGCCGTCGCTGCAGTGCACCACCACCGACGTTTTCCCGGACTCCACTTTGTCGGCAATCCTCAGTGCTCCTGCCATGATCAACTTCAAACACACGGCCACAGTTACAAAGTGATGAGGGGTACTGGCTAACTGATTTCACGTCATTTCCCTCTCATCTGAACCATCCAGTGCTCACCTTGATGTGCTCGAGCCAATGAGTGGACTCCAGATTGGAGAGCCAGTGGGAATCTTCAATATTGGGGTAGACCACCTCCTTCAGCTTGCGGAGTGACTCTCTCATCACGTGGATATTGTGAATATCCAGAAACACCAGCTCAGCGTTTTGATATGCATCCTCACTTTCATATCCGCCACCTTTCATCTGCAGAGAGCAGGGTGTTTAAGAAGATCCATTGGACACAAGTCAACAAAAAGCTCCAGCGTGTTGTACTTCAACTGACATTACTTCTGAAACATGTGTACAAGCAGCAATGATATAACAATAACATTTAAACATTAATGTTCCTATTGACAAATCTTAAAGCTTTCTTAATTCCTGTAAGCCGTCTTTGTTGTCCATGTTTTTACCATCGTCTTTCAACAGACCATTTGAAACTCACATTATTTACACCAGAGAAAAGCTGCTCATACTGAAACCATGTGGACCAGGGGAGGATGCAACGATCATGAAAAAGAGCTGTCCACACCACAGAGATAGATGGATACCAGATTTCCTTTCCATCAGCACAGGCAATGTGCAATTACCTAACAATAAGACGGATGAGCTAATGGCTTCGCTGAGGAACTGAGGGGGCTTCCATTAAAATAGTGTTATGTGTTTCAAAGAGGCACAGCAACAGAAATAACTCCAGATTAAAGCACTACCACTGCCAGTTCAGTTCAGAAAGGAATGAATGTGAGAGTGGTGAGAAATGAGGCAGATTTATGCTACTTTTATTACAGGTAATGGTGTCATCCTGGTCAGCGTTTCGTTGTTAATGTGAAGAAATGCTTCTGCAGCCCAGATATTGACTTGACAGCATCAGCTCTTCTACCGCAACATTCCAAACTATGTACTTTCTTGTGTTCAAATTCCTAAGTTTTTCCAGCTTATACATATTAAAGATAAATCACACATTAAAGTGATTCCAGATCAGAAAACAGACCTTGTTGGCAGCAGCGTTGACACTGGGCCTGGCATCGAAAATGAAGAGTTTATGGGACTGAGCGTTGGCGTCCATGATCGCCTGGAGGTATTTCTCATCCTCTTTGCTGCGCTTCCCGTTCACCCCAACCATTGGCTGACTGCAGCGTGTCACCGTGGCCTGGCTCTCTGGATGGATCCACGACAACACCTAGGCACAGAGGGTATCAGGCTATCAGCCGTGATCGTCCAACATGCCAGTTGCACACGATAATTCGAGGATAATTCGATTAATGCTAAAGAGTGGTCACTCACCGGTATCCTTCCCTTCGCTCGGAATGTGGCTACTCTCTTCAGCTCTTCGTCTGGTATATTGACAGGCACGGCCAGAGTTGATGGGTAGGTGTCACAAAGCTCGTAGTGATCGTTTACTTTTGTTATCCTCCAGCTTTCATTGGGTATACCCTTGACAAAATACAGTCACCATTATGATACACTCTCTTTGCCATCTAGCAAAGAATTCAGCGGGTCAACTGGAAATACCTGTCGTTTATATTCTGAGACCGCATCATACACCTTCCATCCGTTTTCAGGAAACACTTGCCCATATTCAAATGCAAAGATTTGCTATGGACAGATGGAGAAAATGAATGAGTTGGAAGTCTTTACAGGGATACGTAGTCAGTAACAGTAGGGCAGAAGATCACTCACCAAACCATTGGAAACAGGAAATGCAAATTTGGTCAGCACTTCGAAAATCGACTTCCTGAGAGTGTCCTCCATCTGTTTGTGTGCAAATCGAAGATTACGCATATCCTGTAGAAAGGCAGAGTGATAGGTCATGGTCAGACAGCCATGGTCAGGAATCAGGATACTTTTGTAGCAGTGAAATGTTTGCTGTACATTAAACAATACTATATTACAGAAATTTATTATTACTATTATTACAGAAAAATACAGACACACCACCTTTTCCAACGGTGTAACCCCTAGAGCGTAAACTCAGTGTAGACCAGTAGCAGGAGTATAAACTAAGCTTTACTCACCTTGCACACTAGCCCATAGGACAAATCACCACGGCTTGAAGCGCCTCCGATCTTTTCCACGCGACTCACCACCCCGAGAGGCAAGTCCAGAACAAACGCCGGTTCCTAGGAACCAACTACAAGTTAACGAACACAAACAACAGCTCAAACTAGTTCCAGCGCTTTTTAAATATTCATCGAACATACCCTGTCCATGCATTTAAAGAAAAGCCTGTAGTTGGTAACCGTCACCGTTCCCCTCAGGGCTCCAGTAAAAGGGCAGAAGTAGGTAATATCTTGGGCTTCAGGATGAAACAGGAAAATTCATTAACAAAAAATATAACAGTTGAGTTGACAGAGAGTTGTGGTGGCAGGAAAGAGAAAACTTACCAGTGTCTTGAATGATTTCGTTTGGAAGTAACTGTAGTTCTTCTTTGTCTGAATCTCTAAGAACCTGCTGGAAACATTAGATAACATGTATACTTGAAATCAGAGAACTCCTTTGATGAGTTATTCAAACATGAAGTGGGATGCAAAAGTTTGGACACCTCTGGATAACATTTGCGTTAGGTGAGTAGAAAATGAACTGATCTCCAAAAAGCATGAAGTTAAATATGCAACTTTTTGAGCAAGGTGAATGTATTATTTGTGTTTTGCACAATATTAAGGAGGAAATCGGAAGGAAGCTTGGTGAAAGAGTTTGGGCTCTCAGATTACTTTTACTAGTGAGTCAGACCTTAATTAGCTTTTGATGGCTATGGCTTGTTAATAGTCATTGTCTGCAGCCATGGGCAATTTTCTCATTTGCAGAGTTAACACAAGCAGTGAAGGTCCAGCTGAAGTCTGCAATCACGAACATTTTCAGAAGGTCTCTAAACACACCGTAGGCATTTTAGAAATTTGTTATGTTTGAAAAAATCCTGTGGGTAATTTAAGGAAAATAACACTGTCTCCAACACTGTGTTGGATCAATCCACAGACCAATAAAGTCTGTAAGACAATGAGACATTGTTAAAAAATAAATAAATAAATAAATAACTAAAGCTGAAAAGAAATGGCTTCTACAACAGAACAATGACACTAAACACGTCAAACCAACAATGGACTGCATTAAGTAGTCAGTAGTAGTTTTGCAATAGGCCCTTGCAGCCCCTTGAAACTCTGTGGATGGACCTTTAAAAGAGCAGAGAATCTCACAGAGCTAGAAGCTATTTGTGAGAAAGAATAGATGAATGAAGAATACACCCAGAAACGACTGAAAGACTTTGAGTGGCTACTAAAATCATTTTCCAGTGTTAATAAGTACCGTCCATGCAGAGGACTCAAACTTTAGTCTCGAGTACTTTTTTGTTATTTTACAACTGCAAAAGATGGAGAAATATTCTTAAAATATTACAGTGTCACCTTCAAACATGCATCTTTTGAAAATGAGATCATCTTTTACTCGCTAAGCAATTCAGGATTCTTTACATAAGGGAGCCCAAACTTCTGCTCGCCACTGCCCATGATGGCCATGAGTGAACCGATTAAAAATGGCATACCTTGGCAGGGGTTTTGGGCTTAACCTGAGGGATGCAGAAAAGAGGAAGGCCATGCTTCAGTTATTCTAATGAGTTATTTCAATGGGGAAGCAGAACAGCAGTGAGGTACATGCAGGCTACAAACCCTGAGCTCCGGAGAAAGCTCTGCAGACGTTGACACCGAGTCAGAGGACATGGTGGACGGAGGTTTGGCCTGGGCCGACCGGTCAGACCGAGAGGTGGAAGTGCTGGAGCCAAAAGAGAGACCATTTGACAGTTCAGTTACAGCAAATTTTTCTAAATTTAGGGATGTTAACTGTTTATCAGACAGGGAAAGCTGTAATGATGTTGCCACAAACAAGCACCTCCTAAACTGACAATTATCACTGCGGTGATCAATAACTGTTTGTCATTTATAAATAATATAAAAAGCCCAGCGCCTCAAATGGGTTTCCTGTTTTCAGACTTTTAAAAATTGCAATATTTTGGATACAATTCAAACTCAAAATGTAACTGGGATCAATAAAGTATCGACCTGAACCTATGAACTGATAGCTGCTCCAAACATTGCAATAAAATCATAATCAATAAGTCGAGCTATGGTGTATATTTAAATGGGATCACCCGGAGCTCAAAGGATTGTTGAATAATTGAATAAATATGAATGGCAATCGATTAAGATGGGATCACCCGAGGCTCAAAGGATTGTTGGTTAACTGAATAAATATAAATGATGATCGATTAAGACAACAACAGCGGTTCCCTAATTCACTGTTTATTAACCCGGTTACGTTATTGGTGGTAAGGCAGTCGTTTCTGAAATATTACGTGAAGTGCACTGCGGTTAAAACAAATTTGGTATAGGCTATTAAACGTAAATAAATAACCCCCTAATAGCCTGAAAACTTTTAGCTAGCTCAAAGAGCTCTGTGTTGTGGTGTATCTACCTGGACAATGAATCAACACTTGGCTGTCGGGAAGAGAAGCGCTTCGAGCCCAAACTGTCGATACTCCCGCTCTTCTCCATGTTCTCCTGGTTCAAGGGTTTAGGTATCAGGCACTAAGGAGCCTCGAGAATGCCAAGAATCTGCTGAAAAATGTCCTTAAATCGTTCCTCGGAGCACAGCAAATCCCCACAAACAAAAGGAAGCTGCCATCTTTTCCCAGTTCCTCCCAATCCCCGTCACAGGGGAGGCGAGTGTTGGAGAAGGCGCCCTCTGCTGGACGTTGACTGTTGGAATGCTGCTTTCATAGCTTCTCTTCATTCTTCCATGGATAATCAATATCGATATATTGAGCAATGGTCATGATAAAGATACACCCATTTAAACATGTATATACATTGGTATGCAGTGATTCCGTCACACACGTTTTCTCAAGAAATTATTATGGTACCAAGTAACCAGAAGGAAATGTCCCCATTGTGAGACAAATAAAGGTTTTCTAATTCTAATTGTAAATATCGACTTAATTACATTACTGAACATTTATTTATCCTTATGTTGATATACAAAAGGCCGTATTTATGGATTTCAGTATGACTTTTTATAGTTTAACATCAATCCTCATATTTTTAAAACAAAAAATGTGCTTCAAATTCTTTACAAATCATCATGTTAAAAGTACTTTTAACCACTAGTAGTATTTTATTGAATAAGATAAACCTGATCACATATGTAAAATGAATTTAAGACAACAGGACCATATTAAATGTGTGTAGGTGGAGTAAGAAAAAATAATTTGTCCATGGGGAAATTCACTTTGCTCCCTAGGACAGTGGCACTTAAAAAAATTACATTCATTCACTGATTCAATTAGTAATTTAAGCAAATAAATTTTATGAATCTGTATGAACATTATCCTTTAGCTAACTCTCAACTTTCTCAATAAAATCTTCTTCAAAGCTCAACTATCTGAAATTGAAATATAACCCCAGGTGACATTGAGAATATGTTAAATTTGATGGCAATTAATATATTTATTAAAACAGAAATGTATGAAAGCAATTGCAGCAGCATGAATTAAGTTTTACGATTAATATTCTGTTACACATTTTTAAGATTTCAGAAGCCTGGACTGACATACACTTTCAGAGAAATTAATTCATGTGAGCCAAATGAATGTTTATTGAATTTAAAAACAACAAAACAAGCTTTACTCAAAAGTGGTTACTCATCAACTCATTTATATACAGCATTTTCCCTGTTGACTGTACAGACACTACAGAAGTTGAATATAGGGTGTATTTGAATGCCAACTACCATTCTTGGCAAAGTGGACCAGAGAGATCAGATACAAAAAAAAACAAAAAAAGACAAATAATCAAATGAAAACACAAGTCCTTTACTTTACATATTTCTCCATAAACTTTTTGTGGAACTCTGAGCGCAGCGTGTCATTGACAAAACGTTTCTCCTTCCGTGCCTCGTCCACTCCTTTGGCGCAGTTCTTGAAGACAACGTCATCATCCCACCTTGAAGGATAATTAGAAATTAATTAGGGATAATTAATAGTAAATAAAGAACGCATTTTCCTCACATTCAAAGCTCATACTGTGTGTGTGTGTTTTTGCGATACCTTCTCTTGACCCTGAATGCAGTCGGCGCTGGGCTTATCTGTTGCTGCTGTCCTGCCAAATTAATTAATGGATTGCCACTCAAGATATTTTCCATTCGAATTCTCTCCTCCTCTGCCTTTTGCTCTCGCTCCTGAGAAGGGTAAAGACATACATTTAATAAACACATAACAGAACATTTTCTTTCTCTCAAAGTGACCTATGCGCTGGCCATTCTTGCAAGTGCAAAACCATAAGTCTGAAATTTTTACTTTGCGTTCTTGCTCCTCAGCTCGCTCTTTCTTGATTTTCTCCAGTTCTGCCAGAAGAGCTGCAGTGTCGTCATCATCACTGTCTTCCTCAGAGTCTTCATCCTCGTCATCCTATATACACAAACAAAAACATAAACCATTGATAAAGCAGCTTAATGAGTAGTAATCATCACTAAATCCTGCACTGAAAGCACTTGCATCAGTGAGAGGGTCATCAGCATCAAGGTTGGCTGCTGGAATCTGATCGAGTCTGGGCCTCTTTGAAGATGATGACGAAGATGAGGATGAGGATGTGGTGTGCTCTGGAAAATTAAGAGTCACTTCAATTAATGGGTGCAAACTTTATAGAGAAATTAAACAATGGTCAGAAAAACTAAAAGATAAATATACTCTAGAGAAAGACCAACCTCTTGGTCCCCTCTCTCTCGTCTTCTCACGAGCAGCTACTCGCTCCCTCTCCTCGAGCTCCCTGCGGAAGTCACGGGCGCGCACCTCCTCGGGGGCATCCTGGGTAGGTTGCCTGAAGACAGCTTTGTTTAAAACTTATATCCAACTTCAGAGTAATTCGATGGAAGATGCAGTAGGAATAATTCTTTGTGGAAACACTTGACTACAATCCAAACCTAAACTCCATTCATGTTAGACATGCTAACCTGTATTTGATCTTTGTGTGTCCTGGAAGATCCCGGCTGGAGTACTGTTTGGACAAGGCACTCAAATCCCCTTCTCCTTTACCCCTCCCTCCTCTGGCCGGTTCAAATGTCGGCCTTGCAGCTGTAGTCATCTTTGATGGCTTGCTCTGGCAACATAAAAGAGAAAAAAAGCATTAGTTAAAGCGATCCAGTCCAGCTACAAATAGGCAGCTCCTGACATGGATACATAGGTA
Source organism: Mugil cephalus (assembly GCF_022458985.1). Classification (NCBI taxonomy): domain Eukaryota; kingdom Metazoa; phylum Chordata; class Actinopteri; order Mugiliformes; family Mugilidae; genus Mugil; species Mugil cephalus. The sequence continues at coordinate 3,040,457 of NC_061784.1, forward strand.
GATATTATAAAAGTGCCCTCTTTACTTATCAGCATGTTTTAAACTACTCTTATATAATGTAGGGTAGTATTCAAAAATAACACTTGAGGTATATTTACTATATTTTAGTTAGTAAGTACGCATGCTACTGTAACACTAATTAGCTAAGCTGAATATTTAAACTGTCAAACAGCTGTTGATGACTTCACAAGTTTTAATGCGTTGAATGATGATGTATACTCCAATGAGACATATCTGCTTTTGTAGTATGTTTTTAAACTGCTAGTTACAGATTCAACGCAAAACACCAGCTAGCCACTAGAGCTAACAAAATGCTAGCAGGCTAACAACGTCGTTGACATAGAAAACAAGCGTATTTAACGTTTCTGGTCATTCATTTTCTGCCAACGTTCAATAGAAATCGTCCTAATAGTTATACTATTGAGGATGGACTATAATTCTTACTAACCGCGGCTTATAAATCCGTTTTGAAAGTACAACACTTACGAAGCTGGTACCACACGACCAACGGAAGCCCCAGTACAACAGGTAACGTCACTTCCGGAGGAAAGCTGGTCGTGTTAAGATGTATTCACTAACACTCGAAGAAAATTGAAAAACTGAACTGGCAGACATGGGTTATTTCATTATTTGGGTGATACACGGTCAAAGCATATCAAGTTTCACGAAACAAACATTTCACCGTCTCCCCAGTGTTGCGTGGAAACTAAAAGTCTAAAACTACGGTAAAAGACTACAGAAGAGGAGACCATGTGAGGTGTCTTCACAATGATGTGCAGTGTCGCAGTGAGGAACATAGGGGGCAGATAGTGTTAGATGATGCACCAAAGCTCAGCATGTCTGAAGTGTTTGTCCCTAGTTACTTTTCAAGACTATTTTCAGTTTCTGCATGTTTGGATGTTTCCCTTTATTCACATAGCACAGTGAGTTTAAAGCTGTTTCGTTTACACTCCTAGTTCCGCTGAACATTCTGTATTTTGGCTGTGCATGCTGTACATACTTTACTTTCAATGTCATGTGTATATTCATGATCAAAGCAGTATGGAATGCAAGATCTGGAAGCATTGTAAATCACAAATGGCAGCACTGTAAACTTTATTGACAGGTATATTTTATAGCTGCAATACAACTCAATGTTCAGTGCAGTGTATGATGAGGCGATAGCCATAGTAAAATGAATCTCCATACACTTTAACACACACAAGCTTTCATTATTATTATTATTATTATTATTATTATTATTATTAGTAGTAGTAGTAGTAGTAGTAGTCTACAGTACTTATAGCAGGCCTATCACCTCGGGCCCTTCCATTGTAAGGCATGAATTTAAACGCTACAAAAACACAGTTGAGTTCACAATGTGCTGTACCCTGACTGTCCTGCCTGTTTAATAAGTTTAACAAGCATCAAGGAACGCTAGGAGTTTTTATTGAAGACGGTGGCTGAAGGAGGCAAAGCAACAGAGGAGGTCTGACTGGATTCCACACAAGCTTCAAATGTAACATATTGAAAAGATCATATTTCATCGTAGTATACATGTGTATACTACATGTGTGTTATATGACATAATATGAAAGTTTATTCAAGAATAATCAAACTTAACTTAATGATGAAGACTTTCTGGTGGTTAGAGATGGAGAACAAATGTAAAATCCTTGTCATAAATTTCTTTTGTGTGTGTGTGTGTGTGTGTGTGTGTGTGTGTGTGTGTGTGTATAAAATTCTCTAACTTACTTCTTGATGTGTCAAGCCAAGCAGTTAGTTATAATTTTATAGGTCCACATTTTCTCTAAAATGTCACCCACCATCCCAGTACAGAATGGACTGTTGCACTTTTTACATTTTACAAAGTCAAGTGGGACTTGTCCTTTCCTGTCCCCTTAATACCCCACAGACCAAAGTGTGAATATTTCACTTCATTAAAACATAAAATGGCTGAGGTTAGGCCTGTCAGTATGTCTGTTTCAGTTTCTTGCTTGAATGGTTTTCAGTGTAAATGAACTTAACAGGATCTGATGAGATGGTAGATTAAATTCCAAGTACATTGAAATCAGGTCTCTCTTGATTCCTGGCATCCTTCAAACTGGATTACTAGTGGTGAAAAAATGTCTTACTTTCCAAGTAAAACCAAAGAAACAAACAAAACAATAATAATTTAAGGTCAGTTTAATTGGTGGAAGGTTGTCACACAGATCAGGAAATGAGATGCACAATGCATAATGTACATAAAAAAAAGAGAACGTTTTAAAGTCTTGATGGAATAAAATATCTCTGGAATTGTAACATGAAACTTTAACATTCCAAACAGTGAAACTATAAGACAATGCTGAGTCACTGCATATTTATTATGAAATGCAACCCCCCCCCCCCCCCCACGCACATACACACATACACACTTGACCAGCCTGTATAGCAGCATCCATGTGCAGCACTTCAGACTCAACAGGGGGTGGAATCTGAGATGTGTGGTGAGCTCAAGTTAAAAGTATCTCTTCCTGCCTACCTGCCCGCATAAAACAGAGACCCAGAGGAGGCTCAACACGGCACTGCTCTGACGACACAGCGGACCTGGACAGGTGAGAGAAAGTGTGAGGAATGAATGGATTCACAATTTTCTGTATTATATTTTATGTTCTCTAACTCTTCACCGTAAGGGCTCATTACAAAGTCCAAATAGCTCTTATTCTTTCTGCATAATGAATTTGACCTTATTAATTGGTGCTGGCACATCCCACAGAAAGATTCATCATCATAAGAGATTAGAACACTTAAGCGCAGGTCAAAATGTTAACGGGGCTCTGAGAGGATACAGAAAAAGATGTAAAATGGCACTGTAAACATGGCATTTGCTAAAACCTGCACTGAAAACAAATGGATTGTGAATGTGGATGTTTGAAAGATTTTATTTTATGATTGAATTTCATTTTAGAATAGCACGGAGGGCACTCGTAAATGTAATAGGAAAAAAATGCACTTCCTTCGTACAGTTTGGTAAACAGGAAAGTCTTGTTATCATTACATGGTGAATGAACAGTAGAATGCATTTCTTATTAACATAATAATTATTATAATTTTATTTTGCTGGGCACAATCCATACATTTACAGGACATGTAATGTAAAGGAGTAAAAATACATTAAAAATAACATTACCATTTAGTATTTTGTATTATCATTTATGTAGATTATGATAATGGATATTGTAGAGATAGTTTTGTAATATAGGATATTACAATGGTAAAACAACATTGACTAATTATATGAGTACAGGTAGTTAATGGATGACTTGTGTGGTGGTACGTACTCACAGAAACAAACAATAGAGTATGAAAGTAAAGACTAAATGAAGGGAAGAGGGAATAAGGACTGTATATTTTGTTTCCTGCTCACAGTGCAGTTAATAACAAACAATACATACTTATCATCTTTACACTGTGTGTGTGTAAAGACATGTTTCTGTGCAGAATGCAGTTTTACAGGTTGTGATTCTTGGCAATGTAACAGGTCTGAAGTCACTGGTGGGAATGCGGTGAAGGAGATACCCAGACAAGGAAGAACGCTATAAAATACACAAGACTACCCAATTAAACTAGAATATAGGTTAACCTGCTCGTCTTGAATCACTTCCTCAGGTTGAACGTCTGAGAAGGCATCAGCATCATGGCAAAAGGCAAGCCAGGCAACATTTCCTCTGTTTATCAAATTGAATGAGGCACAGAAATAATGCTTGGTATCCAGTGCTGATGGACATGGGTGTGTGTGCGTTGTGTTGCAGATGTTGACAGAACCCAGGTGATTCGAAACATCAGGGTGCGGACTGCACTGAAGAACGACGGCAGCTGGATCCACAAATCAAAAGATGAAGGGAAACAAGACAAAGCAGGGTATACAAAACCATTCAGATACCACATGGACATTAGTCATTAGTGTGTATCTTTACAAAGCAACGTCATACATGAGGGTTTCTTTTTAGTGTGTGCTTCTCAAACATAATTAAACACCGACTTCTTTAGTACAATTAGCATGCTGCGCTTTCATAGCATCTTCCTCTATCTTGCAGGACGGTCCAGGTTGTGGAGACTAAACGTCCTCCCGTTCGAGGGGGCTCATACGTCCTGTCAGCTGCCAAGAAATTTGAGTAAGTGCTTTAAGTATTTAGAACATCAAAATCTTACAATGCTCTTTAAAAGGAAGGGATGCTACTGAGAAAAACTGCATATATATTTTTTTCACCCACAATACAAATGTGATACTGAGACACATTTTGGTTCGAGGGACGAGACGGTGGCGGTTCTGTAAGACAACAAATTGAAACCATCCTGAGAATTGTGTCAGTGAATGGCTAAAAGTATTTCCACGCTGCAGGCACAAATCACCATCTGTGATATTAACATACATAAACAGCAAGTTAGCCCTGGGCGGTTGTGCTGCATCTATAATGACCAACCTTCCACTGCAGTCTAAACTGTAGGTTAAACAAGCCCTAATCTGAATACTTTCTATCCGCCCCGCGGCATCCCTCCATTCTTGCTATTACATACAGCAGCTAAAGATTTCTAATTAAAATCATAAAATATGAATCCCTAGTTTGGGTTGCATATGTAAATACAGTCACTGGCTAGTTCAGTAGGTACACCTGGGTAGGAAAGGGACCGAACTCCTATTGTCTGCAGACCAACCTCAGTTCTTTGTGGCATAGATTCAACAATGTGTCTGAATATTGTTTGTTTCATTTTGTATACATGATATAACATTATATACATGATAGGGTCATACATGATAGGATCACAGTCCCTGCAGATTTGTCAGCCGAACAACATGATGTGAATCTCCTGGTGCACCACACGCCAGATGTACTCTGTTGGATTGAGATCATTATGCATGAACTCATGTTCACGTTCAAGAAACCAGCCTGAGGTGATCTAAGCTTTTTGACATGGTGCTATGACAAGATGGCCGATCTTGTACAGGCTGCTGGGATGGGCTCCAGCCCTCCATGACCTTCTAAGGATAAGTTTTATTCAGCTTGAAGTAGCAACAGAAGATGGGCACACTGTGATCATGAAGGGACAGGCATGGTCGGCAGCAATATTCAGCTAGAATGTGGCATATAATCAAAATCAGTTGGTACCAGGTGTCCCCAAGTGTGCCAGGGGGAACAGCCCCCACACCGTTACACCGCCACCCACCAGTACTGTTGATAGACTTAGACAGACTTTATTCATCCACAAGGGAAATTGCTTGGTCACAGTAGCTCAGTTGAAAACACTCTTCAGAGCCACTAGTAAAAAGAAGCTGGTGGTAGCTGATGATAGTTAAAAAATAAAAATGGAGAAATGGAGACAGAAGTACACTACCAGTCGAAAGTTTGTCCAAGCATTTGACTGGTTGTGTATACTACATACATAGGAAGGATGGATAAGGTGCGATACAAGGCAGAACGGATCCATGTAGTTCATGCCAAATTCTGACCTTAACCACAGAAAAGCCACAGAAATCAATACTCACGCAACTAGGCAATAATCTTTTATTACATTTTGTGGAACCCTTGCAAACCCTTAGTTTCCTGTTCTCAGCTGGACGAGCGGGGCACGCTGTGTGGTGTAGTCCACCTGATTCAAGGTTAGGAGTGTTGTGTATTCATAGTTGGATTTCTGTCAACAGAATCAACAAGGCATACTAGCTCACTGAATAGTTTTTGGTCGTGCGTGAATAATACTCAAACACACCACTTTCAGAGTCACTTGAAACACATGCCATTCCCATTGTGATGATCTGAACCATGTCTACATGCCAGTAATAATTGTTTCTGCCATGTGATTGGCTGGTAACATACCTGCATTAATGAGCCACTGAACGAGTGTATTTGATCCTGTCAGTGTAGTTCCTGATATTTGCTGTATGTGCACAGTTTAATGGATTAAATGAGAATGAATTTCCCCAGGGATTAATAAATGAACAAACAAACAAAAGCTTTCTAATTAATCCTAAAATATGAATCCCCCAGGTTGGGTTGTGTATGTAAATATTTTACCAGCCTTAAATTTGCACGGATCATAAGAATGTTTCGTACTAATCAGATTGTTTTGGTAATCACACAGAAGACTGAGCATAAAAAATTTATGATCTGTAAAAATATAGATGCTATATATATATATAAATATATATATGAGTGTTGTTAACATAGACGCTCTTGGAACTGATCACATAATACTTGCAGTGACTAATGGGTACATTAATATTTACCGTCTGGGTATTGTTAGAAAATGTACCTATTGCATTGATATTACATCACTCGACTCAAGCACATGACACACACACACACACACACACACACACACACACACACACACACACACACACACACACACACACACACACACACACACACACACACACACACACAGGCTGAATACAACCACGCTGGATAAATTATTAAGCCCATGGACAAATTTGTGAGTGAAGATCTTTATTCTTCTGGATTTTCTCCCTGAGATATTTCCATGCTTTTGCGTCAAGAGAAACCATAACTTGACAAAATTATTTCTACACACGCTCCTACCAAATTTATAAAAAGGCCCAACTTTTCTCAAACGATAATTAAGACAAAATATTCCTTTTATAGTTCCCTAAAGACCAAGAACATTCAGAATACTTGAGTAAAGGAATAACAGATTTACAAAAGAAATGAGACATGTTATCATTTCTCTTCAACACCATATAGGAGGAAATTACTTATGATTACAGCTTTTTGGCAAATCTTCAGCACGGGCAACACACAATTGAGCCTGTAATTATGTACGTCCGTAGACAATTAACACCAGAACATGTGGCCAAACCTTAAAATCTGGGTCAGGGTGTTTAGAATAATTAGGTGGATTTGTTAGATCACTTAAACATATTAGCTGCATTTATATGGGAGTGAAGCACCAGTTTGATCAACACAGAGCTACAGAGACAGGTCTCAGTGTACAGTTGTATATTTTCAATTGATTCCACAAAACTGAAATTAAGCACATGGTTGATGGTTGTTAGCTTAGCTACCTGAGGGCCCTGAAGTATCAAACAAGAAGAAAACAGTGTTTAACTTAAATTTGTTGTGCACTTTCGCCTGTGATCCCTGGGTTCCTAAGTGTAATAACATCTACTTGTGTCTTTTTTTTTGACTTACATTCAATAACTCACAAAAATCACAGACTAAGTGAGAATACTTAGACATAATTTTGTGTAATAGAAAACTTGTATTTTTCCCCCCGTTCCTTTAAAAGTCCTGCCACTCTTTTACATTTATCCTGGGAACTCCACCAGGCGGTAACCGCTGTTGTGCAGCACACAAACATTATTTTTCAATTTCCAAAATCTGACAATACGAGTAATTAACATCAACACACCACTTTGCTCTGGCGAGCTGACAAACTCTGCAGGGAGGCTGGAGGGGGTTGTGCTGAAACCTGCGGAAATGTGTTGAGTGTCTCAAATGACAGAACTGGCCCGAGCTTATTTAGGGTTTGTTGAATTTTGCAGTCGCTAAGTAATGGGTTAGGAGGAGGGTCCAGCGTCTGCGAGGTCTCCTACACTGTGCACCCCCTGTGCTGTTGTGGATGAGGGTCCAGATGCGGGGCTAACGCTGTGTGACGGCGCTAAATGCCCCTCACTGATAGCAAAGGGGTTTAGCGGATAGATGCCACATTTCCTAAAGCCTTCCTTGACAATTCGTACACCTTCCTCTTCCTTTGCTACCTGGTAAGTCCCTTTAAAAACACCCGAGAACTCCTTCTTGCTGACTGCGAAGTGCGTGTCAGTGGTGCAGCCGTCGCCTATGAGTGACGCAAAACGCTGCTTCAGGACAACAAAGAGACCGGCGTCGAGCGGCTGCAGGATGTGAGAGCAATGAGGAGGGAGGCACAGAAGGATGATGCCCTCCTTACGGGCCGATTCCACAACCTCCAGGCTCACGGGCGACTTGTGTCCATCAAATATCAGCAGCAGCGGACGCTCCTTTGGTGTGTGCACGAGGAAATGTTTGAGGAACCATTTCTTGAAGAGGTCTGAGTTGATGCACCCCGAGTCAGTCCACCCATAGAGGGCATGCGGCGGCCCTTGCGTCTTGTAACATACTCCCCCAGGATAGGCTTTTGAGTAGATGACAAACGGGGGAATGTCCTGTCCAGCTGCGCTAAAGCAAGCCAGGACAGAGATGTGGTCCCTTAATCCTGGCGCTGGCTTGTAGCCCAGACTGGCAGATTTGGGGTGAATGACCCTCTTCCTGCCCAGCTGGAAGCCTGTTTCATTGCAGTTGTAAATTTGGTGAGGCTTGTCTCTCAGCTCATGAGCATCTAAAATAGTGCTCAGCAGGTGAAAAAACTGATCGACGGCTTCCTTCCTCACACATACCGTCCTGCCACGAACCACATTGTCCGCTGGCTGAATAGTAATGTTCTTTTCTTGCCGTTTTCTAAAATTAAGCCACCATGTCTGGCCCAGTTTGGAAAATGCCACCCTGCGGTGCTGCCGCTTATAAATCGATGAAGCAAAAGACACCAGCTGCTGCTTAGTAAGTGGGAATCCATGCTTGGACATGTATAAGGAGAACTCAACCAACAGTTCCTCGTCAGCAGATGTTATGAGCTGAGCGGGCCCGCTGCGACTCCCCGGCGCCACCCGTCCACTGACTCTGTCCCCCAGCGAAGATTTAGGGACTCCAAACTCCTTGGCAGCCTGTCTCACCGTGCACCTTCCTGACTTCACCTCTATCAGTGCACGTTCCATGGCCTCTTCTGTCCATTTCTTCTTTTTCTTCCTGCCAATTTTGTCAAGATGGTTTCTTGATGGCATTTTCTAAGAAAACGGGACAAGGGAAAATGCATCAAAAATATGATAGCAAAAAACTGCAACAATAGTATAAACAAATTGAAAATGTTCCTATGTGGTGTTGCTTTCAAGTGCAATACAAACATTGATAGAAATCCTGTACAGTAGGTCAATGTGCAGATGTAAAACACCTGTACATGTTAATATATTAAGCAATGACTATAGTTGCTTTAAGATACGTGACAAACTTTACAAACTCCGTTGGAAGAAAAACATATCTTATTGTTTTTTTATTTTCAATTTACGATGTGATAGGAAAAAAAAGTACATATAAATTATCAACATAACAGTACATGCTGTCCAAAACGTTATCTTGTCTGGATTTTTACATGGACAACATCAGTCAGTTATTGTTCCTGATATGAGGAAGTTGACCCTCTAGTCCACAGGTGTTAAACATATGGACCATGGGCCAAAAGCTGCCCGCAAGAGGGTCTAAACTGGCCCGTAGCATTAATTTGCAAAGTGTAAAAATTACAAAGATGACTATATGCTATCCATAATTTGTTTCAGTAAGAGACATGGACAGAACACAAAACTGGGATCCAGGACTAAACAGCAGACTGCAAAGGGCCCAAATTACACTTATTTTTCTTAAGAAACTGAATTTGTTTTGAAGGATAGTTTGTTTTATGTAAACTAATTTACTTGTTCTTCTTTGCACTAAAACAAATGGAATAAAATCCAGAGTTATATGTTATAGGTTATTATGCTGTTATGGTGCTGGTCCAGTCCATCCGAATGTGGCCCCCCCAAACTAAAATGAGTTTGACACCACTGCTGTGGTCCTTTGATGACCAAAAAACCGGTCGGCACTTGAACTCATCCTGAGAGACCACTGAGGGAAACCAAACAGGTTCGCTGGTCTTTCTCTTAAAGTGATACTGTACTTATATTTTCTGTCTCAGTCAAAGCTGTCCTCAAGCATAAGGAAACTGACAAATGACTAACTTACGGGTCCTGGAGGGTCCTTGTACTATTTTAGTAGGACGGAGGAGACAACTGTTCTGCGGTAGTTCTGCCGCCGCGAACCGGAGCGTTACTGTGTGTAAACGGCAATACAGCGAAGACTTTTGAGTTATTGTTGTATGGAAAAAACAAGACCATACGGCGGCGTTTTTTCTGTAGTCTGCACTACATGTCTGTCGGTTAGAGAAATTCAAAATTACGCAGTTACATTTGATTAGTACCTCACATGTTCCCGTCAGCTAGCGTGAGACTGCTACTACATGAAGCTAGGACACAGCGGAACAAACCCGGAAGCTGCTGGGTGACGGTGTTTTTAAAAGTAAAACCTTCCAAAATAAGTGCCCATCCCATACAGTATGTATATAAAGTACAGGTTCATCTGCGAAATGGAAAAGGAGAAGGAAAAAATATTTCTCAATTTGCTGTTGAATTTAAGTGGGTGAAATATACACAAACCATCATCTTGCAACCTCTTAATATATATGATCAAATTAGAACAGTTTTCAACATGTTCGGAATTCAAGATGTTAAAGCTGATGTTAGTGTTTTGTTGGTACTCTTTACTGAGTCCAGAGGTCATTCCATCTCAAAGGTATGTATGAATTGTAATTCATTAAAGAAAAGCCTGATACTATTCATTGCTCCTCTGCACATCCACTTGTTTCAGGGTTTGCATTATTCCTTTTTGTTACGTCTGAACGTTTAAATCAAATATTGATTGTTTGTTGAGTGTCAGACAGTGTTTTGCAAGCTTTCTATTTTCTGCTTTTTGTTTTAGTGATTCAGCCAATCAGGAGAATGGTGAAGTTATCCCTTCCCATAAAGATGTTGAGCCTGAGGGTACAACAGTGGAAAGCAGGGGCGATACTAAGTAAGTATACACAAGCAACTCTGTGCTGACTGTAACTTCAAGTAATTTAAAGATGCTGAGTATAACTATTTTGTTCATTTTTTTTTTTTTTTTTTACATAGGTATGAATAAATAACACTCTCTGTTTCAGGCCCCAAGCACTCACAGGCGAACTTGCTCAAAAGTGTACATCACAACAAGAAAACTCAGAAGCAGACAGAACTACAGAAAACAAGGAGGAAAATGGTGACGCGCCAGTTGTTGAGTCAAACGTGGAACATAGTGAGGGGGCTGCTGGGGTCTTGGCAGATGTTCATGTGGAAGAACCTATCCAAACAGCTCCGCCAGCAAAAGGAAATCCAGAGATGGTGTTTCCCGTGGAGCCAGTAGAGCAACCAAATGTCAACACAACAGCAGAAAACAAGGCAGAACATGTTGATACACCAGCTAAACCATCAAACCCAGACCAAAGTGAGGCCAAAGTGTCTGCAGAGGAAGAACCTATCCAAACAGCTCTGCCAGCAAAAGGAAATCCAGAGATGGTTTTTCCCGTGGAGCCAGTAGAGCAACCAAATGTCAACACAACAGCAGAAAACAAGGCAGAACATGTTGATACACCAGCTAAACCATCAAACCCAGACCAAAGTGAGGCCAAAGTGTCTGCAGACGTTAATGTGGAAAATTCTGTTGCAGAGCAACAGAGCACAGTGGAGAGTAAAGACACTGCTGAAGTCCTTGCTGCACTGGAACCTCAAGAGGAAAACACAACCCAAACAGAGCCAAAAGATGATTCGACAAAAATGGAGGATCCGGCAAAAGAAGATATTGTTGTGACTGCAACTAAGGTCATGGTGGAATCATTTCCTGAGACATCTGACGTGACAAATGAGGCTGTAGACGAGGCTGTGGTGGAGTCTGAAACAGAGTTAGTTAGTTCTGAGAAATGCCCTCCAGGAGATGACACAAATGAAACAGTTAAAGCTGTAGCTGAAGTGGAATCATCTGAGACCCCTGCCAACAGTGTGGATCTGGTCCTTGATACCCTACGTGACCCCCCTCCTCAATTTGCTAATGAAACTACTGAGGTTACTTGTAAAGGTGAAGGTGCAGAAGAAACAGTAGGAGCTTCGGCAAAGGTTGTAGCCGAGTCACTGCCTGAAGACACCCCTGTAGCTCCTGCAGCAAAACAAGCAGATGCTAATCTGCCTGATAGTGTTCAACGTGTCTTTGATACTGCATCCGAACTACCCACTCAGCCTGCTGCTGAAATAAAGGCAAATTGTGAGAAGTGTCCTCCAAAAGAAGACACAAAAGATGCTACTGAAACTCCAGCTGAGGTTGTGGTGGAGACACCGCCTGAGAACCTGGATGTAAATAATGTAACACCGGGAGAAGCTTCTCTACTTAACAGTGAGCAACCAGCGCCGGTTCCTCCTACATCTGAATCTCCTACACAATCTGCTTCTGAGCCCGGGACTGAAGAAGTGGTTGAGTGTCAAGCCCAGCGTGTTGATAATTCTGCTGTGGAAGAGAGCCCCCAGCCAGCACCTGAGAGTCCAGCAGACCGCACTGTGGAGTTGAACATCGAGGATGCTATTAAACCTGAAGCCGCTCAGGACATTTTAGATAGACCCATTGAACTGACAGATGCATTAGATGAGGATCCCCGCTCAGCTGAAACTGTGACTAAACCTACAGAAGATCCAAAGCAATCCCACTCAGACGAGTTGAAACTGGACCAACAGGGTGCTGACACTAACTGGTGAGTAAGCTTCAAATGAAAGGAATAATATGATATTCAGTGCTGTTCATATAATATTCATGTTTTCACTTGAGTGCACAAAAAATGCATCTCATCTTTTTCTGATTATATTTTTGTAGTTCTGAAGAGTTTAAATCACCTACCGAGGAGCGTAATGCTACACAAGTTCTGTATATCACCAGGTTTGGGTTTAATTTGATTTTTTAAAGACTATGTGATTTCATGTATTTATTATACACAAACGTTAACAAGGGTCACATTAATTGTCCTCCTCAGGGATGACAAATCCTGTTCATTCTGTGGCAAAGTCATCGATGGAAATACCAAGATCTCATTCAGTGAACCTCTGATATGCTGCCACCCTGAGTGTCTGAAGGTTTGTTATGCTCTATTTTTTGCGTTTGTTTGTTTTTCTTCTGTATATATTGTGCAGACTGGTGGATGTACTTCCATAATATTAACCGTGTGTTTTTGCAGTGTGCTGTGTGTGCTGTGGCTCTTGGAGATCTGATCCTCCCCATGTTCCTGCATGACCAGCAAATCCATTGCGATGCGTGCTTTAGACAAACTCTCGAGCTCTGAAGCCTAACTGGAACAAATGTCTCGTCAGGAAACACTCACAGTATGCTGTGATTAATGTGTTTGGATTGAGAATGGCACCCCTATTTCACTAACTCTGTATAATGAGAGGCAGGATGTTGTTGTGACTAAGAATTGTATACTCAAAAGGCTTGGAACCTTATTTTTTTTTTTTTGTTGCAGTAATTGCCATAAATGCTTAAAGGAAATACATCACAATCAGCATAAATGATTTAAATGTGACATATTGTATATGGTTGAAATAAAATCAGTTGAATGCCTTAGATTTGAATGGTTTAATCAGCCTTTAATTTCAAATGAGCACACACAAGGCTAAAGAGCAGGGCTACACATTAAACATAAGTCATAAGGAGGCCGGTTATTGAAGCATCAGCCTCTTGGTCACATAAACCCACCAATTTTTAGCAGTAAGCAAAACACATTCAGAAATACAGGTGTTTGTTTCACCCCTACTGTACATGCATGTGTTGGCATTTACACAAAGCCAAAATACATTATGAGGGAATGCAAAGAACATGTATCGGGCAGTGAGAAGCTCAAAGGGGAACTTTGGTACATTCAGCTTCACTCGTTTTAGTTCACAGTCTTGACACGCAAGATGGTGATAATGAGGCAGCAGCTAAATCATATTCAGAACCAGTATGTGCATCAGTTAACACTGAACGGTGTGTATGCAGTTATGACTTGCAAGGCAAGCTGTCATTTCTGTTAATTATTCATGAAACATCATACATCACAATCAGCACCAATGAAGCCTCGTAAAACGGACAGAATGGAAGAAACAATCTGCAAAAAGGAAAATGAACAACAAAGCTAAGAGAATCATTTTAGAGGATGGCTTGAGGAGAAGACCAGAGCTTATTGGCGGGTGTGGATCATCTTCATCTCTCTGTCTGTTGTTCATACATGAGAAACATTCGTCTGTTATTGGACAACGCGTCAAAAGAAATACTAGCAGGAGATCCAGGTTTGGAAGTTTCCACGTGATGCATGTGAATGTTGCATGTGTTGACTGTCCATCTCATAGCCTAGCCAGAGGATGGGGTTGATCGGGACAAAGGTGTTAAACTTAGCGGACACCTTTGCTGCCCAGGAACCGCAACACTGCGTAGTTGTAGGTCGTGGGAACCAGATACAGAAACTGCAAAAGAAGACATTAATAGGCATGGGAAGAATGGTGGAGAAAACATACAACCAAGTAGGGAAGTGATATCTTTCCAGAAATGAAGTCAGTTTTGGTTTGTTTAAACATGATATGTTGAAAAATCCATCCGTGAGGTTTCTGCTCGATATGAACTGGAAAGACTGGAATTTTGTTTGCGGTGCTCACAGCATTGAAAACAGACTCTGACAGCGTCCCTATCTGCCCCAATAATACACTTGCTTTGCCATGAGCAGTGTTGGTAGGAATTATTTCTAGAAATAGCAATAATTTTAGGGCTGAAAAAGAAAAAGCAATGCAAAACGTTCCAAAAACTGCTCTTCCTCAAATGGCCACTTGAGGCTATTGTTACAATCGTGTCAATCCCCATAGATCCCTGTGTTAAATTGCCTTACCAGCAGAAACAAACATGATTACAGCCTGGTTCAGAGACTGTCTTTAGCTAATACATTATTAAAGAGCTCACCTATTTAAATTAAATCAAAGCTGGAAGGGCTGCATAATTTAAGGCATAGTCACTTTTAATAAACGGTGGGTGTTATCACAGATTTCCCACCTGCCCCAGCTCCACACATGCTTTATTTGACCATTTTTGAAATAGCTGGTTATACCAGGCACTGGCAAAGCAGCGACTGCTTGAGTCACCACAATGAGCCTCAAAACTGCTCTTCAGAAATCCTATGGATGATGTTACAGAATGTCCACCCGTCTCTATATACGTTCAGTGATCACCAACAGAGTTTCATGCACTTTTCTTGTACCAAATAACACCTAAACAATCTGGATATCTTAAATACCACTGACTTAGTTTAGATCCAATTGGCAGTATTTATATAAGGAAGCTTAAATGTTCATAAAAACAGAAAGTATGTGCTCACCAGTGCTAAGAGAGTGATCCCAGCCCCTGCAAATGCAGCTATGTACAAGTCATAGGTGACGTAGAACTGTAAGACACACAGAAAGAAACACAGATAAGTTTAAATTTGATTTAATCAGTCTTTTATCTGTGTCATTCCATTATGTAAACAATGTTCACTCACTCAAAACACATACATCCACTAATATTATGGAATAAATTTTAATTAGAGTGTAAAGATGGATTTTAATGTAATAATGTTAAAATGAAATACCAGACTGTAAAATGAATATCTGATGTAACTACTCACTTCGCTGGTTTTGCAAATAGATGCCAAGGTCATTCCACAAGCCTTGCCTGGCATCGCATTCCAAGGGAGCAGACCTTAAATAAAGACATGACGTAAGTGAAGTGGCTCTCACCATTGCTGAATCACGATGAGCTATGACGCATTCGAGTTCCTGCGCACACTCAGGATATCAGTGGAAGAGCGGCGAAGAAATTAGAATAAAGGTGTAGTTATCGTCATTATTTTATAACTAATTCAACCATCGGCTTTGCAGACACTCCCAAATGATTCATTCAATGCTTTCAAGGGCACATTAACATTCTCATCAGGGCGGACATGCGGTCAGTCATTATAAGAACAACCCACCATACTGCCTGGCGTCCATGCAAATCCAGCCGTGCTGATTAATGCTGGGGGTGGTTTCAGCGAGGATGTTGATGTTGTGGCAGGTCTGCTCCATGTTGAACAGGAAGAAGACAGGAATAGCAGTGAAGGCAAACACTGCCAGCCAGATGAAGGCCAAGACGTACGTCACCACGATAAACTGTTGAAATGAAAAGTGCAGCACATTAAGCCACAAGGGCTGAAGCATAGACCTTCAGCTCTCAGTGGGATGATCAGCTATCAAACTTAATTCTGCGTAGAAACTAGAGAAACAAAGAGCACTTCATTGAGTGAAGGAGCTGAAACAAGCCAGCATTCAGCATCAATGACCTGGCGTCATCTCTCCCTCCTCCCCCACCCTAGTTCTCACCGTCAGGCTGAGGCAACGGCCACACTGGGTACTCCTGAATTCGCCAAAGGTCTGCTTGACAGCACTTGTAGTGTAGAAGCCCTCAGCCAGCAGCAGGATACCATAGAGGAAGAAAAATGACGCCAGCCCGTAGATCACATACTGGAAGTATTTGATACTGAGATAATCACAGTGAGAAGTCAGTTACAAGATCAAATGAAACAAATCACAATTGAAAAAAAAAAAAAAGTATAGATGCATCACTCACAAAGAAGCCATGACTGCAAAGTCCTGAACATTGCGGGCAAAGTAAGTCTCGACGAGGACTTCTGTCTGGGTCAGCGCTTCGTGCCCACATCCACAAAATAGAGCCATGCCAGCATAGCACAGCAAGGTGGCCACCAGGGAGGGGTAGGGCACTGCCCCAATGCACCGGATACAGCAATCATAACAACCTGAGGGGGCATAATATATCAGCACACAGGCGGCACACACCGCACATATAACCACACAACACATCTATGCCACGGTGGGGGACCCTTTCACCCTGTGGGGGAGCTATGAAAAAGGGCGCGCTCTCTCTGCAAATCCATGAGCACACACCAAATCCCCATCAACAGGCAAGAAAGCGAGAACGAAAAAATTAAAAAAAAAATTAGTCAGCAGTGACAAATAAGAGTTCAAGCAGCGAGTCCCAATGAAGCGTCCAAACAAAAGCAGCCACCAATGAGTTCACAACAATCTCATGCACGTCTTCCAGTGTAAGCTGCGCAGTTGAAGCAGGTAGCAAATATCCAGAGTGTTAATAAATGCATTGCCAGAAATGACATAGAGGAAAGCACCTAAGGCTTTGCAAAGCCAAGGCTGCCTGACCGGAAACATTTGCTGCTTCTGATCCTGTACTCCACAACAAGAAAGATCCCAGTGCCAACCAGTGATGTACTTGTGTAGTGCTGCCTACAAGGTAAAGCTACTGTAAAATAAGCCTCTCTGCGCTGATTTCATCCGTATGTAAAAGCTCCTCTGCTTGTACCATCACCTCACAGCTCAGCCCTTACTACATCTGGTCCAGCCCTCTTTCTCCGGCGGTTACAGGCGTCACCAGGCGACTGAGGGATGGTGGTGATACATTGGCTTCAGGGGCCTGAAGAAAGAGCTTCTCTTTGTGGCTACAGATACAATATCCTTTGTATTTGCTATGATCAGGGAGGAACAAAGGGCAGTGATGTCAAACAAACAAAGACCATCGTGCCACAGTGCACACACACATTATGTTGTATGTGGCGGCGGAGGGGCCACCAGGACCGTCTCACTTCTCAGGCCATCCTCTGTGCACAGCTGGCTGAGACTGGTACCATGGCACTGAGTGTCAATGCTGGCGGGGGCTGGGTTCAAGTGTTCAAAGAGTGGGTGGAGTCTTAATGAACCAGAGGGGTAATTTGAATATAACAACAACATCAACAACCCCTCTCAAAGTAAGAGTTTTGGCGATGCACATTGGGAAATCCGTACGTGCTTGATCTGCATTTGCAAAATCTTTCTTGACAGCTTCCCATTCTGTTGTGTTTTAGTTGGGAGGAAGAAAAGCAGCGAGTTAAACAAATGGCTACTAAAGTATAAATAGCAACAGCAGAAACACTGTTAGTCCCAAAAATGATAGCGCCTGCGAACGCCTACACTTCAGCTGTGCCCTGCTGCAGCAGTGGTTACAATGATGGAGTGATATCACAGCCTCCACTTGAATTTGCTGCAAAAGGCATAGGTGGATTCAAAGCACATGACAGACAATTAAACAAGACTCCAGAGCTGTTAAAAATGTGATAAAGTGAGCTCACAAGTTGTTTACAAGTGAGATAAAAATAAATAAATAAAAAAAATGCTTAGCATAAGTTCTCTGGGTACACGGTTCTCATGGAAATTTGTTAATTTATACCCACGACACATGTGGGAGTATCTGACCTCTTTCACATGAGTGACCTGGCATGGCCTTGGAATGATTAGAGTTGCTGGCTATATCTCTCAGCCACTCTGATTCCAGTCTAGTCCGTGATTAAAAGATGTTTGAGGAGGGAACAAGGACTTCTTTCTTTCCTGCAAACTAGAGTAATCCTGGCTTGAGGATTTCTTTACAACCAAGTCTTCAAATCATAACGACTTGTTTAGCTGTATCTAATGCTGGGAAAAAAAGCAATAGGGGAATCAATTGTAAATTCTGATAAACCAATACACAGGATTAATTTGCAGCTAACCTTTCTCACAGTGCATGAAGCCAAGACAGTGTCAAAGGATAGAAAGGGCATATTAAAGGCAAACATTAGTAAGTTATTGGAATTCTCTTTTTTTCTTCTTCACATCACATTAATAACAAATGATAAGCCATATTAAAAATTTGGTGCACTCACCCATGTCCAGAAAGAAGTGCAGGGGTTATTGAAGTTTTGCTGGGTGGCTTTGTGACTGTGATATGAGGATATGAGGAGTTATTCCCCGCCACTCCTATATGAATCTGACTCGCGCTTTTGTCTCATCAACAATAGATAGACCACATCTCCCGGAGTCACATCTTAAAGTCACAAAGTCCCATTTCAGCTGCCAGTCATTATTTATGGAGCCACGGGTTCAGGGCTGAGGACAGAGAGTGGGCCACAAATCCAAATATGAACTTTCTTCTCGTTTTTGCTGCTATTTATTAAATTTTGACCGTTCTGATTATTCCCTCAGTTCTTTCTTTTTATTAATCTCAACCATAAATAATTTAGTCAAATTTGCATGCACAATTTACACAGGATATCAGTCAGAAATATAACATAATTGATACATTCTGACAACTCTAAAATAATTATGTTTCCAGGAAAACGTAATATGTTTTGACACTTATTTAATTCAAAATAACTCAACCACCCAGTAATGTTTTCCTCTCAAACTTGTCTCTTTTTTTTTAATGAATTCACTTTAAATACACTGTTATATGGCCATAAAGTTGGATCTAAATATTTTTTTTATCATTTCTTGTGGAAGGACTGTGACAGTGTTGTGACAGTGGGAGTCCTATGAATATGAATAAAAGCAGTTGTCTGAAAACAAAATTATTCCAACTTTTTGATTTTTGTGTACCTGTTCACTGCTCACATCATGTCTGCTGGCTCACGACCCAGGCTAGGTGTACAGGAAGTTAGCACGACGGGTAATTTCGAGCGCAGCACGGTGAGAAACATACAGACGTAGGAGGTAAGCACAGATAAACGAGTAAAATAAATCAAAACACCACTGACTGACATTGATGAAGTTGACTAACAAGGGTGACATTGATGGTCGGGTCCAGCTGCTGCCCTCCTTCCCTCCCTCCCTCTTGTTTGACCCAGTTGATGTCAAAGCTGGGATCACTACAAAGGGGCCAGTGTGGAGCGAGAGAAAACACCACGCTATGTTTCTCTTTTTAGGCAGAAAGTCCTCATCTTTTTACTTACCATTTCAGGCCTATGGTAAAAAAAAAAAAAGTGCAGTGATTTATTATTAAAACACATTAATCATACATTTAAGTTGTATTTAACTGCATTCAATTTAATGTGAATGCTGTTGCTGTTCCTTTTGAATTGGCAGACAGCTTTGTAGGGTGCCAGGATTTGTTCAGACTGCTGCAGACACGGTGCCATCTTATCAAACTCAGCGTGTCTCTTCAAAAAGAAAAAAAAAAGAAAAAAAAAACAGAACGTCTGAGGGACTGATCTGCTGTTGAACATAAATCCACTTCTCTAAAGACGGTGCGTTCAAAAGTAATAGCCTGCTGCATTCTCAAATTGTTTGCTTTCCACTGTGTCGCCTATTATCTCTTTAAAGCCCGAGCAATTACAGATCAAGTAATTAGTATGTAGAAAGGATTAATGACGCTGGCTTTGTTTCACTCAAAGTGAAGTGCGGAGGAATGATGCCTTTGAATTCTCAGAGAGAAACCATGCAAGAGAAGCAGACGGGGAGCGTTAATTAACCTCGATGCTGCATGTGAATGGCTGTCAGCTTTACTTGAGAATTGTAAATAAGCAATAATGTTGACAATCAAAGGACTGGGATTAGGTAGGAGGACAAGTTTTAGAGGCTTGCTCGCTTAGGTGACATGAAAAGAGAATATATAAATGCAATGTATTCCACAAAAACTGATGCATATGGTGGTCGGGGATGTGAGGAGCTCAGAGGATAAATATTTGGGTTTCGCTTAATAAGACTGCATTACAGTCACTGGTTATTACATGAATTGATTTTGAAGAACAACACTATCCAAGCTTTGAGTGACCATATATCATTACAACACATGTGACTCTGTCTCTGCCTGCAGTGTGGAGGTCTATATGTGATGTGCAACAGAGATCTGTCTATGAGGCAAGTTTGTAATTGTTTGCAGTGTGATGGATACACCCAGCAATATTTACGCTCTGAACGTGGTGTTGCGTGTGTTTAAACAGGGAAAGAGAAGGCCCTGTAAAAATATTTGCACCATCTCTTATCCCCGTTATTGTAATGCATGCCATGTTATCTTGTGTCAAAACGAGCAAACAGCCATCAAACAAACAAACAAGCACTTGGAGGACAAAAACACGTCAAGCTCAGTTAGAAGCGAATCAAATGGCAATGACCTCCAGCGGCAAGGACCTGAATTATTTGCTTTACCGCACGATGAAGTAAGGTCGGACGGAGCTGTTTTCCAGCCGGGTGTTTATTTAGTCGTGCCTTTGATTGTCTTTCATGATAATCTCAGGCTCTGCTGGCTGCTTGTTTGAAGCATGTCAGGCCTGCATCTGTCTGCAACTGCCACTGTGCTCCAATATTTCAAAGACAAACCCTAAAACAACACAGAGGGAGGATGAGGACTGGTACAAATGTGTTTAATAGCCTTTTGCAGTCTGCCACAGTAATGATCAGAAGTAAAACACCGTGTAAGGTAGCGCACGTAGTAGAATATGGATTAAAGAAAGGTGTAGTAACATTTCTGGGGAGATGCACGTCAGGCTGTGGAGCTGCATACTTACTGGATACAATTGATACAGATACTACAATAAGGCTGTTGTGATGAATCCAATTGCAGTTGCAGTGTGTAAGGCTTAAGGGCATCTAGTGGTGAGGCTGCAGACTTCAACCATCAGAATATCTATTGCCACAAAAGAATGTGCAGTTTACAGACAAATTAGTCTATTTTATGTTATGCATGTGACGTATGTGAATTTCACTGTGGCTGCTCAGAATGGAATAGGCCCTCTCTGGAGCCAGTGTATGGTTTGTCCGCTCTGGGCTACTGTAGAAAGAGAGCGTGCAACATGGCGGACCTGGTTCCTCTGGAGACCTGAAAGATTTATTCTGTGTTTTTGCGTGAAAACACACTGAAACGTTTCAGTTGAACAGAGGCTATTTTGGTTAGTTATTATGAATAGAGGACATGTTCCTAAATTCTATCGGATCTGTATTTTTTATCTAAAATAACTTCATTGTATTTGGATGTATTATATTAGTATAACAACAAATATAATACAGTAAAATACGGTCTCTACTTGCAGAGATGAGATCCAGTATGTGGAACTTCAAACTTCAAGATTTCCAAGCTTGATCTCCAAACATTCTACGGTATTTCTTTCCATAAACTCGCTGTGGTGTCAAAAACAATCCTAGATTTGCAAGCAGGTATGAGCTCCTAAAGTTAATCCTTTAATTGAGGATTACATGTCACAGTCTCTGATTACACTTAAAAGATCCTTATGAAATGAGATAAAATTCCAATTTCTGACAGTACTCATTTTTAGTTCCAAAAATCTTTTAATAGCCATCTCATTTAGATTAAACAATGTTATGATAGTTTCAAAGAAATCGGATCTCAATGCTTGATGTCCATCATGTCCATTCAGAAGAGCGGGACCCCTGGTTATAACGAGATATGCACGGGGTCCAAACCATTTTGAGAAGGAGCAATAATCTGTAAGGTTGATAAAACTCCTTGTTAAATGTGAATACTTGAATTGGTATACATACAATTACAATGTAATTACAGTCATCTTTCTGAAGTACCTTAACAGTATTCATAAACAAACAACAAATAAAATGTTGATCTAAATTTATTCTGTACAAACAAGGCAAGCCAAAAGAACCATGAGTTGGTTAGAGTAGGAAAACACATCTTACGCGACGCTCTTTTTATAGTAAAGCAGAAGTTATATTCCTACAATGTACTAAGCAAAAATTATAAGCACCAAAACAGAAAGGATAGCAAGGATATTGAAATAGACTACAATAGATTACACAACACTACGTATGCAAAACTGAATGGTAAATCTCAAACAATGCCAAATTTACATTTTTGCACCGCATGTTTCACCCATCCACACACTCATACGTCCAAACAAAGCCACACACATGGGTGCTATATTTTGCACTACCAGATAGAAATATTTTGGATAAATTTGACTTCTTCTTTTTTTTTCTTTTTTTTTTTTTACCACGTGTGACCAGTATTTGAGTAAAACTTCAATCCATTGTTGTTATGATTCCACAGTAATTACTTATGTAAGCGATGTACAAGGCATTTGAAAATAATTACAGTAAAAATACATTTTCATTATAAGCAATGTACCATGAGAAATATGTATAAAATAGCTTGATAATAGTAATAATAATACTGCTTTTCTGCTTTTCCCCGATCTCATCTCCGTCCGTTGCGAGTTGTAATGTCACTTTGTTCCACGAGATCAAAATAGATATCACAGAGTAAGAAAAAGCTTCCCATACAAATCCAACTGTATAAACATTATACTTGCTAGGTAAGTTCCAAAAAAGCCAAAGTGTAAAATGAAATGCACTTTTTCTTTTTGACTGCCTTTGAAAATGATTATTATAAAATGACTCTGCAGTTAGACTTTCTATTATGAGAGAGCAAAGCCAGGATGTTGGCGGTTGCACACCTTTGGAAAAGACAGAACAAACATATTCAATCCTATGTAACCTACACATCCTAAATACAGCTTTACATTTTCCATGTTTCTTGCGCGTCACATTTCTCCATCTCCTGCCAGGCTATACCCGTGTGGTAGAGTGGGTGCTGGGAAGGCCTGCAGAGCTATAACCAGCAGGGAAGGTGCTGTATGGACTCATATTGGAGAGGCCCATTAGGGAGTTGGGGATCATGGTGATGTTGTTGGGGGTCATCAGAGGGATGTCGTCAGGGGAGCGGCGTTGACCGAGTGAGTAGTCCATGCTGGGCGAGACATGAAGAGGATTGTGTAGGGCCTCACACTGGTTCCTTTGCTGGTTGGACAGGGTCTCATCCACTGTGGTGGTGTGGCCTGCATTGTTACCTTTGCTTTCACGCTGGGGACTCGGCTGCTGGGACGTGTCCTGGCGACTGCGCTTGTCCTTGCGGTAGTACAGGGCAGCGAAGGCCAGGACGTTGAGGAAGAGCAATGACGCCCCTACAGCAATAGTGACGCTGAGCTCTGTGGAGTAATCTCTGGGGTTCGGCATGATCAGAGGACCCATCTCTCTACCCCCTTCCCCGTCGCTGTGGGCAGTGGATACAGGAGGCCGTCCGGTGCTGCCAGACCTCTTACCATTAGACTGGGTAGGATCCAGCGGGGTAACCTTGGTGGTGGTGGAGGAGTAATGGAACATGTCGTGGAGGTTGTAGAGATGGGGCACCAGGTGTTTCCAGAAGGCCACTTTGGTGGCGCGGTAGTGGTCACGGATACGAGGCTTCAGGCCAATGTGCAAGTACAACTGGTCAAAGGGGTCGTACTTGGACCAGGCTACCTCCTCAAAGCGGTTGGCCTTGGTGTGGATGAACTTGGTGTCCTGTGGCACTGGTTTGTTAGGATCACTGTGGACACAGCATGGAATATTTTGGTCATAAAAGAGGGCGTTGGAAAGCTAAATAAAAGATTCAGACCTGAATTCCATTACACATCAGCTTTGAGCAGAATCCCAGTCAATTCAATAATTTGATGCTGATGTAATGAACATTAGTTAAATTTACTCAAACTACATTCATGTGAAATAGTTGCTGTAAATATAATACAGACATTTCACCTCTACAAGGAAACAGAAGGGTTCAATTATAATACAGGAAAGGTGAGGAACAAACAAAAATAGGTCAACATATTGGTGATATGTAATATCACCAAGTCTCCTCAAGAGCTCAGCATTTCCTCGTCTGTATGCACTGAAACAGCAGCCTACAGTAACCTACAGCGCTGTAGGCAGTACAGTGTGTGTTCGCCTACTGCTAAACTCATCATTCACAAGGATTCATTGCAGCCTTGCATTCGATATGCGGGAAGACTAGAGCAATGCAGCAGAGCCCCCCTTCCACCACTGTGCAACCCAGTAAGCCGTCTCTTATCTTCAAAAAACACCCATCAAAATCTTGTCCTCTGTATGACAAATCATAAAACACACTGACACTCCACAGCTTGCTTTTCCACTGCTGAGTCAGAGTTGGTGTAATTTCAGGTCAACATCAGACCAAAGCTTGTCTTGGATAATAAAACCAGAAGCTAAGATGAAACAGTCTCTTGCCATCCAAAACACATTCATCACAGGTAAAAAGGAATCCTATGTTGAATTAAAATCATTATTAATTCTAAACTGCCACAATGAAAGAAAAATAATGTAATATCTCTGTTTAACAGTCGATGGAAGGCGTCATACTTATATATATGCAGTGCCTTCATTTGATGGCAGTTTGTCATATGCTTTGTGTACACGGCCTAACTCTGTTTGTGTTGTACCGCTTGAAATTACAGCTTACAGTAAGGTCGACTTAGGTTTATAGAGTCATCATAGCAGCCTCTTCAAATTTTCTGTACAACATAACCTCTCTGTTAAACAACGAGGAACTGCCTTAAACATTTATGTGGATTAAGCTGTAAATTTTAAGATCACCTTTAGGAAATCTGGCCAAAGTGATGAAATTTTGTTATGTGCACTAGAAGAGCTTTTTTAAAGAATCCAAACATGATGCTGTCTCTTTTAGAAAAAATGAGACACAGTCTGGCATATAAAAGGAGGCAGCTCTAATTAGACAATGTGTACAGAATACACTCAATTTTGCCATTTGATCCGACTCTTTTCTGGTATATTGCATGATTTTTTTAGTATTTGGCATTATGTATGCAGTGAAGCCCAGCGCATATGTATGCTTGAATAATTAAGCAGTTTTTTTCCCTTGCATTTAGCAAGGGAAGGCAGACCTAACTTTAATTTGTGTCAGTTCTTAGACTTCAGATGTTAAAGGAATTCATATGAACCGATAAAAGCCAAAGCACAGTTTTTCATGTGTGAGTTCTTGTGAACTAACAAAGGAAAGGAGATAAGGCTGGAAGACATGGCATGGCAGAGGGAGTTCAGGCTGCACTTAATTAGGAAGCACTACTTAATCCTACAGTCCTTTAATCATTGTGATAAAGGATGTGTAAATGTAGCCGAAGCTAGAGGTTGAACATCTTAACACTAATAAGGGTTGTGTGGTCAGTTATGTTATACACCAATGACCCAACCACTAAGCCAATGCAGGGATATAAAACTAGATATTGAATGAGAGTGGAATGCATTGCAACAATGTGGAAATAAATCACATTTATGTACTTTGGTTTGACACTGGATTTGCTGTTACTCACCCACTCTTTGCGAAGTTGGTCCAGTAAGTCATAACCACAGCACTGAGCATGATGTCATTCCTGGAGAAGTTACAGGGAAACAGATCAGTCGGGCCCACCATTGGGATGCCAAATACATAAGGCACCTCGTCTCCGTGCGCTGAGTCAGACCACACCGGCTTCATAAGGCTCTGGCAGTGGTGGTAGAAGGCGTAGAAGTACGTGGGCGAGCCGTATCGGGCATGTAGGTCGGCCGTCACCACTGAAGGCTCCACCCATTGGTGGTCAGTGAAGAGGGCCACCAGGGTCTTCCTCCTGGTCTCCGGGTTGTCCTTGTCAGCCCAGTCTGTGTACATGAATTTAATTGTCTCCCTCAGCGTGTCCTTCCCTTCTGGGTAGCCGTACAAACTGTCCACAAAGTCTGACACAGCAAAGTCAAAGTCGCTGCCAGAAACACCGTCCTCCAGATCCATCACGTTCTCCACAAAGCGCAGCCCCTCTCCCTGATTCACACCGAGCATTATGTCATAGTTAAGGAACTCGCCCTGCTCCATCAGGATCTCAGGGTCATCTGGGATGACGTCTCCATCAATAACAGGGCCGAAAGCCACGCGGTATCTGGCCGCCTGGATGTCTTGCTCCACCAGCTCCTTAGCACTCTTCTTCTGCAGGCAGGAGACCATGTCCACTGTGTCCAGCACATTGCAGCCAACCCTTTCAGCAAGCATGCGAGTGTACTTCACTGGCTGGTAGTTGACAGCCCAGCTGGACAGTGCTGAACCACTTTGAATGATAGCTCTGTGGAACAGACCTTGAAACACAAATTCAGAAGAAAAAGAAATGGAACAAAGAGCGGTTAACATCATGATTATTTATAGCCTTCTGATTTGCAATAAGCTTAGTCTACATTTATTTCTATACACAATAAAATCCAGCCCTGGTTGCAATACAAAAATTAGGCAAAAGCAATCAAGGACACATACAATGTTTGATTACGAGTCAGGAAGATATGTCAGAATGAAGGATGATAAAGCAGCTGAGCTGAAAGGAAGCCGCTCAGTAAAGCAGCTGGTCAAAGAAATAAACCAGTAATAGGATGTGAGCTCCGTCTGTGGTTAATATAATGATAAAAAAAAGTGTCAAAAAAAATGTGCCGCTTGTGCTGATCCTCTTATTTGTTTCATGTGGTCCCTTCTCTATGCAGACGACAGCAAAAACACGTCAAAATAATGATCAATTTGCAGCATTGTTTCAGAGAGGAGGTCTCTAGTTTTCCATACACAAGTTATTCACACAAGTACCGTAATTGTGGAATCGTTAATACTGTGTGTCTAACAAGCTGTGCAGCTCACAGATAGACTGCTGATGCCAAGTGCAGGGTGGAGGGTGTGGGCAGAGAGCTGAATATGCAGTAACCCTGATCCTTCAATGTTGATACAGTAAACACGGTGCTCTGTTGAATTGTTTATATGCAGTGCGTCACCTCTGTCTCTGGGGATTTTGTATCTACCACCTTAAAATGACAAGTGATACGTATCAACTCAAAAAGAAATCTCTTCTAAGGTTAAGGCAAAGCAGTTGGTGGAAAAAGGGTGCAGGGACAGTGTCACTTTCTCCTTCCTTTGCTGTCATTTATTTGATTTTTTTTTTTAGGGCAGCAGCTAGCTAGTCTACTTCAAAGACAGCCGGAGGTCTTTGTGCATTTGCTGCAGCCGAGCTAGGACATCCAATACAAACCTCACAAAGGACAGCTGCCGCAGCCTATCTGGCATTGATGAAAACACACAGTTTCTGCCCTCCCTGTGATTTTGTCCAGCATCAATGGGAGAACCAGACAATTCCACAGGGATAAGAGGCTCAGTTCTGAATGGACCGCCCACATTGAAATACACATCTCTGATTCTTGTGAAGAGCTTTGGAGAAGAATTCATACGATATGTTTTCTTTTCTTTTCAGTGGATAGATGGTGGATTCCTTTGAGGAACGTATCCCCGCTATACACTGACATAAAAAGACATTTTGAAAAACAGTGTTACAGCTCTTAATGGCATAAATGTATGGCGTGACTGGGAGTGAAATATAAATTTTCACTGAAAATATTTTAACAATTGGAACTTTTACCATGTACAGTTAATTGCTCAAGGACCAGGACCCTCAAATCACAGATATCTTTGGACACTGTCTGTAGGTAAAACAAATCCAATGCAGCAGTGGCAGAGACGGATTGTCACAGGTGAAACTGATGACATGCTGAAAACTTACCGATGGGCTTTTTTAAGAGTTTCACGTTTTAAGAGGCTGAGCTTTTAGTGTGATTAGATTGGGGGGAACAAAAGCAATCACTTACTTAACAAACACCCCATTTTAACCTACTGCCATATCATAACACTTCATTTCCCTGCCAGGCTATTCTAAAAAAATAAAAATTACCTTTCAAAAAATATTAATTAAAGGATAAATTTCACATGTTAGATTCAAGAACGTTGTGATTAAACTTTATGAGGCCTCATAGCAATCAGATCAAAGAAACCGTTAAGGTCTTACCTTCTGAGTGGTGGGACAGCGTTAGCAGACTGACACAGGAAGCACCGATTCCAGATCCAAAAACCGTGATGCGTCCCGGGTCTCCTCCGAAGTAACCAATGTTTTTACTTATCCAGCGAAGGGCTTGAATCTGATCTAGGAGTCCATAGTTTCCTTTTGCAGCCTGGTCACCAGTGCTTAGGAATCCTGATGTGTACAGAAACACACACGCGCTGAAGTTATAACTCTCCAGTGTACATTTCGGCTTTTGTCCGTAGAACTGCAGGGGATCTGAATGATCCTCAAGGGTAAATATACCTTTGCTCTCTCCCACTGCGTTTACCACTCCAGTCAACTCCTTATAATAAGTCTCCAAGCAGCAGATACACTCAAGGACTGATCAGTCCTCTGCTCATCAAATCTGACTGCTCTCCTCACAACAGTGACATTAGATAATGAGCAAAGATAAACTGTATTTCTTAAGCTGAATTTCATGAAAGCGCACCAAGGTCATCTCTGCTCTTACAGTTGATTCCATTACATATTCCCTTGTCTATTCTCATAAACACTGGAGTGTTTACAATGTTAAACAAAAAACTTTTGACCTTGTGAATCTCACTGAATGTTGCATCCCTCCGTACAGTATTTAAATTATTTTATTTTCAAGGATGGCAAGGGCTGATAATCTTGCGCAGATTAGATAAACCCATCAGAAGGAAGACAAATTGTGTTTCCAGAATGGGTATATAATAGAGTGCAACAAGGACGAGGGATGATAAGCATTTGCCTCGCTTTGTCTCTGTATTTGTATGCAAATTAAGCTATGACATGCTACCAAGATCTTGTTCTTTTGTGCTGTTTTTTTTTTCTTCATTTTTCTCTCATGTCTCTACTTCTTTTTATAGGCTAATAACAGCCACACAAGTGGGGAATTAATAACCAGTATGATAGTTTATTCTCTCGGATTAAACAGGGTTAAATACCCCCTTTTGAAACGCAATTAAACACTGCGGCACAGAGACACTGTCCTCACCCAGTATTCCGATTCTGTAGTTGAGCGTGACGACAACAACGTTCCCATAGCTGGCCAAAACGCTGCCATCCATCATGTTCCCGGTGCCCTCCATATAGGAACCTCCATGGATGTAGACCATCACTGGCCGTGCTTCAGAGTCCCTTATATCTGCAAAGTCAACACACACACACACACATGCTGAGCAAACAAAAGCAGGGGAAACAGTAATGTAGTGGAGAATACAGCACTGTTACTAAAACTCCATATCCCAACGGTTCTGTATGAGGCATGGGATAAGACTGCTTAGAAAATGTGCTTAGAAGCAAGCCAGCGTGGAAGGCCTGTGGTTTGGAAGCTTTAATGACAATCAGAGAATGCATGGTAAACACACTCTGACGAGGGTGCATGAATAAAAACATCATTTTTTTTTATATTGCATGCAAACATTTGGGTATAATTGTGCTCTGCTCCGTATCTAAAATACTCTGGAGGGTAAAACATGTATTGGTTTAACTTTGATCTCAGTGGGGCACAAAATTCTGTCATTAACACACTTTATAGTGAAGTTCATAAAATGCATGTGCAAGCATAAAAACATGTTTTAGAACAGAGATCAGGTCTGAACTGGAAAGTATCATACCACACGAGCTCTTGTTGCTAAAATAGAAATAGAAAATCCATATTTCATGTTTTGGGACCAATTTAGTATATTGACTAATGACTGTCTTTAGAAGGAGTGTAAGACATATATAACTAGATAACACAATCTCTGGATCAATGTGCATGGCAATAGAGATGTAGCACTTACTAAAAGGAGTGCTCAATTCAAGACTCGGGATGCAGTAACGGCAAACTTACGTAACTATAAGCCAGATAACATTTTTCCTATTCCACTCAAAATAAAAGAACCCCCGCAGCAAAGCAAAAAGTAAAGATCGTAAGATCTTGAAACAAAAAGAATCCATGCATCAAGACTTGGAGCTTTTAAAAATACCTTCAGATATATGAGTCTCGGCATGTGAGAAAGCTGCCCCCTTTTTCTTGTGTTGGCTCCCTGGGATTCACATGAGGAAAAGAAAAAGAAGTAAAGATTTCAAAATAGCATGGGTGGCTGTAGATCTTATTTAATATCAAATTAAAGTTTCAGAATCGGGAGGAAAATGGTCCAGAGTTTCTCTTTTACAAAAGCTAGATGAGTTTATGTTTAATAGCTAGAGATACATGACATGGTTGCTTTATGATAGTCACAAAATTCTAATTTTAATAGCTATACAAGTGTTTCTGGTTAGATATTTATGAAGAATGGCACTTCATGTATGTCTACACACATTGTTACGTTTGAATGCGTTAAAAACTGTGACTGAAGTCCTGGTTAATTTCATCTGTGTCGAGAATTATATATTTACACAGTATGTCATGCAAATTGTCAGAGGAACTACAAATGCATAAAATAAAATGGCTTAGTTAATTCCCCTGAAATAAATCTGAAAATGTAATTAACCTGTTTTGTATGCCAGGTGAGGAAGCCTATAGGCAGCACTGAGGCGATGTGCTTCATAAAATGTGAGCTGCACCATTTTGGACTGCTACCTCTCAGGCAGGCTGTTTATCTGTTGTTGCTATGCTACCATTGAAAAAGCCAGTTGAGAGTGGTGTGTTACCTACATAAGATGAACATGGCTCAACTTTGAATGCTGAATGTTTTGCATTACTCGCTTTTGAACGCTTTTGAGGGAGGCTGCATATTCTCAGAAACCTTGCTTAATTGGCATATTGAAGGTTCCTGAATGAGAGAAATCTGTTTGTCAACACGAGATTCAGAGAACACGAGGCATTACCGTGGTTTTACATCGCTCTGCTAATCTACAGATTCACAGCAGGCGTGTAGAGTGTTCCCTTGCTGGTTCATTTCACAGTTCTATTAGTTACAAAAATAGGCAAGGATTCAGCATGCAGTAGACAGTTGACTCCTGTACCTCTCTAATTGGCCCCCAACAGACACACTGTCTGAACAAAGCAGTGATTCTGTAATATAAAGATTTTTTTTCCTACAAAACCCGCTTTACTGGGTTTTCCAAGTAATCTGCATGATTGCCTTTGGGACTCACTGGTGACAGGAAAGCATGATAGAATCATTATTTTAAAAGCTAAAAGATATTGCTTAGTTTGGGTGAACCAGCACTTGAACAACACAGCAATATTTCCCTGGGAAAACCAGCACACAACTCAGTGCATTTATGTTTACATGTGCCCCTCTATTTGTTTCTTTTGTCTGCATTTGTCTACATAGTTAAACACCACATGGTGTCAACATTATATGAGACTGATGCAGTTATATTCTTGCAGCGGAATATTTTATTACTTCAGTGCGTGCGTCTCTGTGTATCTAAACAAAAGATCAATTCATTGGCATCGGGGTAAAATCTCCAGTTGCCATAGCTACCAAATAATGTGCAGCGTGTCAGACAACAATGACATTGCTCTGGATGGTAAATCAGCCTTTGGTGGCAGCAATGACATGAGCATTGGTCATACGCATGATTTATGATGATCACGAGACGACGATAATGGTGATCAATGGACATGGAGAGTCACTGCCGTCTGTTTTACTGCACCAACTCACCATCCTCTGTCGGAGTGTAGATGTTTAGATATAAACAGTCCTCGCTCTGATCTTGAATGTATGTGGCGACCGTGTCCAGGTTATAGGTGAACCATATTGGCATCATGATTTCTGGAACGGTATTGTGGATGTTCTGAGGGCACACAGGCATGAAGTGGGTAGCATTCTTGACACCCGACCAAGAGGAGGGCTGCTCGGGGGGCATGAAACGCTTCTCGCCCACTGGCGGAGCAGCATAGGGAACCCCGAGATACTGATCAACTGGTCTGAGGACCTCACTGGGCACAGGTACCCTAAGCCCTCGCAGTTTCCCGAACTGAGTCGTCACAGTTGGGTAGAACTTCTGGCTTGTGGCCTTGGTCAACGACCAGCAGGAGCATAATATCCACCAAAGAAGAGCACAGTGGGTGATGGTCGCAGTCCCTTGCTGATGCAGCAGGTGTGCAGGCAACAGATGGTCTCTGAATGTAGCCAGCCACATGGTCTGGGCAAGACAGTGCCCCTGCACAACACAAATGCGCACTGTAGTGTCTGTTCAATACCTTTCAGCTGACCGTGTCAAACAGACATCACTCGCAGCGCCTTTAGATCCAGCGGTTATCAAATCCAAAAACACCTCAGCCAGATATGGACCGCCCCCACTTCCACTTTTCATTGCAGTAAGTACAGATCTGGAAACAAGACGTGTAGAAAAATTAGACCAGGAACAGATAAAATATTTGAAAGCTGTCAAAAGACCTGTATAACTTTTGATAAAAGCATTACATTCTTCTAGTAACTCGACATTACCATTTTTACATTAGCTGCTGAATACTGATCTTTATGTGTCAGTGGGGGAGGAATTTGAAAAACCCATCTGCTCTGATGTTGGAGTGACACCGCGTATGCATCTCAGCATAAAGGTGTTAAACATCCCTTTGCTTATGTAGAAGCAACAAAGTAAACAGCAAAGAAATACACCTCAGCGAGATTAAAAAGACCAAATAAATGTCTCAGACTTGATTGTGATGTTTCAGTATATTTAGTGAAAAGAGAATCTTTGTATCTTTTTGTGGCTTTCTGTACATCTTAGCCACTGAAACAAAGATACAAGAAAAAAAACAAAACAAAAAAAAACGTAAATGTTTCCAGAACAAAGACGTCTGATGGAACCACACAAAACCCTCCGCACAGAGGAATTACAGGCTAATGGAAAGACTTGAAGAAGGCTTATAAGTGAGATAAATACCAAACGAAAAGCACCCTTTTACAGTTTTTATGGTGAATTTGATTTGCTGTAGCCTACCTTTCTGCAATTTTACCTTCTTTCAGGAAACAGAAATGGTTAGTCATGGAAAGAAAATGAAAAACTGACGTATCTTATTCAGCTTCTACGTATGAACAGGTTTTTTTTTAAATTCTATTAAAAACACTACTTTTTCAGTGTTTTAAAATATAGCCGTGTGTGTGCATATCAGACAAAGAGAAATCCATAAATGAAATCCTGACCATTCCACATCGAGTGGAAGAATATTTGATTTGGAGATCTGTGCTCTGGATGCAAAGATGCAAACATTTTGCCACGCATGCACGCATGCATCTGTCTCCTTATCCAAATCAAGTCACCAGAGCATCTGTGCAATGATACGTGATAGCTAGTCGCTGGGTTGTCAGTGCACATGCTTTAGTAAACAGGAGAGTACACAGTGGCAATCACAGCATCCCTTCTTGGTTCTTATAGTCTAGGGTAGCTCCACATGAGGTTCTCATGGACTTGTCAATGAACAACACAAAAACAAGCTTGTTAATTTAATCAGATTTATTGATGAGTACTGCCCCAAGCTTTGGGAAAGACTGCCGCTAAACAGCTGCATTTTTATAACTATGAATCTATTAGGGAAAGGAACGACTTCTCCTGACTAACATGAGAAATTACCTAATGTGGAGCACTGGCTTCTCTCTCTCTTTGTCTCCTACATTTTCTTTATACTACAGCACAAATGAAGCTTCTATCTCGCACGTGTGGCATATCCCCTAACATGAACATCATTACAGTTAATCTACTCTCAAGCAATGAGACAAATCAGATCAGTTTTCTTCTCACACCAGAGGTTTGTTGTAGAAATATTCCCAGGCCAGCGTTGTCTTTATTAATTAACAGTTATGAATGTTCCGCTACATAACATGGGAAAAGGGACAAGACTTATTTTATCCCTTATCAATTATATGACAATAATGTACAGCTCCCGAGACATTAACATGGGGAAGACAGAGAACCTGATTTTTTTTCTTCACAGATCGGGGCACGTCGTCTTGTTGGAAAGTGACACAGATAATAAATCATTTGGATCCATTTGGAGGTGAAAACCAGTCTCTGTTCACAAAATCTGCAGTAAAATCACCTTCAATTATGAAATGTGCAGTAATAGGCTGTAGAGTCAGACTTGGTCAGTTGACTCTCGTTTAATAAGCAGAGAAAGACACTGCTGGGGCTGGTGCAGATCAAAGAGATAATATAAATGTTTCAAATGGGTGGAATCTCTTTTGAATTGCACCTGCATGACATTAGTTTCAATCGATTGCATGTAATCAAACATTTTATTGAATTAGCAGAGCAAAGCTATGGTCGAGATTTACCTAAGACGTTTTTTTTTCTTGCTTTTTTGTCTTAGTGATACCACTGCAGACTGACAAAGAATTGGATTATATCCTTTTTTGTCCCAACTTCTCTCCGTCTTAGATGGGACAGATGTGGATAAAAGCTTTATAGCTTACACCAAATGGGATGTGTAATAAAAGTGAGGCATCACTCAGTCAAGTTTGTTACACTGCAAGTTATTGGGCAATTTAGACTGGCAACATGCCCAGAACATAGAACTAAGTGATATGTCAAAAATTCTGGATATTTTACATCATAAACATTTTACTGTAAAAGACATTTTTTTTTTTTTTTGCACCAGTCAGAGGTTTGAGTGGACATGCTCTCCTGTGTTTCTTTCCATTAAAATACTTCCATTTGACCAGCTTGATCCCAGTCACAGACCTATTAGGATGATTGCTATAATCATGTTCCATTCCCACCAATATTATCTCTACACCTACATCATTGACAGGCACACAATTCAACACCAATTCAGCACTAATAAAAATCTCTGGGACAACGTCGTATCGATTGGGCTCTGGTAGCCCTTGACATAAAAGCATTTGAGAAGGAGCCTAGTATGTCAGACAGCAGTACTGGGCTCCCAATGCCCTTGTAATTCGACTGGTGTGGATCATACCGTTTCAGTGGATTTCCCAAATCCCTTTTAATTTAGCACTGCGATAAAGAGGAGGAGGGTTTGGTGTAAAGGGGAAAAACAACATCCAAGGAACATGTTGGTAGCACTCAACGTAATGATTAGTGCTTTATAAATTAATGCATGGATCCAGACCCACTGAGAAAACCAAGCCACAGCCCACGTAGCATCGACAAACTGCTTTAGTGTGTGTGTGTGTGTTTGTGAGAGAGAGAATGTGTGTGTGCTGCTTCGCGTTGTGACTGAAGAGCTTGTTTAATCTAGGTCTAGGACGGTATAATATTGGATAAAATTGGTAAAAACGTCGAGCAAACGTGTTCTCCAACATTGAACATCGTTGAGCAATAGCTTTGAATAAATCTACAAACCTTTCTGCATGTGATCAATCTGAACAAAGATTCGTCCCATGGACAGAAAAAGCACAAAACAACAGTATCATTAGGTTAACTCACCTGCTTTTACAGAGGCACAAACGCGCTCCATCTCGAGATTTCCTCCATACCATTCCCGTCAGTTTCGCTAAAAGACAACGGGCTGTGCGTGTGTCAGCGTGGATTATTTCCCTCGGTTTTAGTATCAAACACACAGATCTTTACTCTTATCTCCTGCTTCGCACAGTCCGTGTGCTTTGCGCATTCACGACGCCAAGGTCAGGAGCGCCAACGGTTTTAATGGAGCGCCCACCATAGAGATCTCTGTACGGCGCCCACTGCCAGCGCGTTACTAGGCAACCACCGGGATACGCCAGTGCATTACATCCACCATCCAAAACCCGGCTGAATCCCAATTTAGAAACCATTAACCAACCACCTTAACCTCGGACAGCACTCGTTTACGCGCACGGTTTGTGTAGGGGCGAAATCCACCTTTGACCATGTTTAAAAACTGAGGCTATTAAATATGCGAGCCTGCACGCAGAAAAGGTGTGCATTTGGTTTTTCCATAAGCATTTTTAGCAAATTGTGACAACGATAAATGGGATTTGTGTCCCCAGTTTCCCTTTGGCTTTCTAATATATTTTAAATTTGATTCAGAACATAGGCTAATCGATGTGAAATTATCAACCAAACCAAACTGTTTTCTCATCAATATGGCAATAGTATGTCTAAAAACACTACTGAAGACACTACTGAAGAACCTTGCAAAGACCACCATGAAAACTAGTGCATAACAAAGACTGGCACGTTGCCTCTCTCTTTATGACACACAAAAACAATCTATTTTCTGTGTTTTCTGCCACTGTTATAGCTCTCCTCCTTGTATCGTGTCAGCTTTGAGTTTTTTTAATTTATTTGATGTCTTTCTTTGTGTATTCTTGAGTTAACCTCACGAAATATGGATCTCCCACTGAAATCTCTCCCAACAATACACCACAAATCCACTAAGATACAGCATGAGGTCCTGCATATGAGGCAAAGTCCACGCATTTGCTGACAGAGCAGAATTTTTCTCCACATATCCTTTTTTTAATAATGCCCAGTGGCCACAGCTGCGATGTGCAGCTGATGGAATGTTTCAACAGATCTTGGGAAAGAGATACTGCCCACTTATATCTGTTTCAAGAAGTACTGGACTGAATAGCCGCATGACATGTGAAAATCCAACAGGCTTATGTGCAAATTCAAGACATTTTAATTAAAGACACACTTCCCAGTGCAGATATTTGCAGCCGTGCATGAACTCCAAATGAAAGCTGAATCAGCTTGACTGGGGATAAAGATGAAACAACCTCTGTGGCTATGTGGGTGCTAAGATACCAGTCTGTCAAAACAAAAGAAATATGTTTGTTTTTATTTCTAGTTAAAGTTATGGATCTATAGTTGATATATAAACTGTTGTTTTAAGAGAACTTTTGCCACGTAATCATAGGCTTCAACAGAGAAGTCTGTGCTAGTCTGAATGGTAGGCACTGTGCTGGATTTGTCCAAGTCAGTGTCCCAAAAGCCAGAGTGCAGCCAGAGATCAGTTTGCAACTTCTTTGTGACATTCCTGGCGATGCACTACAACCCTTTTACCTCACCTGGTGTGTGGGACCACATGTTGTTTCTTACCTATTTAAAATGCGCTCAGTGATGGGGCATAGGAGTTGGACAAACTCTGTTATGGGAAGAGTTTAATGAGCCCATAGAGGGGGGCATTCTGTTGTCTTCAAAAAGGAAGTTGCTCTAAGAAGGTGTAGATAAAGACTTCTGTGGTGCAAGCGAACATAGAACAAAATGGATATAAGTCACACTGCCCTGTGGTCACAAAACACACTAGGTACTTACTGAAACAACAAGGCTGCTGTTACAAGTGCCTAAGAGGAGCCTCCCTTCAAGTGTACTGGGGTTCTCCCCTAGGATCTTAAAAGGACTGAGGCTTGGTTTGTTCTTATTAGGATTGTATTAGGATGCTTCCAACGTACATCCAACTGGGAGAAGACCCCAGAGAAGACCTATGAAGTGATGTCGCAATCTGGACCCAGGTCAGTATACCATTTATTGTTACAATTCACACTCTGCTGTCTCCCTTTTGCAAAATACTTAGCTTTCCATCCAAGTATTGCCTGCGGTAAATATTCCCCTTAATAAGCTCAAGATAGAGCATCTTAATTCTGACCTCTTTTTGATAAGGTCAGTGTTGCCTTTGTTGACAGGATTCCCAGTGGTCCTACCTCTTTTTTCCCCTCTCCCTGTGCTTTGTACTTGAAGACCTACTGCAGTGCCAGGCACGTGCTAAGAAGATACAATACCAGCATGTCCAAATAATTTACAGGACTCCCACTGTTCTTCTCAAACAACTACTTCACTACATTGATTATATTATCTGAGATCCATGTCAATCATGCGGCACAGACAGCAAGACTGTTCCTCTTGGTAGTGTACCATATTTCTTTGGTATTTGCTTAGGTAGTTATGCATACCCTTTCCCTCTATCAGCTTTTTTTTTGTTGTATTGGCACCTTGCATGTATGGTATATGCAATAATGTATGCATATTAATCAAACAAAAATTTCGCTTTGTTCCTTGAATGCACCATAAATAGATTAGATTAGATGAAACTTTAATGAACCCCTGGGAAAAGTGGGTCACAGCAGCAATCCAGCACACAATATAGTGTAGGTAAAAGCAAACAGAAATGCTGCAGAAGACACCACCAGAGGAAAATAACACAACAGGATGTATAAAATATGTGGCGGTTTAAGTGAATACAGTCAGAGGAGGGTTGAATAGAAAAAAATAGTGTTTTCTGTGAAGGTAGTCCCATATTTACTGATTATGGATTGAAAGCAGATGGAGGAAGGCTAGCACACACAAATCTTTGATGATTAGCATATGTCAAATTGTTATTGATATATTGATAATGGTGCAGTTCTAGGGTAACAGAGAGTATGCAAGGCAACACACAAATCAGGTTATATAATCAAATTACTACCGATTACCATTCAAACCTGCTCTCATTGCTCAATGGACCCTTTTCAGCCAGGCTGGTGATATAATGCAGAAATAGACTGTCAGACACCCATGGGCGCTTTTGAGGTGAGGGAGTCCCAGGCAAAGAAGGAATGGCATAGTTTCAGGTTATCACCTCATTAAGTGCATTTCCACCAAACCCCTCTTTCATTAGTTATCACAGTAGTGTCTCTTAACATCTAGATAATCAATGACTGAAAATATAATAGAACAGGTCACAGTTTTTCATAGTTTTCCTGACTGCATTCATGGCAGCAAATGTAATTACAGATGGAACTACAGGGGGATCCTAGGTAGATAAATAATAGAGATCATAGAAAAATAAATATATATTAAATATATTGAAATAAATTCCTGGTGTGACCACCTGTCCATTAGTGTGATATAAAGAGGGTAAAATAAGTATTGAACACATCATAATTTTTCATAGAAAACAAATTTCTAAAGGTGCTAATATTGACATGAAATTTTCACCAGGTGTTGGTAACAGCCCAAGTAATCTATACATAGAAAGAAACCAAAACAAATAAGTTCAAAAATAAAGTTATGTCTAATAATGTAAAATAAAAGGAGGGAAAAAAAGTATTGAACACGCTTACAGATATTTAATACTTTATACACAATTCTTTTTTGGTAATGATAGCTTCAAGACGCCTCCTTTGGCCCATTCTTTGACACAAACAGTCTTTAAAATTTTAAGGTTCCATGGGCCTCTTCTATGAACTCTGATTTTTAGCTTTCCATAGATTTTCAATTGGATTCAAGTCAGATGACTGGCCGAGCCATTCTAGCAGCTTTATTTTCTTTCTCTAAAGCCAGTTGAGAGTTTCCTTGGCTCTGTGTTTGGGATCATTGTCTTGCTGAAATGTCCATCCTCATTTTATCTTCATTCTGGTAGATGGCAGCAGATGTTTCTCAAAAATGTCTTAGTACAGTTTTCCATCCATCCTCCCTTCAACTATATGAAGTTTGCCAGTACCATATGCAGAAAAACAGCCCCACACCATGATGTTCCCACAACCAAACTTCACTGTCAGTGTGGTGTTTTTGGGGTGATGTGCAGTGCATTTTGTCCTCCAAACATGGTGTGTGTTATGGCATCCAAAGAGTTCAATTTTACTCTCTTCTGACCAGACTATGTTCTCCCAGTATTTTACAGGCTTGTCCAAATGTTGAGTCTTGCGTGGTGAGCGTGCATACAGGCCATGGCTGTTGAGTGTGTTGCTTATTGTTTTCTTTGAAACAATTGTACCTGCTAATTCCAGGTCTTTCTGAAGCTCTCCATAAGTGGTCCTTGGCTCTTGGACAACTCTTCTGTAATAATACTTTTTCTCCTCTGTCAGAAATCTTGTGAGGAGCACCAAGTCATGGCCAGTTTATGGTTGAATGATGTTCTTTCCACTTCTGGGTTATGGCCCCAACAGTGCTAACGGGAACATTTAGAAGTTTAGAAATCCTTCTGTAACCAGTGCCATCAGAATGCTTTGCAACAATAAGGCCACAAAGGTTGAGCAAGTTCTTTGCTTTTACCCATCATGAGATGTTCCATGTGTGACACCTTGGTAATGACACACCTTTTTATAGGCCATCAGTTTGGACTGAACCAGCTGATATTCATTTGCACTGACATGGGGCAGGATGGCTCTCTGATCACTGATAGATTTCAGCTGGCGTCTTGGCTTTCCATGTCTTTTCCCACCTTCCCCTCTGTTATTTTACATTATTTACACATAACTTAATTTCTGAACTTATTTGTTTTGGTTTCTTTGTATGTATGGATTGCGCGGGCTGTTACCAACACCTGGTGAAAATTTCATGTCAATATTAGCACCTTTAGAAATTTGTTTACTATGAAAAATTATGATGTGTTCAATACTTATTTTACCCTCTGCATATCATAATAATGGACAGGTGGTCACACCAGGAATTTATTTTATTTTTTATTATTTTTATTATTTACTTATCTACGATCTCTATTATTATTTATTATCTACCTAGGATCCCCCTGTAGTTCCATCTGTAATTACATTTGCTGCCATGAATGCATTCAGGAAAACTGATTACCAAGTTGTGTCCTGGACTTGATGAAACACAGATGAACCCTGCACTCCAACATACACTGAGGGGTACTGCAGAGGTGCGATTCAGGTGGTATTTGAATGCAGCCTTGCACCCTGCAAGACATTAACAAGGGAAAAGCAAACACAGTTTCCCGTGATGCACCGCGCTACTTTAATGTGGCTGTTACGTTCGATAAATCAGTACATTTTTTACAAATGAATCAAAGCTGACACTTTTGGCGACTGTCACTGCTGGCGATCGCAATCTAGAATATATGTGATCGCGACATTAGAGGTTTGCTAACGTTTAAAATGGATCCAAACTGAGAGCTTCCAAGGTTACCGCTGTAAACCGTAACTAAGGCAACGGAGAATGACGTGACACGCGGGAGAACAACGGCCCCCAAACAACTTCAGACTGCTTCCTGTTTGGAGTAGTGCTTCTCTTTAACATGGATAAACACAACTTGCTAAAAGAAAGACTTGTTGTACCCACCGAGTTCACCTCGCCTGTGGTTTCACGTAAGTTTCTTGCTCTAGACGATTTTTTTAATTTGTAATTTTCACGTAATTACAAGTTGCGTTCATTTGTAAGTTAAATAGCAAACGTTAGCTTAACGTTAACGTTACATGTAACCCATGAATACACACTTTTAGCTAGTCCGCATTTGTCAACTCTCACGTTAACTAATAATTAACAAGAACCAGATGTTCTTTGCAGAAAAATAACTTACGTTTCCATGTTAGTCTTTAATTTTCTGTATAGGCAGACGTTACGTAGGGACATAACAAACCTTATACTGGCTAAGGGTTAGTCGCAGGACGACTAGCTAATGCATGCAAATACATTTTTTTATTTTTTTTACGTTATTTAGGTTCAATCCATGAGGATCTTATACCTCCATCGCACTTTGCATCAAGTCTCCAGCCTGGTGGTGCACACAGTAGCATTCAAATCCCAGCGAAACTTCCGCCCATTTCCTGGATAAACCCAGGAGTAACATCAGTACCATCGGGGGATGCCAGTCCTGCCAATCCATGGCTCGCCATCGCTCAGGCTCAAAAGGAAATCTTGGAGCTGAGGAAAGAAAATCAGAGGATCATGATGCTCCAAGAAATGGTTTCTGTAGATCACTTGTCAGACATTAGGGCAAGGTATAGCGACAATATGTTTTTATGTGGTCACAAATTTTGTCTGCAAGGTGGATGGATAATCAGGAATTATTAATGGCTCCTCTTTTCCTTAAATGTAGATCTAAAGAGAGAAGTGAGCAGTGGTCCATATTGGAGTCAGAGTGGCAGTTGGAGGCAGAAAAGCATAAGGCTGAAGCTGAAAGGTGGAAGAGGCAGGTGGAGGCCTTGAAAGAGACTGCAGAGAGATACAGGACAGAGATGAGAGACAAAGACTCTGCCCTGAACAGGTTTGAGATTTCCTTATGAGTCATTTTGCAGGTTGGTCTCACATTCTCTATGTAAGTTAATATTTAAAAACCTTTTGAACAAGATTACTGTAAACCTTTCTACAATAGACACATCCATGAGTCGGAAGCAGTGCGTGAAGAACTATCTAAGGCCACAACTGAACTCAGCCTGATCAGAGAGGAGCTCAACCTCTGCATTGCACAGAAGGAGAAAATAGGCTTGCAGGTAATGATGTTTACAGACAAAACATTTCATTTTGACACTCTTGTAGTCAAAGGTCCCCACAGAGTTACTGGCATGTTGTAGCTCATTTTGGCAGCTTGTAGTCTGATGTTGTATGTACAGTTTTGTTGTTTTAACAAATGCTTTTAGTTGCTTTGAGTAATTTAACAACTTCATTATAATTACTTTCATAGAGGGACCATCCCATGTGTTTAATATTTCTGTTTCTTGCAGCTTGAGAGACTGAAAGCAGAGGCTGGGGATGAAATTACAAAGCTGAGGAGTGATGTAGAGAAGAGCAAGAAGGACTCCCAGGAGCTTGCCCTGAAGGCTGAAATGGACAGGTTGCAGATCGAAGAGGAGGCCAAACAGCAGTCTCTTAGACTGTCAGAACAACTGGAGGAAATGCAAAAGAATAGAGCAGCGGAGGTGCGTTGTACAGAAATGTAGTCATTAATCTTGTATATAAAGGTTTGGGTGACCCTTCAGTCTGACTCTCCTCGGGAGGAAAGTTAGTAAAGTGACAAATTACATCCTAATTTTTATGTCTTAAATTTTCTTTCCTCATCTTCAGCTGCAACAGTTGAATGCGTCCCATTGTGCAGAGTTGGGTACAGTAAGAAAAACAAACAGAGAACTACAAGACAACATCCAATCTATGACCTCAGAAGTTCTGCGGCTTAAAAACACACTGATGGAAGTTTCTGCTGAGAGAGATGGACTGAAAGAACATTTAAGGTGTCACATTCAATCTAAAACTGAAAAGAACTAATATCATAAGTGTTTTGTAGTCAGATTCACTGATTTGTTTTGTGGGGGGGGTGGGTGTTGGTTATTTTTCAGCCAAATGGGACGAGAGTTTGAGACGCAGTCTGCAACACTGCACAGCCTCAGAAATTACATTGGCCAGCTTACCCCAGAGAAAGGAGAGAGGGAACGATTAATTGAAGCTGTTGAGGTAGAGACGAAATAAGCAGTATTGATTGTAATGAGCCTACTGTAAAGTAACTGTGTGTGTCTGTTTTCATAAGACTAAAGGAAGAGTAGTGGTACAAATGAGTAATAAGTATATGAATTAAGATTCATGTTGTAATAATTCACCTCATTATGTGTCTTTTCCTGTTTTAATCTTGAAAACTTTGTAGAGGCTGAACAAAGAGAAAGCTGCTCTTCAGACAACTGCAGAGCTTTTGACAGTCAGACTGAACTCTGTGAATGAGATACTTGCCCTTCAAGAAGAGAAGATGATGAAGAAGGTGAATCCTAATTTAACAATGTATGTTACATGTTGTTGTCTGTAGGCTTTTACGTTTTCACTTGCAGTGTTATCTGAAAAATCTGGTATAAATAGTCTATAGAAGGAGTGCACTTCATGGAATATCAAGGTCCTCAGCATGACCACTTTCCAAAGCACTCAGAGTTTAAGACAGGATGGCAAAGCCCTAATTAAGTCAGCTGGATGAACACTTCAGCGGGGCGTTCTGTTCAAATCCTTATATATACAGAATGCCTCTGCAAGAAAATCATCTTTTTAAATTTTTCTTTAAATTTAATAGCATTTGTTTAGTTAAACTTAAAGATTTCTGGAGATAGGTAATAATCAGATGACTAACTATGGCTAGACCCTCACATGGCCCTGCCCTCAACATCATCATCAAGGAGGTTTGGCATCCCCTGTAGAGACAGAAACAACTGTGCCTATTTCCACAAGTAAAATCCGAACTGTGTTTGGGTAAAAAAAAACATAAACTCCTGGGAGAGTTGATGCTGTTTCAAAAGCCAAGAAAGGGCACACAGATTTAGAATTCATCAAGGTGGACGGTTTAAAGTTTATGTATGTGCTTACTATACTCTATATGTGTGTTTCAATAGACCTCAGCAGACCCACTTAAGACTGGGTCTGAAGGCCTTGAAGTACTTCAGCTGTGGAGAGAGAAAGTGTTCAAGTTGTGCATCCAGCTTCGCTCAAAGGACATCGAGCTGAGAGGAGAGAAGGATAAACTTCTTTCAAATGTGTGAACACAGTCACCTGTGGATATACCACCGTACAATCATACCTGTGTGCATGTGTCTAAAATGTTTTTAACG
The DNA here is from genome assembly GCF_022458985.1 of Mugil cephalus. NCBI lineage: Eukaryota > Metazoa > Chordata > Actinopteri > Mugiliformes > Mugilidae > Mugil > Mugil cephalus. The sequence continues at coordinate 3,084,856 of NC_061784.1, forward strand.
TGTGGTGTTTATATTGATCTTGGTCTTAGGTCAGATCTGTGGAACATGAGCTCCAGCAGGAGCTGCACCGAGCTAATGTGCTCCAACACAGTTTACAGGACAGGGTTGCTGAGCTGGACCTAGAGAGAGTGGAAAAAGAGGTTGGTACGAGACCCCTGATGTGATATACTAGGCTGTCTGAAATATTTGATAATGCACAATAAACTTGGGTCTTCTTAGAAAAGTGATAAACGCTGACACATTTTTACCACGGCAGAAAATGCTGAACGCCTTAAAACTTGTGAGGTTCTAAGAGGTTTTATGGTTTTAAGAACATCAGCTGGGCTAAGATGTTAAGGTTACAGAAGATGAGAGTTAAAACAGTTTTACTCTGTAAAATATGTGTTTTTCTTCTTAGGCTTTGAAACAAGAACTGGCCAAGGTTCACAAGGAGAATGCTCAGCTGAAGTCACAGAGCCAGAAAGCAGAGGCTGAACTTCAAACTTTGAAAGAGGCAGTGCTTAGGTAAAACAAACATCTTCTTAATTTGAAGATAACAGTGTTTACTTAATTAGAGTAGTAGAAGCAAAGAACAAAACAATTGCTTACAAATGTTGCCTTTATCTTTCAGGTTCAGTCAGACATTTGGAAGCAAGGTGGCAGAAGTGGACGCAGCTAAAGCAAGACTCAACACTTTTTCCCAGAGGCTGACTTTCGCTAAAAGACGAGTGGAGACAATCCAATGTACATATATATACTAGAAGAGCAGTGCTTCAATTTGTATTTCGTATTTCTATGTAAGATTGGTATTGTAATGATGTATTTGTATTACAGCTTTGATCATGAGAAGAGCAGCTCTGCAGAAGGTCGAGCGGGCTTGTAAACAGACAGAACAGACTTCTGACAGGTTTGTTTATCTTATTACAGATTTTTTTTTTTTTTTTTTAACAAAACTTAAAACAAAACAAAAATAATTGTTGTGGTACTAATACATATACTCTATGTGTTAATAATTCACAATCTGACAACTTCACTCAATGTCAGGATTTAGAATGTAAAAAGTTCCTTCTTTTGTTTGGCTTATAGATGCCTTTCTTCCTCTCTGTTTGACTTTCTGCCTCTTTATTTGATCTGCCTCGTTGCCCTACAGCCTCAGAAACCTCCAGATAGAGCATGGTCTGGTGTGTGAAGAGAGAGATAAACTCACCCAAGAGCTGAAAAGAACCCCAGAGCTCATCGAGAAAGCTCTGACTGACTTGAAAGAACAATGTAAGACACTCTCTTGGTCACAGTGGCTATTATACCACATTATCTGTTCATCTATGTGTATGCACATTTTGGCAATATACGAGTCTCAGGTCACATTGTGCACCCTCCACAGTTGAGAGTAAAGTCAGACTGCAGCAACAGGAGCTGGAGCAAAGGTGGGTGGAGGTCCAACAGGCAGTAGCAGGTCGGGAGGAGGCTGAAGAGAGCCTGAAGCAGATCCAGGCCCAGCTTGAGGACAGCAAAGTCAACCTGGAGAAACTCCACTGTGAGCTGCTCAGCCTGCAAGAGCGGAGTGAAAAGGGTGAGGCTGGTAAGTAGCTCCAGCCAAGTTCTAATGGGTATAAACAGTGAAAACAGTGTCTGCTTTACCTTTTGTTTTTGCTGAATAGAGCTGTCTTCTGTGTCTCAACACAACTCTAGCCGTGCAAGCAGTGAGAGTTAACTGGAACATATACATGTCGTAATCTGCTTTTAATGTGAAGTGATTCATTTTAGGCACTTTAGTGGGACAGTTTGTTTGTTTTAATTTCCTTTAAATGCCAGGTCGTATATTGCTTCACCGTATACTGGTCTACCTATGCTGGAACAATCAAGTAACGTTTGCCACTAGCTGTAATTTAAGGATAGAATAGAAGTGCTTTGACCTAAAGTGCTACTACCACCTTGCTGTATTGCTGTCTTTAAAAAAAAACAATATGCTAACAGATGCAATAAAATCCACTTCATCCCCTGAGGTACATAAGTACAGCTTTACACTCAATGTACCAGATCCTTTATTGAGGAGCATTTGATGTTCCCCTTCAGCCCTGCAGGAAAAAGTATCTGAGATCGAGAACCAGTGTGCTGGGAAGTTGAGAGAGATGGAGGTTCAAGTCAATACAGCCAGGAGAGAACACACCAAAGCAGGTAGTAGGATTAGCACCATGCAGCTTCAGCCCACTGGAGCTTAACAAAAGGGGAGTGAAGTTATATCTGTAATGCAGGCTGTGATGTAATATGATTGAAATTGTTTGCACAGTATACAGCAGCAAGTCCCTATGGCTTCTGATCTGTATGTGTTGTCCGTTGCAGTTATGACTTTGCGGCAGTTTGAGAGAGAGGCAGCGAGCAAACAAAATGAGATGAAAGAAACTCATCACTGGGAGAGAGAAAGCTCTAAGAAGGGAGTCCTGAAAAAACAACTGAGAGAGACAGAGAAGGACAAAAACCTACTGCCGGTAAGACTTTTTTAAAGCTGTTGTGGATTTTTTTTGTTTCTGTGTCCTATGACCCGAATCTGTTCCAGGTCTCTGATGCTGAGAGCAGTCTGATGAGGGAGCATACAAGAGTTCACACAGCGGTGCTGCCAAACTCTGCTGCTTCAGTGAGACACAGACAAACACCTTCAGAGAGGAGTCGCCCTACAGGAGAAAAAGTCCATCTACCTGCGGATGGTAAGAAACGTCCTCACCCTGCATGAGTCAGACAGTCCTAACATTTACACAGACGTGACTGATCTGACCAATGGCCTGTCTGTATCCTGTCAGAGCGACTCCTGTGTGTTTTGGAGGAGCTCCATACTCTCAGTGCTGCAGTGGTAAACAGTTCAGACGACTCTGCAGAGGAAGAAGGACAGAGTGACAGTGTGCACAGCTGATACCTGAAGATGAGTCACTGAAGCCAGCGAGCACGTCTTTAGTTTCTACAAAAGGTGGGAAGTATCGATGCTTCAGGAGGAAAAGATATACAGCCACTGGAAACAATTTAACTGAGCCAAAGATCATAAAACTGGGCATGACACGTTGCTAATAAAAGTACAAGGAGAATAATGGCAAGCACTGCATGCATAAATCCAAGGTTATACAATTCTTTGTATTCATCTTATTGCGATTATTGATAACTCTAGAAATAAAAGGAGCAGTTCAATACAAATACCAAATCTACATAAACTCACATGATGTGGAATGACGTGTCCACATGGTTCAGTTGCTGCATAATGTGGTTTTCATTCTCTAGTTTGGGCAGTATCACCACCATTACTACCACCACTAGACATCTGCACTTATATTCTATTCTGTGCTCCATACATGTGTCCATTCATTCAGGAAACCCTAAAGATTAAGGCCACACTTTGGCAAGACGTTGAATGTGATAGGTCAACAAAACAATGTTTGCATTATTGTTGCTGCCAATAAAAAAAAAAAAAAAATACAATTTTTGGGAAGTAAATTAAAAATGCATTAGAATTGTCAGTTCTAGTAAGATTTTTATTGAATGGCAAAGAGAAGCCTGACAGATGAAGATAGAGCTACATCTATCTATATGTGGTGGTCTTTGCTCAGAATAGTGTTTTATTTCTTTTGTGCAATCTATAATAAACTATTTTTATACTGAAAGTTCAGTTATGTTTGACCATGTTTTTTTTTTTTTACCTATATATTAAATTACAGTAAATCTCAATTTTCTTTTTCCATTAGTGAGGCCAAATATGGAAAAAGAGCAGTTAACATTGGGGGTTTAAAGCTATTAATACAATTAAAATAGATACATTTTCATTCCGTTTTTCAAAATAAATCAAATGTTTCTCAAGTTTATAGGATTCAGCCCTCAAATAACTTAATCAGGTTCTGTTGTAATTGTTCCATCTGATATGGTTCTCTTCGAATAATATGGGCAACAATATTTTATTTGAGTTCAAGTCCTAATAAATCTTACATCAGCTGAAAGTTTCAAGCCTCTGAACATTTCACAGAGAACCGGGGGAAGAGTGAAAATACTAATAAAGTCCTGACTCTTATACTGTTTTGAAAGAACATTGCAATAATTTGCGGGAACCTACTCATTGCTGGAGTGATGATTCATCATGGCAGGCTGAGGATGAATTCACCAAATGTAACTTTCCAAAAGCATATTATTGAATTTCTTTGCAGTGCACTCTTGCTTAGATTTGGTGCAACCTAAAAAAAATTGCACCTTTTGAAATTTTCTACATTTGTATTTTCTCATTCCTTAAAGAAGGCAAAGACGATGCAATCAAATAAATATAACAGAAATATTATACTTATGCATTCATTTATTTCAATACAGCCCAAATGACCCAAAAGTGGACATCACCACCCCCATGTGCTGCAGTGCAGTATTGTGTTTTTTGTTGTCTTCAGACATAATTCTCTTATTTAAAACCAAACAATTCTCAATTTTGTCAGTAGTCTGGCTTGACCACGCAGTGTTTGGCAAACTGCAGATGGGCAGAAATGTTCCTTTTGGAGAGCAGCAGCTTTGTCCTTGACACTCAAAAATAAATGTCTACTGAAAAAATGAAGTCAGTGTATGCCTGAAGATATTTTTTTACGTGCTGCCAATTTGAATCCATATTTTTGTGGTGTGCACTTTAGATCACATCGAGCACTAGCTTCATACATTCATTCATGTCAGAAACAGTGGCATGTTCACATCACTGTAATATCAACTATTAATGCTGCAAGAAACAAATGCTGTGCATTTCAAAACCAGCAGAGGGCAATGTTGTCAAAGGTTAGAGGACCACCGACAATCATTCTCATTTTTTATACTTTATCAAGTGCTTTTTCTTACTAATAATATCGAGGGCATTGAAGACAGAGTGATTCCATATAGTTATACGGTCTTTCATACCAGCAGCTTCAATAGTGCAGGGACTGAGGGTGGATTTCTGAACATATACTGAAAATTTTCTACTACTATCGGTATTATCAACAAGACACCTATTCAGAGTCATTTCATGTTAAACTTTTAATTTCAGTGAAAAATAACGTTTTTTTTTCTTTTTGGTTTATCTAAGAATGTTGAATCTGACTGAATCAGTATATTTTAGACGTCTAATAGAGCGCAGCTCAGCAGCCAGACAACACAATGAATAATTTACCAGAGCTTTGTAATCCAGACGAGAAATGATATAAATTAGGTAATAAAAAACGATCAATAACCTCTGTGACAATATTTTATTAATGACTCGGAATTAATGGCATGTATAATAAATGGCCCAAACTAACAAGTGACAGGGAACTGATTTATATTTGCAGCGTGCAATTTCCAGATTCGCTGTAGTATTACCAGTGACCTTAGACCGGTTTTCTGACACCGGCTTCACTGACTGTTCTGTTTAGGCTGCAAAGTAAGGTTATGTGTTTAGCTGCCGTCCTCTGAGGCTGATTCTGTGCTGTCACAGATCACTGCATCAGACATCTACTGACATCAAGGCGTGTGTGGACATAATGGAAAGAACTTCTCCCTTTTCCCTGAACGTTATTTTCAAGAAACCTTGTCTGTGCTAAACGTTCTATCAAGCATTTATAAAAGAGGATAGAGAGCCTGTATTGTTCACCACACTGAAAGGTGTCTGCAGATATTACATCTGGATGACCAGCGTCCTACTGCTACATTATGCTGATGTAATATTTAGGGCACAAATATAGGGCACTGTGCATAGCTTGTTGCTTTGCTCTGTTGCTGTCAGCTTTTCAGGTTTTCTTTCCATCCCACTCATTCAACAAACCAGGCTTTTCTGCGTCGTTAGCTAAAGCAGGTAGCCAACTTAACATGTCTGGAGTGTTGTGAAAACTTGTCATTGCACAGCCTGCAATACATTCTGTCACACTTTGCCAAATGTCCCCAAAGTGGGGTCCTCCTGGGGACAGTCCTCATTCAAGTTTGCTGCAGCCAGTGTCTGGAATAAGCCGCATAAATCCTTAAAAATGGTCAGTTTCTACCACTGTACATTCTCTCAAGGACGTTGTCTCACTTCCTCAAATATGTTATATAGAGCATCCCAGTAGCTGGCCTCTTTTTTTGGCAACTGCTATTGTTAATTATCCAACTCCTGCTGTACAGCTGCTTTTAGATCAGAGGATTACAAGCTACAAAGATTTTGATTTGATATTACACTGCATCAAGCCAACACGCCTCACACAGAGCCTTTGTTAATCCTCTTGTCTACTCCTTATCTTTGCAAAGTTCTTGCAGGCTGGAGGTCAGAACAAACTCGAAGCGAGGTCTGAGGCTGATGTGATCCAGTAAGTCATGGGTGTCGACCCACTAGAGCTGCATGCTGCATAAGAGCTCGGAGTATAGTTGCGCGCTGCTGTGGCAGGACGAGCCACGGGGTAAAACAGCAGCCACGGAGGAACTGTGTGAGGAAAGGCAGCCAAGTAACCCTATTTATAGATGCGGGCAATGTGGAGCATTGTTGCAGCGTTCTGAACTGTCCGGTTTTCATATGACAGCGGCTCCTTACGCTGTTTCCCTGCAGTGGTTTTACATTTCATTATTTTCGTGTTGGTGTCATTTGGCTGCTCCCTCTACTGACCTCTGAGCACTGACCAAACCAGATGATAAACTAAAAATATTCTGGCACTTGCTTCTAAATAAGTCCAACAGTATTAAGTATTGATATGTATCATAAAAGAAAACTTGAGCCTACAAAAGCTTCACAGACACATTTACCACTCAGCCTTACGTTACTTATCAGTCCAGGTTTTCAGAGCTTGAAGCCAGGCCTCTTTTACACAAAATGTATTGACGCGATCACCCACATATGGTTATTTTTTTTAAATCAAATTGCAAACATGGCCTCATCCATGCATGATAATTCTCCACCTGTGCCAATCAGTCACCTTGTTTGCAGCTGTAATTGCAGATCCTGTTCAGGATGATCAGCGTGATTTCGCACGCAGCGGTGAGATCTCAATTGTGTTTACTGTACACATAAAAGAATGTAAGGGGTGCGTCTCAACTTTTGTTTCCCGGCAAGTGACTGACTAAGGGCTCTCGGCCTGCGTGTGTTTTTCCTGCTCCACTAAAAATAAACCAGAGAGATAAAAAATGATGTGAAAGAGTTGCAATCACTTTCCGAAAACTTTGTTAAGTGACTCATTTGGAAGAAGCAGCGTAGCACGGCGCTGTCGGTGAAAACTAAGCTATTAAAAGTCGGCATATGTCAAGAGTAACACCTGCACAGTAGTACCTAATTTAACAAATAGCTGCCAAAGTTTCAATCTAGCTTTGGTTACATAAGATCACAGTTTTACTTGAACAGAGAAAGGAGAAAGAAAGGCTCAGTAGAAATGTATATCCTTTTATTCTATTTTTAAGCCAAGTGCGTAGGTTGCAAGTAGCACCATATTTTGCACCCAAGTTCTGCTCGTGTCTTTTTGGGATGCTAGTTGCAACCACGACTTTCAAAGACTCAATTTCTGTTGAATAAGTTTGCAGGTAGTTTAGTCTGGGGTCAACTTCTACTGCTTGCAGCAGCACAACTGAAACATCTGAAATGCTCCTAAGCCATAATCACAATTTGTTTTCAAAATGATATTATTTGATTTAATGGGGAAATGTTTCAATGGTTGCAGTTTGAACTACTGAGAAAATCAGTGGAGAGTGAGCCGAGGGGCACAAAGTCCAGCGATGGCTCGGTCCGTTGAAGTATTTGTTGCTGAGCTCCATCGGGCACGGGCATAGTCGAGGAACGGATCAAAAAACAGAACATTGATAATTAAATTTGCCGCCCTAATTTGCGTTGTTCTGTAAGACATAGGAACATATAACCAAATTTCCATTAATATTCATCTGCACGGTGGTATGTTTAGCTCCCTCTCGTTGCCAACATGCTGCTTCAATAACATTCCTGATTGCCATTTGGAGCAACGTATTGTACAGAGTATCACTATGAATCAGTCGCTGTGTTTTCTCACGCCCTTTAAAGCAGTTCCACTATCTGGAAACAATAAACATTTTTTTTTCGTAGAAATGAGCTGTGCTTTATTCATCTACGTATTCATCTAAGTGATACTTTCATCCTCCATTTTTCATCAGCTGCTAGTTAAAACAGTAATAGGGCAGAAGTGATGGATGGATGGATGGATGGATGGATGGATGGATGGATGGATGGATGGAAGAATGTCTATCACTTGAAATTTGTTCTCATCACTTGTTTACTCAGTGAGCTTGGTTTTATTCTAAATTCTTTATTATGGCTTGGAAAATGTAAAATTCTTATTTCTGTATGAATAATTTCTGATAATATATCTGAATATTGTGTTTGTGAGTTGGAGTCAGTTCTTAATTTTGGCCCCCTCTCTAGTTGCGTTTTACGCCACTGAATGGAGGAAAAAATACCAGGCTATCAAAATACAGTGATGGGTTAACTTTCAAATGCAGCCGTAGGTAAAAAAGAAAAAAACAAAAAAAACCTGATAAAAGAACACGACCAGCAAGTAAAACTTAGACAGACTTTAATGATCCACAAGGGAAATTACTTTGTCACCGTAGCTTTGTTGCACATGAAAGTAAAGTCATAAAAACCACAAGAAAGATAAAATAAGATTAGATTGAAGTAAAATAAAAATAAACAGTGTAATCAAAAAATTTACAGAATTAGCATTATGAACAAATATACAAAAAGTAGCTGACAAAACAGTGTCTAAGGTAATGAGGTTGTTTGGCCAGTTGCATAGCAACAGTGGCATGGATCGTGTCGCATGGTGTTTCCTTGTCCTTGTGTGTCCGCCAGTAGAGTCTGAAGCCGGGCACAGACGTGCTGTGGTCCTGTGGAATCAGGTCTCCACAGCTCTTCTCATGACTCACTCCCTCTGGGGCCCATAAAGCGCACATGGTCCATTGATGGTTCTGCCCAAGACCTCACGTTCCCCGTGAATTCTCGAACCTCCTTCTCCACTCCACCACCTCCAGCTACAGCCTCCAGCAACTGTCCGGGAGCTGCAGTGAATCAACGCCTTCAGCAGTGATAATCTGGTAGTGCACACACTTCATCACGACAACACCGTGTTAACCATTCCAGTGCAGCCCATATTCAAACATTGTAATTCATTTCTTTTATCAGTTTACACAACACTGAAAGTAAAGTGATAATTTTATACTTTTTTTTTATTGAAAATGAACAGGAATATATTTAAATGAGTATTCAATTCTGAATATATATATTTTATATGAGCTGTGATTGCAACATCTATGTCTTCAGTGCAGATTTAACAAGTTTAACCAAATGGACGGGTATGACTGTAATCAGTTGCATTATCGCTTAAGTCGTCTTGCATTTTTGGTGAAAGTCACATCAGGTCTTCAGCTGGGTTATTCAAACATGATCTCATCCCTTTGTCACATCCTGTTAAGATTATTATGAGGCAGCTTTTACTTGCGTAACGCAGTCATCCTTAAATCATCTTCAGTTTGTTTGAGATTCTGCTACCTTGCTCCGAGCAACGAGTCTCCTTTCTAAGTCTTATATTTGTCCTCTTTAGCCCTCCCTGTCCCTCAGCGTATTTCAGATTCATTTAAAAATCCTTTCAAATGCCTGTAAGGCCTTCCATGGCAGAGATGAACTTGGATTTAAATGTACAGTGTGTATATTTATCACGGTTTGAAGTTGTAGTCTTAGCAACTCTGCATCAAAATTAAATGAATCAGGTTAATATGTCGTGAAGGTGTTCAGGCATCATTTACTGTATTTAACCTGCCACTACACGTCTGATCAGTAGTACATGTTGGTAGTTATCTTTGAAGCAAAGTAAATAGAAGCTTCAGTTTGTTAATTAGGTTCATAAACACTGTGATTAACATTGTGTCTCTAGTAACTTATACATCCTGTGAATATTTCCAGAACTGGGTCTTGCCTCTCTTTATTAGTGCCATTGTCTTTAGATATTCTAACTGTCCTGTTGGTCATGTTGCCATTTTAGTCCAGACTGGACTGTCTCATCATCTTCTGGATTTCATGGATTCCAATGAAATGTGGTTTAGGTCTTCATGTCCCCGAAAGGTGGAATCCAAATGACTGCCTTGACCTTTTCTCAATTATGACCATGAGTTTCGCCCCCCGTGGCTGTAGAAGAATGAAACGTCTTAACTGTTATATTGGATGAATTGCCATGAAATTTGGTTCAGACATTTACAGTGCATTGCCCTCAGGGTGGACTGTAATAAAAGGGTTCCGCTGACTTTTCATCTAATGCTGTCGTCTGGTCAGAAATATCAGTTTGTTCTGGTTTAGAATAATATACTTAATGCAATAACCTTCCCATTCAGATTTCATTTTTCTTTGTGTTTAGTGCCAGATGGGGAAATGTTTTGATGCTGACTTTCTAAACGATAATAGAGGACAGTAACCCCCTAAACACCCACATGTTAATTTTGTCATTTTCTTAGGCCATTAGACACATAGACCCCAAGTCACTAATCTGTCTTATTACCACCAAAAGTTTCCTTCCCAGTTCATAGCCCCTTGATCTTTGAGTTTTATCATAATCAGAGTTGTTACCCTAAAACTGGTGGATAAGTGAAAAATAAGAGAGTTTCACTAATTGTGCATTTCAATTATTTTCACAGTTACTCTGAACTTTTGTGTGACCGCAGTCAAACTGTGTCCTAGGATGAGGTAATCCACAAAACTAAAATATATAACTTAAAAACATTTCAATAGCCGAGATGGAATCACACTTTGAAGAGCAATAAAGTGTCGGCCTGTGTTATAAGCTGTGCCATGCTGAGAGGCTCAGAGCACTCAGTGTAGCTCAAACTCTTTAAGTCGAGCTATAAATACAGGCCTACGGAAAGCATTAGGAGGAGGAAACATGAAAGGTTTTATCGCAGAGTTTTATGGTGCTGAGCGAGCGCTTTTTATCTCCTGACCTTTCTGGGGAGCTTCAGACCACTTATTGCGGTCCTGAACTTGGGTGCTATAACACCAAGTACAATATCATCATTTCATCTCAAGAGTTTTAGGGGCATTACTTTTATTGTTTAGTTACATGTGAAAACTCTCTTCAGTGCTGCTGTGCCAGGCAGACGGGCATCTTGCGTACTGTTGAGAGTTTTTATGTTTTTTTTTTCGCGTGCTATTATTAATCTCGGTTAATCCTCTGTACAGTTTACCCCCCAGGTCTTCTCTTTGTTTGTAATATTAGCTAAATGCTGATTATAAAGCAAAGCATGCTGCCGTCTGATCCCAGCATCTATGAGAGCAGCACATTATTTGATTGAATTTGCTGCCTCGTGATCTTTGACCCGCAAGAAAAAACAGCAAGAGACACACAATGTTGTGTCTGGTTCTGAGGACGCTGTTTACAACTGCGGTGCTTATCTTTAATTATCCACTGCCAGCCCTCATTTCTGTTATTTGCCCAAGAAAATGAGGCCGAGTGTGCATCAAAGCCCTTCTGCTGCGTTCTTTTCAATTCTCCCAGCAGGCTTTGGCCCGAATGTCGTCTTAAACGTGACGTGCTGCAAAGTCGCGCACGTGGCTGCAAAGTTCCACATCCAATTTCACAGGTTTCAGCTCCCTCTAAAACGGAGGCTTAGGCTAAAGAAACAAGCGAGGCTCCGATTTCTTAAAACAATACTGCTTTACCTTTTACTTGACCTTTACTTGAAATACTATGATACTAGTATGAAACGCACCAAATCAAAGGCTTCAAAGTTCACCCGGTCCAGCTGAATTCTAAAGACTAGATTTTTGATAAGCATGTTTGACAGCCGTGCTCTCTGTTCAGAGTGCTACTTGTAACACTGGATATGTGTGTATTTAGGCCACTTTACTCCCTCAGGCTTACAACTTGTGTGCATAATTCTGTGGGTTATAACAAGCACGTGCTGTGTCTAAAAGAAGGTTAGGTCCTGAAAATGACAGAGTGGTATTGACAGGCCATTGAACATTTGGGATGTTCCATCAAGCAGCTTTTTTATTGTAAAACTGAAAACACTGCCGATGTTTATGTGCACTGCTTCTCATTAAATAGCAGAGGTTTATGATCTATCATCCCATGTCCCGTGTTGGTCTTTTGCAGCAATCCCAGAATAATGTCATGCTATTGATTGCAGGAGCCGTGTGGTTGACACTTCATAAATGTCATTATTACTTAAACTCCACTGGAACTTCTGGAAAGGGCTGCTGACATTTACACTCAATTGAATCTTGCTGAAGAGGCTCGGTATCAGACGGAGAGTGAGAGACTCCCTGAGCAGATCTCATTTGCCACGGTGGAAAGTGGGAAGCATGCCCGCGGTGTGCTAAAGAGGCAGTGCAACGATAACCTGGGTGCTCACCTAAACGCTTACCCTTTATAGAAATGCTGTCAGATACGTGTTCGTGCACCGAGCTGAACTGTTATCCTCTGCAAAAAGAGAGAACAGGTGTACAGCCGGCATGAATCTCACCATCAAATCAGCTCATTAAGGTGGAATAAAATAGCAGATGTATTCAAGAGTCAAGATCGCTTTATTGATCCTCACAGGAAGATTATTTTGTCCAAGGAGTCACAAGATGAGGAAAAAGACAGATATGAACAAGACACAGATGTAAGAATGAAGTAAAATAAGAATGAGGAAGTAAAATTTACAAAAACCATACAGTCCAGTTTACAAGAAATATACAGTAAATGAAACATTTAGCTAAAATGTCTTCTTCATTCGTAACATTTTTAGCGATAAATGTACAATAATATTTACACCACTTGTGTTAGAACTTGAAACATGTTGGGAACTGTAGAGAAATTATTAGGAGGGGTTTGGGAGTTAGAAAAAGTTTGAGTTTTTCTTCTGGGAGCTAGCAAGTCTGTTGTTTTTCTCATTTTCTAACTTACGGCAATCATTTGTAATAATAAATTAATTAGTTCTTCACATGCAGAGGAAAACACAGTTTTTCCATGTGGCAGCCTTATATTAATGTACACATTAATGGCCTGTGTTAACCCTCCTCCAGTGTTTGCTCATAAAAATTGTATTTTTCATCACATTGCCTCAAGATCTCATGATGTCCTCCACACTAGGCGTTTTAACATATAAGCTTTTTGAGTGGTGTAGCAAAAATAGTTACACCTTTAGTGTTCCCAGTCAAAAACGACCGCCATATGAAGTGAATGGGCAAGACTATAATATATTCTTACGTCAAATGGAACTCTATACTCACACCCACAATGACTATTGATGTTGAGAGCATTTGTTCCCTGTTTTGAATTTGTTTGCTGACAATAAATGTCAACAGTAAAAGTAACATTGGTGATTACTTGTCTGAGTGGCCCCAGTTCCAGTCCAGATCTGGGTCCTGTCACCGAATTTTCTTGTGACTCTCAGTGGTAGGGTGTATCAGAGATGGACAGGAGGTGGAGTATAGGACACTGATAGGAGACTGTGTGGAGTGGTCCCAGGCAAACCACCTACTCCTGAATGTGGACAAGACCAAGGAGCTGGTCATTGATTTCAGGATTGTGGGGTTGAGCATTGAGATTGAGATTGTGGGTGGAGCAGCCTCCCTCCACCATATGAGAATCAGGCTACGTGCTAATACTGTGCTATAAGTGACTATCTTATGCCTGTCAGCGGGCAGCTGTAACTCTTCAGGTTAAACTCTGAATATTGACATCAGGGGATTTGGAATCATTTTAATTCCTAATACGAGGGAGAGGGCTTCAAAAATACCCCTCCAAAATTCTTCCAAGCTACAGTAGGACATAACCAAAACATGTGGACTTACTTACAGGAAGTTCTACCGCTCTACTATCATTTCGGTCGAGGCTGGTAACTCAACATAGATTATACGGCATTTCAACCGACATAAAGAAAAAAAGCATCTGGGGACAATTTAATAGTCCTACAACCAATCAGAACCATTTGGTTAAACAAATGGCATCTAACAATATAGGAAGGTAACTTGTTTAGACATGGGACAGCTGGGTATTCCAGAATCCATTTTCTGGCTGGCATCAAGTAGGCTGCTGGTCCAATTACATAATGGCCATAAATGACTGATCCTTGCGTCTGTGCTTCAGACACGAACTTGCCACGACTGACTTTTTTGGCTACTTGGTATTGATAAATGCCCAAAATTCAATTTAATGGTCCTCAGGTGATGTGTAGGACTACATACTTACTCCTCTGATCCATCTCTGCTTAAAGCCTGTCTGAATGACTGGGTTCCTCCAGCAGCAATGAAAAATTACAAAATTACATCACAAAATCTTCCACACCAACAATATTTTTAACAGTCCCGTACCTAGTTCCAGAGCACGTCAAATTTAGGCGTCATGTGCTGTAAACTCCGTTTTGGTTACAATACTGTTTTGCAAGTATTTAGACAATTTTATTATATGCTTTAGTAGACCGAAGCTAATTGCAGCATTTTACAAATGGCAGGGAAAACAATTCAGGATATGAATGCTAACAGGGGTGCACGCTTGTCAGGTCATGCTGCCCTGACAGTATTTTTGTTCATGAAATTAAACTTAATTATAGTGTAGTTGTCCTCACTGTGTCCTGTGAAAGGACCGAGTTGTATGCCAAGCATTAAATCACAGCCAAATCAATAAGAACAGACTCGGTTTGCCTGATTTGCTGTGCTGGTTTCGCAGCAGTCTAAATAGGAAGCTGTAATGATTTCTGATAATTCGGTGCACACACACACACACACACAGATACAGCATATATATGCAATATATGCGCACATTATTCACATCCGGGCATGTTCCAACAAATCACACTCCAATAATTTGTGTCGTATTGCTCAGCTAATCTAATGTAATGTAGCAGTCAGCAACACTGGAGTGAATAAAGCAATTTAACTTTAATGTATTTAGATAGACAAATGATTAAATAGAATGAAGTTCAGGCAGAAGAGTTCAATTGCATTGCAGTACATTAAAATCACATTCTGGTAGAGTGCTGCAGCTTGCAGTGCAGATTGTGTTTTAAATTACACACCGCAGTACAACAAACAAGCACTAAGAAAAGGACTGAATTTCTCCTGTAAACACAGGAGGTAGCTATTCAAATGTTTACTCTGTTTGTGGTATTATGTGGTAAAACCCCATAAGCTGCATTTAGCTGCAGACTTTACAGACTATTGATCTGGACTGGATTAAATACTGTAGAGCTGCAGTGCTATAAATGAGAAGCAGTAATACACAGGTAACAGCGGGTTTATGCGTCAGTGATGCTGTAGTATGACTGTACGCAGCACCGGAGCATGTTTTGAGATTAGCCGCAGGTTTGTCGATTTATTAAGTTTTGAGGCCAGAGATTATCCGGCTAACAACGTGTGAAGTGACTGAGATGACTGGGTGTTGTGATACCCTGTTGATGATCCCCGTTCCTGTCATGTGAGTCTGACGCTGAAGCAGAGAATGACTCCTTTGTCATGCTGTTGGTGTAATAACTGGATGGATCACAAACGAGCTCAAATATCTGTCTGCACCAATCCTTTGCTTAGACGACTGTATGGGAAAGTGGATTATGAAAAGATAAGGCCTTTATAGATTTGGGAGTGTAGGAAGATTATTTAAATGGGAAGGAGTAGTATCAATCAAATGTGAAGAAAAGCAGGGGGCAATTTAGGCAAGTGAAAAATGGAAGTATTATCATTTTTTATTATATCCCCTCCTTTCTGCTAAAAGGAAATATAAGAACCCCGTTTCCCCCCTGACGTTTAGACTAGTATATTCAAATTGCTACATTCACCCATATCTCCTAAACGCTTGCACTTTCAATGACTGTTATGTCATGTGAATGCGTCACTTGTGTGGGTCACAGTCAGATTGTTTGATTTTCCGCCTCTTTGATAATGATTTTAAATATCACAGGTTGTGCCGACTTGCAAAGCGCCGCACGTTCTGTCTTCACTGATCCTTTCCTCGTTCATTTTCCTCTGTCTGTCTGGGTCACGCAGCGTTGGAAAGTCTAAAGAGCTTGCTTGTGTACGATAATTACTGTTAAAAACTAAACAGTATTTTGACAATCAGCTTGTGCAACACTTTCCGTGGACCAAAATAGGACAAGACACCTGAATGCATGATAGTGAAAATCATATGTTGAGCATGAACCTTTTACCAGAGAAGCTGACCTCATTGCATGCGTCATAAAGGGCACTCAGTTGCACACTGCTAATATGCAGGTATTTTATTATATTATAGTATATAAGTGGAAAAATAAGAATTTCAAAACAGTAAGATGTGGTGATACCAATATCTTTGGTATCTATTAAGCATGTAGTGGCCTATATGAACCCCTACTGATGTTTTGCAAGGGTCTCATTTGCATTCTTTTGAATAAAATGGCATCATAAATCATGTATTTCTTGCGTGAGTTTAATATTCTAAACTAACAGAACGTGGAAATAACCTTGGAGGAAATAGTTCACGATGCTCATCTTTTTCGCTTCGGTTCGTTTCTGCATTCGTTTCTGTTCGTGAACACAGCAATTAGTTTTTGGCTGAAACCACCTTTTGCTAATATCTTTCTTTAATATTAGTGTTCTTTTTTTTGTGCGTGGGTTCTCTCTCTGGCTTTCCCCCACAGTTCAAGGACATGCTTGTTAGGGTAATCGATGATTCTTAAGTGGAGTGGGTGGTCATATGGTTGTACCACTATGGCTGAGACGGACTGCAACCATTCCCATGGCCATATAGGTTAAGTGGTGATAGTTGATAAATACACGATTCAATTAGTGGGCAAAATAAACTACTCCTTTATCACAATAGTGGAATTCAAAGCAAGGATCGTTTGAAAAAAACTGATGATAGTTGTTGGATTTTAACACGAGAAGCCCCAATTTTTGAGAATCAGAGCTCCCTGCATGAGCTCCGTTGGCTGCCACCAAAATGACTGTGGATCTAAATGGCTGACACCAGTAAGTTAGTAGGTAGTATAGTTGGTCAGTTCCAATAGAGCCTATATATTGTATTAGTGAGGCCACTTGGCAGCCCAGTGATTAAATCAGTGACTTAGCTCCCATAGTTCCAGTTTCTGCACTCAAACACCTGCAGGGGACAGCCTCGACCACTGCTGCATGAGTGCTCCCACACATGTGAGCGCACCATAGATAGATAGATAGATAGATAGATAGATAGATAGATAGATAGATAGATAGATAGCATACTTACATGGCCTATATACACGCGGCACATTTGCACACGCACAAGCCAGCAGCCCCGTTGGTCCATGCTTTAGCTGGTGTGCGCTGCTCTGCATTTGCACCACACACGCTCACACCAGACCCAGCAGAGACTGCACCGCCTCGCACACCAACTCTGCAGTGACCGGAGGAGGAAGACGAGAGGCTGCTCTTATTATAATTCAACGTCAGACCAAGTTTGATAAACGCCCCCTACCCCCTCCACCCCCCCTGCCCGCCCCACTCTCTTTCTCTTCCTCCCTCCTTCATTCTCTCTGTCACTCTCTCTGGCCCATTTCAGTGGTCTCCATCCACAGTGAGGAGATCCGCTTTTCCTCTTCTCCTCCCTTTCCTCCTCCACCACCACCACCACCACCACCTCCATCTTTGAGATAAAGCACTGGCTTTAGCAGCAGCACAGATCTGGCGCTGCAGTTGCGCTGGCACGAATTCAACGTGGGTGCACCCACTGAGAGAGAGAGAGAGAGAGAGAGAGAGAGAGACCCGCCGCATCTTGTGGATTTCTTTTGCGTGCAAGCCCGTGTACATGGTTCTCCGTGCTTTTCCTCTGTCACACTCAAACCAGGAGTCGATTCCACTTCTCGGAGAAAAATGTGGCATCGCGCAATAGCGACAGTCTTTTTTTTGTTCCATTTTTGGGGGCGCTCGCTGGCCGGCTTTCCAAACCAGATCAACATTGGTAAGTTCACAGAGACACTCTCTGGATGCACATACATGCCTTTGTTCGCGTGGTCTAAATAGGACACCCCTCCGCAAATCTCAGACAGTCACGCATGATGTTATTTGCTTAACAAGTTCACTTCTCACCGGGTGCAGTTTAAGAGGCTAAAAATAGTTGAACCAGATTGACAAGACGCAAGTTTCAGTGTCTGCGCTGCAGACATGGTCACACGTTTTTGGCTTCTTTTCAGAAACGAACTCATGTAAACACCTCTAATTTAATGCGCAAATGTAGACCGTTACACGCACCCTGTTAGTAAGTGGGCTATTTCCCTTATTACGGGATAGAACAAGTGCCATCTTATATAGGCCTGTGCTAGGGATGGAACAAATAGATGTTCTTATGTGTGACATTTTCTTTCCTGTAGGTGGACTGTTCATGCGCTCTACAGTGCAGGAGCACAGCGCCTTCAGGTTTGCTGTCCAGCTGTATAACACCAACCAGAATGTGACAGAGAAACCTTTCCACCTCAATTACAATGTTGACAACCTGGAGTCCTCCAACAGTTTCTCTGTCACACATGCCTGTGAGTAGCTCGCTGTGTTTGTTTCTTTGCATAACAGCAACAAGAAAGAAAGCAGGCTGATGTTGCAGACACAGTCTTCTTACATTTTGCTCAAAAGCTGTGGTTCAGTTTCTGGGCTCAACTGAACATATCCTTTCTCCTTTGATTGTCTCATTCTCGACCCACTCCGAAAATGACACAGATGTTTGTGAGCTGAAATTGTTGTTGTTTTTTTCTTTTCTTTTTTTTTTTTTTTTAAATAAAGTGGATGCACTTAAAATGAATAAATAAATAATAGAAGGACTACACATGCACCTGCCAACTTCCTGACACAGTAGTCAAACTGCTCAGTCCAGTATTCACCAGCTGGATGATGGAGCTTGATGGAGTGTAATTGGCCAAACACAGTGATTTTGTAAACAGGCTAATTCAGTAATTCCAGAGAAGCTGACGAGCTGCACTTAGATGACTGTGCTTAAAAGTGCACGTGAAGGGAGAATGCCTTTGAAGTGTAGGGAGCGTGTGAGAATTATTTAAATGGGAGGGAGTAAAATCAACGTTGCGCCCATCTCACCGAAATTGAACATGTGAGCTGTATTTAGTGAGGAGGCCAGCTGTTGTTCACACATTTGAAGATGCAGTATGAAGAAAAGCAGGAGGTGCTGAAAGGAAAATGAAAAACACAAGTCTTTCTTTTATTACTACTTTAAATTTTAGATAAGCACCCTCTCTTTTCTGACCTGCCCTCCCCCTCCATCAATGTTTGTGGTGTGTATGTTACTGGTAAAGCTGGTTCAGATAGCTGCATTAGATCTCCGGTGTCTCCTAAGTGCTTGGCTGTTTTGTCAAACAGGTCACATGCGTGGGTCGCAATCAGTTTTTTTTTCAGTTCCTTTGATTTTAAGTACGACATATAGATTGTACTGGCTGCAAAGCGGAGCCGTTTCTTCTGTCTACACCTCTGATGGATAAATAGCCTGCTGTATCATCTGTAACACACTGTAATCCGTGTAGTCATCTCAACAAACATGATAGATTTGATAGGAAGGGCTGCGGAGTGTGAGATGGGTTTATAATTGGTCTACCAGTTCCTCCTCTGCCATGTAGGGCACCAAGTTCTGTCTGGAGAATTAATTTGTTATCTTTCTTCCCACCACACTTCACACTTCACGCTTGTGGATCAGCTGCGGCTCTCCAAACTCTGTCAGCTGCCGCAGAGATGGCTGTGTAAACTAATGAAGTGAGAATAAAGCTAAAAAAAGAAAAGGGATTTGAACACAACTGTGCCTTTTTCTACTGTAGGGCTCTCAGCTTTGCTAAAAACCCTAAAATGCCCATTGAGGTAATGTAGTTGTTGGTGAGCTCAACAGCAGCCTTGGGGAGAAGTTGCAGGCGGGCTGTGTGCAGGTTTACACACATTCACACTGTCACACCTTGTCCAGTTCGGGCTGCAGCCTTGCCCCGTCGGCGGCTGAGTAATTACACTGAAGCAGCTGTGGGGTCACTGCTCAGCTCAAGGGCACTTCAGCAGTTGATGCTACAGAAGACATGCATATTACACGGTTGGCTCGCCCAGATCAGATGTAAAGCTCAGACTAAAGTTAGTCCACAGCGGGACCGGACTTCGACTAAACCTGAATCCTTTGTTTATTAAAGAAGCTTAAAGGTTTTCTTAAAGGATAAGAAGAAAGAACTTGTTAATCAGGAGGATTAATTTCAGAGCGATAAGCCGACGCAAGCGGAGCCAGAAGCTCTCCAGTTGAAGAAGACCAGCGTGCAGCTCATTATGCAGACCGGCCAGGCCAGATTGTGACTAAGGCAGTGCTTGAAAATGCACCAAACTACACAGTTCTTATTATAGTAGTCTGGATTGCATAATGTCCCGCTTTCCTGGCAGGTGTTGATGTAGCAAGTGAATGTGATGATTATGATTTGACACTGCTGCTATTCTAGCAGGAATTACACATTAGTCATTGCTGTGCTTCCCCACAGCTCACATCATCAATTTTGGTAATATTAGCAACTGTTCAGATGATTGAGATTTTAAATCGGCGTATTGGTTGTAAACTTTGCAAAAACTTCCCATATAGTAAGAGATGAAGGGTGAAAAAAGGGATTACAAAAGAATCCGAAGTCATTACTTTTTGCTCGGACTGTAGCTCATTTGATACATGGATTCCAACAGGAATAAAGCAGGACAACAGTGCCGTCCTCCTGCTGGGTCAGTGTATAATGATTGTTACAAATCCCTGATGGCAAATGACGGCATTATTGGCAGTGTGGATCAATAGGTGGAAGGCCATAGTCCAACACTGGAGTGTGTGCATGGCTTCAGTTTGTTCCCCAGTATGGAAAAATCAATTCTCACCAAGCTTTCATTTTCTCTGTCTAAGTCCCCCTCTTCTAATATATGGCTGATTCTTCAACTTCCTCTGTCCACTGAATATTCGCCTTTGATGCTTGCACTGCAGATATGAAAGTAAGCGAGCATCCACTGATACATCGCTGCTGACCATTTCCAATCACTGCAACCTGACTGGATTGATTCCGACAAAGAGAACTTCACTGTGCTGTTGTATTTATTAGCTCACCAATTTGCGGTTGGAGTGAAGCTGCGGGGTGTATTGACGTGACACTTCGCCGCAGGCCAGGACTGATTGTGTGCATAAATGCAATAAAAGGGGAAGATATATCTATTAAAGCCGAAGTCAGGGCAGGAAGAGACCGTGGCGTCAGAGCAGCTATCTCAACTGTCAGAAACTAGTTTAACTAAATGCATGTGGGTCTGTAATTTCTGGACATTCGTAAAATACAGATTGAAGTATCTGAGAGATTTATTAAGCTCTTTTGTTGTGTATCTAGATTCATATGTAAAGAAATCCCTGAAAACCCCGTTTATATTACAGTGGTCGTTATAAGCGTGTTTATAATAGCCACCTATCCTCCCTCTGCTATGCGTCAACCAGAGCGATGCTGCTCAGACAGAGGCTAATGTTAGAGCACTTCAGTGTGTAGGCAATGGACAATCCCACTGATGCAGCACAGACCAGTTCACACAGCCAGATCTCCTCCTCCTCTTCCTCCTCCACGAGTTTCTTCTTCTTCTGCATTGTTAAAACTGTTGAGTACTTTCGCTCATCTCTCGGAGTTGACCGTTCGGCTGTCTGTAATGCAAATTTAGCTTGTGGAAAAAATTGTCTTGGTGTGAAAATCCCATTATTGTATAGTTGTGTGTGCTGAATGTTTGTAGTAGCTGTAGATGATCAATGAGTCCTTTAAAACTGTGACAACTGTTATGGTGTAGGTTGTTTACCTAATTTACTTGCTTGTATTTAATTTATGCATAATTTAAAGCATGAACTCCACCTGTTTCCAGATTTTTTGGTGGCAAAGGCTGGTGCTTCTCAGCCAAACTTCAAGAATCCTGTGCAGCGTCACAAAGGGTAGCCATTCAGGGTGTGAAACTAGCCACTTGCTTTACTTCACCGTATAAATCCTCCTCAGTTTGAAGCTACCCAGAGACCAACCACTGCCACCAATTTAATATGAGCACCTGTAGTATTATGCCAGTAGCATCATTTGTTTGCGTTTCTTAAAGAATAGGCTGTAGTGAGGCCCGGGTTGGGTTCAGTCTAGGCTGGCTGAGCTGATGTTCGGGCTTTTCACAGAGCATAACTGAAAAGTAAAGCATTTCACTTGTAATGTGTTTATCTGAAAGCTCGGTGAGATAAAAAAATAAATAATTGGATGGCATCTCTGGCCACTGACAGGGGTTAGTGCACCAGCTGGATGCTGAAGACTGAAGACATATCAGCTTAAACTTTTTATGTAACTTACATACATCCCATGGCAGGCTGCGTGGACATGTATCTATCTAATATATCATCTCTGAGTCATTTATTACGTGACTTTATTTTTGCTTGCTTGGAATCACTCTGTTACATTCCCTGGATCTGATGTACAGCTCACCGTTTTGGGAATTAGTCTTGTTTAATTTCTTGCCTAAAGTTAGATGAGAAGACTGACACCGTGGCCAGTGTGTACAGTAAATAGGAACCTGCACTTTAGATTAGCACAAAGACAGAAATATATCTTGCTTGTTTATTAAACCATACAAAACCGTAAGTATAAGAAGGACACACTGTGGTTTCATTTCTTGGAACTTCCTGGCGTCGTCGTGTCGTTGCTATAATGCCAGTGAAAACTCATTAATTAGCGCCAAGATCGCTGTTTCCCCGTGCATCCAGTGTTAAGATAACGGCTGCCCACAATAGCTTCACATTTATTATTGTACAAACGTTGACGTTCGTACTGTAAAAAAAAAACTCTCCTCAGTGAAAATGCAAACAAGCATAGTTTCCAAAATGAATTCTGTGATCAAGGCAGTTACAGGAAGAAAGGGCTCATCACTGGCTGTTTTCACTGGTTTCAGATTATTGCCTCAGAACATTTTGTAATATCTAAAGGTAAATTTCAATTTGGCAACGCGCTTCATATTTTTTATTATTTTTTAAATTTTTTTTTTGCTGCAGCTACTGTGGCAAAACAAGCAGACTGGAATGTAACCAAACCCAATAACAACCTTGGATTCGTCATTACCCTGAGAACTCATTCAAACCGACAAGTCATGAATGATGCATGAGCTTCAGAGACAAGGTTGTCAAATTGTTTGGCCTGAGGGAGAGCGTTCATCATGATCGTTTCTATCTTAATCCACACTGTGGCTGCAGTAATAAACGTCTGTACATATAATAATGATGATTACTGAAAGCGTTTTTTTTAAAATAGCAGCTAGGTCACTGATAATCGGGACACAACACCAGTGAATTCAATTATCAAAAAAAAACCTGTTCAGTATGAAAAAAAAAAAAAACATATTCACCACCTTGAGTTAGATATTTGGCTGGTCAGAAGTTTGTGCTTTTGCATTTGAAAGCTTTAAATGGATTCTCTTGATTTGTGAGCCCTTGAACAGAGAGAGACACTTACCCAAAAGCGCGTCCTTTTTTAACAATGCACTGTTAAAAATATCCAAGTTAATGCGACTGCAGCCAGAGTCCTGTCAGTTTGCATGACCTGCGCCAAGCTGACAAGCAGTCATCCTCAGATTTGTCATGGCTCTTTCACTGGGAAGCGTAGCAAATTCACAAGTGCCCTTATGATGTTTTGGAATATGAATAAGAGTCATTTTAGGTGCACACAGTTGTTTTCTAAGCAATACATTCACTGACCATGAATAGGTGGTTTGACCCCCCCCCAGTTTAATAGGCGCTTTTAGGGTCTGTTTCTGGAGGGAAAACCATGACTCACAGGCCATCATGCAGCATAAATGCATTAGGTTTCTTTGAACAATGGTGATCCAACGATCCTACCAACATTTAGAGGCATGTAACCGTTAGTCAAGTGCAAAGGGCTGAATGTATTCGGACGACAACAAGCTCCGTCTGATTCAAGAGCGAGTCTTTCTTATTTTCCTCCGAATGTGTTGTTTGGCCCTGGCTGGCCATAATGCTGCTAAATGGCAGAATTGCACTGAAGTTGCTCGAGGGCCAAGCCACTGGAGATGTGCAGCTAGTCCTTCATTCTGTGCATCAGAATGTGCTTACATGTCAGCGCTGTAACAGAGCGACGGTGATCACTACTGACAAGCTACAGTGTTGCTGCAGCAGTTTTTTGGAGTCTTACACAACGTCCTTCCGCACGGCTGCCTCTGAAATCTCTGCCGCTGCCCACTAAATGTTACCTGAGATATTCAAGGACAACAGGCTGTGAACTAAACGGAAAGATGCAAATGGAGGCCAAAGATGCTGTCGGGGCAGTGAATAATTTAGAGGAACTGTTTTCATACATTTGGAAGTTGTCTGAGCCTTTTTCTTAAATGTAAATGAGTAAAATCACCTCATTGCTTTGGCGTATTTAAAAAAAGATTTAGTTTAATATTCATACTGCAGACCTCATTTTAGCAGTTTGCAAAACTCAAGACCAGAGCTCAGACCTAGCATCACATATAATTAATATAAACCTTTATGTATGAATTAAAACACAATTCACAAACACTCGCTGATCTGTCCTCTGCAGCATGTTTGTTTTATTGAATGTGTTATCCTTGGATGATGTTTTTGCAGAACATGCAAATAATTTGTTGGTGGATCATTTCACCCGTTGGTTCAGTGACATGTATTCTTCCATATAATATAATACTCCGGTAGCCACAGGCCAAGTCTGTGCATCCTTGCCATATATTTCTTTGCGTTGTTTTAAGTATGTGGGCTGCATCCATCCAGTTGAATGTCTCAGATTAGGGCTAATCCAACTAGTGTTGCACTGGTCTTTGCATATAATGAGTGTCTGGAGGGGATAACCCACTGGAGAGAGAGAGAGAGAAAAAATGTGCTTTTACAAAACTCTAATCTGCAGAGAAGAGGGAATTCCAGCCAACATGCAGCAACACTGCCTGAGGAGAAACACCTACTCAGCCTTCAGTCGCTATGTGCCCTCTGCTTTCTCTCTGGTTGGTCAGCTGAGACTAATTGCGCAACAATGCAGACCATAATGTGGATGAAAATATGAAACACTCAAATGTCATAACACAGAAATCATTTAAACGGCTCGTGCTTCGCCTTCAGTCAGGTTTTCATCTAAAAAACAAACGTGATTTCATATGGTCAGATTGAACGAGCAGGTCTTAACAAGGCCTCACTGAGCAGAATAAATGCAGCTCATTCAACCCAGAGCACATGTAATGTAGTAAAGAGCCGCCGCATTAGAGATGGCACGCACAGTGTTTGTATTGTTGCCTTGTACGGTTTTACATAGGAAATTTAAAGTGGCGTGTTTTTTTGTTTTTTTTTTTTGGATGCGCTGAGCGGCTGCACAGAAAGAGAAACAGATATCTTTACTAAAATAGGCATTTAAAAACACAACTGCTAGGCTGAGCTCAGGCGCGCCTGCTAAATGCTGTTCTTTCTTGTCAAAATACAAAAGCCGGTGTACTTTCAGGAAAAATATGAGCCTTGATTATCATTTTAGTTTTTTCTATTCAGGACCAAAATGTGTTATTTGGTCATCAGCTATTGTACCAATACCAATTTACTCTGACCAGGAATATACATAAAAATTAATTACACTTTTATGTAACAAACTTCTTGGTAATGGTGCTTTTTTCCACTGCTGACATGTTGACTTGACACAGAAGGCCAAACGCACTGAAGAAGGCCCAGTAAGCCATGACAGCTTAGACAGCTAACCAGGATCCACTATGGCAGGACATCCCTGAAGTGAAATGCAGCCACCTGTGCTGCATTCCAGTCACAATGTCAGCAGTGAAGAAGGTCAAGCCACCAAGATATTTGATTCAAAACAACATTTGAATCTTATGCGGTCATTTGAGGAGATGTCGGGGCACGAACATTAAAAAAAAATTAACAAATGTTCGTGAAACTTTTCAGAAAAGCGCCTAAGACACTAGCAAAGACACTGCTATTCATCCAGCCATGTTGATATAGTTAGCAATATACATAGCGTGGAGCCTACTTGAACGAGGGATTGCTTTAAGTGTCCTCTTCTAACACAAACCTTTTCTTGTTCAAGTGAAAATGCAAATTTGAAAGTACAATCTTTGCAACTCATATGGTCCATTTTCTAATATGAAAAAGTGGTCAAAATGTTTGTTTTTCATGACTTATGTTCAAACTATATATATATAATAGCTACATGAGGAGCAGGAGGATTTCAATAATGGCCAGAAATAATCCATCACTGTAGAATTTAGTGATTTGAAAACTGATTTCCGTGGTTTGAAGTGAGGGAGATACGTGCTCATGCAGTACCATGCTGTTGAAGACTTTCATGTAACTCGTAAGTGACTCAAAATATGTATGTTTTCAGACGTGGCCTTTTATTTGACATGCTTATTCAAAACCTGGACTACTTTTTTCTTGCCACCAGTACTGAGGAAAACTGGAGGCGTTTCCTATAAATAGAGAAGGCTACATGTTAATTTGTGCTTGTGCACAACAGTGTTTTAGAAGGTTCTACCTGAAACACTAACTAACACTAAAAAGAGGAAAAAAAAAGAAAAATATGATATATATTTATTTTCTGAACTATATATATCACTGTTGCTGGTTGGGTTTGGCTGTTACAGTTTGGGGACAAACAACCAAATGTTTTATAATATCCATCAGAAAAAGGGTAATTGTGCGTGCTGGGAGGGCTCGTGGCCTCTCATGACTCTATAAAAACAGAAACTGAATTACTGAGAGTTAAAAATGGTTCTTGGTGAACTTTGTGAACTCGGTCTGTAGCATCTCTACAGCTATTTGCAATGTTTCAAACTAAACCGTGACAGATGCAGACAGAAATGTCCAGACAGAATTCCTTCACATCTTGTCCAGCCAACACCTCTCGGCTGCTGGTAGGGTGCATGCCCATTACCCTGAATAACACAAAGACATGTTGGCTGTTTGGTTTTAGGAACAAGGCTGTTTACATTAGGAAACATCGAATTTGCTGAGGGTCTGTCAGTCAGCACATTTTCAAGATTTGCTGGCATTCTCTGACCAGCCTAGTAATGCTGTCCCATTCGGTGATGTAATATCCCTTTAAACATAAATGGAAAGAGAGATAAATTACTTTTGAATTTATTTCCATATATTCGCAACACTACATCTGTATTCTCCTTTCTGTGACTCAACTTTATCTATTTAATCTATCTATTTTTTAACCTGACAACTAAATACACCAATCAGCCACAACATTAAAACCACTGACATGTCGGCCTGCCGCCCACCTAGATCAGACCAGACACCCCCACCCCATAGCACCACCTCATTGATGACAGCAGGATGCAGCCTGGCACACACACACAAAAACGTTTTAGGAACAACTAAAAAAAAAATGTAAAGAACAGCACAAGGCGTTGACCTGGCCTCCAAATTCACTAGATCCCAAAATAACAACATTCTATTACCAGACACCACAGGACACCCTCAGAGGGTCCATGTTCATTCTCTGCTGAGTCACAACTGTTTTGGAGGAACAAGGGAGACCTACACAATAATAGAACTTAACGTTATGTCTGATGGGTGTATATTGATATTGTTGGTTTGACAGAAATATGGTGTAGTCGGTGTGTGATGGACAGTTGTTGTGGAGTTACATTGTGGGTTGTCCCTTTGCCTTATGTTGTCAATAATTTGGAATCAAAGACCAATAGTCAGATGAGACTGGGAATCAATCTTATTTAAACCCACATGAAGATATAGAGACTTGTAATACATCAGCAGTACATTTTCTCCTATTTCCGCACACCAAAGCACTAATTTACAGCTAATTCAACCTTCTGAAGTGTTAGTGATCAGATTTTCATTGATTAACTTTTAAATAAAGTGATCAAATCAGAGGGGAGTGAGAAGACAGCCATTTTAGCCATGCTAGCTGTGTGACAGTATCAACCATTTAATCAGCAGCATAATAAAAGAATAGTTGTGGAGTCCTGTAGCTACAACCATTCCTGGTACCCAGAGGATGATTCCTACTGTCTTTGGTGATGCCTAACGTTTCTCCTTGCAACACCGATAGAATCATTCAAGCTATCTGTGCAGCCAGTGCACCTTCTGCACCATTTGCTGATACTATTTTCAGAGTTTCTAGTTTCTCTTTGACCCCATCCTTTTTAAGTCGGTGCAGCTGCGTGCTGTATTTTGTCCTCTGCCTTATCCATTTACTGAACACGTGAACCTGGTATAGGGCAGGACAGGTATTCCCATGTGGCGTAGGCCGTCATAGCCTCCCTCTGCCTCTGGAAAACGAGCTGAAGCCCTGCTGCTCTCCCTTCCTGTAGTATTCCTGCATGCAAAGCTTTTAGACTGTGCCAGAATAGTTCCCACCAGGCTACGGAGTAAACGCGTTATTTGTTATCGTCACGAAAAGTTAAATTGCTAGCCTCACTTTGTCCAAATGCAGCTCTCAATCATTTCAAATGAACCACTCTCTCTGTACAGAGGGTTCACCTCCTGGTCTCATGAGTCCACCTCTATCCAGTTCCTCATTCTCACTTTTTTATATACATGAAGTTCGATTTCCTCACAGCATTGTCTTTTTTCCCCCCCTTTTCAGGCCAGAACCACAGCTCTCCTCTATTTCCACTCTGCAGTGGAGCTTTAAGAATTCAGTTTGTAGGCTCAGTTCCACTGTGCACATACACATCAGGCCCATCCCTCCATCAGCGAGTGCTTGGATAGACTCAAACTCCCTAACTATCTGAAGCAGAGGCCCTCATATTTACACACCCAGGGGAAGACTCATGACAGTGTTGGTGCTACTGGAGCTGCTGAATCTACCTGTTTGAGGAGGTGGTGAGAGCCGAGAGATGGATGTTGAGGGAGAAGAGGAGAGAGCGAGACAACCGGCAACAATGACAGGCAGATGTGGGTGTTTGTTGGGTGGTGAATAAGATGGAAGAGTGAAGAGAGGTGAATTCCTCCAGTTGGATATTAATCATGCATGGGACGCCTGCATTAGTATTCAGAACAGAAACGCGCAGATCAGAAAAATAGCTCCACTTCCCCTCTGTAATAAAGTAAATGATGCGGATCTTCATTTCTGACCATGATCCGGAGAATTTACTGTAGCTGGCTAAGTGTTTACTGCTTCATGAGCCCAAATATATGATTTCATTAGTCCTTTGGGAGAACCGGCTTTCCATTTAACCTTCATAAACAAAAGGTATCGCCTCGGTTTTTGCGAATAGAGCTGGGCGATATTAGATGAGCGGGGAGGTATTCATTTTACGCCTGCCTTCTATTTTGTGTGGATAACATGAGCTGAATATTGTGACGAAATTAGAGGTCGGTAATTTGAGGAGGCTCGGTTTCTTGTTGAATGATGTTATCCTGAAAAGAACAACCGAGCAGCATGCAGAGCCCAAAACGAAATCATTTGCTCTGAGGATTTTTTTCCATTTGAAGGGAGAGGGTTTAATTGTTTGGAAGTCCTTGAAAGCATCCTTAAAGATGGTCTTTTAGATGTAAAACAGTGGTGCAGTGGCCCCTGGAAGACGGAGTAGCGCTTGATTAGAGCTATCTCTGTGGCATTTCTGTGGATGCCTGTGTTTGTTTTGCGTGTCAAAGAATGGCAGTCTGGCCTTTCAAGACTTAACTCAGTACACACATCAGATCGGCCGATGTGTGTACTGAGTTAAGTCCAAGACTCAAGAAATGGAGGAAAGATAAAATGAGAGAGAGAGACAGACGACTGAACTGAATCATTAAGTATGTGTGGAAGACAAAAGGGTTGTCTTAGTAGCAAAGTCCAATGTTGGAACGCTTACAGCTCTGAGCTCCAGAGTAACACATGAAGAAATGACAGAACTGTGAAATGATTTTGCTGCAACTACAGTCATAAATGTAAATGCTTTTAACTAACAAAATACATTTAGTCTCTCATAGCTAACACAAGGTTCCTTAAATAATGTTTCTCAAATGTTAGCTGGAAATTCTTTAACACAATAACAAGGCTAGGAAATACATAGTTTGTGTCAGTCTGTTGGACGTTGTAAGTCCTGTGATTTTTAGCTTTCAGTCTTTTTCTTCTCTGCTGTTGCTCTTGGATTGCTTATGTTGAAACCATTGGCAGAAGTCTGTTTCACGCGTGTTTCATCATGTATGTCTTTGAAAACGTGGCAAGACAAACTAAAACAGTGACCCGTCCATAAATATCTATCTATCTATCTATCTATCTATCTATCTATCTATCTATCTATCTATCTATCTATCTATCTATCTATCTATCTATCTATCTATCTATCTATCTATCTATCCATCCATCCATCCATCCATCCATCCATCCATCCATCCATCCATCCATCCAATCAGTTTAAATACCACGATTAATAAATCAATTCATTCATGTAAAATCATAGGTTAAAGGGGGAGATGATCATTTTTGGAGAAAATTTTGCCAAAGTCACAAAAATCTGTCAATATTTCTGTAATCTGGAGCAAGAAAAGGACACACAAGTTTCAAGGACAGGCTGGGCATCTGCCACATAGATCTGGGATATTAGGGCAGATACCTGCTAAATTAGATTTTTAAAAGCAGAATCTTGTGTGTTGGAGGCCAACACAAAGTGTCCTGGAACATGTTTCCCTTGCCCAGCTTGATTCCACACCTGCTCTTTTGCTTCCACCTCCCAACTCTGGCCCCCGGACGGTTCTCTTTTTAGTATTTGAATGTTTGTAGACTGGATGCTTTTAAGCAGTTGTGAGAGAAGAGATGAACAAAGAAAAGCAGTGAATCTGAAGATAAGATAAAAATAATCCTTTAATTTATCCCAGGATTTACAGACAGAAGCTGAAATGAGGAGATGCTTAAAACAAAATATTAACAAATATCCTTTTTATTAATTGTGCATGCATGTACAAAGAGAGCTACAAGTTTATTATTATTATTATGCAACGATCAACACGTCACAGATTGGACTTTCCTCGGAGCAAGTCGATTTGAAACTCCTGGTTCCCTAAAACAGTTATTTCATTAGATGAAAGCACTTCTGACGTCATTTAACATTTACTAGTAATAACCAGCAGCTACACTGAGCAGTGTTGTTGGTCTGTGTGATGCACAGGATCAGAAATATCAGAGCAGCTCTACAGCTTCAGTTATTACCATTAGGGCAGGGGCTCATAACCCCGATTCAGTCCTGTTTGCTGTCATCAAACTCATTTATGATGTACAAATAAAATAAACTAGCAAGCACCTTGTAAGACCAAGTATCTGTTGCGCCGAGTATTTATGGCCAGAGCTCATTTCCATAGGCCCGCAGATGGCAGCAGATAGGGCTCGTTATAAATCTTTTATCCTGCAGCAAAGCACAGGGCTCGAACATTTGCATGCTCGTGTTTCGGGGTATTTGTCCATTAAGAGTTGCGGCCAGTGCACTCTCCCATTATTTCTAGTTGATTACCCAAGCAGTTGCATTTACAGCAAGGAGAAGTGAAGGGCACCGGGCAGCAGAGCATGGCCACGGGGAGCAGACATCCCACATGGCACACATTTATTCAGATATCCGCTGCTTTGCTTGGAAGATTAATGCCATCATGAATTCTCCCCCATCTCAGCCTCATATGGAAATGTTTTACCCCTACGCTGATCATTAGCGGACGCAACAACTTTAACCTTCAGTGTGCTACTAAATTTGGACTTTTTTTAAGCCATTTTGTTTTGTTTATTGACACTTTTCTTGAATCAAGGAGGACGGTGTCATAAATCTTTTGTCCCTGACCTGAACCTGTTCTGTGTCTGTGTCTGTGTCACCAGTCTGCTCCCAGTTCTCCCGGGGAGTCTACGCCATCTTCGGCTTCTACGACAGGAAGTCCATGAACACGCTGACCTCCTTCTGCGGGGCGCTGCACACCTCCTTCATTACCCCCAGCTTCCCCATCGACGCTGACGTGCAGTTTGTCATCCAGATGAGGCCCGGATTGCGAGGAGCTGTTCTCAGTCTGCTGGACCATTATAAGTGGGAGAAGTTTGTCTACCTTTATGACACTGACAGAGGTGAGAGCTGCCGTATTGGAAAGTGCACCGCATGATAACATTCAGGAGGAGACAGATGAGCGATAGCTGAACATCTCATTGCTTAAGAAAGTGGAAATAAAGTCACTGACATGCCAAGCCCTGCTTATGCAGAAGCGTTATTATTATTCGCTGTTTGTGATCAGACTTTAAAATGTAAATCCTCATCCCCAGCCTCATCCCCAGTCTCCATTCTAAGTGGTCTAATACAAATTTAATCTATTTCAGTAATGATCCAAATTCACTATGTGGCTGAATCCTTCTCACAGATGCACTCAATAGTTCTTTGCTTCAGAGAAATGAGTCATTCACAGGTGCTGCCGCTGCCGTAGTTCAACCGCAGACTCTAATCCTAGGCGCTCTCTGATTATCATTTAGCTCTAATTGGATTATATAAAGACTGTGCAGAGCATCATCCAACGTCTGCATGTGCTTCGTGGGCTCCCCTCATGTAGGCAAACTATTTACAGCAAGGGGTCCTTCGAGGGTCAGCATGTGGAGGCGTTGAGAAACAGCACAACAATCAGTCTGTATAAACTAGACCACTAACTGGTCACGCACTCGCTGATGTATATCAGCAAAAGCGTATGGTACAGTGTCGTGCCAAAGTCATGCATTTTAAGCTTGTACATGAAGGGACGTTCTCTGGCTACTGTCTCTATTCTTAAATGTGCCAAACTGTTCAGAACTGTGCATTCCAGGTATTTTTAAACTACATGGAGCATTTCTAGGACAAGCGCCGCCTTTTTTCCGCCTTCCCCTCACTTCATACACCTCTAGTCTGCTTCTCGGTAATGCTTCCGAACGAGCTGTTTACTAAGACACCTTTTAACAGTTTTTTACATGTCTGTTACAACTTCAACGATTGTATGTATGTTTCACGTTTCATGCATGTCATGGGGGAACCTCGGTTTTATTGATCTGGTTGACTGCCGGAGCTGATAATTGGCTGCCTGGCATGGTCGAGACAAAATGATTAACGCGTTTATTATAGCCTCTCCGTGGCAAAATCACCCTTTTGAGAATTGCCTCCTGATGTGGCCTTCAAAGCTTTGCTTGGCTTTGTTGGGGTCTTTCACCTGCTGTGTCAAGAGTGACGGGCCACCATCTGTAATACTTTTCCACGGCGTGCCACAGTGTAAACACTGTAGTTTAGGATGGATTTCCACATGCTGCACAGCTTGTGTTTGCTGACAGGCTAGTTAGCTATCCTATTTTGGCAGAAAGACCCGTCCCGCTCCTCTCCATCAAGGCTCTGGAGCAATGTAGCTGCCGCTCATCCAAATGTCAGTTTAATCTTCATTATAAGAAGAGGGCTCTATTTATGGCCTGAGAGAGACTAGCAGGGGGCTCTTGAAAGATGCTTATGTGAGTGACTTGCTAGTGTGCATGGCAATGTGACAGTAATATGCTGCAGAGGCATTTTACAATGATATGTGAAATGTCTGTCCCTTTTCACAACACAGGGCCTTTTATCAGAGCAAAAGCAGAGGCCTCTTAAAGTCCGCTGAAATCGAAAAATCATTAAAATGAGATTGTCTATCCCCTCTAGATCTTGGGGAAGTGGAATATGGCCTCACTTTCATTGCATGGCACAAGAGTTTTTTTTTTCCTTTTTTTTTTGTTGTTGTTTTTTTTTTTTTTTATGGCAGCTTGAAGGCATAACTTCTCATCAAAACCGTATCTGTATGTTGGGATTTTGACTGCAATGGGAAATAAAACGCTCACAGATACCACTTAATGTTGCCATGCATGAACTTCACATTTAATTTTCAAATTGGAAATGGTATCGACATCAAATAGGCTCAGCTACACTTTCATGTTGGAGATATCGTCTTCTGATGGCATTGATCTGAACTATGTTAAGTAGCTGACATAGCCACAGTAATTAGTAAACTCTGAGTTTAATGCAGCCCACGTCTCTTTCGAAGGCCTGATTTCTCGACAAGCCGAACAAAAGGGGAAACCGAGGAACTTACACGGTTGTAGGAGAAGCACAACAAAGAAGAAGATGTTTAGCTGCTGTTGTATTTATCCTGCATGTACTGCCCATGAAATGTCCTCATTAAATAGACTAATGGCTGCTGGCAGAAAAGACCTCCTGAACCGAAGAACATCTGGGCATCACCAGCTGGCCACTGAGAAAACGGCCTCACCAGGTTTTTTTCATGTTTTGCTTATCCACTGCAACTACATATGCTGCTTAAACATTGTGCAAGTACTGCAGTATGCCATTAATCTCTGTTAACAAAGACTCTTGAAGACTCTTAAAACTGAACCAAACGGTTTCTCAGTCATCAGCAAATCATATATTTGACATAGAATTGGTTGTATATTGAAGTCCATTCATTCCTATGAGAACACTCATGATATTGGGTGGGTTTGTGGTGGATTTTGAAGACACAACGGGGTTGGTTTTCGTCGAGTATCCTCGTCCCTACTTTTTCTGGTCTTTCCCCACATCATTGGTACTGGTCGGAAACCTGACGGCACATTTGGTACACTGAATTGGAACGAGTTGGTCAGAGAGATCTCTAATTGGCCGTTCAGCCTAGAGAAGCAGCGCACAAAAAGAAAGACAGAAGCGATGAAAATAAACAAAACGTACGAACACAAAGTTCAAAGGGCACACAGAAGCCATTTTGTTTTACACCTTTATTATGAACATGCTAATACAGCAATATTTTCACAATGACATTCATTATATGTACCAAATCAGACCAAGACCAACCGTTGTGTAGGATTCAGGAGTGGCCAGCTCTGTCTGACAGTTTGGAGATCTTCCTGTTTTAACTCATCCTGTTTCCTGGAGTTATTTCCTTTCACGCAGGAGCAGAACATTGTAGTCGGTGCAATATTTCAGCCAGACACTGTGAGCATTACGAGGTGATGTCACCGTCTGCCTTTGTTGCCAGTATTTCTTTGACGTCAGTTTGGTGCGTCCATGCCTTAGCAGGCTTTTAGTTGCTTGATTACGTTGACAAACTGCTTGAACGTATAATTAAAAAGAAACTAGTTTAGTCAGTGTACAGGCTTGTGGTAAACAACACACTCAAGATGAGCTACTTGGCAAGTTTGGTCTTTGTTTTTGGTCTTTATTTGTTCCAAACAGCCGTTTCAGGTCATTACAAGTCGCAGCAAGCCTCACTCCCGGCTTCCATCTACAGAGAGGCTCTCCATGTAGGGGACACTGTCCATATATCAGACAGAATCACAAACAACAAGCAAAGCATAGTTTGAGAGTGAGAATGAAGCACAAATGCTGTTATCCAAGAACAGTTATTTTGGGGGGTCTGGGCACTCGTCCTTGTTTTGGAGTAGAATGAGCTTTTACACTTCTGTCATAAGATGTGTAGCTAAGCCTATGTGGAAATGACTAAAAGCCTGACTAACAGTCATCTTCCAGTGGCTTCTTCCCTCACTCGCCATACTGAGAAAGTTCTTTTCCTGCTTTGTGGCAGTAGGTAGTCACTGTCAAATTGAGATCATGTAGCTGGATTATTCTTATTAGCCAAGGACCCATAGTTGTAACGTAACAGCGCTACTCATATGATTGTATCAGCTCAACTCAGGTTGCGTTGTGCAAAACAGCCGTCTTTGGACAGTGTACCATGATTTTTTTCTTTAGTTTAGTTAGTTTAATATGGTTTTTTATAATAAAATAAAAAATATAATTTTAATAATCTTCACAGTCTGGCCCTAAAGATCGTACCGATGTTGTTAGAGTGTGAATAGATTGAATCCAGCTGAGTACAGCATGTTCTCCATCTGATACTTATAGAAATTGAGCGTTCCTCCCCTATGCGATGACCTCAAGGTAGTCTGGCTAATTCAGTAATGGAGAGACGGATCAGGCTGTCGGTGTTTTTCTCATCCCAAAATACTGCTAGGAAAATTATGAAGCAATATCAAAGATGAAAATACATCATTATGTCATTATCCAGCATCAGTGTTTGCACTATTACATAGTCTTGGGTTATTATTTTAGATTTTTACGTGCAGATGTGTTTGCAGCGCACCACTATTGAGGGGGCGCTAATAGCAAATTAACTTCGACTGTTAAATAAGTGTGGGCATTAGATTCAATGTCTTTGACGCGCACGGTGCTTGAGTGAGTGTGAGCTCTCACTGCATAATGCTCACTGCGTAATGTAGTCCTCCTGATTCATGAACTCCACATAATACAAACTAGGCCCTAACTTCCTGTTGCTGCCATCAAAACGAAGGAGCACAATCTAACATCCTTAAATGCAGCTTTTCCTGCATCCTGCTGCCTCTCTGACAAATAGAGATGGTGAGGACGGTGGAGAATTTGCATTCCAAGTGTAATCACACCGCCCTGCTGCTGAACGTCTCTTTGGTTTCGTCTCTGCAAGGAAACATCTGATTAATTGCAGGCTGCTAAAGAGCTGCACTCAGCAGTCAGGCACACAGGCTCATTAACAAAGAATGGAAGAGAGAGCGAATGGCACCGAGCAGCTGTTCCACTCTGTGAACACTTTACTGCAGCTTCACCCCAAGATGGACACATATCAATAAGCCTTGACCCCCCTCCTCTGTGGGTAAACACAGTTTTCCTCTCAGGCCCTAATATTGGGACTAAGGCAGAGATTCATCAATCAAGCTCCTCCACTTCAAGAGAGATGTTTTCATCCCCAGTTGAAGGACACTATTATGTCTGATAGTAAATATACCGTACGAAGAGAGCGTCACTGAGATACACACGCAACACAAGGAAAGACTGAAAGGTGTTTCTATGTAAGAGAAAGGACTCTGAAAAACAAAGAGATGCATGTGTGAAAGCATAAGGCTTTAATAAAGGCACTTAGTTAAAATAACCTAGGACAACATATGTCAAATTAAATGATTTTTTAAAATCGAAAAGACTATTTTATTTGAGGTCTTTTTGTGGATCCTCTTTAAGGCAGTGTTGAATACATCTTGGATTCTCTGTGTGAATCAGACTGCCCTTAGATTCACGCCTGGGAACAGAGTGTGTCTGAAAAGGCGGTTTGGAAGCTGCGTACGTGTCTGTGTGTGTACTGTGTGGTGACCTCATTGGTGAAAACCTCAAAGGCCGTTGTGCATTCACTGAGAAGATCCAGCTGAGGCGTTGGCTGTCTCTGAGTGTTTCTGCATGAAGCAAACCTCCTCTGTTATCCAGCACTCAATCCTCTGCCAGACGCCCAAAATGGCGCCAATTGATCCATGCACATCCACGCATGCAGAGGCAGTGCAGCTTGAAATCAACATCAAACAACGCGTAAGCTGTAGACTTTCTGCTCCCTACCGCAGCATCGACCCCTTTATATCACTACAATCTTGTGAATTATTAATTCAGAATAACAAATCTTTTCAAACGTCCACCTATTTATTTATAAAATCCGTTGTTTTACCTCTCAGCGCGAATAAGTTTTGGGGCTACAGACGCAGATCTTGTTTTGGACATACTTGCGTTCTGATATAAAGGCGCGTCTTCTCAGCTGAACAGACCGGCTGACAGGCTCGCGTCGCAGAGAATGTCACGCACTTGTGTAGC
Organism: Mugil cephalus; assembly: GCF_022458985.1. Classification (NCBI taxonomy): domain Eukaryota; kingdom Metazoa; phylum Chordata; class Actinopteri; order Mugiliformes; family Mugilidae; genus Mugil; species Mugil cephalus. Next base: position 3,122,378 of record NC_061784.1, read on the forward strand.
TACAGCAACCTTGAGAAAGACGTTACGTAATTTCAAACAATTGCATCACTTTTTAAATCTTTGTTCTTTTCTTGAGTAGTGGAGTTGCACTGCTTGGTATCATTACAAGTCATTTCCTGCGCTCAGTCTGCCAGTATCTACAAGTCATTTCTGCGTCAGCCTAGCAGACTAGAACTAATGAACTGGCAACAGTGGAAAAAAGATAAATGTTTGATTGTCTCTGCTGTGTGTGTCTTCACACATCATTCTTCATGAGTCTTTATTCATGTAGTTTCTAAAGGAGTGAGTAGCCCAACGTAACAGGCTGGGTGAAAAAGAACTGTCCAGTGCAGAAGTCGTTGTTTCAGGACCTTGGACAGTTCCTGGATTTCCCCTCAACTCTCAGCTCTCTCAACCCTCAGTGCTGTACACTGTGCTGAATTTGTATCAGCGTATCCATTATGCTCACATGCTTCTAGTCATGTTACATTTTATATGATTCTGAAGTTATCGTATTAGTGCATGGAAGTGTAGAATATTAGGTCCTTTCATATTTGGCACCATGAGACTATAAATAGATGATTTATCGTTGAAAAAGCAAGCATTACTAATAATAATATAGTAAATATGAGATCTGTTGTACTCTAGTGTTCCGCTAAGTCATAGCAGTGTAATAATAAGCCAGCGGCACAATAGAGGCATACTAAAATATATTCTAGAAAATATACATTTTTATCATGTAAGTCAACATGTCTTGAAACCTTATCTTGGAAAATTTTCACCTTGACATCTGTTATTTTGATGTTGTACATTGTCTGGAAAATCAATTTGGAAACAGTTTATTCAGACGTAGGCTTGTTATGGAAATTGGTGAAGGACCCACATTTTCAATGCTGTTGCTGGCGCCGTCAATTTCATCTTTGTTCAACTTCAAACAACTCTTTCTGTTGCTGCCTCCATGTCTCTGTCTGTCCCAGAAACTGGTCACATCACCTTTATATTTACTCGACGAGGGGCAAACATGTGTAGACACAATGTATTTATTCTAACCTGAGAGAAAGAGTCGGGTCGAGCGTTTAGATTGTTTTACATGTTTTATGGAGAATTAATTAATGAAAGTTTACACCAGTATTCACAATCTGATTAAAAATCAGCAGCCAGAGGGTCAGATTGCACCAACTGAGGCATGCTTGTTTTGACTGGGTTCTAGTGTCCATCTGAATAAAATTACTCACACAAATCTGAATGGAGTCCATGTGACAGTGAACCTCCTGCTCCTCTGATAGTCCACTACAAGCTCATTGCTTTTGCTGATTCTTAGCTTCAGGAGACAAGTTCTTCTATACTCCTCAGAGAAAATACACTCGATACATTTTTCCAAGATTCTTTTCTTTACTTCATGTGTCTTGCATATGAGTCTGGATGGACATGGATATAAAATACAACTTGTTCTCCACTGTTTGGGAATGGTTCCAGGATATGTTAGGAGCAAGATAACTAATCGCCCTAATCAAACATATCGAAGATTGATAAATATCTGTTAAATGAATAATACTGAACATGGAGGTCGGGATAGCGGAGGAAGTGTGTGACAAAAGTCTATCACCAGTCTTGACTCTGTTCAAACACTGTGACAAAACTGCATTTGTCAACTGTAGTCTTAATTTCACATGAGATCAATATAAGATATATGTTGTCAATCAGAAATGCAAAGCATGATCGATCCCTATTGCTATATATGTAAGTAATAACAATAGGCAGTTGATTCTTAGTTCTGTTTCTTGACTCATGATGCTGCTACTGACAAAAATGACATCAACTGCTTTAACACCACAGGTCTGTTTACTTCCTGCTGGCTTAAGAATAAACGGCATGAGCATTTTAGGATGTTTTTTCCGGCTAAAATCAAGATTTTCTTCTCTCTGCAGCTCAACATTGTTGCCTCAGCTGCTCACAGACGAAGAAACAGCCTCGTCTTCAAATGAATAGAAAATAAATCTGTGTGAGACGGAGAGAGTGAGGGAAGGAACAGAGGAGTCAGCAAAGCCTTTGTGTTTCGCCCGTGTCAGAAAACTGCGAACGGCACAGAGAGCCAAGCGCTGTCAGACATGCTGTCAGATGCTCCAAATGTGTTTTACTACATCAAATTTAGACCACGCTACCATCATTTTAGTTATTTATGTATTTATTTATTTTTTGATCTGCTCTAACCTTACGATACTGCATGACCAAATATGAAACCAGGTGACTAATAGAGCGCCCTTCTGCTTTATTAGGCGCTGCTCTGACCAGGCCTCTCCATCTATTTCAGGACACTTGCTTTCAGGATAACGCAAGGCCATTACAACAGTAGTCTTTTTGCATTATGAAAGAGATTGATGTGATGTGTGCTTCCCTGTTTGCCCAGGAGAAAATGCCATTTTTATTTGCTGAAGCGATGGGAGGATGTTTTTTTTATAGGAGAAACAGAACAGGCAGCATCCATCCAGAACCATCCATTTCTTTGTATGTGGTTCAAATACAAATATTCTGTCTGTCACTCTGGCTGCCTCGGTACTTTATGTATATATAACTACAGAATCTGTATTTTCTTTAAGCGAAGCGAAGGTTAAGATTTAGAGAAGTGTGAATTAAACTTACGTAAAAGACGAAAGAAAACAGGAGGAATACAGACCAACTTTCTGCTAGCAACTTTGCAGCTGTCATTACATACGAACTAATCTGTTTGATTAGGTCTGATCAGAGATTTGGCAGGAGTGGGTGGTGTGGGGGTGCTGGGCTCTTTGCGGTTCAGCTAATTTGGAACAGGGAGCTGCTATCTACATTGAGCTGCATTTGGAGTAGGCGTTGTTAGGCTAATTGTGCTCAGAAGTGTCCTTTTACTGTCATTTGGCAGCCATAATCCTTTTTATTTCGCCAGCCCTGAGCGAACTGCCCACTGAAAGCAGTCTTCCTCGCGGAGCTACATAATAAGTGTTGAGATTTCTGGAGATTTCTCTGAAGTAGGTTCAGTGGCTTTGTCTGAGTTGCCTTCGGTGGCGCGCTCGGCTTTGGGCGTCCCGTGACAACAGCGTAGTTCAGATGCCTGCAAGAGAATTTTAAAGAGGTCACCTTCTCCAGGGAGGGGGAGGGATGACTGAGTCAGAGTTGAGGCTGCACACCACGCTCAGCCATCATGTGAGCCGCTGCCCAAGACAGTCAAGAAGAAACACAGTGCCAGGTGCCAGCACATCCTCAGTCAGTCTTTTTATTCCAGCTCTGGCTGTCACAGAGAAAAAAAAAAAAAAAAGTCTGTTGGTAAATGTTTTATTATACATTTGATCAAATATTCTTTTTTGAAATTTGAAAATCTAAGCCTAAGCAAATGTTTAGTAGAGCAGAAGATAATCTAATTTGATTGCTTGAATGTCCTTTATTCCAAAGTGCTATACATGATTAAGGGGCGCTTGCGCTTTTATTTTGTGCCCACTTTAAGCCAACAGTGCTATGCTCTATAAAACCAATCCTATGAGCTGCAAAATACAGCATATGAGAGGAGCACATCCTCCTCTCCTGGGCAGTGCTGTGTGGGCTACTAAGCGCATATATTCAAGAGAATCCCATACGCAGGCCAATTCTTTTCTGCTGCTGGGTTGAACAACTGCTGTAAGCTTTGGGGATGTTTTTAGGACCAACTTAAATTAAAAACACCTTTTGTATTTATAGACTTGAGCATACGTAAATAGGATATTCAACCTTATATCAGTGCTGACGGTGGCGGCAACATTTTCTGTTATTATTTGTGTTGCTTTGCACAAAATGTTCCAGTAGTCCTTCCCCCCTTCTCTTTGAGTAGCAGCCTGTTAAAACAGGTTTCACTCGTGAGCTGATGAAAGAGCAAACTGGCCGTTTGAGTAGTGGTGCAGAAAGTACTTCAGAGGAAACATATGTTGCAGCTTCTCTTTTTGTTGTCATTGCATGCGGCTACTGAGTGTGTCTTTTTTCTTTGTGTTGCCTTTGTGACTTGAATTTATATATTTACAGCCCAGTGGAAGGATTTATCACCTACTCTTACTGTTGGGAACATGGAATACAGTGGCTTTATCAGAGCCTAATAACAACCACTTGCTAGGGTTAAAGGGGTAGTTTGGTTTATTTGACACGGAGCTGTTTGAAGTATGATTCTATATTGATACAGTGTGGGGAGATTATTTAAACACATTAACACACCAAAGTTATAACTTATCAATTATAGCCCAACACATCAAGGCAGCTTTAAACCAGAAAAATCTGTAGTGGCATGTAAAATAGCAGTTTTTGTGAATGGGGTTTGGTGGCTTTGAAGAAAAATTTGACCAATATTATGGCTTTCTTAAAAGGGTTTCTGACAGAAATGTAAAGCAGTAATACTTTTCTACAAATAATGTTGATGGTTTTAGGTTTCCAAGATACATTTTCCTGCTTTCTCTGTGCACAAGAGTTCATTGATGAGCCTTCACTAAAACAACAATGAACAGAAAGATGTTCTGTAAGATGGAATACAAATATGAATATAATTCTCTGTACATTACCTACTAGTGAAACCTTTCATGCTAAAGTGCTTATAATCCATTGTTAATATATAAATAGTCATATGGCATTAGTCTGTGGTCACTGTGGACAATGGCTGTGTTTCGTGGACACTTTTCCAGAAAAATCTACATATCCAAAATTAATTGCTTCTGAGAAACATGTACATGTGCTGTTATTGTGACAGATGTGCTACTATGTTGATGTGCTAATGTGGTAGCTGTTTTGTTTACCAAAAAAACTGTACATGTGCAGACTGTGAATCCAAACCAGTGCACTAACAGAATCTAAAAGCCCTGTAGAGTTGGAGAGTATTTTGTTCTTGAGACTTTACTGGCATCAGACTGAAAATGGAAATGTAGCACAGCCACACACTTCACGGTTTTGTATTTTTCCTGGCATCAAGGTTGTTTTTGTAAAGCGTTGCACTCGCATGAGAGATGAAGCAGGTCTTCTTTTTCTGCGCTATAAATACCTTCGTGACAATATGCTCCTGATTTTGAATATGTATTATTCTTCAGGTCGGTGCTGAATAATTGACTCTTTAACGTGCCCTTGATGGCTGTCCTGCCTGCTGGCTGTTGTAAAATGTACCATCTGTTTACAAAGTCAACCCAAACGCTGTTCGTCATTCGTGTGTTGACTGATAAATCACAGCGGTGTTAATACTCACCAAGAGACCTGGGTGTCCTCTGACATTCACATTTCACATTGGCATTGTGGTTACTGGAGTTGGAGCAAAATAAATGTCACATTCAGTTAAAACCTCCGTTTTAGGAGTTTTGACCTTATCTATTATGTCTGCGGAGTTTTAATTGTAGCTTAACATCAACCAGCCAATACAGATGTTAAAACCCCCCCAACATCCAGCTTAGTTTGGTGTGGGGAAAAGAAATAAAACTCTCAACTGAGTCGTTTGTAAATCCTCCCAAATCCTTTTTTTTTCTTAAGCAGCTACTAACACGTTTCAAAATGTCATGGATATCCCGGCTTATGGTGTTCAGTGCTATGTGTCAGAATACTGGGAGGAGAGCTGACACTCTGCCTTTTTATTTCCCCTCAGCCAGCGGTGATACACTGTGCATGATTGTGGATTTGATGTCTCTGAGCCGATAAGGAAAAGCACACATTTCTGCATCTTTCCCCTGATAAAGTCTTGACAGTGACAGAGACGGGGGGGAGGGGGGCAGACTCAGGTCAGCTCCGCTGCTTCTTATCAATCACCGGACGCTTCGCAATGCATCAAGACATGACACCCTATTTAATTCCCTCATGCCTCCGAGTATCAGACGTGGGAGCGCACCTCTGCTTTTGCCTGCTTTTGAGTCCTTAGTCGCTAACGTTGTGGCACCCAGTCAGAGCCACTTGTCTTTAAAGGCCACGCCAGATCTGAGTGCTGTCTACAGAGCACTTCACTGTGAAGGTCACCAGCGGGAGAAGGGAGGGTGGACATGTCAGCTGCGGCGGTGTGCTCTGAATACTTAGGAGCTCCACTGGGAACATGTCAACTCACATGTCCATTAGCCAAAGTTACCAGAAAAGGGTTAACTGGGTTTGAAACAGGCAGGTCTGTTAGGAAGAGCGCAGGTGGTCTCTGCCTGGCAGAGGTGAAGTCACACACTGTGTTTATTGTGGGTTATGTATGATGTAAAAGTGTGTCAAGTGCACTCAGTCGAAGCTTTTATGTCATTAGTTGCCGTCTTGATATGATTAAAAATTGAATATGCTGTAGATTTTTACTCAAACCACACCTGCCTGTCACCAGAGACCAGAGCGTCCATGGTCCAGTGACAGTAGGAGTCTATAAGTATGATGAGGGCAGGTGTTAGTATTAAAACAAGTGTTTTCAACTAATCATTCTCTCCACGTAGTTTCATTCAGCCTGTCTCCGTTCGGACATTGTAGCTTTTAAGATGGTATCGCAGATTCAAAAGGATGCAGTTTTACAAGTTTAGAGAATAATTAAACATTTATTCCAGTCACATCCTTAGACATTTAATCATTCTTTGCAACAAAATTTGTGTGTAATGCAGTTTTTCTTGTTTCAATCCAGTTAACGCTCTTAAAATCACAAGATAACCTTTGACATTTTTATAAATTGCACACGGTTCTAATTGTATGTGCACGTCTTTCCCTCTTCTGATAAACGTGAAAACAGACTCTTCAGATTCTGGCACATTCATCTTCCTGCGCGGTGAAGGTCAAATGTCAAAAGTGAAAGGAAAACACACCTTTTCTCTCTGCGCAGAAGGGTTTAACATTCAGCTGTAATATCAAAAAAGTGTCAGTCGCTCACAAAATGAGCAACTTTAATATTAAAAGTTCATGCTGAGCAGTCTGAGGGCATCAACGCCTTTCATGCTGCTATTATAAAACTCTCGCCTTTACAAATAATGCATGACGAACTGTGTATCCATCAAAACACTCTGAAGTATTAATGAGAACTGGCATATACATTTCTATATCATCTACTAAAACACACACACACACACACACAGGAGCGCTAAGTTCAAGTAGCGGTGATAATAAAGTACTTTGGTTTGTACTGCGGGGAGGCTGTGCATCACTTGACTCCGTCACAAACGGAGCACTAGTTTTGAGTTAAGCGTGTAATGCCTTCTTTCAATGAAGGCGCCGTGTGGCAGAATTGTATTTATATAAACACATTTAGCATCGGCTTATTCTGTCCCCATGGTTATTATTATCTGTGAAGTCAGCAGTTTTATTCTTGCCCTGAAAGAAAAGGTGAACCCAGCATGTGATGCTGTATTGTGCAAAACAGCAAAGTGTTTCCTGTCTGTTAGTTATGACCCAATACAGGCCGTAATGAGCTCCTGCCACCATCCATTCCCACCGTAGCTCTGAGCACGGTTCCTCGCATAATGGAAATATGCAAATTTCATACGTATGTCGTCCATTTGAATTATTTTTTGTCTCGGTAGCTGTTGTTTGCTGTGCTGTTTTTGCTTTATTAATATTCTTTTCTGCTTGGCATTTTCAAGGTCTCCTGTATGCGATGCTCAAAATTCTGTCTTCCAAACAAATGCACAACGATGAACTGGATCTGTATTGACCTGCTCTGATTTGTGTTGTTAAATCTTTAGACACACTGAACTCTTATACAGTAGAAACATATTTAAAAACCTAAACAGAGCCCGTGTGATGTCTGCCATTTCAGGATGGAGACTTGTCAAGAGACTGACGACTTTAAAAAGGCAGCGTGGCCTCATGCCTGTGGCAGTGACCTGTTTTCTAACGCTTCACCTCACTCAGCCAAACAAGCTTGTATTAGTAATGATTTTGTAACAGTGTGACCTCAGTGACTGTATAACGTCAGCGAGCAGAACTTCACTTCCTTTTAACAGCACTTTCAACAATGTATATCCAGATTGAGCAGTGTCAACTAGTAGTGGATAATTCCAGTAAGCAATAAGCTTGGAAGAAACGAAAAATAAACTTTTACTCCTTGCTGGCATAAAATGACAACAACATAGTGATTCTGAGTGGGAGAAAGTATTCTGAAAGCAGATTTCGCTCCTTTTCCAGTCACAACTATTTGTTTTCTTAAAGGGAATCTCAAAAACAAGCCACAAAACAAATTTTCTTATCAGTCAGACCTCGATGTCTCCTTTCAGCTGATCTAGAAACTACCTCTGTCGCCTGTCATGGCTGCGGATGATAAATCCTTAACCCGCGTTGTAAACTCTCCACGGAACTATTCACAGTCCTTCCCTTAGTGCAGTTGCTTTTCAGTGCCACCGCTCAGCCAGGTTACTGTTAAGCTCAGCTTCTTCCTTTCACATGCCTCCTCTATTGATTCGGCCCGTGGCACCACGAGCTTTGCGAAGCAAACACAGCTCTTTGCAGCATTTGTGCTTTCTGAACCGCTTCTTTAGTAGTCCATTTCACTGTATTTACTGGAGTACGTGCTAAACGTCTTGTTGCTGCTGTGCCTGTTGTCGAATCTGTCCTAAATTTGCTCATTTGAACTCCTCAGCCGGGCGTTGATGAGATAGCTGCCCTCCTGTGACGCACTACTAAGACTGCATGGGACACTCATTACCAGTTATTATTTAGTTAATTATGCCCTGGAACCCATCTGCTGTTGTTAGAGTTTTTTAACTCTTTTGTAGGGCTTATTCAGGAGAGTGCATCTAATTTTCTCTCCTGAATCTGCTTTGTCTGTAAAACATTTCTTTATTTTAAATGTTTGGCAATCATCCCTTAAATAACGTTTTAGGTGGAGTCATTCATCTTGTACCTGACAGCAGTAATACAAACAAAATTTAATTCTGCAAATGCAAGAGTCTGTTCGTTTGATTCATATGCAGTAAGAAAATAGAAATCCAGAGCGTTCATATGAAAAGGTTTATCATAGGATACTGTGCACTTAAAACCACCCTTGTTTGAACTGCGTTCTGCGTTTGTTTGGATTTAGACGTAAAAATCCCAACCGATTTTCTTCTATTCATCTCTAGCAGATGTTCATATTTTATTGTCTGGGGGCTGTTTGAATGACGCACAAGCAGAAGCCTGTTTTATTCTAAAACCATGGTAATGAGCACAATTTACACTTTACTTCCTCTACACATTTATTTCACCGTTTAGCTTTCTTTAGCTTTCTGTTTTATCAGACATGAACAAACTTTTGGTGAACCACAGATGAAAGCCACAGTGCCCCCATTCCTTTCTACATTTGTTTGGATTCTCAGCACGTTTTTCTGCTTGTGTGCCCTGAAATCTAAAAAAGACACTTGTGTGATGGAGCTCTTCCCCCTCTGCTCCCATAGGTTTTGCAATCCTCCAGGCCATCATGGAGTCGGCTGTAGCCAATAACTGGCAGGTGACAGCTCGCTCGGTGGGGAACATTGTGGACCCCACAGAGTACAGACGGATCATAGAGGAGATGGACCGGCGGCAGGAGAAACGCTTTCTCATCGACTGTGAGGTGGATAGAATCAACTCCATACTGGAGCAGGTACTGCACCAACACACCAACAAAACTCAAGAAATAAATATTTATTATAAATCAATCCCCAATTCAGCCTCACGACTCTGCATGTTAGATTGTTTCTGAAGGAGAAACACACTGTGTATTTCTCACTATTTGCCTCGATCTCCATCCCCGTGTAACACTCAATAAAACGAGTCATTTCTTCTGTGTTATTACCCCAAGCTTGCGAGCGCATCACAAATCCCTTAGATATCAACTTTCTCATTTAGAAATTATGCTAAAACAGGCGAGACGGGCACATTCAATTAATGCTTGTTATCTGTTGTGTTGTTTGCTCGCATGTTGTATGAGGTCACCTGGGCATAATTCGCACAGAGGAATTAAACAGCCTCCTCGTCCTTGTTGCCTAGGTGATCATCAGCTACACTTTTCCCACATGAGTCTTGACTCAGATTCAGTGTTTACTAATGCGTGCAGCTCGCTGTGGCTGCGCCGTGGAGAACATTTTATCATCAGAAACGTTAGTTAACCGGGAATTTGCTTACTTAGAAAATCATTAGTGTTCGTGTGGATGATTAGAAGCTACGTTTATGTCTTGCGTTAGTGTACTTTTTCCTTAAGACAGACTCACGTTGATGGAGAATATCTCTACTGGCTATGAGTAAATGTTGTCCTCTCTCAGAAGCAAAGATGCAGCTAATGTGACAGTCCTGTCAAATAAATTTAATGGTGGAGGGAAAACTATATGTCATGCTCTGTTTCTCACCACCTTTCTTTTAATGGTTAAAATAACTGATCCATGTCTACTCATATGGGTATGAAGAGTGGTATGGGCTTTTTTGGGATCGCTGACAAATGTCGTGTCAAGTCTTTCTGTTTACGTGTTAAAATCTGCGAATTTCCATGACTCAAAGTTTGGATGACTGCAACTTCTGCTCACAAAGTAATGCACTGCAAAAAGCATTAAGCCTGTTTCATGTGCGTGCCTTCATGCTCTTTTGAACCATTAATCCCGAGGACATCTTAACCTTCGGTTCCTTGCTCAGATATTTGTGCATAAAGGATTCTGCCCTCTGCAAAATGATCTTCATTAAAGTCGGCCTTACAAGTTTTAGTCTGACCTTCGCTGCAGATCTGCCTTCATTTCCTCCGTCGCAGGGGAATATTTTTAGTGACAGCAGTGAACATTTACATTAATTAAGAGAAGTTTGCTTTCCTCTGCCCTTCACATTGATAGGGAGGAGCTTTCAAATGTTCTCAGTTTGATTCAGGTTATCCCATTAAATAACAGCGGTCACTGTGTTATGTCAGGTCGATTCAATCACGTCTATTCGGCGGTGGATTAACGTGAATCGTTGTCCTGTAGGCAGCATCTGTCAGACAAGCGTTTTTCCAGATGCTCGCGAGTGGCAAGACACGCCCATTTCTCTTGGGAACGACTCCTTATACGAGCTGTGACATCAACACTTGCTTTAATGTAATATCAGCTTCCAGTGTAAGTAGGACAGACTGTCCCATAACAGCAACAACAATGAGCCTACTATAAATAGCCTACCTTCCTAGCCTGAGGGAAGATCTCACACAAAGGCAGAAGTGAGCAAACACAACTGAGATCACTCAGGCATCAGAAAGCATTCTGGTCATGATTCACTTTTTAATAAGTAAGATGGTAATCATCAAAATAAACAGCCAGCCTATTGTAGTATGTGCTCTGTGCACTGTTAATAGATTTATATGCAGAAATCTATCATGCAATTTGCGCTAATCACTTTTGTCATTAAACTAACTCCCGTTGTTACAGGCTGTGCTGTGGGATTTCTTCCTCTTCTGTATTTCTTACCACCTCTGGTAGTATCCATTTGCTCACCCCTTCAGAAATGTAAAGATGGAGTGATAAACACCTTAAGGCTCCTCATCAATTATAGAAGCACAGTGGATTTGTTATTGCTCCCAGAAAGGACCCGTCACCTCCAGCTTCCTCTGGCACGGCGGACAGACACAGAAATAGGCAGAGAGAGAAAAAAGTACTTTGGAGGCAGAGAGCTTGTGGGAATTGAGCCATATAGTGTGAGTCTCCCCGTGTTGTGCTGTGGAGGGAATAGGAGGAGCGCTGGACACCCAGAGGTGCACTGGAATTCCACACCCAGTGAGTAAGACAGTGAAAGAAGATACTGTATTTGGATGGGATTACATATGTGGATGTTATTTAATCCTGGTAACAGCAGTTCTGTCCGTTGTTCTGTTGGTTTTGATGGCAGAAGTCAATAGGCAGCAGGTGGAATTCTGGGGTAGAAATATCAGTCATAAAGATTTAGCTTCTTGAATCTGTGTTCCCAATCCTATTGTAATCCATCCAATAGCTGCTGAGATATTTCAGTCGGCGCAAAAGTGACTATAAACTGAGTGACTAGCAGACATTGGCTGGGCGATTTCAACACTGCTGGGATTGGTGAAAATGTATATACTGTATGTGACGAGTTCTGTGAGAGAATGACACAAGAAGTTAACCACACTGTAGTCACAGTTTCTACATTGCAGTGGGTCAGTTGATTATGAAAATGTCTTTGTGGTTAGCAGTAACAGAGGAAAGATGACAATAATACAAGATACAGATGTAATGCTAAAACATTTTTTCTCAGTTTCTCAGCTCTGTGCTTTAAAGATGTACAGAATGAATTCTTTGGCAACTCTTAAACTGTTGTTGCCAGAAATATAACATGTTAAAATACTGTTATAATACTACTATATGCCTGCTAGCACTAAGACTGAAATAAATAATGGAAGTTAAAAATACTTATATTATGAATATTTATGGTAACTTTTTATTTAGTCAATCTTCGCATTGTCTTTACTTTTCTTCCTTTTCATTTGTTTTGTTTTCACCACTGAGTACATCTGCACACAGTATGAACCATTAACTTGCGTGCTGCAGGTGACTGTGTGAAACAACTGTCATGCCCTAGAAATAAACTACAACAGCAAGAGGACTGTCTGTTCTTGGGCCTTCATTTTCTTCTCCTAACTTTGGCTGTGAGGAGAAAACAGGGCTTTGAAAAAAGGAACACACTGATTACAGTGGAAGTAAGTTTGTGTATAGGCTTCTCTGTACTCCAGGCATCTGAAGGAGGCTCTAGAGAAGCAACCCAAATGAAAAACAACATCAAACACACCCAAGTGGGGGAGTTAGCAGGTGTGCTACTACAAGGATAGTGAGAACATTACATGTTCATACAGGTTTGTTTAAATTTTGCTGAAACTGGCATCCAGCCTGAAGACTGTGATGTTTAGAGGTGTGCTGCTGAACTGGGAAAATTTGTGGCTTGAACCATGACAATCCACACGGTATCAGGAACAAAGGTGGCAAAAACAGCTGATCCTGAGTCCCTTTATTGTACAGGTCTGATTCAATAAACCATATATCTTTTCATGTATGGTTATAATGAGCATACAGAAGCAAGGTTCAGTGTATAGTAGGCACTAATGACATCGCTAATAAAAGCACATTAGATAGCAGTACTGTTTAACAATGAAATCTATATTCTTGACCTGAATATATATGCTGAGACCCGCGACTCAGCACCATGTAGCATTTAATAGTACTCCACAGTGTGTAGTAAGATGGGATAGTGTAGGCTGGCCGAAAATAAAATGTGGTATTACTATGGAGCCTTCTCCATGTGCTGCAGCTAAAGGTCTAATAACTTTGACAAATAAATGAATCAACAAGTTGTTGATTTGCAGCCTCCTTGTCTCTGTTAGCCAGGGCGTTTGATGAAGTTTTGAATTGACTGCTGTCTAAATGATTTGGACCATTCCACTGTTAGCTACGCTGCAGCGGATGCCTTTTCATATGAGTGTGCATTGCTGTGGTACTTTTGTTGTATCTCAGCACTGACATGTCATGTTGATGAACTGCTGCTAGCTTGATGCAGCGACCCAAACGGCTCCTCACCTGTTTTATTGGAGACATCCACATTGTGGTTACATGATCAATGACTAGTCATCTCATCAAGTTGAAAAACCAACTACTTGACTAGTCTGTACAACCCCTGATGGAGAGGTTTTATTTTCACTGATATTCAGCTGTGTCTTTCATCCTCAGCATTTTCTCCTTTCAGTCTTTGTTGGTCAAATCCAGCCTCACATTCTGTCCTGTTTCGAGCAGCATAACAGTAATTATTTGACTGGTGTAAAAGGACAGTTATCAACTTCTGGATACTTGTTCCAGTTCTGAAGAAGGCAGACAAAACAAATCACTGTAACAAAGAGAAGCCTCCATTAGTGTTGAAGCGAGTCAAATCCTCTTGAGTTGGCACTTGGGCGAGCATCCAGCTCTGCACAGGACTGTAGTTCCATCCTGCTTAATTAGAGTCAGTTCCCCCGGGAATATTTAGGCTGATGGTCCTGCAGCTCGGCCCGGCTAAGGTCGGCCTCCAACAGCAGAGCGCCAACCTGCTCATCTAGACAGGCGGACAGAAGGAGCCATGAGCATGGACAAATAAATATAATTGAGACCTGGAACAACTGCTCTCTCTCTCTCTTTCTCTATCTCTCTGTGCTCAGGAATCACAGTCAGTCTGTCTCCTCCGCAGCACAGTGACACAGACTCACATTTCTGATTGTGTCTTCAGCATTCTAATCCAGTTTTTTTATGTTTTTATTTTGTGAAGCACTTTGTGTTGCATTCTTATTGTGTGAAAAGTGCTACATAAATAAAGTTTGATTTGATTTGGTTTGATTCAACAAGGAGATGAATACTAATGTGAAGATTTCACATGACGCTTGTTCTGGGTTTATTTGTCTGTTAGCGATGATTCATTTGATTGTAATGCTCTGGCGGGGGATGGAAAATGATGCACTGCGTTTTATTTTTAACTACAGAATTTCAAATTCAAACCATATATCCGCAGGAAGGCATCCTGCTGATAGATTCGCTACTGGTTTATAGTTACAGAGCGATGTTGTTTGATTGGGGGTTAACCGTTTAATTGTTTTTGAACATATTGTAATTATGTCTCTGCAGTGTGTCTAGAGACTTGAAAAATATTCATTTCCACACTGAAGAAGAAGTAGTGCACTGTTCAGGTTTGCAGCATTGGCTGGGAAGGGCAGCTTTGAAGCTCCATGTGGTGACTCTCGCCATTTCCATCTTGGAAGTGCCTGACTCCTCCTAACTCTGGACTGATAACATTTTTTTTGCATAACCTTGATTACCCTTAACATTCCCAAAAAGTGTTGAATAAGGTCAGCTGGAGGCTCAAGGTGTGAATGTTGTTGAAACGTCTTGGGGACAGAAGTCAAAACTGAATTATAAATAGTTGGTAAATTTAATCTCAGTCCTCTGTTTAGAGAAGGTTTTCCCACTTTGACATAGATGGCTTCCTTAACTCCTCTCTCAAACCATCTGTCCTCTCTGGCCAGGACTTTGACTCCAGGCTCCCATGGACAATAGCCTCGTTAGAACTCTATTCATAGGATAAGTTAGCCTACGCACACAGTTCCCCCCCATTCAAGGACAGGCAAGTACCAGCCATTATGGTAATTGGTGACCCCAGTTTCTGGTCAAGCAAGTTTCTGGTGGGTGTTACCCACAGAGTTTATTCCTATTTAAACCTCAATTTCCCACCAGTTTATAAGAACTGAAGAAGCTACTCGGATGAGTGGCGAAACGTCTTCAAGAAATTCTACAAGTCCAGCTGACCTTATTCAACGCTTTTTTGGATTACCATGACCTGGATGACTGAGAACCTTCACAGACATACCCTTAACATTTTTTATTTCTTCTGTAAAATTCTTCTTCTGCTTCTGCATTTGATCATCTGTGGACTTGATTTGTGGCCAACCTTAAGAGGCTATTCAAGCAATGGCTGATTTGATGTTTGGTGTGCAGCTCTTTAGGAGCTCATAATAGCATAAGCATAAGCCTTCACTCGTTTGTTTCAAATATGTGAGACATACACCAATCAGGCATAACATTATGACCACCGGTGAAAGCAAATAACACATGGAAGTAAATAACACTGTCACCATCTTATGACAAAGAAGAACAGCACAGAACAAGGTGTTGCTCCTGGCCTCCAAATCCACTAGATCCCAAACTGGTCAGGTATCTGTGGGATGATCCATAGAGACACCACAGCACACCCTCAGAAGACCCATGTCCATTCTCTGATGAATCACAACTGTTTTGGAGGCACAATATTAGGAAGGTGGTCTTAATTAGTGTAGTTGTTGTCCTGTTTTTGTTGAGGTTTGCCAGGAAAAGCATATCACATGCAATATCATTATTTGCATTTTTACATACGGACACAACTGTGTGCTATTTTGAAAGGAAACTTACACACACAATTTGAAGTCAAATTTTACATTAAAAAAAAGAAAAGGAAAAGAAAAGGTGTATAAGATGGAATATTTTGATATTTTACAAAATACACTTTCTTTTTTTTTCCTTAGATATGGAAGGTTTTTTGACAGTAGCTGGCTAGATAAGCACAAAGGCAAGCAACACTGAGCCTGGTTCTGGCCAAAGAGACAAACGAAAACAATTGCTAAAAGAAATTAGACATAACAAGTTAATTAGCTACTCACTGTATGCCAGGAGCCCCTTTGGCATTGACAAGCTGTTGCCCCTTCCCTCCCAGGCTTTATGCTTAGCTAAACACAAGAAAGTGTTTGCAAGAAAGTGAATATGCATATCTTTTGTTATGTTCTCATATCTTATCTTCACAATCTAGATTGTTTTCTTTTTGCGTCTATCCTTGAGCTCTCATAATAGAATCTAATGCACAGTTTTCTTCTCATGAAATATTTACATGCCCAGTTTTTTTTGTTTTTTTTAAAAAATGGCCCATTGCCATTTCTTTTACATTGTCGGTACATTACACATAATAGAGTGAGTGAACTGTCAATAAGTAGACAGTGGCAAGGCCCCAGTATAGATGTACCAGTCCAAACTAGCCACATCCGTCATAGCGTAGCTATAAAACAAATCAGGAATGTGTTCATTTTCTATTAAAAACATATTAAGCAAAATACACTTTCAAAATAAAGCTCTAGAAATGCATATTATGATTCAACCTTCTGGCCTAGCCTGTTGCCAGATGACAACTAACTGTAGTGTGATAGTTGCAAAGCCATGGCACCCAGAAGACGGTCAGAACAATCAATGCTCCCGTTTCCGTTATGCTTTCTGGCCTCATGTCTCTTTCTACCTGAGCGGCATGAAGAGGCTCTTTGTGAGAAATGGATTTTGACAGAGAGGAAGGTAGGAGCCCTGTGACCTCTTCAAGGTTTCCGGTGGTTTCACATAGTCACAAAAACGATTTTCCCAGGGGACCATGAAACTGGAGCATCAGGATCCTAAAAATATTTGTTATGCCCGGATGCCTTCTTCTTCTTCTTGTTTCAGAACAGCATTGCCAACAGTGGACAGTGTAGATTCCTCAGAAACTTTGTAGTGCTCATATAGTGATGGAAGAAAAGTGAAAGAAATGGGTTTAGAGCTCCTGACACACTAGAAAAAAAACAGCAGAGATTTTTTACTTACTACATTTCTAAACTGGTTCATCTGTCATCACACATTTATGTGGATATTATAGTTTATACTGTATGAGACAAAACAAAAAAAAAAAATAAAAAAAATGAACAGGTAGTGTATATCGAGGGTTTGGAGCCAGAGGGGCGTAAGTGGCATTTGACAAATTTTACAGGAGAGACAAAACAAGATTTTGACCACACTTCAATCAACTGTATTTATTAATCTTGAACCACAACATTGCAACCACAAACTTTCTTATATGAATGAGTATTTAAGGAATAAACTGATAGCATATTAACACAATGAACATGTTCTAAAACATTTTAAAATCCAAAAAATATGGCAAAAACGTCAAATACGCCTTTTTGGCACCAAACATTTCAAGTCTTCTATGGGTATATTGGGCGTATCTGCTGAACAATGCAGACAATAATTGGTAAAAAGGGGAATCAATTGAATAATTAACACTTGAATAAGTAATTAATTTTCTTTTAACTTTAACATTCTTTTTTTCTAATTTCAATTTTTTATTCTGGACATCTGCTGAACGGTACAGACAGCAATAAAAGTCAATGAACTTGCTAAACCCACTTCTGATTGGCAAATCATGAGTTATACAGTACAATACTATACTATATACTTTTTACTCATTTCACTTTTCTTTTCATTGACCTCATCCAAAGAATAATGTCACGTCTTATTTGCTTTTCTGTTCACTAGTCTGTTTAGTTCCACTCACTGTCAGAGCATTGTAGAACTGTGCGTACGGTTCCCCCCAAAAGTATTGGAACAGGCAAATTCCCTTGTTGTTCACTGAAGACATTTGGGTTTAAGATCAAAATATGAGTGTGAGAGAAAAGTTCAGTATGTCGGCTTTTATCACCATTTGTATTACACCACAGCAGTTTTAGGTGAGCAAAAGTAATGGGACATGTGACTGACAGGTGTTTCTCGTCAGGTTGACTGTTCAAACATTAAATAACTCTGCAAAGTCTATTTTTTGGCCTGGGTTGAAACCTGGAACAGGCTGACAAAAAGCTGACATTCTGAACTCGTCTCATACTCTTCTTTTGATCTTGAACCCAAATTGTCTTCAGTGAAAACCAAAAGCAAGGGCCTTGCTTTGCTTTTGCCTTTTGCAAAGGCCTTGCCTTGCTGTTCCAATACCTTTAGAGGGGACTGTATGTGTGAGGAATACTCCCATTGCAAGATCAGACCAAAACAACGGGATTAATGTTAGCCATGTTAGTCTAGGCTAACAAGGGAAGGCTTTCAAGGCATGATTATGTCTTATCATGATCACACTTGTGATGAAATACATTCAAAACCAACTCTGACTTAACTTCTTCAATATAGGATTCACTAGTATGTTTTATAATATTAATCAAAATCTTTTCTGCCTCAGACAGTTCCATGTCTGCAATTGTGTCAGCTATTTTGAATGCAGTTTAAGGGCACCAACTACACTTACGCCCTTCTGGCTCTGAATTAACATGTGGTCCTACATCCTACACCCTACATTTTTCAGAGTCAGAAGGGCGTAACTAAGGACTTACGCCCTTCCAATACCTTTAGAGGGGACTGTATGTGTGAGGAATACTCCCATTGCAAGATCAGACCAAAACAATGGGATTAATGTTAGCCATGTTAGTCTAGGCTAACAAGGGAAGGCTTTCAAGGCATGATTATGTCTTATCATGATCACACTTGTGATGAAATACATTCAAAACCAACTCTGACCAAACATTACTGACACTTTTGTGTTAGGTCTATATTGTTTTGTTGGTTTATTCAATGCAATTTAATCTCAGATAGGTCTTTTTGGCACCATTGGATAGAGCTCATCAAGACCTTTATTTTGATGTATGGAACTCATATTCGTCCAAAATGCCACTTACGCCCTTCTGGCTCCAAACCCTCGATATGTATATGTTTTGTTCAGTAAACACATGTGTCCTATTGTTTCTTAATGTGGTCATGGCAGTAGAAATTACCTCAACTGAGGGAGACAGGGAATCTTTGAAAACATCTGGGGGGAGTGATCAGACCTAAAGATGGCAATGTTGATTCTGTATGTAAAATGACAAAGCAACAAAGAAAAAGATCCAAAATCCTCATTGACACAAATAGTCTTTGGATATTTCTCTTGACCTTATACAGTTTTTAGTTTGGCCTCATTGATGCACAGACAGCTTTTTAAATACAAACAGCAGGCACCTCTCACAATCATTCTTTTTTTTTTTTTTTTTTTTTTGAGGATTTATCAAGGACAGCAAACGGAAAGGGCTCAGCCAGGTTTCTCTACTTTAGAACTCTGGGCTCACTGCCAGCATAATGACTACCAATGCAGCTGTCAGAGGATTTTCTCTTTTTCCATGTCAAAGCATTATTTGTCTTGAGAAGAAATTCTTGACACGAGAGCCGAGTGATAAATCTATCAACCAAATGTGAGGGAAAGTATATAGAATCAGCCTTTATTGACTGTGAGCCAGCGTGCATAAATCAGGTTCCTTTTCCGGCCTTAACGTTTGGAACGTGGCAGTAGGAGCTTGTAGCGTGTAATACTATGCTGCAGTTTAGCCAAATCTGAAACTTCTGAACTGACGTGATTGTGCTTTGAATTCAATGTAACATCTCCAGCCATTTACATCTGCTTTTATATTTTGCTTTCTATCAGCTAAATTATGATTCAGTTACAAACAGCAGCATGTCCACACCAGTCTGGCTTCATTTGTAAATGCATCCTTTTCCATCCACCCAGATTGGATACTCATATAGAAGTGTAGGGCTTTTTGCTTCAATGCGTGACAAACGAGAGTTGTAGCCAGTCACTCCGGGCACTGCAGCTTCATTAAGTGCTCGCTATGCTTGGGTCACTGCGGCTCCCTCTCACATGGATGAATAACAAATGAAAAGCAATTCAAGGCAGTTTGAGAGACAATGTGTGGAAAAGCTTCCAGGAAGTTTTGCTTGCGAGTTGACGTTGTGGCGGAGGCTCAGAATATTGAACACAATTAAATTATTTTGAATTTCCAGGGAAGTTAATTGGATTTATTGTTAAAATTGCTCACAATTATAAGCCTGTTAGAGGGCCAGCCTTTGAACATTAGGGATCCTCTCTCTCCAGAGACTATTAGGAGACATTAGGGCAGGACTAAAAACACAGTTTAAATGTACACAGGTGTGAATGAAATCACAGCTGGGAGAGTGCTTTCTGATAAGAGCCACTGGGTATGGAACTGAGCAATTATAATATGACTGCAAGCCGGACTTAAAAGAAAAATATAAAAGTTGTGCTAAAAATGCACACAGGGACTCCTCAGTGCAGTTTTCTTTCTTCGTTTCTGCATTCAAATCCTTTATAAAACATCACTCTGAACATTTAACATTTAGATGGTTTCAGTATACTTATAAAAGCTGAGTGGGAGTGTAGAAAGTGAAAAGACAGGGAAAAAAAACTATCCTCCCACTCAGTGTCTTTTTGAGGCTTCGTACTGTGATGGAGAATCAGAATGGAGGGAGAAGGAGAGACAGAGACGCTTAGCAGGTGAGTAGTTTAAAGTAATCAGAGAATTCAGCTCTCTCTGTGTCTGCTGGCTCCAACAGGTGCTGTACAACATGTTGGGTTTAATTAAGTCTTGTGTGCAAATGAAACAGTTGGACCAGGAAGAGGCAGACTGTGGAGCAAAGGCAGCAGCATGAAGAAAGAGGGAGGTTTGCCAGAGCCTTGACCTTATTTTACATGTTGAAGTTAATGGAAAGGAACAAGCACTGTCATCACAGTTTCTCCCCACTCTGTGGTCGCCTCGTACAAACACACTCAAATGTACAAATGTGTGCTCACACGCTCCCTCTTTGCCCATGCAAATGTCACTCTAAGACGTCTTCCTTTTTTCAGCTGTTCTGAAACTGAAGGTCTCCATCATTTCTGAGTCTTAATGCTCTAAACCAGATGTCACTGTGACCCACTGTGTATCTTGTCCTGCACGTTGTAGGTGGTGACCTTGGGAAAAAACAGCAGAGGATACCACTACATCCTCGCCAACCTGGTGAGAGCTTGCAACATTAAATTACTCGACACAGTGCGGCAAAAAAAAAAAAAACAGAACACCAGTGCTCTGTGTGATGCAATGCAGAGCAAAGAATCGCAACACTCTTAGTGGATGTATCCACTTGTCAGACTTAGTTCTCTTGATATGTAGTTTGATAGACTTACCACCGAGTGTAACATTAAGACCAAAGTAAGGAGTAAGCTCATGACAGACACGCTATAGAAGTTTTTAAATATTTTTTTTCTTTGCTGCTAATGGCTGCTTGCTCGCTCCACTAAGCAAGTTGTGCTCTTTGCTTTCAGGGTTTTTCCAACATGAGTCTGGACAGGGTGTTTTCTGGTGGAGCCAACATCACAGGCTTCCAGATCATCAGCCCAGACAGCCCCATCGTCCAGCAGTTCCTCCAGCGCTGGGAGCGGCTGGATGAAAGAGAATTTCCAGAAGCCAAAAACACGCCACTGAAGGTTAGTGAGACATAGCTGCTGCTGATGCACTCCCATTTTATCAAACATCTTCAAAGACCGCCTGCCCTCGCTGCTCGCCCTCCAAGTTTTAAGGTGGTAACCAGAGAAAACATGCCAGGCTGAATCAATGAGACGTCCTTGAATAATATGTAACCTGGTTACCAATAGGGACGGCTTTCAGAATTGTGCAATTTTTATGCCAATCATAATGTGAGGCATTCTCCATCAGCAGCACTGGTCTCTGTGTTTACCGAGATAATGACCTTGGTGTCATGACAGTGCACTGTTGTGTTGGGACTGCATGATGTCACTGGTGTTTCACTGGAATTTCTTGTGGCCTGCATCTCAGTACACATCAGCACTGACCCATGATGCCATCCTCGTGATTGCGGAGGCCTTCCGCTACCTTCGGCGTCAGCGAGTGGATGTTTCTCGTCGGGGGAGTGCAGGCGACTGCCTTGCCAACCCGGCTGTGCCCTGGAGCCAAGGCATCGACATAGAGAGAGCCCTCAAAATGGTAGGAATGAGGAACTTTGCTGTCTTCCTCTCATACTATTTTTCCTCTTCTTTTTTCTGTTTGAAAAGATCACTACTAAACCCCACTTGTGGCAAGAAATATTAGAAATACCGTATTTTTTTTGTACTTCAAATGTTGCCAAAATTAGGGATTAAGCTAAACCTGGATTTCATCCCCTCTATCGGGACTATATAATTCTGTAAATACCACCATTCTTCAAACACTGCAATTTAGTGATTCATAAACTGCGTCTAGTACAGTCAATCTGGCCCAGTCATCTCTTTGTTTTTCTCTTATTCTTGCACAGTTCTGTGACCTTTTTAGACTAGATCCGACCTCACAGACTCTGATATACTTGAAAATAATAATATGTGTCTGTGAAAACATACAGAAACGTCTCAGAAACTAAAAAGAGGCAAGGGAGCCCTTGAGTGCCGTATGCCGCGACTATTTACTGCATGTTTTTATGTGTAGTACTTTCTGTACGTCGGGAACGAGTGTTATTATCCTTTTCTCTGTGTCTGCCAGGTCCAAGTACAAGGTATGACAGGAAACATCCAGTTTGACACATTTGGTCGACGAGCTAATTACACTATTGATGTGTATGAGATGAAGTCCGGAGGCCCCAGGAAGGTAAGTGAAAGCAAAGGTTTAGAAGCATCTGCTGTAATTTTGTTTCTCTGTAATTAGACACTCAAGGCAGGATTAACATACAGTATGATATACAGTGGATATCATAAGCACATGCAAGTATAGCAGCAGTTATGTATTGAGGATTTTTCTCTTGGCACGTTGGCAGAACACGAATTTGAGTCGATTATCATTTGGACAGAAGGTCCAGTCTTGCAGATCCAACCCAAATCGTGCAAGCTTCAGTTCTCTCTGAGATTTTACACTGGCACATGTCCACAAAAATCATCTGAGTCCCGCAGACGGAGGCAGGACCAGTCTACGACATGTTTAGATGAGGAAACTGACCAAATAAATTCAGCATTTCACATAGAATCAGTTAATAATTTAGCTTTTCTACAGGAAGCTCTCATTGGACGTTACTAGTTGGTGTTAAAACAGATGATTAACCAGCAAGAGATGATGTCAAACAAAATCTTTGGCCAACAACAAGCAAAGTGAATCATGTGTACTGGGCTTGTTTTGTATATATTGTATGTATATATAGCAAGCTTTACGACCTTTGTCCTTTGTGTTGATTTCACTTAATATTTGAATTCTTACACACAAGAGAGAGTTACTCAGAGAGTCTGAGATCTGACATGTGAGAAATGCAACACACATTGACATTCAGTTATAGTGTGTCAGCGTGGACACATGTCTCTTCTCTCGTGCCTTGGCTAACCAAAAGAACTCACAAAGAACTGTCAACTGGAAGGAAGTGCATTCGCCCGGACGAGCAAATTAGCTAGTTAACTTGTCAGCTGTAGCGCTTGTCAGTGTTTGTTAGTTTAGATGCTGAATTATTAGAACAGTTTCTTCAATGCCACTGACAGAATACTGCCCATGCCTATCCTAGCTTGCAAGCTAGAGTTTCATGAGGAAACACATGCTTCGAGCAGTATAACTTGGAGACTGAAAAAAATACATCTGACAAATCTTTATGATCAAAAACTACAAGCAGTGCATTTCAAACAGCTGATTAAGAAGGAGTTCAAACAGCAATATGAATTAACATTTGGAATTCCTGCTGATTTTTAATACAGTGATATATGGTATATCTCCAGATACTTTTATGTGCTCTGAGTTTTCTCTTAGTTGTTATAAGGATTTGTTTAATTGGGCAAACAGTACTGTCTTAACACACACATACAATGTCAGCACTGGAGCTGGGTTACAGTAGCTCCATGACTCCAAGTCCCTAGAAAAGCTGGCACCAAAAAGGAGTGGCCCCATAATGTCCAAATAGCTCAGCTCACAAGGCAACATACATCACAGCGGCCCCCCCACGCCAGTCTCAGTGTGAGACTATCTGCTGTGACAACAGAGTGAGTATTGTGCATTACAGCTACCAGAAATGAGAGACTTCTCCTTGGCTGAATAAATGAGTGTGGCAGAAATAAACATAATGCTGCTACTGGAATCATCTCAGCTTTACCAGACACAGGCCATTTTTTGCATTAGATCATTCTGTTTGTGTAGTATTAATAGACTGGTTACAAAAAATGACTGCACTGGCTGGACAATTCATATTTAGACTATTAGGTTTGTCTTGCTGGTATTAATTTTCTCCAGCCATCCAGTGCTCTATCTGTGTTGCCTTCTTGTTATGTAAGAGAACATTTGCTGAGCCAGGAATAGATTACTCCTACTCTGCTGAAGTGTAGCTCAGGTGAAGTGAGAAGCCCTACTACAAACTTTTTTTATTAAATCATATCTATCAGGCAAATCCAATTTCTGTCTCTGGCTGTACAAATAGAGCCACCCAGCTCAAACACAGCCAGAGGCTCTACTGTAAAAATGTCTTTCTTCTTCTTGTAATAACTGTGAACATCTGTGTTGTTTTCAGATCGGCTACTGGAATGAGTACGAAAAATTTGTATATATTATGGATCAGCAGGTCACCAACGAGTCCTCTTCTGTGGAAAACCGAACAATTGTGGTCACTACTATTATGGTACACTCTCAAGCAGGTTTTAAGTGTTTCACCCTAAGATTTCTGCCACTCAAGGTCAAGGTGTCCATTGTTGCAATCTGTCCTGGGAGGGTAGAATTATTTTGTTTTGAGTTGCTTTCCATCCACTCACTACATGTTGAAACAGTCGATTCACAAAGAGTGTTTCAACTGTATCCGTGTGGGTGCCAAAGCATTTTGGTTTTATTATATTACAGTGGGCTGTTGTAGTAGTGACGTCACAATAACGGCTTTGGTAATAATTACTGTAGACATAAACACCATCGTATTCATATTCAGTGCATACGTAAGTAAAAATGTTTCCCTCTCATTAAGTAATCTGTCAGTGACTCTTGGAGACAGATAGTGAAGATGTGAAATGATGTGCGCACACACAAGGAGGGCATAAACATCCAGTGGCTGAAACCTTTGGGTGTTTATCCACTTTCTAAATTTACATCTTAAAGTCTGAATAATGATGGGACATTCGTCTGAAGCCAATGCTCCAAGTTTACCAGGTTCAGGGTCAGACACAGCGCTAGTTAGACTAGTTACAATGTCAGGTCAGTAATCATCAGCCATTTTTAAATGTAAGATAAGGTGCGCCTTATCTCACATTTAAAACCATGGCTCCTCGTTCCTTCTGACTTTGCCTATTATGTCTGCATCTTAGGCAAATTCAGAATGTAATAGTCATATACATTCTCATCTCAATGTCTGGAAACCCATTAATGCCATAAGTAGATTGGAAATAGATTGCAGAGTGAGAGAAGAGTAGCGTCATTGCATTGTTGTCTACCTGCCAGCCATGCTTTTGATTTGAAAAAAGACACTTCAGAGTCATCTCATGAACTTCATCTTGCTTTTATTACTTCCATAACTTTAAAGAAAATATCATGTTTAATGAAAGGCCACAATGTTATTACTGGGCGTGATTCTTTCATTTTGTCTTTTATAACATTGCACGTCACTCCAGAGTGGAAGAGAAGTACTAGTTTAAATGTCAAAAAGTGACACTGTTGAATACTGTTGAAGTATTCACATCCAGGAAACAAAAACAACAATTTTCGTAGATGCGGAAGCACAAAATTGTCAAGAAATTACATTTAATGTGTTATTAAGTCAAATAAACCTCTGAAAAAACATGTACATGCCGTATGACAAAGTAAAACACCGTTGCTGAATATCTCCAAGGTGACGTTGGTTCTTTCATCTTTAATGGCAAACATGTTTTACATTTTGGAGGACTTTAATGACATGTTATTGGAATCAAAGGCAAAGGGGTGATGTGCCTTAGTCCATCTGAATAATCGAGGCAACAAGCAGATTATTTTTGTTGTCGCAATGAAACGAAAGCAAATTGAATCTGTGTGAAATGTTATTCCGTCACGCTGCTGCACTGATGTGAGCTTTATACGTGTTAGATGATTGAATGAAACTCTGTGTTTTTGATGTCTTTAATCTCTCTGCTGTCACTGATGATTACTTCATGAACTGGAAAAGTGCTCCATTCTGCTTGTCTTGTCCGCTGCGCCACGCTTATGCAAAGCACATGCAACCTCCTGCCTATTGCCCATTTCCTCAGATTTAGATTTTGGACAAGATTAGCATGAAGGATCCCCAACATCCTGCTCTGTTTCCTTTATGTGTCAGATGCTTTGCTTCCCCTGTTGGCGCAGTCGTTCAGATGTTCTGTTGAGCCCCCCGTGACGTGCCTGTGGATGTGTTTAACCTGTTTGTCTTTTTGTGCTCCCCACATCTGTTTGTTTGTCATCGCTGCATGTGAGCATGCCAGTACCAATCACGGCCCATGAGGTCTGGCCTCTGTGGATGTGCACTTTCTTTACTATGAACTCAAAATTATGTCTAATTAACAGGAAGCTCCGTATGTGATGTACAAGAAAAACTATGTGCAGCTGGATGGGAATGACAGATATGAAGGCTACTGTGTCGATTTAGCTTCTGAAATTGCAAAACATGTGGGGATAAAATACAAGCTGTCAGTAGTGCCGGATGGGAAATATGGAGCCAGAGATCCAGAGACCAAGACGTGGAACGGGATGGTGGGTGAACTGGTTTATGGGGTAAGTGTCAGTCTGTCTGTGTAGCTGTTAAGGGGAGCGGGTTATTTAACCATGGAGGGAGACTCCTTAAAACCCACTCAGTTCATGTTTGGCCAGACCAGATTTTCTAAAATTCACTCTCCCCTTACTCCTTGTCGTACAATGTTAATGCCATCTTTTTTCAAGTGGTTTTCCACTGACCCCCGAACCCTAACCCTAGTGCTGTTGGCTCTGTGGAGTTGTGTTTGGTTACAACGAAATGACCCTGATTGGTTGTATACCGAGTTATTTTGTCACCATTTCGGTTGAAACACACCCCATAATGAAGTCTAAACAAAGTGTTATGCCTTATGGCTAGTATGACTCTCCATACTACAGTAACAATAAAAACAAAAATTAGATTCGCATTTTCTTGGTTGGAGTGGACTGTGAGTGAGTTTTGGAAAGCCCTTCTTCGCTGTAAGAGGAGCTTGACTGGTTGGCTGAAAATGACTGGTTTTATCATATGTCACACGGATCACTTACACTTGAACTGGCTTTAACAAGATGATTTGCATCTTTTATGAGACCTCAGCCACTGAATGAATAATGTTAAAAATCTCACATGGCAGGCTTGAATGTAAGAGCATGCAAATCGTTCTTGGTCAGACACCTGTCGTTTCTTCAGCCATGACTCCACCAGTATTAATAGCCTAGATAGGCAGATGACCTGCTTTGTGCATCAAACACCGAATATGTATTGCTTTTAATTAGCTGTCTCGGTGTACTGTACATAGACTCATGTTTTTGGCAGAGACCCCTCCATATTTTATCTGAGATATGAATCTTGCATGTTATATATTTCATCATTTCTGCATTCAGTCACTGCAGATATTTGTCACTGCACTCTCTCACACTAATTGATAAGCCCATAAGGCACTGCAGAGGATCTTTTAGAGGTGAATCCACCAGGCTAATTCACATTTCATGAACTGCTTACATAAGCTCCTCCACCTCTGTCTTTCAACCCTCCGCTTGATTCATGGAGGAGATTTGGATAGAGACAAAGACATTAACCAACACAAATGCTGAGTGACTCATTTTCAAATGGCAGATTCCCTCTCACTGGCTTCATCTCAGGTCTGCTATTCAGTAAATGCTAAGCAGCTGCATTTCACCATGTCCAATCTGTTTACCCCATAAAAGCACCGTAAAGCAGAGTTGGTTTGGTTTTATCCATATTTCTTCTATTAAATCAAAATTTAATGCTTTGGTTGGTTATTTTCAGTTTCTTCTGTAAGACTAACGCCCCTTGTGCCTGTTCCCATTTTCACAGAGAGCTGATATAGCCGTGGCTCCACTAACTATAACGTTGGTACGTGAAGAAGTGATAGACTTCTCGAAACCCTTCATGAGCTTGGGAATCTCCATTATGATTAAGAAGCCTCAAAAGTCCAAGCCTGGGGTGTTTTCCTTCCTGGACCCACTGGCCTATGAGATTTGGATGTGTATAGTTTTTGCCTATATCGGCGTGAGTGTGGTGCTCTTCCTGGTGAGCCGTTTCAGCCCTTACGAGTGGCATCTCGACGAGAACGATGAGGCCAAAGACCCTCAGAGCCCCCCTGACCCTCCAAACGACTTTGGGATTTTTAATAGCCTGTGGTTCTCCCTGGGTGCCTTCATGCAGCAAGGATGCGATATCTCACCAAGGTTGGTTGTTGTATTTATTCTCCACCACCTGTCAGATGTCCTTGTCATCTCTCTCTGCATTTTATAGTCCCGTTCTTGCATTTCCATCCTGCAATGGTGCATATAGGTTATTTTGAGCTTAGCCATTACCACTGTCCACCTAACCTTCTCCACTTCATTGCACTTTGCTCCCATCTCTCTCTCTCTCTCTCTCTCTGAGCAAGACATTTTCATCTACTGTACATCCATTTGTTTTGAAGGTGCATGCTGGCAGTGATGCTTTGCATCTACAAAATAACTTATATCCACCATGCTGAGGGCTGTAAAATGCACAGGGGTCATTACATTCCATTCAAAGTAGCAGCTTGACTTCCTCATGACTCTTGGAGGGCTACCGTGTTTTTGCTGCATGTCCCATTTTACGGTCATCAACTTGGCGCATATAATGTATTTTGTGTGGTAAAACCCATCAGCATCATGTATTTTTCCCAATACGGTGGCTATCCAGTCATCCCCTCTTTTCATCTGTCCATTCATCCGTCTCGTTACTCATCACTATTCTTCTGGAATTATTGTTGTTTCATCTAATATTGTTTGACTTTGGAAGATTACAGAGAGGCTGGTTGAAGATCAAAGACAAATAAATTCAAGGAGATGGTTGTCTGTCATTAAACAGAGTGATTAATTATAAAGATATGAGTTTGCATTTATTTATAGGACATCTAACTCTCAGATTTTGTTCTTTATTTAGGGAAAAGACAAGTACATAGAGTAATGCATACATACAGTATACTATACACATTCATTTACAATAAAAAATTCCACTTTTACTCCATTAAATATAAGTGTATTTGTGCCTCTAATTTCCTCAACTGCTTGTCTAGCATACGTTTGCTCAGTTGTGTTAAATTAGTTGAAATGAGTGTGGTGCGTGTAAATATTTCCACTGTCCTTAACTGCTCAGGGGGATGCCCCATGGTAAGTTGTCATAAAGACAGATGTTATGCTGCATCTGTAGTTTCAGTGCTACGTAACTACAGTTAGTGCTATGGATATACAGAGGAAGCAGCTTCAGGAAAACTGAAATGGGCAAGTTTTGTCTGCTGTAAATCTGTGGGAAAAAAAGGCTTTTTAATTAGGCAGCAAACGAGAGATCTTATTTTGTCTCCAAAGTCGGCAGTGGTTTTGAATGGAAACTGCTGATTTGATCATTTTTGCTAAACTGTTCTATATTGCTCTGACACAGACCAGCAGTTTTCAAGCCATTCTGTTCACAAGAAGAGGAAATACGGCCTGTTTTCCATACTGTAATCACTTGCTCTGCAGACTTTAGTGCTTCCTTGGTGGCTTCAACTTTGCCTCTGGCTCAGCCGTGTTTAGACCAATTTATCTGTGTATGGAAATCGACCTTAATGTGGTGCTATTTTAATGATTCATTTACAGATAAGACTAACAGAATCCACTTAGAAAAAAAGCTTCCTCTTTGAAACTGCAGTTATGAGTGACAAATTAAATACCTTCAACTTGGATGCAGTATTAGGACATAAATACACAAATGCTCTGTGAAGACAATATATTAGGGGAATCCAGAGAACTATATCTGCAATGCAAGGATTAGAGGAAATTTGAATTAATCTGAAAGCAGCAAACTCAGCATGTGTGTGGTCATAGAAGTGAGGGACAGCACCAAACAGAATAGTCTGTCAGGGACTGAACCGCAAGACACGGATTTATGATATTGTAAAAAACTGTGAAGAACTGGAGTGATTTGTTTGTGTGATAGAGTGGTTTGTCTCATCACACCCCGACTTCAATAACAGACGGAGTTGGAGACTTCTGTCCTCTGTGTTCTAATGTTGTGGTGGAGGGCATTACATTTTGAACTAGATCAAATGCCTTACAACTGTTTGTGTGCTCATAATCAAGCACTGACTGCAGTTTTAATCCAGCATCAACTACAAGATGATCAAGCTGAAAGAAAGAAAGAAAGAAAGAAAGAAAGAAAGAAAGAAAGAAAGAAAGAAAGAAAGAAAGAAAGAAAGAAAGAAAGAAAGTTCATAGTTACTTGTAGGACATCTCGCACTAACTTTGAGCCAGACAGATTCTGGGGCATTAAATGTCAGACGTGAGACTGCAGCCAGCTTTTTTATTTAGACCGCTGTTGTGCTGGGCATTATTGGCATTCTGGGATTGGTGCTCACCTGAATTAGTTCCAAAACTAAATGTGGACGCAGTTAACTTGAGTCAATGAGGCTTATCGTTGCTTTCAGAGAGTTAATCAGCTGTAGGCAGCTATATTGAGTTAATGATATTTCCATTAAATTAATTTCTGCAGTTATGTGTTAGCATGGATCACCTGAGACATGATTTTACAGTTCTCCGAGGATTAGTTGGACAGTTTCTCCATGTTCTTCATTTCTCAAATTAAATAGCTTGGTCTGAACTGATGTTGTGCCAGGACAAGACTGGAGAAGCAGTGGAATATGATCCCGTCCTCCCTCGCATGTAGATTTGAGCACGCTGCTATCATGTCTCTCTGTGTATGGTCTCTCGCCTCCTCCCAGGTCTCTGTCGGGTCGTATCGTCGGAGGAGTGTGGTGGTTCTTCACCCTCATCATCATCTCTTCCTACACAGCCAACCTGGCGGCTTTCCTCACCGTGGAGAGGATGGTGTCTCCGATCGAGAGTGCCGAGGATCTGGCCAAGCAGACAGAGATTGCCTATGGGACGTTAGACTCAGGCTCCACTAAGGAGTTCTTTAGGGTAAGTGTCTCCACTGCCTGTCACCATGCTGTCGCTGCACTGCCTAACGAGACCTCCTCTAATGCTATTCTGGCCGGAAGCGCACTCTGAATAAGTCTCTGGAGCTTCCCTATAGGTTTTGATTTATTAGCTGCTTGCTAATAAATCAGAAGAATGATCATTAAAAAAGGTCTAGAAACTGTATTTTTTCTTGATACAGTACTTCCAAAATACTTAAACCAAATACAATACAGATCCATTTGATACATGACTTAATGAAACAGTGGGGCACTATGCCCTACTAAAATGCTTTTCTAAAAGGTTTTAAAAACAAAAAAGAGAGATTGTTTTGTTTTGTTAAGCGATTTAAAAGGCACGGCTTTGGCATGAAGTTATTTTCAAATGATATTTCCTCATGTGACTACCACCATTAGGCAAACGCCTGTTATCAGGGGGTTTGCAAACTCATTTTGTCCACAAAATAAAATTTGTTTTTCTCCATTAGACTCCTTTATTTCCTACATTTCGGTAACAGGAATTACTCAGCTATAGGAAACTGGGGCAATTATGAGCCCCTATCCAATCTGTGGAGTCATAAACCAAACTTTGATTAGGCCCACGCCAGCTTTACTAATGTGCATATTCATTTCTGCCTGAGAAATGCTACCGAAGCAAGGGTGAAAAAAAAATAATATAAAAAAACAAAACAAATCATATAAAAAAGAAACAATAATAGTTCAGAATTGGTTATTGGTAACTGATTATGTAAAAAGGCAGATGAAGTATTGAGCGAGCCTGTATTCATCTATTCTATTGACTTATCCATTAATAAAGTCAGATTTTTTAAAGTTATGTATATATTGTTGGAGCTCTGCAATTACATAGAATTGTGTCCTGTGTTTTGTATTTGCTAAGTGATTCATAAAAGATGAGGTGAAACAATGATTATCAGACTAGCTTGAAACTTAACAAAAAAAAAGAAAAAAAAGAAAAAGAACTAGAAGATATCATTAGAATTCCAATTTGCGGGGCCTCTGTCAGAAAACTGCAATCTCACAGAAGACGCACTGCTCCTTGGAAATGGAAATGTCATTCACATCCAATGTCCAGCTCGGAGCCGTTTCTATTTTTGGTCCTAGTCCTTCTCTCGGTGTGATTGCTCGGAGTGAGGCTGAGACATTTGATAAATACAAACCCTGCTCTCCTTCAGACTTGGGAATGATGGGGAAAGCACTTTGTCTTGGTTTTGGACTCTGTGGCAGTACATAGGCAGTTATAAAATCACACAACGTCTCCTGAGATTTACAAACGGCGTAAACACAGCACATTTCTGTCTGCTGGGTTTGGGTATCTGCTGCTGACAGGTCAGGGCACAGTCAGTCCCAGCGTAATCAAATTAAGCCATGCATTACACACCGAGACAATAAAACAGATATTAGTATTATATTACCTTGGGGAAGAAAGATTCAAGATTCTTTTTCTTGTTTATCGCTTTTAAGTCTGACAGGGAGTTATTTTGCAGGGATGTGGCAAAGTGTAATGTTTCTGTGACCCAACCAATTTATGAAGGTATTCGAGCAGAATAGTATGGTCTGCTCTACCAAACTGAACTGGGCTCTAAAAGTACTGAAATGGAGCAATTGCTATGATCAGTGTTGAGGAGGTCATCCTTAACTCGCTCTGCACTGCAGTGCTATAAAACATCACATACACTTACAGAACAATCTGTCTTTTCCGGAAAGATGTACATTGCAAAGAAGAAGAGACAAACTGAAATTATCTATTTCTTTGGAAAATGGTCAAAATATCTTATAAGAGATTATATTTTCAAAACTGAAAATAAATGCATTTAAGACAAATTAACAGAAATTCAGTGCTGACTTATCTGCTTTTATTGTGTAATAATTCACACTTGGCTTGCAGGAGAAGCTCTGTTATTGTGAGTGGAAGCACAGACAATGGATGTGATATTATTAATGACATTCCAACTAAATTTGCTAGAGTTTTTTTATTTTACTAGTTTTACTTTGTTGAAATATACATTTTACATCAAAGTTAGAGAATGGTTTATTATGTGGCAAGAGAAAAAGAGAAATTTTCTTTTTAAACTACCTCATATAATTCATATTTAAAAAGTGATGAAGTAACTGACAGCCTCAGAAAGACCCAATTCAGTGTCTATTAGATGTTTTCTTCCTAAAATATGTTAAATTGAATATTTTACAGGCTTCCTGGTGAATCATCGTGTTAAAAGCAGCTCCATAAGCAGCAATTTCTCTCTGTAGATGTTCTAATCCATGATGTATTTGGCAGGATGTGATTTATCAAAAGCGCTCCTGAGGAGGTAATTGACAGACGTGTAGTGACTTCATCTCCAGTGATAGATATTAAGCCGCCTTTCTTCCTGTAAACTGGAAATGTCAGTGCATAGGAGCATTTCTGAGCAACGGACATTGAAATGTGGTGATTAAAAGCTAATGATTAATTGGAGCAGCAAGTGCCTTTTACAGTGAGCATCAGAGAGGATGTATCGCTTAATCTACATCAAACAGCCTCCTTAGGGCGCACAAGATATGATGATAATTGACATGGTAATTTTTCATGTGTTTGTTGGTCTTTGGACAGAATCTAAATAGCACTTTGTTGGCAAGCAAGTTGGCTTTGTGAAGTGGAAGTTTACTTTTATTAGATGAGCTTTTTATCTCTCTATTTATCTCATACATCACATATTAATTTAATTAAGGATGTATTTATATATTTCTCTTTAAGTGATATTCAAACCAGGTGTCATATCTGTATAAAGGTGCATGTGGTCTATATTGTGTGAAAACATCCAAATATCCCGTTGTTATGAATGAAAAGACAGTAGGCAGTTAGCTTAGCTTAATTTACCTTAGCATAAATAATCAAAACACTGGCAAACAACTAGCTCCTTTCTGCTTATAACAACCAGAGACAAACTAGATTATATAGACAAAAGAAGACGAGTTATCATTTTTAACACTGAACCAGACATATTCAGCCTTCAAATGGTGCTGTGTTTACCGTGTTTATCTTGAATACCGTATTTGCTGGCATTTAAGCAATGACACTGCACTTCCTACATCTAGTTTCCCAGGTGTTAGCTCGATAAACTATTAGCCTCGGTGGGCCCTGTTAGTGGTGCTCTGTTCATGCTATCGTTTGAACACCATGAAAACACGACATTTTACGTACAAGAATTCCAGTGTTGTAAGGTAAGATAAAATAAAATAATCCTTTATTTGTCCCAAAGTGAGGATTCAAGCAGGAAGCTTGAATGCAAATGATATGTGCCGAGGTGTTGTTACCTTTGCACAGGATTGCTGGTTGTCGTTATGCTAAACGAAGCTTGGTGAGCTACTTGGCATTAAAACACAAGAGTGGGTTCAACCATTTTCATTAAGTCTCAGCAAGAAAGCTAATTTTATAAAAAGCTTCTCCACTGTCAATGAATTCCTTCAAAAGAAGTTAATAATGTCTAAATTTTACCGCTGACCCTTAATTTTATTCTTAACATATTGTCTATATTGTAGTGATATTTTGTAATGAACTACTGCATATAATCTTTCCTTAACCTGCCTTGCTAGCATTTACTTAAAATAATTAAGCAGTTTCCCACATTTACATAGCATTCAACACACTGCTGGAAGTTGTTGCATTTGGCTGTGTGAGTGAATAATGAATAAATTACCTTCTAAGTTACGATGAAGATTAAATAGGAAAAGAGAAACATAGGTGGAGGAATATTAAAATAAGCTGGTGATAGGTTTAATACAGCAATACTGCTAAACGAGCCATGCTTTTGTTTAGTTACTCTATTAATTTGTTTCCACAGACAATGAACATAAAGTAAATGAGTTATAATTACAGACTTAGCACTAACTAAATATTGCTTACAGATAGTTATAAAACACCAGGGAGAGTGCACATACTTAGCGTGGCCTGTTGTCTCTGACTGACATACACAGCTGGTAATCTCTCTCGCCTCTGTCAGCTGCTAACAAATAAACTGGTGGCTGGACTGGGAACCAGTTTATTTCCAGAACAGATGACAGGCAATAAACACAAATTTCTCAGTGGCCACAGGACATGACCAGGCTGTCATATCCTCACTGTTGTGGTTACGTCAGTTATTAATTGGAAATCATTTGCTGAATAATTTGTCTTTGTTAAACCATGACTACGGCAGTGAGAAGATTTCTCAGTGGTTCTCAGCGGTCTGACAGCATGAGGACTTTCACAGATTTCAACACAGATGACTGGCCTGCTCCTGACAAGCATGCATCTTCATGTAGGCCAGAAAAGAATTGCTGTTCTCACACTGTGGTCATGACTGTCATCAGCTATTATTGTCACGTTAAGAGTGTTTACATGAACACTCCACTGAACTGAAATCATGCATATGTCAAGAATGATTCACTTGCTAGCCTGCGCCCGCAATCCATTACATCCCTGGTAAATTATTTATGTTGTAATACCCAACTCTGAGATGACATAGTTTGTCAGTTTACTTGGATATTTTTGTTTACTTGCACCTACCAGAGATGACGTAGGGCTGACTTACAAACCTACTGAAGCTGCAATCACGGACTTCATTTATCTTTCTCAAATATAATAAATATTCACACCTTACATAATTAAGCGTTTCCAGAGCTACTTAATTTTCAGAGGATGTTTCAGACCAAAGTTTGTCTCTCCATTTTCAGATCTGAGTGCAGAAGGTCACATTAGCCCTGCTTCATGCAGCCTCTCTATTTTTCCCCTCTATTGTAGACAGCTGTGTTCTCCCGCTCCCCGGTGACCAGCGATCAGCCTCTCGCTGGCCATTTTTAGCAGCGTGCTGAGTGTCAGAGCAGGGCTGTGTGGTGCATATCTGTAGCTGCTCCAGATGGCAGACGACTTGGCCGCAGAGGTGAAGCTGTCAGTCTAAAAGTAAGCGGGTCAAAAGTGCCATTACAAAAGCTGTTCTACGCCCCGTCAAATTGCAAATTATGCTATTTGGATTGGCTCAATATTACGTAAATATTTAACACCCTATTAGATCAGATGGTGATGCAGACCATTCATAGGTTACGTATATTTTGTATTAGATGCGACCTGTTTTAAAGTTTGCTCTCATTTTTGTCCCTGATTGAGAGGTCATTTGGCTACAGCAACCAACAAAAAAAAAAAAAAAAAAAAAAAAAAGATACCCCACCAATTTGTCAGCTACTTAAAAAAGAGACCCTAAAAGAGACCTGCACAGTCCTGACTCCAGACATCCAGTAGCTGATGTTAGGGATTAAGAGAGAGAGGATCAGACAGTAAAAAGATAAAAAGATTTTCAGTAGAATTGAAAGAAGATGCTGAAAAATGCAGGCGGACTGATGTGGTCATAGATCTGTTTGTGAGTGGGATTTAGGCTGCTACAAAACACATTCATTCGGAAGGATAACACGTTTAAATGAAAAACACTCATTGTGTTAATTTGGTCCCAAGACAGAGAAAAGCATGTAGCATAATTACCATATTACATAACATAATACGTGGCTGGGCTGGAGAGACTGGCTCAAATATTAACACTCAAAAAGGACAGAAATTGGGAGTGCTATACTACAATATACTAATATCTATATAATACAAATTATGCACTGCTACTCTTTAATCCGGTATCCAATAAATGCAATATAGCAATGTGCTCTTGTCTTTAGTCACTACATACTTCAAGCTGCTGCAAAGAAATGCTACATTTGACAATTTTAAGAGTTATACAAGCTCGGCACAGCCAAATCAAAACAATACTGATAACACGGATGCGTAAAAGGACTGATGAGAAAATAATCTAAACTCCAACTGAGATGTGCCGGTAGGAGCACAAACTGAAGAGGGGGAGGAGGTAGCTGCTGTCTGTTAATATTGATACTAAACATGGCCGGCAGTTTACTTCTGCTGAGCTGCCAGGTTGTCAGACTTCGGGATGCTGGCAAAAAGCCCACAACCTCCGCTGCACTGTTTGTATCTAAAGGGTAAATCCACTCTGAATTACAAGAGGCAGAGAGCTGTCAGTGTGCTGCTCAGTGGGTGCCGAAACGTTGCACTGGTGGCCACGCCCCAATCTGCCATGTCCCAGCAGGTGTGTTAATGACTCAAAACACCTGCTGTCACATCCCTCGTCGGCACCATGAAGAGCAGCAGCACCAGTCGTAATTTTCCCTGAGATTCTGAGCTGCAAATTAATAGTTAGGGGATTTTGGAGAGCATAGTTATATGCTTTCCTGAGGTAGATGAAAACATTTTACGCAAATGAGATATGATGTGTTTATTATTTTCTGGAAGGCACTTTGGAACCAGATTAGAAGCAGTTTAGTCAATATGCTAAGGGACTGTTGTTTCTACTGAGAAGGCATTCGCTAGGAATGGTTTTCTAACCATTTATTAGCGATCAATTGAGTAATAATATATATATATTATATTATAGACAGATGAAGTGATGCTCCCATCATACCTAGGGTCTACTGTACCAGTCTGTGGGGGCAGTGATATGATCTGAGGTTGCTGCAGTTGCTCAGGTCTAGGTTCAGCAACATTATACCTAATGAGGTCAGCTGACTACCTGAATATACTGAATGACCAGGTTATTCCATCAATGGATTTTTTCTTCCCTGATGGTACAGGCATATTCCAAGATGACAATGTCAGGATTCATGGGGCTCAAATTGTGAAAGAGTGGTTCAGGGAGCATGAGACATTATTTTCACACATGGATTGGCTACCACAGAGTCCAGACCTTAACCCCCCTAAGAATCTTTGGGATGTGCTGGAGAAGATCTTGTGCAGTGGTCAGGCTCTCCCATCATCAATACAAGATGTTGGTGAAAGATTAAAGCAACACTGGATGGAAAGAAATCTTGTGACATTGCAGAAGCTTATTGAAACAATACCACAGAGAATGGGGCTACAATCAAAGCTAAATGCGATCCAACGAAATGTTACGGTGTGTGACCTTTTTTATTTGGTGGCAACTGTTTTTTGGCCAGGCAGTGTATTAGCATGTTTTAGGATGGTCTTAGCATGGAAGTCGAATTGATTATGCCCTGGCAAAGATCTGCTGGACCAAGCAATTATGTAGTAGTGATGGACAGGAGATTAACAAGGATTTAATCATCATCATCTGAGTACAGTTGAATTCGCTTACAACAAAATGACTCCGATTGGTTGTTGGACTGTCTAGTTGCACTACAAGATTCAAGATTCAAGATCACTAAGTATTTATTCTTTCCATTGGTTGAAACACATCCCAGAATGAAAGCCAAATGGTGAGTTAATGGGCTGATATTCTGAGTATGAGAGGCTAGACGGTCTTGCTTCTTTTGAAAATTAAGTATATGCTTATGAATTTTTTTTTTTTGCTAAGCCAGGGGCTTCCACTTGTCTGTTTATCAATGTTCTCCTAATGCAGCAACTGTCCATTTCCCAGAATGTCTGTTTACTGAAACCCACGGGTGATGTATATGAATATGCATAACTAACCTGTTTCTGTCATTGCTCTCTCCCTTTGAACACAGCGCTCCAAAATAGCAGTCTATGAGAAAATGTGGTCATACATGAAATCAGCTGAACCCTCAGTGTTTGCCAAAACGACACCGGATGGAGTTTCGCGAGTGCGAAAGTCAAAGGGCAAGTTTGCCTTTCTGCTTGAATCCACTATGAACGAGTACATAGAACAGCGGAAGCCATGTGACACCATGAAAGTTGGCGGCAACCTCGACTCTAAGGGCTACGGCGTGGCCACACCGAAAGGCTCTGCATTAAGGTGGGTGGGATAATATAACAATATCCTCCATGTTGTTATAGTATTCCACC
Organism: Mugil cephalus; assembly: GCF_022458985.1. Classification (NCBI taxonomy): domain Eukaryota; kingdom Metazoa; phylum Chordata; class Actinopteri; order Mugiliformes; family Mugilidae; genus Mugil; species Mugil cephalus. The sequence goes on from NC_061784.1 coordinate 3,161,388, forward strand.
TACCCTGATGTCTCCTTTTGTCATTCTCTCCTTCCTCACTCCTTAATTCTTCTTTTTTTTTCTAAGTGCATCGCTGAGTGAACAGTATTATGAGTGAAATGAATCAGTACATTCAGGCATTTTTTTGTTCTGTCCTGCTGGTTTGTGTCTGTTGTTTTCTTCTTTCTCTCAAGGTTCTCGCTATATCAGTCACATTTAGTGTGTCCATTTGAATGTTGATGTGCACTGTCACCTTCCCCAACCTTGTTTGTTTTCCCTCCAAACTCCACTCCCTCCCTCCTGGTTTCCGTGGTGCCCTTTTGCATTGCCTCTAATTCAACACTGAGATTTTTCTTTCATTAATTTGCTAGTTCAACTGCTGGTCTGTCTATTGTGATGAATGTTAAGCTGCATGCTGGATGTTCTTGTTTCTAATTCAACAATGACAGATTGTCCCCATCCCGCACACTTCAGTTACAAAGCAATATGACCCTCCATGCCACCTCTCTAATATTTGACCTTTTCTTTGCTGTAGAAAAAAAATGCTTCTTACCCTTCCACACCAGTGAAATTCTTAACCAATTTGTGCCTCCCGTGCTCCCCTTATGAACCATTGATATTTATAACTATTTTTTACTAATATTCTATATTAGATTTCTCACGGACCTGTTCATTTACTTACAAGTTATGTTTTATCGTTTCAAGAAATGCTGTTAACCTGGCAGTGTTAAAACTGAATGAGCAAGGCCTCTTGGACAAATTGAAAAACAAATGGTGGTACGACAAGGGAGAGTGCGGCAGCGGGGGAGGTGACTCTAAGGTCAGCCTCAATGTCACCAAAGTCGGGTATCCTAGAACAGAGTAATCGGCAAGGCTGTCGTCACTCACTGTAGTCTCTGGGGCCAATCGCCTCTGTACAAGTTACTGATGTTTTCGCCTTTTATAGATATGCAGCTGTGATCAACTGGGAACCCTTTACTTGGCTAATGGAGGGGAAAAAAGCCCACTGATGTGAGATAGGTTCTGTGATACAGATGTAGGAATAGGAAAGGCAGTGGTTAGGACTGTGCTAGCGACAGAGTAGCATTTGGCCCGTGGTTATGAAAGACAGAACACTTCTTTTTCTCTGCCTTTTATATCTACAGGTCAATATGAAAGATTTGTGTCTTCATATGTGGCATTCAGACTAATGCCAGAGGGAGTAAAGAGTTAGAAATCTAATTACCTTGGAGTTGAACGATTCATGCACTCTCCAATCTGCCGCCTGGGTGTTAGGGCAGGCACGGGGAACAGCGTTGTCTTGAGGGGACTAAGCATCGCAGGCAAACGTGAGAATTCTAATGACAGAGTGACAACTAACGGTCCAAACTTTTTTTGTCCAATATCCTCTCACCGAAATCCAGCGTAAGACTGACAGAAACCTTTGGTTGGTCTTGATCCAAGGCCAGTCAAAGTCTTTCCATGGCCTCCCTGACTTGGTAAACCCTGCAATGGTAGAGTGTAAGATATGACCAGGGGCTCCATTTGTACAAGAGGATTTGATTTGAATCTCTTTGTAAGATATGTGTCTCTACCTTAGTCAAAATGTGTTGTGGCCTGAAAGTGAGCCTATGGAGCTAAGGAGCAGCCACTGTGTCCTCAGGAGTCAAGCACAAACATGCAATAAAAACATTGATATATTTATCTTTGGAAGATTTCCATGAATGAGAGTCTTAAAGTCCAAATTTAAAAAGTTACATAGTCTCACTTTACATGTCAAGTTAATCAAAGTCTGTTTCACAGTGCTTGCCGATATATTTTAGCATAACATATTCTTATGTTATTCTAGAGCTCAGCTCTGCACAAGAGCTGGGACCTTTTTCCATTTCTATAAAATATTGACACTGATGAGGACTTTTTTTCCCATTTCAATCAAATCAGTTGTACAAACTTCCCATAAATGAGGCCCCTGATCTTGTGTTTCAGACACCAGGGCATTGTAAGAGCATCTCTGCCTCTGCTCTTCAGCTTGCATCATGACCACAGTACACTTGGCACATTGTGAGAGAAGAGACCAGGCGGGCTTTGATGTTATTGACTCTAGTCATCCATTCCTGAGTGAGCAGGATATGGATACTACCAGAGGGATAGCACAAAGAAGCCGTCTCCTCTCACTGGCAATTTGCCTTGATCCCCTTTAGGTCTGGTTAGAAAGAGAGTAGCTAATCAGTGCAACGGTATCACATCTGACTGCCACGTTTCTGTGTCCTTATTTCCCTTTCAGAAATGCATGTGTGGGTAATTTAACAATGAGATGGAAATATATTGTATGTAATGACCACTGAGAACATATGACATGCGCAGCATAACATCAAATCAGTGTAATGCTGTCATTGGACCTCCTGAAATCAGATTTAGTAAATATATCTATCTATCTATCTATATATATATGTAAATTGTAGTCTACAAACGTGTTTAAATTCTGACATAATGACAGAACATCATACAGGATGTAATTTTACAATATCCTTGCATGTTCGTCTTCTGCGTGGTCTTGAATGTTGTTTTCCTCCTGTGCGCCTGCTCTCTGATAGACCTCAGGTAAAGTTTTGGCTTTCCAGGAGGTGGACACAATAAAAGAAGCATCTGTGCGGTATATCACATCTAATACAACAATAAAGTCTTTATTTGTAAAGCTTACAATTCTAATAGAACATACAATAATTCCACAGAGCCGAAATTCAGATGTGAATCCACAAAAAAACAGCATTATGAATTATTAAGCTTCACAAATGTAAGATTTAAAGCACTAGCTGTTGTATTGCATTGCAATAGATTGTACAGGTGTTTGTGATATTCTGTCCATCCTCCTTTACTTAAAGAATTCGTTCATAATTTTAACAAAAAATAGATAAATAAATGTTTAGGTTTCTCTTTTAAAAGTTCACAGGTGTGCCTGACATGTTTAAAAAGGGAAAGAGTTTTCAAAATTAAAAAAATATTAAGAACAAACTACTACTGCTGCTCTCATAGAAAAACAGAAACTGGCAACTATTATTTTACCACAGATTTATGTTTCCTAGAGAAATGAATGTCAGATATGTCTAGATTTTTAGGACACTAATTACCTGGATACATAATAAGCTTTTGCATAACCAGGCTATTAACCGAGAGGTTAAATGTGAATGAAGGTATTTCGAGTATATTTCAGTTACACATGGAAAAGGCAGCTGGCGAGCAGGTAAGACACACTGTGTTTATTCAACAGTTAATGTTATAGTTTTAAGATTTAGGGACACAAAGCAGCTATTGAATCATCAAGTAACTACAACTGAAATGTTAAAGTTTCTGTTTCTTTATAAGTTTAAATAACAAAAGCACAAGTGAAAATAGAAATCAGAGAAGAAAAGAATGAAATGTGAGAAAGTAAGCGTACGTAAGAGCAGTATTAAAATACTGATGCACCAGAGTCTATGTGTGTAGGTGCCTGTGTCTTTAAAATACAAAGTCAATAACTGGTGTTTAAGAAACGTCATTCTGACACAATGTAGTTTATATTTAAAAAATTAAAAATATATCTAGTTCATGAATTTAATTACATAAAATGAAAGTTTTTATAATTCTCTAATAAATGACAAACAGTTAATATTAAAATCTTACTGTAAGAACTATATAGTATAGAGTAAGTATACTGTAGTTGTGTCTGGACATCACCATGTTTATCTTTTGTGAAATGCTTCATCTCTTTGACACTAAAAGACAGGTGGAATTATTCAGTAATAGACAGCAGTACAGTCAAACCACAGGGAAACATGTACAGTTGTTTTTGTGCCTGTTGTTTTCACTGAGGGTTTTTAACACTGAGGGGTTTTGACAGATGTTTTTCACCTCTGAAGCCTCTTTGAGTTCTCATTGAGTCTCCAGCAGTGATGATGACAGTTATGTAGCTGTGGTATTTGAATTTCAAATGACAACAAATCACTAAATTCTAAGACGCTTCCTAAACTAAATTGACCAAACACGTCCCTGCGCTACTTCAATAATCTGTTTCTGTGATATGAATGAAACTAAACCATTTTATTTAGACATTTTAATGTTTCTCAACAGCAGGTCTAGGCAGTACATGCTATTAAAAAGCCCATGGTCACCACCTGGTGGTGTGTTTAAGGACATTATTTTTCTGTTGACTAGCAATTGCTGCTTTCCCCCAGTGCAGTCTTATTGTCTGGGGCTAAAAAACGACATGTAGAATTCACAACAAATAGAAAGAAAGAAGTCAGTAGAAAGTCAGTAGAGCTCATCAGGTGCTTCAAATAGATGGGATCAAGTAGACATGCAGCTAATCCTAAACGATTTACCAGCTGATCCACACAGTTAATACAGTTACAGTTAGTAAATTGAGAACAAAGTAAATCTGAGTTTGTCTGTGAATTAGAGGGTTGTGTGGTTAAAGGTCAGAAACAAGCAGCAGCACTTTAAACATTTAGAGTCCAAAGCTGCTCTTAGTGTGTCACAGGAAGACAAATACACCTGAGTCACTACAAGTAATCACCTTTAAACAAATGCTTTTTTTTATTCTGATTAACGTGATAGCCTTATTCTTCTATCAGTGTTTTTATCACATAAGTGTAATTATCCCAAATAATATTTTACAAGCCACTGAACTGCACTCGAGAGCTTCCCTGCAACCTTTGTGATACTTCTAACGGCCATTATGTTTAAAGATCACTCTCTTGGAAACATATGCCAAGAAAAGTCATAAAGCAGAAACTGCAGCAAGTGGTGAAACTGATGATTCTGCAGCAGAGCAAAAATTAGATTTTCACTGTTTCAACGTGTCCCCTGGCGTGTCTGTTGGTGCAGAAATTGACTATGAATCGATTGCAATGTTCTTCATTGCTTTAAAATCATTCATCTAGTTTCTGCTGTTTGCCATCGTGAGGCAGTTTTTTTTTTTCAATACCTTAACAAAATCATAGTAACTTTGCCTCTCGGAGAGCTCTGCCTGGAGACCAGGACTACACACCTCCTGCCCTCTTTTATCTTTTCTTGTATTATGTATGTGTTATCAGAAAACAGCAGGATTTGTATTTGACATACTAGGAACACAGTGGTGAATACAATATATTTGATGATGTGGGATTACTAACGCTGGTCTTTTTTCTGAAAGGAAACAAGACTGGAAATCTAGCAGTCAAGGAAATTGAGCATAATGTCTTGCAAAACAACCCCCCTTTCAAAATTACAACTCTTCCTCTGCTGGGAATTTGGATCGGTAAAACTTGCCGTAGAGACTCTTACGTTCTTGAGCTCATCTGGCCGATACGTGCAGCTGCAGAGCAACAAACGTGACAATAATCCCACTAGAGTTCAGCCTACCAAGGCCATTTTACCCCACTTTTTAATTGCTATAAACCTATTCTGTTTAAGGGGGTGACTTTGTGAGACATTAGCCTCCAATAGCTGGTAATTAAATTGGACTGCTGTTTGTCTGTTAGTCAGGGAAGGGTTCCTGTTAGATCCACCTTGCTAAACATCAAAAAGGCTGCCCATAGCAACGATAATGTGCAATTACTGCCTCTGTTTCCTTTCATTCTCTGAAAGCTATGCAGCAGCTGCTTTATTCTGCAAGTTCAAATCTTTTCCTGTGATCAGTGTGTGCCGATTACTCAAAGCGATATAGGTGGGGTCTGGCATGCTAGGGTTAGTCATGGAAGTCATACATTTATACACATATTTACTGTAGTGTTGCTTGCTATCTGTGATATGTTGGCCAGGACCCTGCTCTATCGCTTTGTACAGTATAAAGTAGTTTTTAAAAAAAGTTCAATAACATAAAATAACATAATACAATGTTATTTATGTTATTTCCCACGTGAAGAACTCCTGTAAACCTTGCAGTATTGAAACTCAGTGAACAAGGCATCTTAGACAAGCTGAAAAACAAATGGTGGTACGATAAGGGTGAATGTGGAACCAAGGACTCTGGAAGTAAGGTCAGTCGCTGCAGGTCTTTTTATACTGATTGCAAAAATGCATTTTGACCTGACTGTTCATATGCAAACACCTAAAGCACACATTGTCACGGTAATCATGACACCATGTATCTGAATGCACCACACGAGGAACACTAAAAACTAGACGTGCTCTACACATACTGTAGTCTAATGGATACTTACACCACGACTCATCGCAGCATGACTACACACAGTTTTATTCATACCATCAAATTTTGAAAGTATGAATTGAAACCATTATACTGCTATTTTTCATCCAAACCTCTATTGAAATTTAGTTTATCAGTGGTCTTATTCATTTGTTTGTGTTTGTATGCATTTCCCAAAGGCACCCTTATTCTGACAAACTGACCCTGGGACACCACATCAGCACAGTCTGGTCAAATGATGTTTAATAGTCTCAGACAGTGGGGATTAAAGGTTTGGGCATCCCTATTCAAAAGTTCTTTAAATAAAAAACGTCTGTACCCCAAGATTTTACAGTTTCAAAATTCCAAAAAAAAAAGTATAAAACAGTAGTTTATAGTTGTATAGACAGTGCTTGGAGTAACACCACCCTTTGGCAGGTATCACATCTTATAGAACCTTTTGTAACCTGCTAACAATCTTTCAGGAATTGTTTTGGGATTTTTTTTTTTTTTGCCTGTTCTTCCTCACAGGCTCCTAGTTCTTTGAGTTCCTCCGGTTGTCTTTCGTGATTTACTCTTTTGAAGTTCAGCCACAGATTTTCGATAATGCTTAGGAAGGGAGTTGGTCAGGGCCTTGGTAAAACTTTCAGTTTCCTCTTACCCATTGTAGATTTTGAGGTGCGTACAGGATCATTATCCTGTTGTAGAATCCATCCTCTTTTCGTCTTCAGCTCTTTTTCACAGACAGTGGGATATTTGCTTCCACACTTTGCTGTATTCAGTCTTCCCTCTATCAGTGGGCTTGTCCTTGTGGCGGAGGCCTTGAGATCAATCTACAGCTGAACATATGGAGAAAGTTGCTGTTTTTTAATTCTGCACCTTTCTTTTCTCCTAGTGCACTTTTGCTCATTGCCACCAAAAAAACAACAAAAAAAACAAAACACCCTAATGTAGCTGCAAGGCCTGTTGTTAGAATGGAGTTGGGTTTGAGATGTTCATTTGCAAACTTTAGATTGCGTTCAGGACAAGTCTTCTTCTGATGTCTCTTCTGTGACGATCATATTTCCTAAGTGTTCTCCCAGCGTTCTGGAGTAAAATAAAAGTTTTCCTTGACCTTTCTACGATCAAGACGCAGTTATCTGAATTTTATGCTTGGAGCTCTAACCCTAACTCACTAATCTTAATTTCCAACTAAAGGTTGAAAAGAATGTCTCCTCTAAAACTTACTAACTACTCTGTTAATTATTCATAGTGACAGACATTTTGAGCAGGGGTGCACAAACCTCTGCTTGAACCACTAGTAGATTGCGTGTCAGAATAAGGAATTACTTTTGAAACATTTTATTCATGTAAGAGCCAGTTAAGGGTAAAGACTAACTGCCTTTAGGGCTGCAAAAAGTTCCACAGCGATAGGACGCAAATGGTAAAACTCACATAAATGAATTTCAATATTACTGTTTGGCTTCTAATAGCAGCAAAATGGTTCAATTCCCCTTCCACAGCTTGCCACTTTGATTGTACAGATGCAGTGTTTTGAAGGTTCAGTTGAGCAGCTTTGATAGTGAACTGAGGGTTTGATCTGTAGACCTGTACGACCACGACCGCCTTCCTCTAGACATGGCCTCGTAAAGAGACCATGAAGCAAGACAGATAGCCAAGTCTCTCTACATTCACCTTCAGCGCTATTTTATAGTGAGGAGCAAACGACACTTTCAAGTTTTTTGGTTTGTTTGTTTTTGCTCATTTCTAACTGACGCAGCTATACCTCAGAGGGTTTTGTAGACACATCTAACAGCCTCCTCATGTTACTGTTTAGTGGTAGTGCAGCAGGATGTACATACAGGTTGTGTATATATGAGGTCAGCCTCAGTTGATGAAGTCCTAACGGCGGTCTGTACCTCCCCCAGGACAAGACAAGTGCACTAAGCCTGAGCAACGTGGCAGGAGTCTTCTATATTCTGGTGGGAGGGCTGGGCCTGGCTATGACCGTGGCTTTGATAGAGTTCTGCTATAAGTCACGGCAAGAAACCAAAAGACTCAAGCTGGCTAAGAATGCCCAGAACTTTAAGCCAGCCCCTCCGGCAAACACCCAGAATTTTGCCACGTACCGTGAAGGCTACAACGTGTACGGGACAGAGAGCGTTAAAATCTAGACGGTATGTCTTTGATTGTTGCTGTCATTAACATCCTACACTGAGCCACAACATGTGTTTTGTCGTTAAGTTAATATTGGTTGTATTCATTTCATATGAATTGTTTTTCTTTTCAGACAGAGGTTTCAGCATGGTTTGATTTCCCAGGATCTAACATGAGTTTTGTTGTTTCCAATATATGTTGAAAACTTGTTTCACCTCAACACGTGTTAATATTAAATTCTGGTTCTCTCTTTTCACAAGTCAGTCCCCGGGCCAACTGAAGCTTTTCGAGTTCATATAACTCAGCAGGTTTTATTGTTTCTCAGCTGAGTGAAACAAGCCAGAGCTGTATGTGTTTGGAGATTTTTACTGAAATTATATAAAGAATCTGAGCTTAAAGTGACTGCACAGCAAAGTATTGAAAATGAACAGATCGGTCCTGAAAATAGGACACCGCGTTAAAATATTCTCACACTTTCCTCCCCTTTGGATAAAAATAAGAATATGATAAGATAAAAAAAACTCAAAGCTGAGGCTGAGCCCATATTCATGAAATAACTGTCACTTCTGTCTTCAGTCAGAGCACAGTTGCATTCTAGTGTAACGGCCCTGCACTACATCTCAGCTTCATGAAGGTTATGGTAATTACTGAGAGCTGTTGATTCAACTGCAGCACCACAAACATCCCCAAGAGTGATCATCTAGTTGAATTCCCTCCTTCCTGATGCTGGTTCGACATAAACTGCACATTAGATCAGTGATGGAGGAGGATCTAGTGCAGGGCTGTTATACCTAATGAACTGAGTGTGTGCACATACAGTGTATATACCTATGAACCTGACTGTATAATTTTCATGTGACACTTCTTTTCTCATCTCGTGACCGCTGCAGAGGTGCAATGTGTCGATTCCCACTGGTGCGTCCGGACGGAAACTGCCACTCTGTGTGACCCCGACACTCCGAGGCTGGCATCCTGGGGGCAGCAGCCTCCTTTGTCATCAGCTTGGACCCAAGCCTACAAGTCAACAAGTGCTTATTTTGGGGGTTTAAACCCGTCACACTGACAGAGGGCGATGACGCAACAGGACTTTTGCTTCTGGAAACATGGGATTTGCCTCTCATAGTGCCTTACGGAGCATTTCTGCGTCATGGCAATGCAATTAAAATTTAATTCACTTGAAAAGAAAAAAAAAAAAAACATTGCTTCAAATGACAATTAGATGAACTGTTGTTTTTTTCTATTTTGAAGAAAAAAAAAAGAAGCCATGATTCAAAATCCTGGAGTACTTATTAAGTCATTTGAGTCCTTTACAGACATATTTTTGTGGTGAAATATTAAGTTGGATAAATGTTATATTTAGTGAAGTAAAGTCATTTTCCTGTTTTACTATAAGACTATTTTCAGTGTCAGAATATTTAGGACAAGCAACAATCTCTAGGGTTAAGAATCAATGGAACTGACGACCTTTTATCCACGTTTGTACTCTGAAAATACTGATAATATGAGACTAGTGGTCATGTGAAACAGCTTAGGCCTGTTGGACTTCATAAACCGTACGTCTGACTCTGTTCACTTAGATGCTTGTTTTAAATCGACCACGTGATAAAAGCATTTGTTTCAACTGCAACTATTTGAGAAGTTTTTTTGTTTGTTTGTTTTTTTAAATTGAGATTGAGCTTCTAATCACTTAGTGCCATATTGTTGAAATCAAATGAATCATTACTACTTTAGCGACTAGGCAAGTGTCCCCTTTTTATGTAACACGGTATTGAAACGGTTTAACTGAGCTTATGGTTTACACTTTGTACACACTTAGAAGCTGTTTTCATGTACAGTAAGTGCAGTATCTGCAGCTGTGGTTCTCAGCATTTTTACACCATAGCTTCTTTGGTTGTGATGAGCTTTCTGTGTCTATGCATTATGCAGAAGGTGAGCTGTACATTGAGGAATGAGCAACGAATGAATCATTTGTCCATTTGTATAGGTGAACTTTTTATTTATTAAGGGAAAACCCTTCAAATGCTATGAAACCACGTGCGCCTACATTTGTTCAGTAGATCAGACTTTCTCATCCTTTTCTCCCCACATAAGGTGCATGTAAATTTGGTGAGTTTGACTTGAAACACACCCTGGTTTAGAGACTGATGATGACGTTTGAGCCAGTTTGGTTTTAGTTTTTTCATTTGTACCTCAAACCATGAGAGTTGCATGTGTGGACACAATGAACCTCTGAGGAGAGGCCGTGTACAAAGGCTTTTATTACATTTCCTTAATAAAAGCAAGTTTATATTCATTGTTGGGACTATTTTATTTACATGTCAAATGTCTATACGTTTTTATGAAACCATGTTTGCATTTTCACGTTGACCATGTTCATGTTATAACTAAACTATGGATATTACCATTATCACCACACCGATCACTATTGTCATAGTGTTCATGGCTGTTATTAGGATTCATATTACAATTCACAGAATACCAAAGTATCAATGAACTGTCCCTAAGGGAGACAAAGAGAACCCAAATTAATGAATCCAACAAATGAAATATAAATATATATCTTATAGGCTGCTTATACACTTATTTATTTAAGAAAGCCAATCATTTGTATATACCTGAAACTTCCCAAAGTAGATGAGGTGAACCTTGTTTTCAGAATCTGCTGTCACCGCCTTGTGCAGTAATAAACGTTTCTGGTAACTTTGTGATCTACGTTGCAGCTTGGAGGAGTTTCAGTCCATCACTCAGAGCAGAACCACTTCAGTTCTGAGATGTTGGTGGGTTTCATCAAGTGAACTCCCCGCTGCAGGTGCTTCCACGACATTTCCATTAGATTAAGGTCTTTGACTTGACCATCTAGACTTTGTTCTGTTGAAGTACAACTTCGTGCTTGGGCTCATTGTCTAAGTGCATGACACAGTTTCTCATACTCATCTACATGTGTCTTATCATTTTCCTTTAGAACTTCCTTATATAATTTCAGAATTCACTGGTCTGCCAACCAGATGCAGCAAAACCTGCCCAAACAAGGACATTATCACCAGGTATCACGGACAGGATGAGGTTCTGATGCTGGAATGCAATGTCATTTTGTCTGCAGACATTCAGATTCAGAAAACTTTATTTGTCCCAAAAGGAAGGGCATGAATGTTTTCACTCTCCAAACTGTCCACGGAGGATATATATATATACATATATATATATATATATATATATATATATTGTAACATATTATATGAAGTAAATTAAAGGAATTACAGGATGTATAGTGAAGTAAATGTAAAAGGTAATAGGGATTATATATTATATATTCAGAGTATATGGGATAATAAAGTATAAATAATGAATAAAGTAAAATAAAATAAAAATAAGGGGCTTGGAAGCACGGCGTCCGGTGGGGAATCACTCAAATGCTGAGTGGAGGACGTGTGACGGGTCTTTGGGTTCTTTCCTGCTACGATTAGTGTCTGTTGGTCATGAACCTCTCATTTAAAGCAAATAATTGTGTGCCATGCACACTGTGGTTGCCCAGTGTTCTCCTAATGGTGGATTCATTAACATTAACATTAGTCAAAAGGACAGAGGCCTTTAGTTGCTGAGAAGTGGCCCAGGGTCTATCAAGGGTCTGGCCTTTGGGGTGATTATTAGTCGAACATGGATGTAGAGAGTAACAGTCATCTTAAATCTCCTTCATTTGTGTTCAGTCTGATGGTTTTGTAATCTTTACTACCCTGATGACAACCACTACTTTTCTGAGGTCTAGACCAAACATGGACCTGAATCCTAGTCTTATTACACTGATTAGAAACACTTCTGAACGGATGGAAGCTTGTAATCCGTTTAATCCTAGAGGTGCACTTACTTTTCCAACTCACTTTTCCTGAATAAATAAATGCACAAGTACAATATGAAAGCCAGGTCAAAGTTTCCACCAGCCAACCTAGACATTAATGGCCTTTGTGTTTGAGGAGAAGAAAAGAAAGAAAAGTAGTACACAATATCAAAGTGACACACTAGGAAAACTATTGTTTATTGGGTTTTGTTTCTTGCTTTTTTTTCTTTTTTTAAAAAAAGCTTACACTCATTGAGTACAGCAGATAAAATCTTCAAAAGTCATTTTCGAAACAGTTGTATTTTGAATACAGAGCGTCAGAATAGCTTTTGGGTGTGTGAGTTTTCTTTACAATTCTACATCTGAATCAAGGTCAAATGGACAATTTTATAAATTATGTAAAAACCTGATTAACACAAAAAGCAAAAAAGAACTGTGTGGGTCATCAAAAACAAAACAAAAAAGAACATGATGTGAATTTTAATGTTACCTCCTTTATTATTGTACACAATATACAAACTGGTCCTTTTTTATAATTTTTCTCACTTACACCTACTGTCTTACTCGGATTAAAAAGTATCTCATGAGGATATGAGGTAAGTGAGAACGGAAAGCAGGCTAACTCCAATAAAACAAGCAAATAGCAACATACAAAAAAGTACACATTTTCAATGATGAGATTACTGAATGTCCAGAAGCTACCAAAAGATCATTTCATACAATAACCACATTTCTAGTCAGAAGAATAATAACACTGTGATTATGGCAGCATGTTGTGCCCATTTCAAATAATGAAAAGAGAAACAAAATAAAAGAAGGGAAAATACACATTGCTCTGTCAGATAACTACAGCTAAAGACACTTGAGATGGGAGCTTACGATAAAACAAAACCAGGCAGAAATAAGAGTACGTCAGCAACATAGTACAGGTTGAGCTGCAGATGTCTCGCAGATAAAAGCACAGCCTCTCCAATTCTGCATCACGAGGATCAAAGAGAACGACAGGAAAAAAAACAACAAAACAAAAAAAAGTCAGACACTTGGCACGTGGCTGTTTAAAAGCTGTTTAGAGAGCAGCTGAATGCGCCTTACCTTCACTGATTAGTACACATTATCTGTGCTTGTCAGAGGATTTATGAGTGTGAATGTTAAGGGAAATGCTGAATTACTCAAGGACTGAACTGCTGACAACTAGTGAATCACTGGTTGTCAGAAACATCTGTTCATCTGTCACAGTGCAGAGAAAAGCCTTTAAGCATCTACGGCTAATTTGTTTTCACTGACTGATGAAGGGGTTTGATTCACAACAGGGCAGGATGACGTAGGGAACTCCAAATAATAACAGCGCTGCCTGATGTGGATGGAGTGAGCAGTATGGACTGGGATACAGCGGCTCTTTAAAACATCCAGGTGAAATGATAAAGTCAGAGCTGAAGAGCACAGCGTCAGACGGGGACAGATGATCTCAAATGAAAGAAGTCAAACAGTTACAGGATGAGGACTGACGTGCTAATTAAGTCACAAGCAAGTCCTCTGAGCTGGCTTCATCTGCTGCAACATCTCTGGGATTGGAGTGTTTAGCAACACATGACAGATAAAATGGAAAATAAAATGGAAATAGTTCGAAAGGGCAAATGAATTTAGTGCTGTCACATTGGGGACATTCTGAAAGAAAGACTGGCAAAGAAACGTGTGTGAATTCTCAACAAGCCAATTCATCCACTGAAAATGTGGACATGAACTAAGCACATACCCCTCTGCTTCAGGTGGTTGGAAACAGTAGTGAAGTAAAAAGACTGCAATTTACAAAGACTCCACACCTTTAAATATTAAAATATCAACTCTAAACAATACCAAGTAAACTCAGCTGTGATTTAGGCGTCACTCTGCATTTAAGGATATTGCTTTTTCTCTTCCTTCCCTCCACTGCTGTCCCTTTTTTCTTTCTTTTCAGACTTCTCTTTATCATGTCTGGACTCCTACAACCCAAGAAAAAAACAGAGGAGAATGAATTAAAACACATCTGCAGTAGTGGAATTATGAGTATGTGAATATGCATCAGTGATTTACATGTACATGTACTGGTCAAAATATGGAAACATGCTTTAATTGTAATAAAGCTCTTTAGTTGAGGGAGATTTAAATGAAGGTTCTGCGGTGGAGAGCTCAGCTGACCTTTTTGCCTCCAGAGGAGGTTCGCTCGGGTTTGACAGACTCTGCCTTCTCTTTACTGGAGGATTTGGATCTCTTGCTCTTCTCCTTTTCAGCCGACAGCGGGGAGTCACAGGAAGGACTTGTGCTCTTGCTGTTTTTGGAGTTATCTGGGAAAGAGGTATTTTGTTAGTTGAGATTTTTTTAAAAAAAAAAAAACTTAATGAAAGCTACTAAAAATCTGTTAGGTCAAAAAACTCGTACTGGTTCCATTCTCATCCTTTCTGCGTTTGGATTCTTGGCTCGTCTCGCGGTCATTTACGGTGTGATCCTAAAAGAGGAACAACGTGAGTTAGTGACGCTGACGTCAGGCTCATTCAATGACACGTGGTCGGGTTTAACAGCGACGACCACATCCCTTGTTGATTCTTCAAGTCCAACTGACAGGATTTCACAAGATAAATCTTTAAATTAGACAGAAAAAAAGGAGCAAAGAACGTGTCGGACACTGACTCTTTTCCTGTCTTTCCGATCTTTCTCTTCCTTCTTCTCTTTGGATCGGCCTTGTGTGTTCTCTGAATCTTTCTTCTCCAGCTCCCTCTCTCTGCTCTTGGACCGGGCAACTGAATTGTAGCTGATGTGGTGCTACAAAGAGAATTACACATGAAGGACAAAATACAAAAAAAAGAAAGCTTAATGCTGTCAGAAGTCAGAAGGATATCAATTGTTAATATCAGACTCCTACAACGTAAGTAGATAAAACCAACCAGAGAAACCAAAGGTGTGATGTTGATGCTTCTCTGTACAGACATCGTGAACCACTCATATTAAATAAACAGCGGAAGAGGAGAGAGCTTCACTTGGTAGTGGCCGTCACATGTATTGTGACAGACTAAATGAAATATAATCTACCGGCTTTGCACATGATGGTTAAAAAAATGGTCAGGAGCATGGGTTGTGGAAGATTACCATGTTTATCACTTCATCTTCCATTACAATGTTTACTTAGTGCGCTTGCTCCTATTTAGCATTCACACTCACTTGCCAGTTCATTAGGTACATTAATGAAAACAAATCCATTCTAATGTAACAGTCCTGCACTGGATCCTCCTCCATGACTGTTCTAATGTTCAGTTCATGTTGAAACAGCATCAAAAAGGTGGTAAACTGAACTGGATGATCATTGTGGAGGATGTCCTTTGTGATGCTGTTAAACTGGATTCAAGTGTTTGTTATTTAGTCCAGCCCAATGACTAAAATGAGGTCGTCAAAATGCGGCAGTACAACACATTCTCATTAGTATAAAATGAAAAGAAAGCTGAATCAACAGCTCTCTCTTTAGTGCAGGACTTTGCTTTTCCAGGTGTATCTAATGAACTGGGAAGAGAGTGTAAGTCACTAAACTGCTGACACACCGTCCGCTCTTTATCAAACAAGTTAAAGCATACAAATCCCTTTATTCATTGTCATTCACATGACAACACTTCATAAAGTAAAAATAATTGTTTCCATCTTTTTTTGTCTGCCGCACAACTTCCTACTTGTGTTGTCTACAATGATTCCTGTCATATGGTGACCAATTTCTGTATTCTTAAGGAATGAATTGTAGAAATAGGCTGATGAATGTTAAAACTGAAGCTGCAATAATATTTCTTATATTAATAATCATTCAAATAACTAACAAGTAGCATGTGTGGTTGTTTTGAGGGAATTGTGACCAGACTGCAGTCCTCCAAATGAAATATGGATCGTTGCATGAACAGGCGATTACAAAAATGTTGGCAACAACAAGGCGACCATGTGAGATGAAGAATGTCCCACTTCCGTTGCCTCGAAGTGGCAACAAGTATCGAAGAATGCAGCTATGGTGATTATCAGCTAAAAGTGATCATTTGAGACAATCACATGAGGTTCAGGTGAGCAGCTGAACGAAGAAACAGACAATTTAAGAGAAGGTAGCAAAGTGGGTTCAAACCTTGGATGTGGGCTCCTTGGGTTCGATGCTATTGTCCTGTAGGGATGAATGGAGATGACAGATGAGCTGGGAGGGGGTGGGGGATTGGGAGGAGGTTGTCAGACAGCAGTAGAGTTGGAAGAAAGGGTGGGGGGGTGGGGAGTCGGGCTGGCTGGACCAACAGCATACTTCTCCCTTGACCTCTGACCTTCAAGGACTAAGGCTTTGACAAGGTTATTACATAGAGGAGAGTTCATAGACTCAACATCTGGAATGTGAATATCTAAAATAGAAAAACCCTGAGCATATATGAAATCACTTCTAGTCTTTTTACTACAGACTACGGGCAGCATAATATAAAAGTCCTACAGCACAGCTGGTATCTCAATACATCTAAAGTGCAAGTGCTGTAAATAATGTGTACATGTATGCCTGTTAAAGACAGATCACTCAAAGCTTCTTATGTGCTTAACTACATCCCTACCTAAATAACTGTTGCTGTCACTTACAGTTCAGGAATGGATAAGACACATGGAGCCTATTTCTCTGGTGGAAGGGTAAAATAAAGACCTATCACAAGCTCCCAGTGGTTTGGGCAACGCTCCAGACGATTCAGGCTTCGCCCACTCTCTCTCCCACTCTCTCTCTCTTTGTAGGGACAGGCTTATATTCCTCTTCATTTTTGGCTGATTCAAAACGGCAAGATTCATTTTCTCTGTAGATCTCTGTTGCTGGTGGCTCTCGACGCTTGCCAGGAGGTAGTAGACTGTAGAAGCTGATGGCTGGTAGCTGGTAGCCGCAGGGGTAGTGTCGAAGGGGCACGCGTCACGTGATGAGAAGGCTGCATGCAGGCCATTTTGCCAAGCGTGGACTGAAGAGGGGCAGACGACTCCGCTGATTCAGAGAGACGATCCAACAGCAGGGCAGTGCGCTGGACACCATCCATCTCTGCACTGCATCCAGGGACGTTGACCGGAGGGCAAAATATCATCAGGAAAAAAAACTTCACAGCTCGCAAAAACGGGACCTCGGGCACCGCTTCAAGTAGTAAAACACTGCTCACGGTGGGAAAAAAAAAATCTCTGCCTTTGGAGAGCTTTTGATTTGGCAAGCCACTTCACTTCAGGTGATTATTATTCTCAAAAAGCAAAAAAAAAAAAAAAAAAAATCCACACAAAATATAGAAATGCTTCAAAAATGCTTTCTTTCTTCAAAAGGCACAATGACTGCTTTCATTTATATGAAAATAGGCAAATATTTCAATATGAAAATACTCAATATACACAATATTCTCTTGGCTAAGTCCTTGAGAGATTTCTCCCAATTCTGCAAAATATTATGCTGATGTCCATGGAATGCTTTCCAACTCCCATGGATATGGTTGGGATTTCCAGATGCCGTGCCTGCATGTACGACAACTCTCCTTGATGATCTTCAGAGCTGCTGGAATGTGCAACGGCAGGGAATGCTCCGGCAGATAGAGAAGAAACTGGCACAGCCTTCCTCAAGCCATACTAACCTTAACAGACGAGGAGTGGGACGGGGAAGAATGACAGTCGAGCTTTCGTCTTTTGTGATCTGTTAATAAAAAAGAGAGAAACTTGTGGTGATTTGTGCTGCATGTAACCTTCAAGGAAAGATAACATCTGTCCACCCGTAGGTGTTTGACAGAAATGTTCTAGGGAGTGATGACATATCTGTGCTAAATTTCCCCTTTTCTTAATTTAACATCATTTACAATCAATCAGAAAGGTTCCTTACCCCTCTCAGATTCAGCTGACTCAGATCTGGGAACTGGTGACTTGAGGGACCCGGCTACAGCATTCCTGTCGCCTTTCTCCTTGCTCTTGGACTCCTTGATGGCGTCGCGCTCTCTGGACGCTTCCACAGGCTCTCCATTTCCGGCTTTGGCCTTCTCGTCTTTGCTGCTCTTCTCCTCTGGCTTCGCTTTCTCCCTGTCTGCCTTGGGGGTCTTCTCCTTACCCTCGCGTGCCACCCGCTCCTCCTTCCCTGCTCTCTCGTCTCTCTGCTTCTCCCGACGATTCTCTGCCTTTGTCTCTGGAGTGCTGCCCGGTGTCTTTTCCTTTTTCTCTTTTTTCTCCTTCCCGCTCTTCTCTTTGTCGTCCCGCTCTTTAACAGCTTTGGTGCTGCGAAGGGAAACATTTTTTCCTTTCAGGATGATTCATAGAACGATTTTACTAATTGTTACAGTGTATTGTTTCCCCTCTAAGTTTCTGCAGGACATTGTTGAACACATTTTTTGCTTTGAGACATCATGGTGTCAGGAGGGCTTGGTCATTTTACCTGTTGAGAGCACCATTCCCGTTGCTGGTGGTCACTTTGGCTGCTGCACTGTTGGCTTTGTTCACTGGTTTTGTGGTCCCCTGAGATTTATCCTTCACCCGATCTACATAAAAACAGACCCAAGACAAACATTTTGAGCAATGATTCAGCATTAGCAGGTGCACTGATACGATTTAAGCTAAATCTAGTACAATATGATCCCTGGTTAATTACTATATAAACCCGTTCTGGGTCCACTCACCTCCATCCTCTGTCGTCCCCTCCTCAGTCTTGCTGGTGCTGGTGGCAGGCTTGCCTGTGCTACCGGGGCCGTTCTGCTGACTTGCTGGCGTGGCACTGCGTGCTGGCTGCTCCTTGTGATGAAACTCATTCTCAGGGACCATATGCACCTTCTGGCTTTTCAAGCGACCTGAATAACTGCAAGACGCATAAAGGGTTTGCAAAAGGAGAGGCAAGACCTCAAAAGAACTTGAGTGTCACACAGTGCACAGATTGTACTTTCAAAGAGAGGAAACCATGTAACTGAGCTTTATGAGCTTCAAGTACAAACCCCTGTATATAGACTAACACTAAACACAGGGATACAATTCACTGGGAAAAGAACTGATTCCCTTTAGAAATCCATCTGGACTTGCTATAAAGCCTTTGTAGTTAATTATAAATCTCTCATTTTACAGTAGATAAACATAATTCTTGAGAAACACTCAAATGCTCAATTAAAGCCAGCTGGAAAAAAACATCTCCAGTCTAGAACTACAAATATAAAGCAGTGACCATGTTGAAGGCTGTCAAAACCAACCAGTTTAACTATCCTTTTTCATCAAAATATCTGGCCTGGACCCACCACTTGTCACTCTTCTTCACAGACACTACAAATCTCTAACATCTCTATCATCTTCCCATGTTTTCATGTTATGATTTCAGTGGATTTTAACTGTATGCACCACACAGAGCTAAACAGCACACAATGCTGTGTTACCCCATTGCTAAGGCATAGAGGTCTGGCCTCTTATCCTTCTCCTCGAGGCAGATCTTGTGGACACGGCACTCCAGCGCTTGACCCAGGTTCAGGACCTTGGGGTAGCAGGGCAGGATCTTGGTGAGCACAATCAAAATGTTCCGGATGTGGGTATAATCTCCGGTTTCCAGGCAGTGAACTGAAGCCTGTTTGGAGGAGCAAAAGATGGACGAATGGAGGGATAAATACACACCTTCCACAGCTCTGACTGTCATTAGCCAGACATCATTTTTAGGAAGGATAAAAAGATAAAGAAGGGCAGCTTACTTTAGTCAGCATGTAGTGCCATTTATGCACCACATGCCTGAAGTTTTCATAATCTAGTTGATCTGCTTTGTTCCCTCCATCGAAGCCTGTGGCTCTGAAGATGGTCAGGAAGCCGGGATAATTGACACACTCCTGTGACCGCACAATAAGAAGAGACCGCATCAGAAAATGTTACAAGTAAATGAATGTTAAAGTGCAGAGTACAAGCAGAGGCTATAAACCTTCTCATAGGTTGCACGGTCGCTGTGCCAGCGGGTCACCGTCTCCAACATGCAGCAGAGGAAGCGTCCGTAGCGGTGAGACTCATTCTCCGTACAGCTGGCCACAGTGTAAATGATGGCAGAGAAAACCTGGAACGTCACACAATGTGGCTTTTACTTAAACGGCAAAGTATAATCTAGATATATATGGATTAAGTTTAAATAAAACAAAAGTCATACATTTTGCAAAGTGGAACATCAGTTTTTAAAGTGAATATCATAGAGATCTACTTAACTTGTTTATCAAACCATATTTAACAAAAATGCTCTTAATGGGCTACTTAGTAAACACCACCCTTTAATTTGATGGTGCACTTAAATGTTTGACACTGGTTATTTTAATGGATGCTGCTGCTTCTATTCTGCTGAGAGAGCTGAATTATAGCCTCCATTAGACTCCTTAATTAATCACATTATAAATGTTTATTACTTGAGCTCTAAGAAGACTGTTGTAAAAATGCAGTTTACTTACTATTAACATTCTATGCGTAGGAATCACTTACCCTATCGTAGCACAGCAGGGTGCAGAAGTTGGGCGTCTTCTGCTGGTGGACGAGCTCGACAAAGCGGGCACAGTACACAGCATCGATGGAGGAGAAGATGCAGCGGGGGAACAGACAGAGCTGCAGGAACTTTGTTATTGTCTCGTTTTTTGTGGATTCTGTAATCAAGAGTTTTAATTGTTGTTATAAGCGGGCAGATAAAATGGCACTTGATCAAGTGAATGACATTTACCCCAATAGCTTTGTTTGGATGTCCACAACATTCTTTACTACACTCTGTATAATAGCAGTCTTTCAAGGCTGCGTCTAACAAGAGTTAAAACTGAGCGGGACATGAACAAGAAGAGTTATGTGTCCAACTAAGTGTCTGCTATGTTACATAAATCATCTGCTTCTGAAAGCTTGTAGTTGCGGTTTGTTTATTTAGTTGTTTGAGTTGTTTTATTTATTTAGGAAGAACCAGACTCTTATGTTGTAAATGATGACAGAAGACAGTGCACAGGCTGACTCTGACACACTTCTTTGGGACACTTACTGGCTAATAACCAGTTGTCTTTCTCCAGTTTGAGGCGGTGTAAAACTCTTTGGACGTGCTCTAGCTGTTTCTTTTCCTCCTCCTGCAGCTTCTCCTGTAGGGCCGTGCAGCGTTCCTTCTCCTTCTTTTTCTTATTCAAGGGCTACATTGGAAAACAACCACAATAACCGTCACACCACAAATAGTTGAGTATAAAATGGAAAAGCTGTAAACACAGTTGTGTAGCAACAGCTGTCTGACAACTACTCACTATCTCAGGGTTATCCTCAATGGCCTTGATCTGGACCTTGAGCTTGTTGACCTCACGATCGTAAGCAGCATGCGGCACGGCCAAGTCATACATGGTCAGAGACCAGAAGGTGGCGTAGAACTGAGGCCGGAGATCATCCCACACCCTGGCTGGATGGAGAGACACCACAGCTTCGTGCACTGGTGTCATCACCTGCTCACAGGCTGCCACGTACTTGTGCACCTTCTGCTGTTGCCGGTTTCCTTTTTCTGTCTTCTTCAGCTCGTCATACTTTGACTGTGAGTAGAGAGAACATAGTTTAACAATTAAAAAAAAAATCCATACCACTTAGTGATTAACAGCTTGAAGCCTTTCTTTATTATAAAATGAAATGTTAGCCTTCGGAGTGTAAAATTGAAAGTAGTTCACTGACCAGAATCTGATGCGCATACATTGGTCGCGACAGGAAGAAAGCAGCATCATGTGGAGTGTGAAACTGGTTACAAAGGATGTCAATGGAGGGCACTCGCTTGATGTAGTCTTCTGTGCTGAGATTGGATGCTAGAAAACCACCAAACTGCACTAACGTGTCATGACACTGCAAAAAAGACAAAGAATTATCTTAGCAACAAAAATATACAGTTACTATAAATGTGGCAAATGCATGTAAGAGCATCCCATTGGTTACATTAGATCTAAATGTACTGTACGGGTACACATACCTGGTCGTAGAGGTGGCCAACAAGTTTAAGATGATTCTCTCCTCCCTCCAAGAAAACCACACCATTCCGTTGCTGTGCCATGAGGAGACACAGTGGCAGGGCTAGCTCATGGTCCAGCAGAGCATCCTTCAGACGCTGTGAAGACTTTTTAGTGTTCCTAATCTGGCCAAAGTAGCCACCCTGTGAACAGAATCACACTCATAACGACAGTGTACCAAAAGATGTGAAGCTCTAGTCCAATCATATGGATCTGGGCCATAGACTTTATAAAGAGGGACACAGGACTACCCAAGAGAGAAGCCAAAGCAAGTTGAACACCCCGTGCTGCAGTATATGTCATAAACTCCACCTCCTCTATCCTAGTGGATGGGATGTGGCCCAAACTAAAACACTAAAATACACACCAAATAATTTCTTCCCCAGGATGGATGAGTTTTGTTTTACTTAGTTATTTGATGCTATAGAAACAGGATGTGTCATAATTGTGACTATCGGTTGCCATGCCAATTTCTCTGTGAAGCGGACCCATGGGACCGTGAGAAAATTAAAAAATAAGTACTGCATATAACATTTCCTTGTAATTGGTGGATGTAGAGCAGAGTGCAGTATTAATTAGACAAAGGTCTAAGAGTCTGGAGGAAGTGTGGTTGGTTCATAGTTAGTGTGAGGCTCCACTCTCAGACTGTACTGATCAGGCTCTGGCTCCAAAGTTGCAAGATAGCACAGCCCATGTCCTCATAAAAATAGTGTCAGTTTGGCCAATGCAAGGAAGTGGGAAGACGTGGCCCAAATTTATATCTATGATTTGGCTCAAGAAACCGAATGAGGAAATTTCATCTGTTTGTGAGTCTACTGTATATACCTCAGCTTTGAGTTGCTCCCCTCCTGTCATGGCTTCTAATTGTTCTGAGGTCATCTCATCTGTGATCTCAATGCCAGCCATTTTCTGCACCACCTCTTTCAGGATCAGCAGGTCAAAACTGCAGAAAGAGGAGAGATGGATGAAGCAAAGCACATTGAAAAGGGTGACAAAGGTCACCTAATAACGCAAAAACAACCACATACTCTTCCCAACACATGTTTAAGCGAAACCAGAATCATCCATTAGCCATTGAATATATGTTTATCTACTTCAGCTCACTTTATATGGCACTAAAAAAAAATCACAATGGTCTCCAGCTGCTTTGCAGAGCTCAGAACCTTATGGTCAAAATGCTGGCTTGTTCTTATTTTTTTCCCTCCATAATCAGCAGATAATAAATGGTGCAGCGAGCTCATTGTTCACTACATATTTTATTTGTTTATTAAGATATTTTGAGGCTGACATTTTCAAAATATTGCCAATGGAAAAAATTATGGAGATGTTACTAAGCTTTGTGTATCTGAGATAGATTATTAAATACATTTGATCAGTGATATTCTAGGGAATGTTAATGTTGTGACTCAAGTGTGCGTAGACACAACATATTCCACAAAGTGACATCTTGTTTCCACAAAAATTGTCTGACACGACCTACCTCTTCCCTGCTTTTAGTTGGTTGGTGACGTACTGAAGAAGGCCAGCCAGCTCAATCGGATATTTCCTAAACACAGCTCCACACAGACTTGCCAGGCCTTGGTTGACGTGAAGAACAGGTGTATGTTAAGCACTCATTAAAACATCAAACAGCTTCTCTCCTCTTGCATGGTAATAAACGGATGTGATGAACTGTGAGGACACGTACTCTGAAGCCACGAGGAGATGGTGGTGTCGTCATGCTTCATCTTCTCTTTCTCTGGATTTGCCAGAGCCTCAATGATGCAATCTGGAGACAGAGTTAAGTGCAACAACAAAAAACGACAAACCCTTTAAATCCAGCCCACAGCCTCCAGTAAGACACATCTGTGTCTGCTGTTAGCTGACTGAACGAACAGTGAAAAGTGAAGGATACAGGCCAAGACATCATAGTTGAGGGATGTGAGGTATTTCAAAGAGTCCACCACTGGAACAATGAGGTTGTCGTACCACTGGATCTGAGACAGCATCTAACATAAAACAGGACAGTGGCAAGGACAGAATATTACCACCTCAGGAGGACACACTTTTACCTGATCTACCTGATAGTCATCATACCAGACTGATATATAGAGAAGGATTATGACTGTAAAGATGTAATTTCTCTGCCAACAATGTCTTAGACAGTTTTTATCAGGTGTATTTCAGTTTTACTTGGAAGCACGATTTCAAAGTAAGCCACTTCAAATGTACAATTCCTAGAATTAACCTAACTGGAAGGGAAGTCAATCCATTTAAAACGGAAGTAAAATTAAAAACAAATTAGATTGAACTACACTTACATAATCAAAGAGGATGGTGGGATTGCTATGGCTCAGCTTGCCAATCTGCCTTCCAGATTGTTTCACATTCTCTTTGGTCAGTCGCCTAGGGAAGGAAAAGGAGAAGCAGCACAAGGCAGGAACGAACAGATTAATGTTGCTAGAAGATATAAAGGAGGCTCTAAGCACAGATTGTCATTTCCGTAAGTCTCACAGCAGCTGGGAAATGCTTTAATGGTTGTCAGCTTCAGAAAAAAAGAAGTGCCATTGATTGTCTTCAAACACACAATAGCCGAACAAAACATTTACTTCTCCAGCAGAAAAACAACCATGTCCCCTTCTAAATCCTGGTGCTGTCTGATATGTCCATGTTAACTATAAATAAAACTGAATTCAATCTAGCTGGTAGAAACATGGAACTTTTATCCAGTATATAATATTCAGTAGATTTCTTGTCGCCACAGTGACATTTTGATTTCTTGTAGTACAGTAAGCATAGGTTTCTTAATTATGGTTGCATTTCACATAGAGAGATCCTGCTGTTGTACATTCAGGTTCACTGTCATTGCTTCCTGGGACACATAATGGAGCTGAGCCATCTTGAATAGCCCTGTGCTTTGCTTCCGGAACAAAATGTCTGTCACAATAAATGGTGATAGCCAAGACTCAACTTGAATGAAATGGAAACTAAATATCTGAAATAGGCACACACACAATGGAAAGACCATTACCTATAATGACCAGCAGTGACTTGATGTTTAGGTGGAAATATCACGCTGTGTTCTGCAAAGTGACTTACTTCATAATGTATTTGGCCCTTTCCACAGTCTGAGCTTTGACTTTAACCAACAACGGATGGCTGGAGTATGTCTCATTCTTCCATTGCCCATATAACCGGTACCTTAGGGAGCAGAGATTAAGAAAGGACAAAGAAAGGTTTAGCTATGTAGAAATCCAAACACTGGTGGAATTAGCAGAGAATTACACACAAACAGGCAACAAAAGGACAATGTACAATTTCTGTAAAAATACAAACTTTCAAAGCAACTTTAAGGGAAACGCTTTAACATAAAGCAGCTTACAAAGTGTGTAATTCAGAGCAGTCCAGAAAAAAAAGCTGCCACCTTATATTTATTCAGCTATCATTACAATGAGCACAGTTTGAAATTACAGGATGAGATTGCATCAACTGCATTATACGCTGTGAACATATACTACTGAAAATCACATAAGTGCACTTCTGTGCACAATTCAGTACAATGACACCTAAATAACCTGCACCTTTTTCCATTTAAAGTTTATATCCAAACCTTTCTTTAACAATGTCAAACCAGTTTAGTGTAGCATACAATGAAAATAATCCACAAAGTGCCACTAGCTTCACCAACCTTAGAAGTATTAGCTGTGACAAGCTGACAAAGAAAATTAAAGTTTAAAGAAAATCTTGGGCAATGTGGAGTGTCACTGCTCATCAGTGATATGTCAAAATGTCCAAACAAAGGCTATAAACAAAGAATTGTTGCACTGCTCAGGAGTGGAAATAGAAATAGGGTGTGTACAAACAAAGGATTCATTTACTGCACGATAACAATCACAGAATAGTCCACAGACCTCAGTTATATGGTGTATAATTCTCTTCAAGTAAACACTAAGACATCAGTTATACAACATCAGATGTAGTGAGTGATGTAAGTACGTGTCTCACCTGTGACGGTAGGGAAAGAGCTTGAAGAGACCCCACAGCTCCTCAGACATGCAAGCATTACACTCCATAAGAGAAAGCGAAGGGAGCAGCACCTGGTCTGCAATGCTCAGGAAACAACTTAACAATGTTTCCTGCAATGAACAAACATAAGTCAAACTAACTTACAGTACAATGAGATAAAAACACAGAGCCTTTACAGTAATGCAGATAACGCTATAATATACTATAATAGACAAACAAGTCTTATAGTCATCAAGACATCTAGTTTTATACATACCATCTTGTCTTTGACCTCAGGTCCACCATCACTTTGGTACTGAAAAGCAAAAGACACAAAACATGAGTCAAAATAATATTTATGTTGTGGTGTAGATGTAGTATTATAGATATAGATATTATAGATCGTATTATAGGTGGTTTTGCACCTCTTTCATGAAGCCCTTGCCCAAGCGCACAATCTTGGCAAAGAGGATAGGATCATGTGAAAGGTGGGGGCCCAGGTAACAGAGCATGCTGAATATGTTCCTGCGGAGGTCCTCAAAACTCTCAGCTGGGCAAAGGGCCCCTTTGTTCCTCAGTGGCTGCATAACACATCCCCTTGCCCCTTTTGGAACACCGGCTCTATGGTAAACAGAGTTGCATGTCAGATTTTTGTTTGGAATTTGTTACAAGACTTGACTGATCATTTTTAACTACACATCATGGGAAGTACGTGAGAAATCAGCACCTTCTATAAAGAGGCTCAATAGTCAGGTGTACAAGCTGGCAAAGCGCCAGTGCAATGGCCTTGTGAGAAGTAGCGTAGAAGGAAGGCATCTGGTCCATAATGCTCTGGGCATGGTGCCAATCTCCAATCCTAAGCAGCGCCTCCAACAGACCGAGCTTCTGGTTATCAGGTGGCTGTCAGAACAAAAAATAGAGCAGAAACTGATTAACGGAGAATAATTAAATATGCCAACCTTTAGGAACATCCAATAAGGCAGTTAGAGCAGAGCAGCTGCAAATAATAAGGACAGCTGCCATCAAGAAAAGCGATGGCTTTTTGAAACGGTTTCTTTCTGTAAACAAATAGGACAGAATGTTTTAATTTAGATTAGATGTGACATTGGTTTCTGTAGATTACTTACCCACTAATTTAATTAATCTGTTTATGTGATACGTAATAAGAAGACAAAGTGTGGACATTTCCATTATATCGCCTTAAGGTCTCTGATAAGACACCTGCTCTCATCATGTTCAGTCACGCATCATTTCTCAAGAAATGCACATAAAATATATTTGTCAACATTATGAAAGGACATGCTTCAATACCTTCTCGTTCTTCTCTTCTTCCTTCTCTTTGTCCTTTTCTTTGTCTTCATTCTTTTCTGAGGGCAACACAACCATAACCAGCTTCCGAGCAATCTGCTTGGCCTCTGAAATATCTCGTTTGTGTTCCTCTACGATGGTGACATCTTGTGGCATAAGCTGGAACGGCAGCAAGACCAGAGTCTTTGGTTAGAGCTTCTAGTGAATAGCTGTAGGTGTGCACTTCAAGTACTCCCTAATTCTGATTGATAGATGCAAAGATCCTGCATATTTAAACTGAATGTTCATCTTTTAACTAATGTGGTAATTAGCTGGACTTGCAGTTCCTTTACTTACATGTACATACAGATCTTCCAGCTCTATCAGGTTGTGGTGAAGCAGAGCAGCAGCAATGTGGTAAAGTGACTTGGGGGTTTCCTCATTGGGCTCCTGAAAAACGATAAATAAAAAAATAATAATAATACATTATCACAGAAAATAAAAGTGCTACATTAAATGTGAACAACATTAAATGTAGTAAATCTAATAGAATGACATTAAAGCACTATATACAGAAAATTGTACACAAGAAAGGCCTGTTATTCTATTCTAATGGACACATTGTTGCTGTCACTTTCTTGGATTACCGTTAATTGGTATTCTCACCTGATAGAATTTGAACTTAAAGCCCAGAATGTGGCAAAGGGTGAGCGGCTCACACATGTAGGACTTGATGAGGGACAGGAAGAACTCATCTTGGTCAGATCGACTCTCGTATACCTCCAAGATTATGTCCAAAACACGATTAGGGTCTAAGTTGAAGCATCCTGCAGGCAAAAGTTTGGGACGGCATTAGCACTAAATCATAACACAAGGATAACATCTTTTAAGAAAGAGTCACAAAGGGCAGATATTAGTGTGAAGATTCAAGATTCAGTTTTTTTTTTTTTACCTATGAGGGACTTGATGTTCTCCAGGACAAGGTGGCTGGTGATGTTGCCTGACAGGTCCTGGCCAAGCTCTGTGATTAGTTTGGCATAGCCCTCATTTTCCTCTCTTAGCAAGTTAAACTTCTGTTGCTTGTAACTGAAAAGGAAAGAAAACTGAGTAGGCCCAATGCACATTATTCCTTTCTGTATCTGGATCCCTACTGTGTACTCTACTTACAATAGTTTAGTCTTGATTTTTACAATCTTCTGATTAAACTGATGAGCTTGTTTTATAAGTCCGAGGGATTCTAGGGTTTCCGGATCCAACCTCTCTTTCAGGATGGCCTCTGGTACAAAAAACTGAAATACAAACCACAAGTAGTCCCTTTAATTTAGCACCATTGGATACAAGAATATGTTCATTCTTACAAATAACATCTCACTGTCAGGACATTTAATTAAAGAAGAAATATTGATCTTACCAAACATGCTCCCACCAACTGTGTGTAATGATCACGTTTGTTTTTTTCTTCCAGTGCACTGGTCTCTAAATCTGTAAAGAACAAATATATTAAAAACACAACGACAGTAAAATGATGTCACTTTAGCAATAACTACATGCTAATTAAATATATAGTTATAAAAAGAAAAATCACCTAGTATACTGAACACATCTGCTAAAATTGATGGCATATCATCTCGGAGTTCCTGCAAACAAAACAAACAGAAGAATTGGGTAAGGGGAGTAAAAACTATTGCTATCAAACTGGAAACTTCTGGCACAATGTAACTCCAATCACAACACTATTTGTCTCAAAAAAGTCTCGAATTACACTGTATATTATTGCACAGCTCAGACAAAATGACTGGATTTCTAAGACGATGTCTTTCAATATTTGAAAATATACTGCCTTTCTGTCATAGTGTTCAATATAATTGCCAATTAAACTATACTATACAAACAATGACATTTTAAGTATAATATGATATATTAGTGAAGTGAAACTTCTACTGTCATGCAGCAATACTGAATACTGAACAGGACATGATGGGAATGGAAAGGGTGAATAAAATGTTTGTCTCTGTCTTGACACATATATAAAGCATGCACACTGCTCTGTATATTATTTAAAACTAAAGCGAAACAACCCAACAAACAAAAACAGCACATATACCATCATGTCCCCAAGGACGCTGGCAACAAGATCCAACTTCAGGTTCCCCTGTACAACTTGCGAGCAGAGCTCGTACAAGGCAGCCTGCACATCTGTAGAGGTAAACAAATGAAACACATCACACTTTATCTGATTCTTCTAAAATGTAAACAGAACAGAAACAGAAAATTTCCAAAAGCTGACCTACACAAGACAAATAACATTTAGAACAATAATAATAGTAATAACAAAAGAATTCACCAACTTTAAGGAAAAAAATTGAGTAGGAGTAATGGAGTAATTAGCAACAACTTGCAATAGTGCAGTAGAATCGTGTCTGCATGGTGACAGACATTCACTCAAAGATGGAGCAAACTTTTCTAATCTTAAAAACCCTTTGTCAAAATCAGAAAATATCTCATACGGTCAGTTGTCAGATATTTATAGATTCTACGTGCGTGCTTGCTTGTGTGTGCGTGTGCCTGGACAACAGGATGAAGAATTGGACAATAAATGACCAAAGGGAAAGAATCAGACTAAGATGAAAAAGGATATTGATCTGAAGCACAAGAACATCACAAATGAGCTATTGACACAGCACAGCTTGACTGAATGCAGTTCACAAAATCTTAGAAAAAGATCTTAAAAAGAAAAGTGCTTTTGTCAAAGGAATCATGGATGTACTGCCTGTTCTTATGGTGTTAATTTACACTGTAATCAATATGTTTTTTTTGTTTTGTTTTTTTAACAAGGAGGATAATGTTCAGAAGAGGTTCCTTCCCAGGAAGGACAAGACTGATGTTAAGTTTATTCATTTCACTCTAGCACTGACAGGATGTTTAAGGTATTCATGTATCTGTTTTTTAACATCACCTAATTGCCAATAGAAATAACGGGTATAAAATTACACTAATGTATAAATATCAGATATCTTCATATGACTGATCCATAGAATTAAATATAGATGTCACAGCTTTCGCCAAAGTCTTTCTTTTATATTGTTTTAAATATGTATTAACCATTATAATCTAAATTTGGTACCTCATTTAAAAATCCTTCCCTTTCTTAAGTAGATGATTGCAAACTACTACAATCTTCAAGAAGTACACGTGTCAGTGTGTGTGATAGCTTAAAAGCTCACAGGCACAAAAAAAAAAACACAACGTTAACAGAAGTAAAGTCATACACAACTTACCTCTAACTTCACTTCCATGATCTGTTTTCTCTGTAAGATCTTTGCAGAGTTGTACACTATAAAGTTAACAGAAGATATCTGTTTAGTTAGACTACACAAGCATGACAATCAATAGCTATAAACAGCTTAATAAATGAATTACAATCAAGGAAAAGCAAAACATGCAGAATGTGTCCAAATATTTACACACAAAAATATTATATATGGATGATTTAACATTTAACGCTGCGCCAACACCTACTCTGTAAACAACATCTCAGATAAAATGAGAAGTTTAGATGAGAAACATACGTCTGAAAACATCAGAGGAAGCTTTCACCAGTGAGTGTGTCTAAGGTGATAAGTCACTGATCTCCAAAATGATAATTCAAGCAGACTTCAGGGAGTAGTAGTAACAAAGACAGACTGGCCATGTGGTTTGTTCCACCTTTCTGTCTTAGTCACACTACCTGACAGCCTCTGCAAACGTGCTCAATCGGCTTAGTGGTTGGTGATAACAACTTGCTACTTATGATGCTAGAGGCACTGTTAATACTTGTTAACAAGCTATGTCCATTGTGAGATACTCGACTGCATCAAGCAGACATTGTAGTTCATCTGGGCTTTAAGGTCAAATATGACAGGCTTACTCTCACATAATGAAGTAATGAGGTGGCCACCTCCATTTGCACTACTTCAATCAAACAAGTACAGCACTTAATCAACATAACACCCTGGCTGTCTGGCTGTGGTTACTACCAGTTGCGCTAGCACAAAAATTGACATCAGATACACAGCTCCACAATAGCTGCCCTTCAAAAGATATTGCTTGACAGAAAATATTAATTGTGCAATAAAAACAAAGAAATAGCTTAAATATTAGCACATGCCCTTTCATCTACTGCCTGTCGCAGATGTCACTACACAGGATGGCATCCCACTGTAAACCTACCCAGACATTCATTATTGTGCATAGAAGCATTTCTATTAATAGGAACATTTGAACAGTGACTAGTTACTGTCTGTTTCAACTGAAGTGCTACAAGCTATAGACTCAAGGTGGAAGAGTTTGGTTTGGTGCATCTTATTACAGGCCTTTCTTGAACACGCAAGGCCCAGAGCCACTAATGGCAGCCACTACTGTGGGTGAGCCTATTGTGTCTCCGCCTGTACGTGATGACTGTGTTCAAGAAAATTAGTAAAATTCTTATTCACGCAACGTTTTCACCTACAAAGACCACAGCCTCGGCCTATCCCGTTTCTCGATTTCCATGTGTTGTCAGTTTGCTATGTATTGTTGACGAAATCACTGGGAATTTACATTTGGTGATAACGTTGATTCTTGTTGTGGAGAATGGAAACTGTTAACAGCGAGCATACTCTTATGTATAAACATATGGAAAGCCCCAACCATTGCACATCAGTTTGATAACGTTACCTGTAGATAAGTGCGCAAACCCCTACATAAACTGAACACCAGCTAACCAAGTCTAACGTTAGCTGTTGCTACGTGTACAATGCGACTACAGTCTCTTTCCTGAGTATATTTAAGCGTCCAGAGCCGTTTTATTGACCCGTGTCAATAAATGTCAACAGTATTTTTAATGCTCCCATGCCTGGTTAACGTCATCTGTTTAACAAGAACAAAATAAACCCTGACATCTTCGCTAGCGTTAGCGCTAACTTGCTACTACGTTACGTTAGTCCCCTTGTTTCCCTCCATAAGCTTCTGTATTGTGGACGTTAAACAGACTTGAATAAATAGGTCTTTTTTTCTGAACAAATGGATATCGACTGGCAGCTGGAATTAACCTATGCCCCAAAGGCGGCTCCAAGTTTACAACAGACTTTGCCTAATAGCTAATACGACGTCGATGCAAGAGAAGGATAAGCTACATGCTAGCTAGCTAGCATAGCTCGGATAGGCATCGTGTTTACAAATTCACCCGGCTGCTAGCATGCAGCTAACGTTAGCTGACTAGCTATTGTTAAATTTGAGCATTTGAGACATCCGTTCCACAACTGCATTTACCATCGCGGAAAAGCCATACGACCTCCTATCTTTTAAACACCGGTGCTCATTAACGTCTATCTGCCCCTAAAACCGTCTTAGTAAGCTAACTGTGCCGCCTGTTAGCTACAACAAACACTGAAAGGTCGGCCCCAGATTTCAATGGTAGCAACGCCTTTTTCTAATTTTATTCTAAGGGGTAAACGACTTGAAAAGTAATGAAGCATTTGAGTCGAGCTGAAATTCATATGTACTCACAACTCGTGTTTTCCTGATTTTTCCCAATTTTTGATCCATTCACCAGGGAGGATGAGTGTAGCCATCTTCCATACACGCAGCCCGGATGTCTGGTTCATCAGGGTCAGATGTGGTGGTGGTTAGCCGCTGCTGCTAGCTCACTGTAGCATGTTAGGACAGAGAGGGCTGCCTTAACGCGGAACTCACTGTTCCAGGAGTGGGGATGTTGGCTTCGTGGGCATTCAGTGATATTTGTTCTAAGATTGAAAAATAACAACTAAACAAAGTAAGATGCCCATTTGGGAGAGCTACCGAAAATTAATATAGTATAGAACAATTGTGATTTATATTGCACTTCTGTTTCATCTAGACAAACCGGTTATCATTTCTCAGTACAATGTGTACTTAATATCATACTTAATATGTTTTGCTAGAGAACAAAAATAATAACAGTTATTAACATGGTTAGTTGCTTTTTTGTTATTTTATGATATTTGTAAGTATGGATTGACAGTTATTGAAATCATCACACAGTTGTAGAGGGTTTATTCTGTTCATGTTACATCTCCAGACATAAATACAAATATTAAAGGATGCAATGGGCACTTTGTAAGTAGAACAAAAACACAAATTTAATATACGCAAATACTTAAATATGTATAAACATACAGATGTATGCACATTTTCAGCAGTTCAATGCAAAACAGAAATGATCCCAAATGACTGATTGATGTAAAATTTACAGGCAACGCTAAAGAATTCTTTTTCTCATTTGCCTAACATGAATAGTCTGTATGTATGTGGTAATGTTTATGACCACTATGACCACGTGATCTATAGTTCATAATGACATTCTGAGAAAATTAGGGATTTGTTTCTAGCTACTATATGAATAGACCATCTTCCATAGAATCTAAATCTGCCAACCAGGCCAATACACAGAGGAAAGGAAATATTATAACAATCCATTGGAAAAACAAACTAAACAATGTACTATAAGTATACTTGCAAATTAGGTTAACATCAAAGAGATACATTCTGTTTCTTCCCTAAGATTTCACATAAAACAAAACAATGCAAATATAAAATGAGCACCGATTCACAATACATTACACATTTGTAATTGTATAGTATACATTTTTGATTCTATCATAGCTGACTAAAGAATGCTGCACCTCTGTAATTTAGAATAGGTTTATCAATCTTATACACGCAACAGTGCTAAACCAATTAAACAGGCTTTGTAAAAACTGGAAAAAAAAAATAGAACAAACAATACACATCTTTCTTATGTATTTTCAAATCCTTTCTTTTGTTAGATTTCAAACATAGCTGTGTTATAGGATATTATTAGATATTATACAGTGGGAAAAGATAGTCAATATATAGGAGAGATTACATGTTAAAGGTTGAGTCAAAATTGTATGTATGACACTGTGAATGTTTCCAATATTCAAAAATAATTTTAGTTGTGGCCATCGATTTGTCAAATTTACTACATTTGAGCGATGCATTACTTTTGCATCCATTCATTATAGAGGTTAAAACAAAATACAAAGAGATGGCCATTTCTATAGTAACACAACAATTTCCATTAAAAAGGATTATTTCAGAATCTATGTGAAATAACATGATTAGAAACCATTCATTTACATTTGATTGTCATTACAAAATATCTATAAATCAAAGTTATCTATAAGGTATAAAAGCAGAACAGATATTTCTAAAAAATACCATCACAAAGAAATCTGAGAATGCTGTATATAATTTGTGGCGAGGCCCTTGAACAGTATCACACTCCAGTTCACATTATACTTTACTGTGTACATATTTTGATATATGGCTACATGCCATGCCAAAATCTACAGTTTAAAAGTACAACAGGTGAACACAATATCATGGACACCTTTACAATATAATGTAGTAGCTGTGTAATAAATGCAGCCTTTATAAAGCCTTACCATGTTCAGTCCCTGTTTAGATTGTGCCAGAGAGGTGTTGATTTGCGCCTTTGATAATTTCATTAAATATGGCTGTAAAATTACCATTGAGTTGAATTAACACCTCTGTGACAAAGTGCAGTGTCATTATAGTGTTCGACGGCAACTGAACACTACAAGCATCATATAGGCAGAATTATTTTGTAATCATAATGCTATCTTCAGATGTTCATGACAGTGTGTTCACCTTTCCTGTATATTGGCCACTATTTATTTACATCAGACATTTTATGTCTACTGA
Organism: Mugil cephalus; assembly: GCF_022458985.1. Lineage (NCBI taxonomy): Eukaryota > Metazoa > Chordata > Actinopteri > Mugiliformes > Mugilidae > Mugil > Mugil cephalus. The sequence goes on from NC_061784.1 coordinate 3,196,456, forward strand.
ATGAAAAAGTTTAAAGGTATATATTAATTAATATAATTTGAATTTCGGCCTTTTATTGTCCCATCCCTTCACCATGCAAATGCAATGTCTTTACTGGAACTTTTTTTTTTTCTTAACCCAAACAGCTTCACACGCTGACCACAACAGGAGTAGCTTAGTGAAGGCTGACAGAAAGTTGTTTTTAGTGCAACTGAACAAAAACAGAAACACGTCTCCTGCAGCATGACAACAGTCCAGTGCGTGAAAATATGAGAATAAAATTCAAATTCAAACTCAAGCGCTTCCCCTAAGTTTTACCGAAGTGCTAAAGAGGCAAACATTGGTGTCTCACAAGTCATTTGTAGTAGTCCATTTCACTCCAGTCTGATTTTAACAGAGAACATCTTCCAGGGATTTTGGTGATACATTGTCCTGTATCCAGTTCATATTAGAACATTGACACATTGAGAACCTAAAGACACAAACAAATACATTAAACAAACATTTCTTAAAAAGAAGGAAAAAATTTTTAAGCAAATATTTAAGTTGGTATCATTCTTGATTTCCAGTTGACATGACAGGAAAATAGAAATTCAATTATTTCAACAACATGGACTTTGTAAAATCAGTGAATCCAAACAGACTATCACGGCTGTCTGCCAGGATGGAGAAGGATTTTAACATTTCAATTCTACATAACTATTTAATTCCCAAAAGATTGTTTCTGATGGATTTATTACTATGTTACAACTATGCAACTGGATATTTTATCATATGGATGTACAATACTGTTTCAAGACTGCAAGAACAGAGAGTTAATTTCAGGCCTGAAAAAACACGACAAGACAGAAATGCCATAAGAAGTGGAGGATTCTTACCGAATCATCCATAATTGAAGATGGATCAAAGTAGTCCGGCTTTAGTTCAGTTCTTTCTCTGCGGTTCTTTGAAGCCGGCTGAAAAGTAACAGCTCGGTCAGAATGTGAGAAAAATATGTGGAGTAAAATACACAAGCAAATACTGAGTTTACTCAAATGGGACATTATAGTCACTTTAACAGCAAATTCAAATAAATGGCACCATCACTTAAGTTAGCATTCGCAAAGACTGTATTTCAATAATCAAATCAACATGTGCTGGTTGTTTTTCTTTTTTTTGGAGGACTGGATCAAAACAGGACACTTTATGCTGATCATTAAACGTTTGTTGTGTTTATTATATATATTTCTATAAGGTGGTGTGTGTTGGCATGTAAGAAGACAGAATTCAGGTTAAAGTTTCTTAAATTACCAAATCGATGTCCATCGTGTCGAAGTCCATGCCCTCGTTGATGTCTTCCAAGCGGTCCTCTGATGACATCATCACATCCTCCACGATCGGCTCCTCGTCGTCCTCCATGAGTCCAGAGCCTCGACGACTGTGGAGTCAACAAAGGAAACATGTCACGAGATCACGCTTGTCAACCGTTAAACTGTCTCAACAATGCGACTCTCAAGACAAGTCCCATCTTACATTGCTTGCTGCATGTGGTTCCTCATCTTGGAATAGTGCATGCTGACCCGCTCCTGCTGCTGACGGGCCTCCACTTGTTGCCTCTGTGTCAGCATCCATGTAACCTGGGTGCTGTGAGATCAAGGTTCAGTAAACATGACTTTATAATGTGTCTCAGTTTAATAGAATACATAGATGTTTATAATGAGGTAAGGTCATTTAGAAAGGCATGTACTTGTAATCCATGGTGGCCTGGTGTTGATGGTGTGGTTGTTGCTGGGGGGGTACGGGCTGATGGGGATGCTGCTCTGCCGGCATGGTGAACGTGGTGGCGTAGCCGTCCTCTGGCCTCATCTTCTTTGGATCCCGCAGTACAGTGGAGGAGAGGTGGGGCGAATGCATCATTACTGGCGTCTGAACATTCTGCTCACGGTTCATCCACACTGCATCACTGCTGCTGCAGCTGTTCTCTTCTGCTGGAGTAAATCATTTATTACACCCTCTGAATTCTACCAAACCCATGCTGTCGCCACAGTATTGTGTGTGCCCTATTATTAATTATTAAAGTGGCAGGTTATGATGGCAATCAACATGAAAGCGTTTCTAGAGATTCCTAGGAGAATCTATAGCATGTCATGAACACTGTACCTAGTAAAATACGAGATATACCAACTCTTAACTCATACATATTTTCTGTCAATCACTGGGCAATGTCCCTCTTTTAAACGAAAAGAAAAACATATTGTTGGGAGTTCATGTGTTAAAGGGAAATAACCTAAGACTATGTATTTGTGAACTGGTAAAGTAATGTATTTAAATCTTAAGACAGAGTACACCAAAATACATGACATATAGGGTGTGCATTGATTGTCTAGTAGCATTGATGTCTCCAAACTGGCCAAAAGCTGTTTCAATGAACATGAACTCATTCAGATTAATTGGAACTAAACCTAAAGCAAATCTTCATCCTCCAAAGTGTGTCAAGGCCAGAATTGCTCACCTTCAGGCAATTTTCTTTTGCCAACAGCGGTCAGCTTGGACTTCTTGCTCCTGACAGTGGACCCTCGGCTGCTGATCCCGCTGATGACAGACATGGTGTCATCGTCCCCTCCAGCCTGCAGGGAATTCCTGTATGAAATGAGGGGCAGCCAGCAGTCCTCTCTCTGAAGGGCCATCTGAAATGTCATGAATCGCTCCAAGTACATGTGACTGTAGAAGTTAGAATGACAGTCAGTGTTAGAGCCTTTTAGTGCTTCATCAGGTTCATGCTCACATTGCACACTGTGCCTCAAACTTACACTGTCCTCTTGTCCTGTCGCATGAGTTTGCTAGAGAACTCGCTCAGGATGTCCAAAAATGCTAAATTAAGCGGTGGACTCCCTTCTCCTTGGGGACTAGGCTCCTTAAAAGCGAACTCAATCCCGTCCCTAAAACGAATACATCGGAAATAGTAAATGAATAACTGTAAAACTGATGCGAAGGAGGCTGGCTTTGCTCCAGACAGTTACTCACTTATGTAACATGGCAATAGCCTCTCTGGTCTTCATCTGATCCAGGCCAAATGTAAGTGAGAAGCGTCGGGCGAGCTCTTTGATGCCACAGAACGATGAAGACGAGCGGTCAAAATTAAAGCCGAGCTCATTCAACATCTCATTGAATAACTGCAAAAGAAATGCAGCATGAATGCAACCTTTGATAACAGAGACCCTTCAGATTAGAAGGCCATCAATGAGGGTGCTGTCTTACCTTCTGCAAACTCAATATGAGTGTCTTTGCACATTGTATTTTGTCGATTTGTCTGGTTTTACTCATTGTTTCCTTGATGATATCTCCATAATCGTTGTAATACTAAGAAGAAAGAGGAGAAATACAGTAAACCACACAGCAGGAATTCTTTCTAATCAGAATGTAAAAGGATTTAAACCTACCCTCATGTACTGTTTAAATATGTCTGCTCCAGTGTTCATTTCCACCACATTATAAATGATTAACTTGCAGTAGGCAGCGAGAAGGTTTCTTCGCTTGTGCAGAGCCTCGATTTTACTGGCTTCATCGTCTTGCTGCCCATCTGTTAATTTACAGATGAAGATTGAAATACAAACGTCACAACTAAACATCACAAGTCCCTGTTGTTTTTCTTTAAACGTAAGTGTAGTGGTTTAACACAAGACTGGAGGATTGACTCGAACCTGTACTGTTGTTGTCATCGTCCTGATCAATGAAAACATGATCCAAGATGAAGTTCAGCAGCTCAGCCTGCAAAGAAGAATCTGGCGTATAGACCAGAGACTCCAGCTGCTCCCGTCCTGAAGACATTATCTGGTGACTGAAGATCAGTAGCAGATCACACAATATGGTGAAGGCCTGGAATGAACACAACACATTCAGGAGAATACCCACCGACCAAAACTGCAGGTGTAATGAGGAAGGATGATGGAAAAAAGCAAAGGGTAAACCCGCATACCTGCTCCTTGACGGCGGTGTTGATGCTGTTTATGTAACGCTGACACATTAAGCAGAAAGCTCTCATTTGCTTTCTCAGGGTCACCATGTCACCCTGTAAGTAGAAGATATTCAGTTGGACAGCCCTTCATGTGAGAAAGTGACATTCAATTCACCTAGTTCACAGTTAGAGTTATCCAGGTATTGTCAGGTCAACAACTGATTGAGTCAGGATCATAGATGAATTCAGTCACACCTGAAGGAAAACGGGGCTCTTGATAGGAGACTGTGTTTTCCTAGACATGTTACTGGTGCATTTGTACCAAATCAAACTACATTTACCTGTTGTAACAATGTAATAAATGTCATAAGGTGGAGATTTTCTCAAGTCTAAGGTCAGAGAATATTTAGATCTGAGCAACTGAGCTCAGATGACCGCCCTCCAGGAGACAGCACACTTCAAACTGTGATAAGGTACGAACTAACAATGAATGAACTGATTCACTGAATTGTCTATCTGTATAGAACACACAGAGAAACATTTAATGAGTGTATTACAGTAAATGACCGGTACCTTTATTGAACTGCCATCTGAGACCTTCGCTAGATGCCACAGAATGATGTAATGTGTGCACTGCATTGCATGGACCACAATCTGAGGGGAAGAAAATCAAGGAGACCAGATGAGCCATGGTGTCCCACAGTGTCTGAACATGGACCACGTAACTCAGAGGGTTAAGTGGTACCTGAATACTGCAAAGCCACATACAGTATGCATGAAGAAGTTCAGCGATCAGACTGATCACTCCCCCTAAGTTTATTTTGAAACCCTGACTCTCTTATTTCTTTTTTTAAGCTTACAGAAGGACCTGCGTCCTGAGTTTTGTGCATGTATAGAAGAACACAGACCACAGATCTTCCAAGCAGCAAAGATGTGTCTGATCAAATCAATGTTAAATTGTAACGGCTACTTTGTGGTTATTTTTTTGTCAGATTTTCAATGGATGTTCTGCAAATAGAGGGTATGCACGTGACATCACAGGAAGTGAAGTCTCTGTGGTTACGGTCACTGTGGGAAAAAGTGACAGATGAGCGTAGAGATTAGCTGCATTGGTTTGAATTACAGGTTTTAACACCATCTTAAGTGTAAAACTAAATAAGAAAAATGGGGAAGGGCTGTTGTGCAACTGACTATACCAACAAATCTGAAAAGCAGTTGGAGATCTATTTTTGCAGGCTCCCAAAATTCAAAGAAAAGACAAGTAAACAACTGGAATCCAAGCAACGAAACCTGCTGTTTCATTTTAACATCCGGTCGAATGCTACAGTATTTTATGGCTAACATTACTTCTCACTAAAGCTCTTAGCGTTAGCATCTTTTATTTAGCTACATTTATCATAACTGAAATGAACTAAAACTAACTTAACCTAACTGAAACTGAGGCTAATCCACTTTTCCAAATACAAACACTTTTCCAGTACAAAACCATTGGAGTTGAAAGATCATACTTTAGTATAAGTATAGTATTTCCCAGCATTGAAATCAGGTCCATATAAATATCAGGATAACTGATTTCTTTCATCAATGCATACCCTCTATACAAGAAGGCATTGGAGTGTGTAATTTTCTCTTCTTTCTGCTCAGTTACATCCCGTCAGCAATTTTGTCCTGTACAGTGAAAACTGTACAAGCTAGAACAAACTTGATGTCCATGTAATAGCTGGATTCTTGAGGCATTTGTGGGATCTCACAGGATCATATGAAAATCCATCTAAACAGTCTTGAAGCCAAAAGCATGTACCTAAATCAAAGTGACTCAGACCAAAAAACATCGTATGAGGAGATACTGGAAACTCGCTTTAGATGTGATGACTAGTAGCAACTGAGAAGCTGAAATAAGCCTGTGATATGCTGAGGAGTCCCCCCCCCCCTTTCTCCTACTGCAGCCTGGTTTCCCAGTCACTTAAGAAAACATAAACACACTCGTTAATTATAATGTTGCAGATTTAAAGAAGACTATACTATTCTGGCTATAATACCTGTTCAGGCATGTCCCCGTTCTGTAGACCAGTGTTGAGTAGCCTGTAGTTGCTGGTGAAGAGATCCCACTTAGAGAGGTCATGTGCGCTGGAAGCAGAAAACAGATGAAACACAGATGAAGATCTTAGTACATAACATGCATTCTAGTAAACTGAGTGCATTTACATGCACAGCTTAATCAAGCTATGCTCAAAATTTGACTTTCTGAATGCGACCCTTGTCCCAGTTTACATGTAACTGTGAAAATCGTATAACTGATGGGAACATGCCCTCCTCCTCCACACTAGGTGGCGATATGTGTCTTTTCAGTAGAATTATACCATGTTAATACGGCCCCCTTTCCAGTTGGCCTATTACGACATATAATAAACAAGAGTCTTTCATGTGGCACACCGGCATTTCAAACAGCAACCAAATGTAAAATATTACATCTCATATGTAATGTGCGTGCTACTTATGATGGAGATAAGATGCGCACTATCCCTCAAGTGGTTCTTCTACTGACTCTGTTCACCTTCTTTTTCTGCGACCGGCGGTCATACGCCAGTGCAGCATTTGTGGTGCTCATGGTTAAAGTCCGATAAAGCCTATACATGTCAGAGAAAATCGATATCCGTTCGCATTATCTGGGTGTCTTAACCGGATAAGGAGAACTTTATGTACGCGTGATAAAAAAAATTATTGCCTTAATCTGACTTTAACTGGACAACGAGATAAAATCATCTTTTTTTCGTCACGTGCACGTAAATGTACTTATCGACATACATACATAACATTATGACCACCTTCCTAATACTGTGCCATCAGAGAATGTAATTTCCCTTTGTGTCTTTGTAAGGCTGCATCCTGCTGGATGCCTTTGCTATGGGGTGGGGGTGTCTGGTCTAGGTGGGTGGTACATGTCTAAGTAACATCCACATAAATACCAGGTCCCAAAGTTTCCCGGCAGAACATTAATATGTCAAGATGGTCAATGTTACTTACTTTTCCTATCAGTGGTTTTTATGTTGTGGCTGTTTATCTTACTAAAACCAAAACTTTACAGAAAGACTTAACAGTACAACAGGATATGAACTTTGTGTCGAAATCAAAAGCACAAACTGTTTTACTTGTGGAAAGCGCTGATCTTCTTCAGCGTAGATAGAACCTGGTAGGCATCATCCTCATCGGGTTCTTCACCCTGACAAACAACAGATCAACCCTGTGAAATCCTAGACATTGCCTCTTGCCCTCTTGGCACCTGTTAGCATGCATGAAAACTTTCCACACAAGGAAATAACCACTCACCTCCTGCAGGAAGTCCTCCAGGAGTCTGTTGAACTTGTCTACAAGCTCGTCAAGCAGCTGGGAGCGGGCGATGTCCACGCGGTTGAAGATGGTGAACTCCTCGTTGCAGAGGTAGTGGTAGGTGGTGGAGCAGGCCTCCAGCACCTCAGTGTCTGTGTGTTTATCCACAACTTCCCAGACTTGTCGCAACAAGGCATCCAAATGCTAAAATACCACAAGCAACATTGTTTCACTGATGTTGTATTAATTGTTCAGTTTAAATATAAAGCGGCGAAATAAAATTAAAAAATTAAAAAGTGACAAACCTTTTCTAACCGGCCAGTTGTGTAGATGTCAAGATCAAAGTACTTTGGTATTTGTAGCAAATTGGTGACCTTATCAATGTCAACACAGTACTATGAAATGAAAAGAAAGCAGTTGGGTTTAATGGTTAGGAATCAAATCTGTACAGTTTTCTGTAATGTCAAACACAAGTACTCACCTTTGCCAGTAATAGAGGTAACGCAACTGCAAACATCTCTGTGATCCGCGTCCGATCATCCAGCTGGGTTTTCTTCTCCTTTGCAGTCAAAACCTTTTCCACAAACAAGCAACCTCAACCTCATTAACAACATTTAAATATTCAAAGTTAATCCTCTCTATGGCAAACATGTCTACCCCACACTCACCCTCTTCCCGGTGCCCCTGCCTACGGGAGGGTGGCATTCACAAGCCTGCCGAATGGCACAGAGCATGATCTCAACAAGAGCCGTCTCTTGCCGATCAGTCAAGGCTAAAATTCACACAGAACGTTACTGATGATGTAACAAAAGTAAATAATCAATCAGATACAAAAAAAAAATAAAAAACACCAAAAAGTAGTTTGAGACGTACCCTCCTCTCCTGGCATGGGCTCATCCAGCAACAGACTGATCATAGTCTCCCAGTCCTTCAGCAGCTCTGACGCACACTCCCACAGGCTGTCCACCAAGTAGGCTCCATGTTCATGGAGCTGTGAAACATCAGATGTAAAATAAATGTAAATGAATATACTAAAAATGAACTGTTACGAGGCAGACTGACCATCTAGTACAAAAATAACATTTCATTATATAAACTATAACCTTATAGCCAAGATTTTGATTACGCATTGAACATCAAACTAGTATAAATATAGAAACAAAATCCATTTAAATAACTTAAACTAAGACTAAGGCGTTATAAAGATGAACACAAGGGGTACAGCAAAGGCCTGGTCACCTCGCTCTCCAAGAAGAAGAAGACGGTAGTCTTGATAAGGCTGCCATTGAGGCTCTGTCTGCCCCTCCTGGGTAATCCCTCATCCTCAGGACCTCGATGGCTGAAGAGCCTTCAATCAGCACAACAACAACAAAAACCTATTAATTCCAAGTAGCAATGACAGGTACGATAAAAACCTACAGTCATTTTGGAGAGGGGAGTGTCACACATCAGTAATTTTTGTCATTTCACTGATGCACTCAAGTGATTGTTGTGAATACAAACTGATTCCAACCGGTATCTTTTAGAATTCACCCTCCAAGCCAGAGGAGAAGTACAGCAGAGGAGTAAAGTGTAATATTTCTTTAATCCCTGCATTCCCTCCGAGTTTGAACTATTTCCCATTACAGCTGGACATCAAGGCATAACTTGACCTCAATGTAACCCGGAGGAATCAAAGAGTCTCTTGACGTGACAATTACTCCGCCACAACAACTCTCCATTGTTAATGAAGTAGTTACGGCAGCAATAAAACACTTGCTTCTTAAAGAGGAATTCTCCTGCTGAGACAGCGATGGGTCGGTGTGCTGAGTAAACCAGATGATAGACGCTCTCACAGTCCTCTGCCGTCAGAACCTCATCACTACTCCTGTTAGAAGAAACACAAACAGTCTTTGTGATGATGACCAGATCAATTCATGTGTGACGGACAAATAGGATTTAGAAGTACACTTGTTACTGATAGTTTGTGGTAATATATGGATCAGTAAGAAAATAAAGTCACTGTAATCAAAACATATAACGACATTGTTGTGTATTGAGGAGGTTACTCACTGTAGGACGAGGGTCAGAAGTTTTATAGCTTGCACTGCAACGTCATATTCTTTATCCAGAGTCATCGAAACAATGCGATCCTGTGAGAGAGACAAAGCGTATGTGTAAGATCTCCCTATTTTAGGTGTACTGAATAAGTGAAATATGACACCTGACCATATACAGTATTCAATTCAATTCAATTCAATTCAATAACAATACAAATTGTCTCAAGAGGTTTCACAAAAACCAGCCTGCAACCTCCAGAGCAGCCTGAGGGCGATCACGGCAAGGAAAAACTCCCTTTTAACAGGAAGAAACCTTGAGCAGAACCCAGTATCAGAAGTCATTACGGAATAATGAAGAGATTCAAATGTTGGCTCACCTTGAAGCGACTAGTAAAGAGCTCCAGACGAGCATTGAGCTCCCTGTTGTAGTACAGGCCTTGCAAGGCAGTCAGACACTTTAGCCGCACCTCCCCTTGCTGTAGTCACAAGACAAAAACATAAAATAAGAACTATATTTGAAATCTGGAACTCAGGTGTTACTTTGCCAGTATCCTGAATAAATTATTATGCAGAGGAAATGTGATGATATATGGTGCAGTGCGTCTTGTAGGGAATATCCTATTTTAGATTTCTAAGCATGTCTATCTACCCCATAGCAATGACTGTCCCTGATGGCAGCAGCCATCCCCAGCAGCAAAAACGCTTTAGGAACAACTCAAAAAAACTTGCAATTTTAGGGATACCTTTCTATTAATGGAGTTGGAGAGTGTTCTCCACAACACTGAGAAGTACAGGTGGATTCTTATCCTTCACACCATCAGAGAAACTTAAAACAAGGAGTCCTGCTGCAGATAGTATAGCCTGGTATAGTAGATGGAGCTGAGACTGCTTTAATCAGCAAAAGAATTGTAATATCTAACTTATTTCCTCATTAATGCATTATTAAAAAAATTAACCAATGCTTATGTTTCTTATATCATAACTATATTCTGAGACAGTTTCATCTCATCAAAGCAAGAATTCTGTTTAATTTGCTCATACACATTGCGCATCCTTTATGCTCACCTTGTCGTGCATTGTCCAGCCTACGTACTTCAAGTAGCTGTCGTTGAGGAAGGCGTCGCTGTACAGCTTCATCCACATGCCGATCTCCTCGATACAAATAGCGCGGATCTCAGCAATGGCATCACTATTGAACACAAGAGAAGTGATTCGGTTCCATCATTAGGTCAATAATATGTGTGTTCAGGACTATTAGAGGTTGTTTGATCTCAAACTAAAATCACACAAATGCATATTGGTGCTGACAACACTTTGACACTAGAGGGCGCCAAAGAGCCGTAAATAAAACACTGAAAGTCTTCTGATGATAAGGCTGAGGTGAGACTGGAGTGAAATCTTACAGACAGCAAGGATTCACGTACCGATATCTGTGAACAAACACTCCTTTGAAAATGGCGTTCATCATGTTTTCAATTTCATCTTGATTTTCTTGAAGCTGAAACATAAACACAAGATGACATCATTTCAATTATCCGCATGAAAAATAACAAGTCCTCTTCTGCCCCACTTGGTTGTCATTAGTTCATAGTTTTCTCAGCTGTGTGTTAGGAAGCCCACTGAAGAATAATGCCTTAATGCAGTGTTTTTGTATCCTGAATTAATTTCTTAAATACAATGGACCAGTGAGCAGGAGGGTTTAATGTGTGAATGAAGAGTCCAATGTTCACAAGAGGATTTTAATAGTTTTGGACATAAACTGGGAGATTTGTGGAAAAGGTTATATGAGGTTTTGGCTACACAAGTCATAATTAAGAAGCCCACATAAGATCCATATGTTGTTTAATTCCACAAACTAACAAGTTAGAGACAACATCTCCACCACAACGGCAACAACACAACACCGCAAGCTTACAGCTGCAAAAAAACACAAACTCTTAAAGGGCCGCATCCCAACAACAAAATGAATGAATTATGTCCCCTAACACCACACAAAACATAAATTAGTTGTTGGTTTTGGCCATTTCATCACAAGGGGCCTCATGCAAGAACACACTGCTGCTGTTTTCGTTCTGTTTATCCCAAACCGCTCTCTCTATTCTGAGATGTTGATCACACACATGTGCTCTAAATCAGGTTCAGCAGTCTCTTGACTTGGCGAGTTTGTGGTAAGTCTCTCCTTCCAGTCTGAGGAGTGCCTCTTTTCCGCGAGGAGGTGAGCTGTCAAATTTGATCTTCAGTATAACCGATATTTGCCATTTAAGGCGGACTGTTCCACGCCATTTGCAGGGATTTTCTTTCACAAAAAATGACGCCAACAAGTAAAAAGAAGAATTTTCCCCTGCAGGGCTCACAGTTCTGCTGTCAGAAATCTAATTTACTAGTGTCAGTGCAATCGTAATAGAGGGGCCCAAAACCAATTGAAAAATGAATAGCACACTTTCTTCGTCATCACAGAAATAAGAGAAAGATTTAACAGTTAAGACTCTCGGTAATGTCTTCCTGAAGCAAAGTGGTCCGTGACTAATGTGGCAGGCGTTCAAGGGGAAGAGACAGTCACTGAGACGTTGGATGGGAATATTATAGCCTACAGGAGGTGATGTTACACTGCCTACATAAAGGCAGCTGTCAGAGTGAGATTCTTTTTCACAACTGCTACTCTCTTGTGCCCTTAATTTACCAAGAAATACCATAATGATAAAGGTGATACGCCACACAGAACAACCTACAAATTACTGCAGATAAAGCTATTAACATTTCAGCTCAAATGGATTATTATTATTATTTATATATATGCATGTATATATTTAGATCTATTTTGCATGAATTTGTTGATTTAACAAGATATGCAATTTGTGGAACCGATATGCACATATACATCCAATATTAGACGAGAAATATTGAAATCCTTATTCTTTCAGGGTCGTACTTTGTTCTTCTCACCTCTTTGCGCTTCTGTAACAGGAGCTCCAGCCTATCATTGGCCCTTTTTGCAATGACCTTGTTCCTCTCCGCCTCGTACTGCCTCTGTGTGTTGTCCATATTGATGCTCAGGTTCAGAGCGACGTTCACCAAGGCTGTCATCAACTTCATGGCTTGGAAAGAAATCACAGTTGAGATAAATGCCCGTAGGAACAACAGGAAGTGTGCACATAGACACGAACGCCGGACTGACCTGCTAGTGTGCTTGTATGTCTAAACGCCCTGACCTGTGAGTCAGACAGGCCGGTGAGCAGTGAGATGACCGTGTCCATCATGTACTCATCATAAATGATGCTGTACTGGCACTGTCGCACCAGAACCCCAATGAAGTCACAGAAGCTTATCCTGAATTTCTTCCACTGTGGTCCCGAGAGAGTTAACGGATAGTCACCGCTGTCCTGTTAGATGAGAGATAATCAGATTCAGGCCATTTGTTTGATATTATTGATTTAAATGTCACAATAGAAACAACTCCCAGTCTGGTATCTGGTAGCTGCACATATTTAATGTTAGATGTATCCCTTATTTAAAGGTTTATTAAAATGAATGGTAAAACATAGCCTGCGTCACCTCATCAAACTCCTCTGTCATTTTTCGGATGATTTCGGAGTTCTGCATATTTCTGAACATCTCTCCACTCACGGCTCCTGCGTGAAGAAACACACACAAAAGCAGCGATGCATTGACTTGTTTTTAGGCGCCTGGTCGCATACGTATTTAGACGCATCATGTGAGGTGGCTACCTTTACAGCCAGAGCACTGAATGAAGAAGTTGATTAAGTCCAAGAGAGCAACGTCCCTGTCATGCTTGTATGCCTCGATCCAGTCATCGACAACAGACTACAGTGCAAAAAAATTAAAAAATGCACAATTTTATTAACAAATCAAGCTCAAATGCAAGTGTCACTTGTCCAAAACATGCCACCCACATATACCAAAGCAGTCGAAATATTAGCACTTAAGAAGAAAGCACCAAAGCAGACTGTGCACCCACCTGTGTGGCACTCTTCCCCATTTTAACCACCTCAAAGAGGGTCATGTTTTGCGTCCCGTTCTCCTCCCGATGGCCATTCACCCAGCCGAGACCAGTACCTCTCCCTGCTCCCGCGCCTTTGGCCTTTTCTCCCAGTGCCTTCTTCCCTCTCTTGGCTGCCTGTTGAAGACAAAGATGTTCAATCCAAGTGTTTTATTCTAAGTGTAAGAACAGCACACGTGTGTTTAATGATCTGGACTGAGCACCTCATCTGATCCCTGGAAATAAAAGTCTGGAAATCACATCGCACACATTTGATGCTGATAGTGATGCAGCATTAACTTATTTTTCTGAACAAATATAGCTGCTGTGATATTATGCAGCAAAGGTGTTTCACTGTGTGTGCGGGGGCACTGAGAGCCCATGAACAGGTTTAGAAGAAGACAAACATACCATCCCCTTTCCTGTCTTTGCATGTTTGCCATCAGGATCCTCAAGGTCAGTATCTGAAGACAACTGGGATTCTGCCTCTCTGTGCAGAAAATGTCAAGTCATTAACCACTGAACAGAATCCAAACAGAATCACATGATGCTGTACATATATGAAAAACAAATACAACATTTAAAGGCGTGTTTAATTTGATCTAACACATCTCTGTGCTTACGGAGGAAACTGAAACTCTGTGTGCAAATCCTGGGCTGCTAGCATTTCTTTAACATTTTCTGGATCTTCTTGAGTTGTTGCTGTCACTGCTTTGGACCCCGAAAAAGGAGGTATGTCTTCACCAAAAACCTGAAAGACAAAACATATCAGAGATATCTGAGCAGCTACACTGGCTCCAGTATATCAAGTAGAAATCCCAGACAATCATCAATCTGACCCAGAGCTCAGATGAAGGAACGTCTTAATTTCTATTGTTAGAAAGAGCACACCAGGCCATAGTACTCTATTTACAGCTGGAGATACGTATTGTCTGCATAAGACATGCTATAATAACACAATAGACACAGTGGGATCGCATATCAGTTACTTCATCATGATCAGTAGTCTTTCATAGCAACCTGAATGGTCACACACATGTATCTGTTCCTGCTCACTGATGTAAGCCATTCACAGGATGTAGCCGTGCGGAACCATTCCTTCACTTGACCTGGGATGTAGCCAACAAGCTAAGTTGAGTATTGAGATGACTAAATTGTAGACACGACTGGGATTTCAAGAATATATTAAAACGAGAGGTACAAAGCAATTCCACCATCCTGGTAAAACCCCACTCAAACATCTCGGTGGTTTTTATGAGTACTAGTATTCGAGGTTCAATTTTATTTACGTAGAATCAGTACATTTTCTCCAGAGACAGCATGACGGCGATAGTGTTTAAAAAAAAAAAAAAAAAAACTCCCCTCGAACAGCTAAAAAACTTTGAGCAGAACTCAGTTCTGCGTAAGGCCAGCCAGGCTGACATAGAGAAGATAGAGATAAACATCCATCTGTCATAGATACATACATCTGTCTAAAGCAAACATGTAAAATCTGATGATGGTACAAATAGGGAGTAGAGAGACGGGTGAGAGAGAGAGAGAAGGTCATATGGCAGTTAACATGTTATACGGCAGTAGCACACAAAAGCATGAGTACTAATTAATATGACATTAGATAAGGAAGTAGATGATAGGAGCTCTGTGCAAGAGAAGAAATTTGAAAGCAGGTGTTATCACTGAGATGAAACCCAATGATAACAGTAGTAACAGGTTTCAACCAGAAACTATTCAAATGGAGTTTCTGCTGAGTAACAGAAACACTGTGAAAGCAAAGCAGAACTGGTCTATATGAAAAGATGAACTAAGCTGGAATCAACTGAGGGCAGCACCGAAAATGTGTCTCTCTTGGTCACCTTTTTCTACTCCGTGAATTCAGTGATATCAATGAAGTTGGGGGGAAACTGTTTCTGGCAGGAAAAGCAACTAGGTGCTGTTTAAAAAAAGCTCTATCTTATCACATGATTTTATTGACTGATTCCCCCTAAACAAACAATTAGATAATGCTCACAAACACAAAGCCTGACAATTTGATGGTGGCTGCATTTATCTGCTTCAGTTTCATGGTCCTGGTTTGATTCTCTGGCAGACGTGGTTTAATGGGACACATCTGAATACAGCAGCAGAGCTTTTGGTAATGTTATCGGTGAAGCTTTTTCTGCTACGTCAAATGTTAGCTGTGATAATGCATTTAGCCTTAGAGTCAGAGACTCTAAGTCAATTATCAGTCAAATATATCCTTCATGTTTTGGTTCTGGTTTCTCAAATGCCAAGATTTATTCCTTTTCTGTGCTTTGCGCAGATGGCCCAACTTACACACACACTCAATTAGCTGATTGATATCGACTGCTTAACTTTTAATCACACGTCTTGTTCTGAGCTGTCCTCCACAGCCAAGTTTTAGTTACAGCTTTAGAGGGGGTGCTTTCCCCAGTCACTGCTCTGACTCACTTCCATTTTCCATTCTCCATTTTGCAATTTCACAGTCTGAGACCTCACACACTGTGCTTTTATCTGGAACTGCGGAGATAATTTCAAGCTTGTTTTTGAATCCCAGGCTGCACAGTCGGAAACATATTTTAGTACCATTTCAGTCATGCTTTGATTTCACAAAATTCCGTTTGGCTTTGTATGATAAGTATATTAGAGCCCAGTGATAACGTAATTCAGACACTAAATTATGACTAACAAGATCATTAATGTCAGTTTCGCAGGAGGAGCAGTTCAGGCCATTCAAAGTTTAGTACCTAAATCTGCATGATCACAATCATGAAAGTTGACTGATCACATAAAATTACAAGCTCTTATAACATCGCTCATTAAACTGATGGGTTTAAGCACGGACGTTAGAAACAAATAACTGGAACCCAAGAAAACTGACAGCTTTGATGCCAAAACATTGTCCGTACAGTGACACTGACTGACTGTATATAAAGAGGTGGTCGTGCAAATACAAATGACGCACATTTTACTTGAAGGACTGAGAGCACTGAGTGGCTGGGTGGGTAGCAAAAATTCATGAACTTGCTATTCTTAGATCACACCTATTGTTCTTTGGTTCATAAGTAAGTTTTACAATAGAAACCATGTTGATTACCACACTCAGACAGGTTATAGGTCTTATTCCTCTTTAAATGACAGACCTGTCAGACCCACTGACCTTTTGACTCAAACGTGAGCACAAGATGCTGTTTTGAAAAGCTAACGATGGCCTTTTACCATTTGCCACTGTGGTGATTTATCAGAACACTAAGAAACTGTTAATAAGTACACATCTAATCTATGAGATATTTGTATAGTTGAATAAAAGTATAATCAATTTAGTAATGTACACGTAATATACACAATGTTTAAGGTTAATTTGGAAATCAGTAACATAAATGTTACCGGTTCAGTGCACAGTGTTTTTTGTTTGTTTGTTTGTTTTTTGCAGTAATAATTAAATAATACAAAAATAATAATAAGATAATAAAAAGGTTTCATGCACTCACTGTTGTGTGGGGCTGTGGTTCATTTTAGAAAATGTTTCATGTGTTGGTACGGTATATATTATTAAACCATGATACAACTTTCTGAATGTGACTCTGACTTAATTATGGTTTTATGTAATGTGTGTATCTGTGTATGCAAGTCATTTAATTTAAAGTATGCAGAGGTTAGTGCTTCATCACTTTTTCAGTAACTTCACGTTACAACAGACAGATTCAGACAGTAGAGATTACTGCGGGGACGTGTTGGGTTGGGACAACTGACTGACTCACTGTAAGTGAAAAATCCCACGCTTCAACGCGCACCACAAACACACCATCGGTGTTGTCGTTTTCTACAGGCAAGGGGCCTGACTTCAGACTCCCAGCACCATAAATGGTCAAACATAATGGGTTGGAGCACTTTAATATAACTTTTAACTCACTTTTGACGACGAATAATGTTACATTATCGGAAGTTTATTTATGGCAGGGCGGTGTGGTAGTTAAATCTAATGTCATATGTAACCTGTAAGAAGTTTATCACAGAACAACAGTGACACGCGCAGTTGTAAACTTCCGAGCTACAAACACATGTACAGATGTTGAGGCTGCGACTCCTGTCCGCTCTCATCTCATCTCCTCCTCCTGACGTCCAGTCTCTGCTACGACGGCCAAGCCACTCTGGCTAATTCCAGCTAATCTCTCTGATATGTCATGGTAGCGAAGTCACTTGCGCTCTATCGAGTTAAATACCTTTAGATCCTCTCCTCGGGCGATTGATTAGTGCCGACTTACGGATTCACTTCAGTATTTTGATACAATTTCACCATCACATCAGATGCCAGCTTAGCTAGCAAGGCAGCTAGCAATATCTGGCTAACAAGATCCCCAGCATACTTAACACCAGCTGGAGGCAAAGCGCCACTATAAATCGCGTTGATTTTCATATATTCTGATAAAATCGTCGCTCTGTGTTGATGGCACGTGGTGACTAATTTCAAGTGCTCGCCCAGCTAACTGGTACAACGGCATCAATGACAAACTCCCTGGACGTTCACGTTAGCTATCCGCCATTTTACAACTTACCTCGGTTTAATTCAAAGATGGACTGAAAACAAATAATCCAAACGTTGTGGACTTTGAACAGGGGAGGCTTTCGTCAGTTGTCTGCACTAACTGTCATTTCCCAAATCTCAAAAATTATCGTTTTATTAGCTAGCTAACGCTAAGAAGCTCCTTGGTGGCTAATGTAGCAAGGTGCAGTGTATATTGTCGCTGTTATGCATGCAGCACACACACCACCTGTCGGCGGCACCGAGTACTGCTGCTCAGAGGGGCCATATCCTGTCAGTCAGTGCTCTCAAACCTTTGACTTGTCTCCCGTCACCTCAGCATGACTGACATTTATGGAGTCAAAGTGTTGTAAAATATCAACATTGACCCAAGTCTAAAATGTATTTGCGTGACTCTGTAAGTTAAGAAGCAGTCCTTTCCAACTCCCTAGGTTACATATAACACATAGATGAATGTAAAATGTTTTAAATCACAGAAAATGAAGCGCAGCATGGCGCTAACTTCGGATACTCCCAAAACCTAGAAAATCTGATTCATTTGTGATCACTAATCATTTTAACACACAACTTGACTCTCTGTCTTTCAATCTGAGCAAGCAAATTGTGCATTTATATAAAATAAACAGGACTCCTCACTTATTTTATTTTTATTTTTTGTTAAGTGTACCACACCCTGGCTAAATGGAAGTTTTCTTATGGACTTATCCAATCTGCCTATTTTTCTTTTACAGTTTTATGTCTCTGCACTCACAATGTAATGCAGACATCCAATTCATTATATTAAACAAGCATTACTGGTAGCTTGCAATATCAATATAAATAGCCAGTATAAATAAAATAATGATTTTAGAGGCCAAATTCATGTTCAGACATGTAGATGGATAAAGGGAGTTGCTACTGTAACAACAAATAGATTGGAAGCTTTCTACACTGTAAAGTACAACCATTTAGCAAACTGTCTGCAAGCCTATGTCCCTGCTTCTCCGTGAACAAAAATGTGATGTATGTTCGATAACAAAGTGAAAAGATTTTTTTTAGTCCATATTGTGTCCTCTGTTTCTCGATGTGGTTTGTAGAAACATTCAGTGGCTACAGTATTGATCTTGGGCTGCAGAAAGCATTAATGTTACAGGGCTTTATATTAAGCCATAATCAAGAATATATCATAAAGAGTTTTGGTCATAAAATCAGTGCCAGTATACAATACCAGACCTTAATGGAAAAATGATTAAATATTAAAATTATGCAAGGGAAATGACAGTTCACATTGTTGGCTCTTTATGGCTACGTTTCTTTTAGTGTTTGTTGGGAATATGAGTGTGCTATCAAGGCATTTTGATGCTGTTGTGATTATGCCACACATCACAGACTTCATATCAATGCAGCTATTGATGTGTGTATTAATCACACTGGTACGAATTAAAACATTACGGTTTTATGACACTCATGTCACTACTGTTATTTGACTGTAGGAGTCACTAAATTCTTTAAAGCATTACTTCAGTAATTGTATTATGGATTACATTTTGTGAAAACTCTTGAAACAAACTATAAACTAGACTAATATACAAGTGTACTAGTTAGATAACGTGGCCTAACATACCTTAGCTAGGCTAGGTTTTCTCCCATAGTTGATGAATCTTGCCTCTCAGGTCTAAATGAAACACTTTACACGTTTGACAGCTTTGACATTTTATTGTTCCATTAATCATATCTTACAGGTTTTGTAAGCGGTACCAACTTGAAAAGCCACCAACTGTTAGTAATTATGACTACATCTAGAATCCATGTATATCATATCTTGTACTTTTACATCAAAATGTACGTATATAGGATGATCCATTCAAAGCCATATCTTCACAGGGGAGTGGAAGACGTGATGGAAACAGATGTGATGCAGTGTAGTGTCGCAGGAAAAACTCAAGTCACGAATGGAAAGGAGAGAAAAGTCTATAGTTCTGGCGAGCCGTGCTTGTGTAGGGGTTGAATTTTCTGCCAGCGAGGCTTCAGCTACATGAACTCACTGAGGAAGCTATTTACTGTCCCTTCAGGTGTCTCCTCCAGGGGCTGACCCAGACAAAAGGAAGGCACCACGAGGAGATCGGGATCCTTGATCTCGACTTCCACGTCGATGTTGCTGTGACACAAAGCGGTACAAAAAATTCATGGAGATTCCTCAAGGGCTTGTTCATAGAAACTGTCCATGCTTTATTGTTTATCAAACACATGGAAATCAAAATTGTGTCTGTTCAAAGCACTGGAAAAAAATATCACTAACCTGATAATTAAGGATGCAGACTCAGTGAAGTAAAGGGCGGCCACAGGCAAACATCTCATGGTAACGGACATGGAGTAATGGCCTGAAAAGGAGGACGGAATACGTTCAAGTTATGTCACCACAACTATACAACGGAGTAACCAAAGTGGCGCGTGTATTATTTTTATAGCATCTGTCCCACCTTTTTTGTCAGGCAGTGATCCTGTCCAGACGCTGACTTTTAATCCCTCCCCTTCAATGGATGAGCTCCCAGAGTGAAGTGTAGACAAAAATGTGGCATCATCGGGAATATCCAGAGGGTGCATGTTGCAGTGCAGTGTTTTTTTCTCACAGCTCTGGTTTTTGCTGTCAATCTCATACAGTATCCCCTGTTGGACAAAGATATACATTCATCGTACATTGTCAGGGAAGGGAAGCGCTCCAACTGTTGTCTTAAAGGAAGATATCAGTTACCTCTTCAAAAAACATTAGCAGATCCAAACCTAGCGAACCGTTTGAAGGATGGCTCTCGTTTGACCTGAACCGTAGTTTCTTGCCCATTGAATCGTAGGTGAATGCACCATACGCTTTCACGTCCCCCTTAAAGGACACCTGGATTCATTCAAAGGCATACATCCAGGGAGAGAGAGAGAGTTAATGCTGGTTTTCAAAAAAGGGGGGAAAAAAAGAAATGTTCAGAGAAATAATAAATTTTAAGAAAAGACTCACCACGCTCATGAACCCTGTCATGTTGGGAGAATCTGAAAGACAACAGGTCGGTTAAATATATATTCTATAAACGCAAAGGAGATTGTAAACACAAAGAGACGTAAGACATCAAAATAATGGATCACTACAAAATCTTACGACAAGGCTGATGGTGATCTGCATGGGCGGTGGCAGTCAAGCACATGAAAACGAATAGCGTAACAGCGGCATACATTTTCCTGGTCCAGAGGGAGTCACAAAAAGGATGTTAGAGATGGCAAGACAACAACCATAAGCGCATCTAGCCTTCACGGAACTGACAGTCGCTTTTATAGGACTAGTGTCTGGCACAGACAACTATTCCTCTGTAAAAGGACCCATTATGGTGACACCCCCAGATCCCCGAATCCAAGCTGTCCAAACATAGTTAGCCCCTACCTCAGCTGGTGGTGACCCAATGTTTTCTGCTAGTGTCTTTTGGTTTATGATTGTGTAACTGTCCTCATTTGGTTTCAATCACAGCTCAGATTAGAGGCATTTCTCAATAAAACAGGATATTGTACAATCATGATAACATCTTCCCATTTACAGTGCTGATGTGGTTAAGTAGAGTATGTAGTACAGTGCAGTATCACGTAGTGTATGGAGGCCTATAGTTACGTTTTGGGGTGAGGATGGGATGAGACTGTGTCTCAGGAACTGAAACCTCTTGTTTACCACTGACTCTGTTCCACAATCACAGTGGACTCTCATCTGAGCCAAAAATACTTCCTTCTTGTATCTGGGAAGCAATGGATCTCTGCAGATGGTTGAAAGTGATAATAAAAAGTGATAATAAATTCACAAGTTTATAATGACATGATAAAGATTGGATCACATTTATTGTCAGTTTCTGAATAAAATTATTTCAAGAGTGTAATCTAATCAAGTATCTGACAAGAGTCTTTCAGAGTGTGCCATTTAACTTAACGTAAACTGAGTGTAAACATAACATTAATCTGCATATTAAAAATACTGTGAAACCTTTACATGGGTTTATCCATTTTTTTCAAAAGCAGTTTTGTCAATTAATATGTTTAATGAAATGCCATTAAGTAATGTTGAGATTTAGAACTGAAATCTTGCTGAAATTCTTATTGTGTTTGTTATATGTTACCAGCTATTGTTCTTTCAAGTTACTACATAGCCCTGTACTCAAATGACTCACATAGGAAGGAAATGCATAACAAACAAGGTTATAATGACACGATGAAGATTGCCTCACTTTTATTGTCAGTTTCTGAATAAATAAATAATTTCAAGAGTGGATTCTAACACTCAATAAATGTTTTCAGTCATTAAAATTACCCACATGGTTAAAGACAGAGAGAGTCTTCAATTTACTAATATCCATAGACAACAGGAACAATTATTACCATTATAGGGCTCATGAGCTGCACATATCAGAAGAACTGATAATCTCATAGTCTCCAGATTTTTGTTTTACAAGTGTTTGATGCTGAAGGGTCTTAAGGCCAGATTCAGATTTTCAAACAGACAACCGTTATAATTGTATCTGGAAAAAATACTTCATCATATTCATGAACATTGACTTCTATGGGATAAGGGTTTTACCATCTCTCAAATAACTTCATTAGATGTTTTTAATACTTCAGCTCCTGCCGCAAATACACTGGGGGAAAACTTGTCATCCTTGTCATATCTCCTGAAACAACACACATTTATGGGCATCTAAACGATTTAGACAGTATGAAGGGGTATTCTGGAAAAACGTGTTTCATTTGACGCATGGCCAGCATGAAAAATGAAATGGACAGAGAAAAGAAACAATAACTGTAGAGATTTGTACAGAAACCAAGAGGCCTAACACATAAAATCCCCACTTCGAAAATGTACTAGAGACTGAACAGTCTTGGTCAGGATTAAATTAGACTGTTGTCCCCAAAACACTCCAAACATACAAATGATCCAAGTTAAATAGAAAGCCTGGGGAGTTTGTACCAGATCGCCTGCATCAGCTGGGTCAGAAATGTGTTGTTGTCCCAACTACTCTTTGTGCAGCTGTCTTTTGGCCATTGGAATGACCCTGTTGTGTCAGTGCTCTCAAGAAAACACCCAGGCTAGGTTAATAGTGTTAGGTCTCCATAATGATGAGAAATTCAATATTGGAATATGAAAGGCTGCATTATGCAACTTTTATAAATAAATAAAAATCAAAAATATGGTTTCCAGAGTCTTTCAGAGTGTGCCATTTAACTTAACGTAAGCTTCGTGCAAACATAACATCAATCTGCATATTAAAAATACTGTAAATCCTTTACATGAACACCATTATTTAAATGGTTTTGTAATGTGTTTGCCACAGAATATTATTTTACAGTATTTTTTACATTCACAGGTTTATCCATTTTCCCCACACTCTACTTTTTTAAGCTAACTCCGAAAGCAGTTTTGTCAATTTATATGTTTAATGAAATGCCATTAAGTAATATTGAGATTTAGCACTGAAATCTTGCTGAAATTCTTATTGTGCTTGTTATATGTTAGCAGCTATTGTTCTTTCAAATTGCTATGTAGCCCTGTACTCAAATGACTCACATTTAGCACTAAACACATGATTGAAATATACACTACTTCATTTACGATAAGCTGAACTGTGTACCAGTGTTGGTGCAAAATCTAAAAATAGGAAGGAAATGCATACCAAAAGCAAAAGAGAACCCCTGTAACCACAAAGAGTGAGACTGAAAATAGACTGAGAGTAAACTGCATCACAAGGGAAATTTAATGTTACAGTATGAAGGGAATCCAGGGGGAGGAGATTGTGGAAATGAGGGAAGCCCTTCTCCGTATGTGCCCCTTCGCCTTCTGATGACCACATCATGAAGGTACATTTTCTCTTTCAGAGAGGAAGTCAGCATGTTGAACTGTAACTCACCCCCCTGGCCATTTTATTGTTAGATAATGTATCATACTGTATAATTATTGTTTTACTTCTGTGTATTTTGAATTATGTCACTATGATTTTGCATTCTGCAGTATCATATTGTTAGTCAAAACATAATTAGGTAGTAGTTTTTTTTTATTATTATTATTCAGGAAGTCTCGCTGAGGTGAGATGTTTTTAATGCAAGATAAGCCCGAAAATAACAACAATGAAACAATATCAACACAGAGATAGACAAAGCTGTAGTGAACAGGTCAACCATCATGCGCAACCATGACGGGTGCATTTGGTAAGGTACGTGCAGACAAGACTTGATGAATGAAATGCTGATGCACACCGCTTTTAAGTGACCCTAACCTTTGCACCAGTGTATGTGGTGCATTAAATGAAAGGAAAACATTGTCAAAAGCAGAATGTATCCTGAGATGGGCTGGTTTGTGGTAAAACAAACAGCATATTTGGTAGTTTTGCTTTTTTTGATTAGTTAAGTATTTGTCATGTATAAAGTAACTAGCAGAAGGCCTAATGCTAAACCTTGTGGGACACCACTGTCATCAGGCGAGAGGCGGGGTACACCCTGGATAGGTTGCCAGTCTATAGCAACTAACACTAAGACTAACAACCATTCGCTCTCACACTCACGCCTACGGTCAGGTGAGAGGAAACAGGAGTACCCAGAGAAAACCCACGCAGACGCAGGGAGAACATGCAAACTCCACACAGAAAGGCCCAAGCTGGACTCAAATCTAAACATTCTTGCGGGGAGACATCACAGTAACTGTGCTCCCAAACCATATATGTATGTATATATATATATATACACACGCACACACACACACACACACACACACACACACACACACACACACACACACACATACATATATATATAAATTCTCGGTTACAGTAGGTTTGCAACCACGAGTAGTAAACTGTAAATCTGTTAATCAGAAACTGAAATGATTCGTTTTCTTGCATACTGTTTGTCCTTGTATGTAAACTTTGAACCCTCATAAACATTTCCAGAACACCACCCATTTACAGTAAAATAATCTGTGGCCTCAGCTGTACAGTTCTGTTCAGTTCATAGAAACTGTCTACATTTTACTGCTATCAAGTAACCAGAAAATCAAAAGTGAAACTGACACACCGCAAAGAGGTAGGTTTAAACCTCTATTTAGCAGTGTTTCGAACAATGAGAAGTTTTCAAGGATTTTATTGAGAGTTTTTCAGCATACACTTTGAAACATACCACACAGGACTTTTGTCAGAGGAAATTTCTCAAAGAAGATCTTTTAAACATTGTAAACACCTGTCTGATAAGGTTTTAATCTGTGCAGTGTCTGCAACGCATTTTAAAACAAACATTTACTTTCAAAACGTGAACCGAAATGATGTATCCGTCATTTCTTGTGGTGCTAAACAAGCTGCTCTATTCAACTTTCAGCGCAGACTGAAGAAATGTAAGAACAATCCGAACATCATAAATGTTGAAAAAAGGTTCACTTTTATAATGCACAGGACAGTATCTACCAGCTGCTGCAGTTAAAGAGACAACAGATGAGTTAATATAAAACTAACTCATCTGCTGTAAATTGAAGTGCATCAATACTGCACATCGACTCCAAAATACATGATATAGGAAAATACATAATATAAGAATAGGTGTTGTACGTATTTTCATACACTATCTTTTTGATAAACAACACACTGTGGATCAATAAATTATAGCCGTCTTATAGTCGACACAATCTTTTGTACGAATTTCGATGTGATGCCAGAACACCACCAAGGTTTTGGTGACTTCCCACACTGCACTGGATTTGTCTCTGTCTGGGAATTCACCTCCAAAAAATAATCAACCCCTTTTAGCTATTTTCTGTAAAAGAAAGCCTTTCCATTAGCCATTAGGAAAAACTAAAACTATGTACTTTTCTTTCCTCTTTTTATCTCAGATGGAAAGAACTTGGCAGATTTGTCCTTCAAAGGCTCAGCCATGAGATGCTAATGAAAACCAAGTGGAAGATGAAATGTACTGTAAATAATAACATAGTGATTGTAACTGTAAAAACACTTATTTGAGGAGCGGGACCTTATTTCATAATCTCATAACCTGTGATGAAACAAAACTAAAACAAAGGAAAATGTTTTCCTGAAGACGTCCCACCACTTGTCCAAGCGGCTTCCTCAGGTCTAATCTGTCCACTAGTCATGAGTCACTAGTCATTTAAATATATATGCAATATAAAAAACAAAACAAAAAAGAAACAAACAAACAAAAAAAAGTGAGGATAGTGGGGAACCATCGTCTTTGAGGAGGAAAAAATCCTGATTGACGGTGATCGGTGATCAGTTAAAAGTTTGGTGAAATCGAATCAAAGAAAAACAGTAGAACTCAGAGCTACGTTTAATAGCATTTCCACACGTACAATGTGGAGGAATCTCAAGGGACTGGGACTGAACAGCCGTGGAGCCTTAAGAAAACCACTAACCAGTGAGGCTAACCTGTAAAAAAGGCTTCATTTTGCTGTGGAGCATAAAGCTTGGACTCTGGAGCAATGGAAGAAGGTCATGTGGTCTGATGAGTCCAGATTTACTCTGTCCCAGATTGATGGGGCATCAGAGTGAGAAAAAAAGGGAAATGAAGTCCCATCATACCTAGTACCAGTCTGTGGGGGCAGTGATATGATCTGAGGTTGCTGCAGTTGCTCAGGTCTAGGTTCAGTAACATTATATAATTAAAATATTATAAATGAGACACGAGACATCATCTTAACACATGGATTGGCCACCACAGAGTCCAGACCTTAACCCCATTGAGAATCTTTGGGATGTGCTGGAGAAGGCTTTGAGCAGTGGTCAGATTCATCAATACAAGATCTTGGAGGCACAATAAATGGCATTACAATGGAAAGCTTGCTGCCTAAATGCTAGAAAAAGTACAAATGTAAATGAAAAGATACTCTGGGGTGATTCTTTTGTGACTGTGATAAAGCACCCAACATTTCCAGTGATGAAAGTCTCGACGGTAGGGCCTTATTTTGCATGTTTCCTTGTGTTGTTGAGCCGAAATTCATTGAAACTGTCGCAGTTATTGCTCATCAAGAGACTCTTCAAATATTCCCTTAGGACGAAAAGTCAAGAAGTTTCAGGTGTTAGTCATTGTAAGAGCTGCCCACTTTTACTAAATAAACGAAACTTAAAGTGGTCATGTTAACATGTATAAATAAAGTTAAACCAATTTGCACTGATGAAGATTTTACGTTTTGTTTGTTGTTTTCTTTCAATATCTGTGTGTGTGTGTGTCTTGTAAAAGTTCTGCCCGTTCAGCGTTGGCAGAAAGTTTTTTATCCCATTCAAATAAAGATGACTGACGAGAGATGAGCTTGAGGAAACTAGGTTTCTCCTTGAACAACTTCCTCGTGCTGAATCATGCTGATTACCACAAGAAAGAGACAGGGAAAAAAATGAGAAAACTCCAGATCTGTCTGAAAGTGAAACAAACTGATCTAATACGTATATATACTGTATGTGAGCCTCACTGAAGCATGAAGGTATTTTGACTTGCTTAGAGTGGCGTTCAGTGCTCCTCCAAGGTAAGGCCCTTCTTAAAATTATCAATACTTTAGGCATTGGATTTCTTTTAGTATTTGTATGTGTAAATATGTAGTGGCTTGTATGTCTGTGTATAAAAGCTATACAATGTAGAAGGGAACACACCTCCTTTCTTGATACACTAAGTGTCGAAACTTTAAGTTTCTGTGTGCCTGTTAATGTCTACTTTTTTAATGTCAGTGCAGTGACAGTAACACCTGTTGATCTGTGTAGCTATGATTAGAGCGAACGTTGGTGAACTCTGTCACTCTTCAATGAATGAGATACACGTTGACTCAGCTAGAACCCTGTATTATTCCAACAAGACATGATTCGACAAAATGACTAAAATACAAAGAAAGGCTTGCGTCTTCTTTCTACTGGTGAATCTTGACAGAGACAGGGAACCTGACGGAAATGAGAACCGTAAAACGTTATAATGCCAGCACTTGTGACAGGTCAGATGAGATGCGGAAACTGGGATTCAGGAGACTAGGATTGGTGCGGGAGCAAAATAAGGAAGAAGAATTTACCTTCTACTGTGAAACCATTAAGAGGAATTGAGAACAACCGAAGAACTAGATTATCACTGAATTACATAACAGAAAGGTGAAGTACTGTAGGGGGCATGAAATATGCAGTGTGGAATTTCTTTCAGAAATATTACTGAGCTTCCTTTTAGGGTTTAAATTGAGGAAAGTGACAGTTTCTTTAAAGAGTATCACTGTAGCTGACTGGAACACTGGTGATACTGTGGCTCAGCTATTTTCCCCCATCATCTGCAGTTTTTGCTCTCTTTGATGCCACTGATTACATGTACCAACATATAACAGCCTAAGAGAGAATAAGAGAATGATTTGTGAGCAATGTTTTTTATTTGTTAACTTGTTATAACTCCGCTCCTGTCTCTGTTTCAGATGGCTATTTGGTGGTGGGCTCTCATCCTCCCTTGTTGCATGCTAAACTGTGTGGAGTCGTCGGCTGCATCCTCGGTTCTCCAGAGAAATAAATACAATCATGCCTTTCGTCACACGAGATCTACAAAAACCCGCGTGCAACAGCTGTTGAGGAAATATGTGAGTACTGAGTGTTCCTCTCCGGCATCTCTATTCCCCAAATGCTTGTTATTCTTCCAGTTTGGAAGTTTGTTTGTTCCCTGTTAACCTTTCGTGGATGTCTGTCTTTTAACAGAAGCAAGAGCAGTTGGGGAGTGAGTCGTTTGAGGACAGAAGCCGGCAGTTAAAGGACATGCCTTTGCTTTCTACAGACTTCTACAGCTGGTTGAATCTGACGGTCAGTACCCAACCTGTGTTTTTAAAATAATTTCTCAGGAAATCACTCCCTGGTTGTTATTTTCCGAATCACGTTGTCAAATTTTTCTGAGAATTTTTTTCAACTGTTTTGATCTTTTTCTATTATGGGGAGAGGTGAGAGAGGAAATCTGGCGAAACTGTCAGAATATCTGCTCTTGCAGAACATATGACTTTGAAATTTTGAGCAGAAATCCCCTTTTAGAATTTCTAGTATAGCGGGCAGTTGTGCAACATTTTGTTAATGTAATCTTGCGGTCGCGTCTTGGTTGTCTGTTCAGGACTGGGATAGACTGCAGGCCGCGTTGAAGGACATGCAAACCTACTGGAACATGCTAGAGGGGAAGAGGAAACAGCTGGAGGGGGAGAAGGAGCAGATGGTGGCACAGACCACTTTATCTCAGAGTATTAGGGACATTCAGCTGGACTTAAGGGACCTGATGAGACATGTCAGCAGTCAGGTACACACAGATGCCTTACTGAAATCCACCCACATTTTCTCTCCTTCAGCCCACGCAGTCTGTGGAGGAAGTGACACCACATCTGGTCTCATAACATTTTTTTTTTTTTTTGCTTTCCTGTTCAGATGAGTTTCGCAGGGAGATCGCACAAACCAGTGTCTTTTTCGCCCTCGAGCCACGAGGGAGGCTCCAAAACCACATGGGACAGCCGAGTGGAGGGCTACGTCATTCTGAGGGACCTGGATCTTTTCCTCATTAAGCTGGCACGAGATTTCCTCTTAATGGCTTCAAAAACACACTCATGACTCATCACTGACGAATGACAACACATGCCCGAGCTCAAAAATGACGACTCGGCATCTAAAAGAAAATTGGAATTAGAGTTGTGATAACTTTTATCAGTGCTTTAGTGGTGTTGTCAATACTTTACACGTTGCTCTTAGTTCGGTCTGCTTTTTTTTTTTTTATAAACATAATGTTATACTGAATAGTTAAGGGCTTTCTTGGGTATTTCCTGAGGTTTCTGTTTTGACTCTAACTGTAAGTTAGAAATAAGCTGCCAGAGCAGAGCTTCCCAACACCCTGTTATTCCCCCACGCCCTCAAACTACTGGACTTTCCAGAGATGTATTTGCTATTTATTGACATATTTATTAACATGCTATTTATTTTAAAGTGGTTTGTTTTAGATATACAGTGTTTTACAGAGGACATTTTATACTTGATAGATAAATATTGTTGTGTGTGTCAAACAATAAAGAAAAGAAAGCATGTGCAACAGTGACGACTTCATGTTCACAATTTTCTATCTTTTAAAAAAAAAATCCTTGGTTAGCAATAGCTGCTGCAACATTGAAGACATTCTTGTTATAACGATGATGTACAGTATATGAATCAGTATGCTTTGTATGCTGTGGTGTCATCCGGACGGCCGCACACTAACATGTAGCATTGAAAACTTCTGAGTGGAAATCCTCCAGTTAGGAGTTAAAAAAAGGGTTTCTGTTTATCGCGGGTTTGTTTTTCTTCATGTGGCGTTGATCCGAGGGGCAGTCTGAGGAGTGAAATCACATTGAACACAGTCAGCTGGCCCCAATGTGTTTGATACCAAAACATCCCTCCCTTCCTCCCTCCCCGCAGGCTCCCCACATGATATCAGAACAGCCGCTGACTCACCACTAGCAGATGTCCTCGTTTGCCTTTGGCCACCTTCAGCTCTGAACCCCTGACGAAATCAATTATTCCCTCTTTGCCTCGAGCCACAGCAAAGCGAATGCTGCGAGACACGGCCAGTGCAAAAAAAAAAAACAGAGAGGAGAATGAGCATGGGTTGGCACGACGACCGCTGCAGAGAAGCGCTCAGATGAAAGCTCACCTGCCCGGGCTGATGTTCACGTAGTCGGTCTTGCCGGCCATCACGGCTAGCTTGGTCACCACCTCGATCACATGGCTGCACTGCAGCACCGCGTCAGTCTGAGGGAGACACAGCTGGATTTAGAGGGGCTGCACAGCTGCGCACTTATAAACATGGACTGTTGTGTCTCACTGTACCTTCTGTTTGTTATCCTCGCAGGGCATGTGCAGGACAAACATCCCATCACTGAGAGAGCTCACAGAGATACCTGTATTAAGAGAAAACTTGAACTCACCAAACTAAAAAACGCAGTCACAGTGAGATAACTCATGATGCTTCAGTTTAGGTTTAATGTCTACAACAATATAACAACCATTCTGCCTGTCTTTACTGACATCTAAACCACCTCCATCTCCTTATCTGGTTTCTTTATGAATATTTGTCCTCGCTAGGAAAAGAAAAGAAGGTTCTGTCATTTTTTCTGTCACTGGTGCAGCTTTAGATACAGACACCAGCTGGTTGCCATGGATAGATGCCAGAGTGGGCAGAAAAGATCCAACAATTCAGGTATGACTGATGAAGGTCAAATAGTAACAACTGAAATAAACCCTCCCTCTTCCATATCCTACCACCCCTAACACTGTCTAATCTAAAAAAAAAAAGAAAAGAAAAAACAGCCAAGTAAAGTTAATGTAACATGGTGAATTACAGCTAAAATGTTCAGTTTAAGTAATATTTAATCAATAATACTTGAATATCTACTTGAATATATAGCACAACTAACATAACGTTTTTGATTTTGTTTAATTGCTTTCATTTAGTGTAAGCAACCATTAACTTCAAATATAATGATGCCCAGTTACACTTCACAGATTCACTTCATTATATCAAACAAATGCTACACCTCACATTCACACCAAGGGCTAATTTAGACTCAGCAGCTAACCTGCTAACCTTCTCACTCTTCAAATAAACCATCCAAAGAAAGAAAGCCTAAAAATAAATATGTGATAATGAGCTAAAGGATGTCACTAAACATCAGGGCTGACTTTCACCTCTCAGAGCTGCGTAGTCGATCCTCTGCTTGATCTTGGTCCGGTCCACCAGCACGGCAAAGGCGTTGGTGAGCAGTAGCTGGCGAGGTCGAGGCTTGAATCCTCTTCTGTCGTACTTTGTGACAGCAACACCGTACTGAGGAGGAGATGGAGCCACGTTACCACAGGGCAGCATGTATCAGCTTCATGTGTGATAAGGAAACAAATCCCAGCTCAATCCCACCTGTACTTTCTCGCTGCCGAGAGTCTGGATGACTTTAAGACTGATTTGCTCACGTTCTGTATAAAGCAAGCAAAAGAAAGCCACCGTGAGTATCGTATGTTTGCCATTGTGTCAGTGTCCTCAAAGTACGGGACTAATGAGTGCATGTATGAACGTGTACCAAGCCTGGAGTCCAGAAACAGCCTTCCAACACTCTGAGGGTAGCAATCTTTTTGGTCCTTGAAGATCTCACTGGCCACAACCTTCTGTGTCATCTAGCAAAATCAAGCAAGATGAAAAATGAGCAGGTTTATTCATCTTTAAAAGAAAATCTAAGGCAGCCGTTTCTTCTTCAGATAATGCACCTGTTTCTTCCATTCAGGCTGGACCCTCCTGCAGTACTTGCTGACCATGTTCCTCATATGTAGCCTTCGCAGGTATTCGGAGGCCTTTAAGGAGCAGAACATTCATTAATAATTCTAATTATTCATCACTGAAGTTGTTTGGTATTGTGTGTCAGTCAGTGGGACCACTCTCAATGCGTTTGTACCTCAACAAGGGAGGGAGGAGGTGTCGGCCAGCTTTTGTCCAAAACGCTCTTGGGCAGGTTTTTACGCAGGTTCTTGAGGAAGGACTGGCGCACGTGATCCAGGAAATACTCATTTTCAGGGCAGTACTGCTCGTGGCGGTAGATGAAGCCTTTTATGAGCCTGAAAAAAAAGGGATGAAACCAGGGAGGAAATGTATTACACATGCAGGAGGCACTGGCAAAGTCAGATGCAGAAACAGACCATAGCAAAGTGTCAGTGGAGCACCTGCGTATTAATTCAGCAGCCTGACGACGCCTCTTAGCTCTCCTGCGGGCCTTCATCCCTCGCCACTCAGACTGGATCACTATCACTATAAGCACACACACACACACACACATGCATCTTTTAACACCAGAACAACTTTAAAACTGTGTCCCAAAGTTAGAATGGCATAGTTTAGAGAGATACAAAGTCTGCTTAAACCCAACTAGAAATGGAAACGTGAAATAAGGCAGTTTTTGCACATGTACATTAAACATCAGCATACATGACAAGTATTAGCAGATTCAATTGCACAAAAAAAAGCTTTATGGATTTCTGTTGTAGAGAGTTTTATAGAGTGTTCTTTAAGGGAAGACCAGTGTCACCAGTGGGAGGTGCTCTGACCTGCGTGTCTGATGCGGTGGTACTTGGATCTCTCTCTGTAGCCTCTCCACGACGTCTGCAGGGTCAACGCTGGAACACAACGAAGAAAAGAGAGCAGAATTGGATCAATGTTTTTCCACTGAAAAAGGCAACAAGTTCTAGTGGGAAATGTCCCGCAAAATGATTATCTCAGCTTCCACTAATGTTGACTTTCTACTAAATTGTATCGTTAGCCTAACAGCATAATTGCCATAATTGTCATATTGTCAGATTTTGGAAAACAAGAAAAAAACACAAGTTTTAGCAAGCGCAGTGGTATTTTTTATTGAATTTGTAATGACTTAGGCAATTACGCTGTTAGGCTAACAATATACTGTATAACCTATAATGACTGACAACTGCAGTGAGAAGATGTTTAATTAAAACCTTTTAAAAAGGCTAAATCACCATCTCTCATCACACATTACAAATGTACTTCACAAAGGTTAATATTGGAGTCTTTCATTTCATTTCCAGTTGGGATTTCTATCATCTTCCACTCTATATTTTTTCCTTACCTATGTCAGGCTTTTTGGCTTCCAGAGCATCCTCAGTGGTGAAGAGTGTTTTTGGGAACCGGATGAAGATTTTTGATCTGCAGAAAGCAGATAAGAAAAAAGTGTGATACTCTGCTCATTTGATGGAAACAAAGCACACTGAAGTATCAATTATTCACACACACATTTAGTCAGACTGGACCCTGAACGTCTAACTGTAACGGCCTTGAAAAGCTGCATTTTAACTCAGCAAATTACCTGCCCAGTTTGTACTCTTCTGCTTTGTAGCCCAGGTGGTTGACCAGTGTCGAGACACCATCTACCAGTCTACCATGCCAGTTGGGCCACGTCTCAGGGCACAGGGGTTTGTACCTAAGAGGGCTTGTGTATAAGTATAAGGATGCACATAAATGGAATGAACAGCAGATGTGAGTCACTCAGAGACAAGTCACCTCTGCAGAAATGCTTCAAAGCGACGGCGATACGCAAAACCAGCTCTCCTGACCCTCAGGTTTTCCATCAGGCCCAGGTACTTCACCTGGTGTCTGACCAGAACTTCATCAAACCTTCCTGCAGGACAGGTACAATTATGGCAAATCATTCAAACCACATTCAATACAGTTACATTAATTATACAATAGATGTATGCAAAGGGTGAGCCAACACTTAAAATCCACCTAAAACTTTAGGATGCCTACTGCTAGTATCCTCACTTGAAAGAATAAACACGAAGAATGAATTCTTGCAATTCATCTTTACACTGCCCATAAATGTAAAAAAAACCACTTCCTCAATCTCTGTACCTGGCTGCTTGGCATCATTCGGTTTTATACAGCGCACGTAGGATGGCTCTTTAGACATGAGAATCTCCATCAGTTTCATCAGGCTGTTTTTAAACTGAGTGGCAGCCTACAGGACGAATCAAAGAACATAAAACTATGAGACATACTCCCTAGATGTGCATGTGTCCGTGCAGAGATTTGAAAGAGAAGAGAAGGAAAGAGAAGAGAATTGATACAATCATAAGATTCTTTCTTAAAACGATCCTTTAGATTTAAAAACACACCTAAAAATGAATATCTGAAGGAGAAGGAAAAGGATGAAAGATGCAGAGAGCAAAGGCCAGAATCACCTCTCACCATCTCTGGCCGTTTCTGATCTATTACTTCCTCTCTGCGGAAGCAGTGACTCATGATTTGGTTGTCTGACTGGCATATGACCTGAATAGAGACCAAACCACACAACCACATGTCAACACAACACGTCCCCGCTCCTTTTCATCAGTCGAGCAAGGCACACAGTGGTTTTTTTTAAAGGTCGCGGTGAGGAGCTACCTTGTCCATTGACATTAGTCTCACCTCTTTCAGGTTCCTGTTCAGCAAATCATTGTTCTTGTCTAGGAAACCTGAATGAAAACATAAACAATGCCTTTTGTCATTGAGGAATCACATTGTGAGTCATTGTGTTGCTTCCCTCAAATGCGCAAATGCGTGAATAGAAATGATCAGTTGATTGGCCTGAAACTAAATTACAGCTTACCACTGACATTGTAGTTGACCTCTCCAGCATAATGCAGCAGCCTGAACTCCTCTCTACTCATTGCCCTGCGAGTTTTTCCATTGGCCAGCTTGTGCCTGAATGACATGTACAGTACATAGAGATGATCTGACACGACGGGGCCAAAACCAGTGTTTATTATGAGATGATGCTTACGTGACAAAATGTGGATGGCTGCCAAGTGTGTCCTCTAGTTTCTCCAAAAAGGAGTCATCGCAAGTTTCTCCAGGCCTCAGACACTCCTCATTCTGACACACAATCACAGTGTTCAACTTAACGTACCCCAAACTGAAATTCAAACATGCCCAGTGAGTGAGTGGTTGCTGTACACACCAGGGTGGAGATGATGCCTTTGTGCTTCTCCTCTATCAGGTCGCAAATGATCTTGTTGTCAAAGTATTGCACTGTCTCCCACTAGGTTTACAGGATGACAGCATTTTGTCAAGGAATATACTGTATATCAAACAGTTGTCGATCGTGCTTCCCAGGCAACACACAAACTCACCGCAATTCCCTCCGTCTCGTACTCGTCTTGCTCAGATCTGAGGGTGAGCTCAATAAACAGCTGCTGGAGCTTCTCGTTGCAGTAGTTGATGCAGAACTGCTCGAAACTGTGGGAAAATGTGGAGGATATTGTAGAAAATTGATAATGAAGTCACTTGGATGAGGTTATAGTTCATTTTAGAGGTAGTAGAGATTATTAGTGGGAAATACTTTGGCTAATGGACTGTGCCGTGGAGCTGATTAACGTGAGAATGAACGAATATAACATATATATCTGTGAAGGTTCTCAGCTATAGGTCATGGTAATCCAAAAGTCGTTGAATAAAGGCAACTGGACTCTGAGAATTTCTGGAAGAAGTTTCGCAACTCATATGAGTAGCTTCTTCAGTTCTGAGAGACTAGAGGGAAGTTGAGGTTTAAATAAGAAAACTGAGTGAGTTAACCCATCATAAACGCTGGGTACTTACCCAGCGTTTATGATGGGTTTACTCACTCAGTAATATAGTGGAACCAGTTTCTGATGGGCAGCTTTCAGATGGGTTTTACCCACTGAGTTTTCCTATTAACTTCCCACTAGTCTCTCAGACTTGAGGAAGCTACTCAGATGAGTTGACGAAACTTCTTCAAGAAATTCTATGAGTCCAGTTGCCTTTATTCATCGCCTCCTGGAATATGACACATACCTGTTGCGCTGCAGGACCTCAAAGCCATAGATATCTAGAAGCCCTATGACTGAGGAGCCTTTGCTGCTGTGGTAGATTTCATCCTGTTTAACACAAAGTACACATCATCCAGTTAGTGGCATCTCCACAACATCATGGCGGTGGTGTGTCACAGAGATCTGCTGCTGCACCTTCAGAGCCAGTGACTGGTTGATCTTCTCCACCAGCCAGGTGAAGGTACGACTGTACACAGCCTTGGCTAATGCATCACGGGCAGACACTGCCTGCTCAAAATTTAGCGGGCTGATCATCTGTAGTGCACAAACACAACACACATAAAAACAAAACAAAATCATAAATCACAAAACTTCAACCTCAAGGGGCGAGGATGAAAAAAATTAAATACAAAACAGATAGTCACCTCCTCTCCTTTGGCTGTAAGTTTCTTGTGAGTGAGCGCCTCACTGAGGGCTGGGCCGTCAACACCCAGCAGCTGCAAAACAACAACACATATGTTCTCAGCAACACTGAAATGGGAGTGTTTGTGCACATTTGAACATTCAGTGAAGCTAGTGAGACTGTTCTGACCATAGCAAGGTGTGATATCTGGGTCTCAGTGGTGATACATGTTTCTCCTTCCTCCCCTTCCCCAAACTGGGCGTTCCCCAGGTGGAGAACGCTGGCGATGATATTCAGCAAATTCTGAGGTCAGACACAGAAAACAACAACTCACAGATGAACCGACTTCTTTGGAAAATATTTTCTGCAATAACAAGGCGTGCAATGTTTGGACAGTAGAAAAAGAACCCATTCCTATTTGTGGAACCATGCTAATGAGTCCACAGTCTAAACATTTACCTCACTTTAATGAGGTAATGTAGTGAATCAGAGAACAAAACAGCAGTGTTGTTTATGGTGAACTATCATACAACACTGTGACTGGAACTGACCTGCACTTCTTCCTTGGTGAAGCCAATGACAGTCAGGGCCTTCATCACAACTTTCCAATTATTCTTGTCATTAATGGAGCTCACTCTGGGACAGTTGCCCTGAATGACACAAGTGGAAAATTACAACTAATAGCATTCAGTAATTAAAAAATCCTTCACGAGACTGCACCGAAAATACCTTGACCAGGTAGCGGTAGTTCTGGGGGTTTCGTTCCAGGCCCAGCGTGTTGAGCAGGTCATCGTCCCCACCATCCAGGAGCTGGTAGAAGATGTGGAAGTTCCTCTCACCGTGGTTCTGGTGCACTACACGTGATTTCTCCAGCAGGTAGTTTAGGATGTGTCCACCCACTGGTGCCCCCTTAGAGGTGTTAGACAGAAACACAAGAGCGCACACTAGAGCTATTAAAGGTTTGTTTGTATGTTTTTAAATTCCAAATGTGTGCGTGGTGTAAGCAGAGTTTACCTTAAAGTCAAACTGGATATCCATGTATTTCCCAAAGCGGCTGGAGTTGTCATTCCTAAGTGTTTTGGCGTTTCCAAATGCCTGTACAGACGAAAGAAGACAATTAGTTCGAGGGCAGGAATTAAATTCACAACAATGCAGTAATAAAATCATACAATGGAGGCAAAGCATTTAAATCAGATAATGTTATGTAATGTGCACACTTGCTGTTCGGCTTGAGAGGCCAAAGGTGACATACCTCCAGAACAGGGTTAGACTGCAGGAGACGGTCACCGAGGGCAGCCATGCGATCGTTGGTGGGGCATGTGACCGCATAGTAGAGGAGGATCTTCTTGGAGGCCTCTGTTTTACCTGCTCCACTCTCACCTGATATGAGAATACACTGGTCCTTTCTCTCTGTCCGCATGGCCCGGTAAGTGTTGTCAGACAGGGCGTAGCTGAGGGAGAACACAATAGCACCAAATGATTGAAACATGTCGGTGGTGGAGTAAAATAACACAAACACCAGTGTACTTCTCAAATGAAGTTAATAGAAACTATTGGAACTATTATTATTGATTTGTTGAAACGTTTAAGTGAGCTGTTTGCATGCTTCTTATTATCCAATTAAAAGAACAGTGCTAAATTACATTTCCCTATAAATGGACAAATCTATAAAACAAATGAATGAGAGGACTTATTTGTGTTTAATAACTGAATATCTTTTTCAACTCCCACACTTTTCACAGTTGTCTGCTTTTTTTTCAGACTAAAGCACCAATGAAAAATGTCCAAGGACCCTTAGTGACTCACATGTGCGGCGATATCTCGTAGAAGCTGACCCCTCTGTAACGCTCCATCTGCTGCTTGGAGTAAATCTCCAGCTCTTTGTAAGGGTTCACCGACACCAACACTGAGCCAATGTATGTCTAAGCCAAAACATTTGGGGAACAGACACAGAGTTCATGTTATAACTCAACAGACTAACTGAATTGTTGTGCAACATGTGAGGAAAACTGGCACAATTACATAGATGAGGTTTTCTCTGAAGCGCCGCCTCAGGTTCTCTATGAAGGCCGCCTCGCTGTTGTAGTTTTCCAGCAAGACAAAGTCCTGCACCCCGCACCTGTCCCGAGCAGTAAGGGCACTCTCCATCACCAGCCGCACTCTTCCTTCAATATCCACTTCCTACAGAAAGAGAGACAAAAGGGGACTTTATCAACCTGGTATCATCGGGTAGGTGTAATTTCAGAGTATTGACCAGCAGGGGGCACCAAAGGTCCTTTCCCTCTTCATCTGATCCATGACACATTCACCCAGTTTTAAATTAATTAACCTCTGGGGCTCAAGATTACAGTAATTGCAAAACGGCATTTTACGTAATCGAATGCTTTTATGGAGACACACATGCAAAATTCAAGGATGCTTTCAAAATATCAAGGGCAAATGGCTCAAGAGTACTTGACCATAACAACTAAAACAGCACAGTAAGAACAGTTCCACAAGCCATGCCAGGATTAAACAATGAAGACATTTAAGGAATCCGAATGATAAATAAACAGGACAGACTTCTCTATTGTGTGAGAGAGGGATTGAGCATCATGGTGTATATACAGTACACACATTTCTATATCACCAGACGGGGTTTAATCAGTGCTGTTAGGAGAAAGTGTGTATATGTCAACAGCATGGTGCAGACAGCGAAGAATTATCAGTGAAAGTCTCAGGTATGTCCTAAGGTGAGAAATCACACACACACACAACATGCACAGACATGCACCAATGTAAAGAGACAGAAATGTCCTTAGTCAGTACTTACTGGTGATAGGTATCCAGATAAAGAGCTATACACCAGCTAAACCAACAGCACCACCTCTGCCTTCAGTGTCAAAGGCTCATTTATGAGAGAAGCCCTCCCGATTCGCATTCATAAAAACCACGCAGAGAGTGGAACAAAGGGGCTAGACTTCCACAGGACTTCTGTTTTTCTTGAACGCAATAGCCTCTCAAGGGTCTCATTTGGCTGGCTAATGCTGTTTAAAGGTCATTATCTCTGAACACTTGATGCAGGAAAATCCTTAAAAAACAAGAGGACAACAGTGGACGACAGCCAAGATGTGAGAGAAAAGGAAAGTCACCGGACACTTCCAGTGCAGCCCCTCCTCTCTGCTTCACCTTGGAGTATTGTCCTTCCACTTGCAGGTGGGCTTCCTACAGATAGTCATTATTGTTCCCAGTCAGATTTTCCAAAGGATACGCGTAAGGAATGTGAGGGTCAGATTTAGGACAGGCATTCACTGGATGCCACTTAATTTTTTTTCTGCATACCCGGTCCACATGAAGTCATGAATCCATGTGCAGAATAATAATGAGCAATGCAAATGTAATATGATCCTCATATTGATTTTAGTGTAGGGGATGTAATGAATGACTATCCTGCATATAGCTGCAGCTTATCACACACAGTGTCTTAGCTCCTTGTGTTCAGCATACACATCAACCCTCCTTGGAGGATGACATTGGTCAGCACGACCTGGTTATGAACTTGAACAGACTCATGTGGCCCGAAGCTTTCATTCCATCCTCCTCAGAGATGAGATATTTTTAGCCCATCCAGGATGTAGCTGCTGTGCTGACAGTACCTGTGCAGTGTCTACCTTCATCACGCCTGAAACGACTCTCTGCAGTCTTGAGTTTTGCTTTTTAACTTTCATTTTCTTTCATTTTCATTTTTTTCATTTTAAGCTTCATCCAAAACACTCCTTTGATTCCAAAGCACATAAACACTACCAGCGCTGGGGTTAGAGGTGATCTCAAAGGATGTGGAAACCGTTTTAATGAAGACACTGACTGAGATACGTCAAGAACTCTAGGTCTGGGATGGGGATTTAACCAGAATGCGGTGTAATCCCTGCAGCTTTGTTGTCAGAGAACTGACCTAAGGCCTGCTTGTTCGAGTGACGGCATCATCCTGTTGACAAAATCCCAGCAATGTTCAAGTGGTTAACGTGGGATTTGTCTCTGAGCAGCAGAGAGCTTCGGTGCATTCTGCAGGTTCATAGGTGCAGCTGCAGTGACAACCAGAGAGGAGGTTAACAGTGGGACTTGGCTCTAGGCCGTCGTGACTAAGCTCTGCTGGGCCGACTACATACAGATTGTCTTCCTTATAAGGCATGCCCCACCACTCTGTCCAGCGGCGAGCTGCTCTGGTACCACAGTGTGCTCCCTACCACTCATGAACCAGTAATGGATATGGTGGAAAATTACCAAATTTATCCTCTTTGGGCTGCTTCAGTTAAAGCTTTATACAAAAACCAAAATACACACTGACTCATAGGCAGGAAAGAGAATTCTCCAAGTGACTCATTGTTCTGTTTTGCTTTCCCCCTCTACACTGTCTCCATGGGTGAAGGAGTGAATGAGTTGATCTCCTGCTTCGCTGTGTTGAGTACAGACGATGCACAAACATAGTAAAAACACATTCAGTCAAGCATGAAATGCAACAAAGAGCATCATGGCACAGATCTTACCCTGCCTTGATACCTCATCCTGTCGCGTAGTTGCTGGAAGAAGGAAGAAGTGGTGGTCTCCCCTTTAGGGTAGTGCTCCTCCTCCTGGGTCAGACTGACTTCTCCACTGCACCTTCTTA
This sequence comes from Mugil cephalus, assembly GCF_022458985.1. Classification (NCBI taxonomy): domain Eukaryota; kingdom Metazoa; phylum Chordata; class Actinopteri; order Mugiliformes; family Mugilidae; genus Mugil; species Mugil cephalus. Next base: position 3,237,634 of record NC_061784.1, read on the forward strand.
TCCACCTTTGACCACGGCCAGCACAATCAAGACAACTTATCTGCTCCCTCCTCAGTCACTTTCTCTCAGCCTTCGTCTCTATCCCCACGTCTTTCCTCCCTCTCGCCCAACTCCCCTGTGAGGACAAAGCACACACGTACTCACACCAAAACACTAACAGCTCCTCTTGTTTACACCATCAATTCATCTTGGCCGAGGCAGGTCAAAGCAGATGAACGCCTCTGCACGAGTCCTTCTCCTTCCCTCTAAACTATACTGCCCGAAACAAGAGCAGGAACTCCTCTCACACGTCACACTGAAAGACGAAAAAAAAAAGTCAAGGGAAAGTATGCTGCCGGCTAAAGAAGGGAAAAAAAGAGAGACAGAAAAACAGAGAGGGCTTGGAAAACTTTGCTCAGATCCCCAAACTACAAACATGTAATCAGCGTGCAGCAATTGAAAATGGCTAAAAAACAGATATCACATGATGAGATCTCAGTGCGTACTTTGTTTCTTTCCTCTCCTCCCTGTTCAGCTGGCTCCCTCCCTTTTCTCCCACAAGCTGAGACAGATTCACATGGGATGTGAGTTATGGAAGTGTTTCACCAGCAAGACTGCCTGGCTCTTGTGGCTGCCTTCCACTGTTGACGAAATATCTTACACCATCCCAGAAATATTACTCTGCGGCTGTATTCCTCTGAGGTGCCATATTCCCCGTCTGTTTGGTTTCCTTGGCAACAATCACAACGCAACGAATTAAATGGCGTTTATTTTACATATGTGCTGGGATGGGGGGGTGTCCGAACAGCACCCTCCTCTGGTTCGCTCTCCACATGTATGACCTCTCTCTCCACATCTTTTCTCTCACTCCGTCTCCACGCCCCACTCGCTCTCCCTGTGCCAGCATCATCAAATATCCAACACTGAGGAATCTGAATAATGCTACCCAGATGGAGCAGGCCTCTCTCTCTCTCTCTCTCTCTCTCTCTCTGACTGTCAGCAGTGCTTAAAAAGAGGAGAAAAAAATCTCATTTGCTGCACCCTCCATACCACTCTTACATATACATATACATATACATATACATATACATATACATATATATATACATATACATATACATATACATATACAGCAGAGAGCTAACGCGGGCTTATGCATTAAAATACTCATTAGCGTTTTTGAACCCCATTTGGTGCACTGTTTTTTAGTGTGAGCATTTTCCAGTGCACCCTTTGTTCGCTCACAATTTTTCATTTTTCTCTCTGAAAATAGGGCCCTAATGCCTCCTTTGTTAACTCAGTTCTCGTTTTCAATTCCCCCTCAATTGTATGCGTTCCCTTCACTCGCATCATCTAAAATGACCTGCAGGTTAGCTTTGTGTGGCGAGCAAACATCAAAAGAAGCTTGCACAATGAGCTGACAGTCGATCATAGATATTGGATACAGCTGAATGGAAGTTGAATGGAAGGTATTGTTGCGTTTCCCTATCAAATGCAAACAGTGCAATGAGGAAATGTTCCCTATAAGTGGACTGTAGATCATACTTCTTTTGGGAAATCTGATCTCAATGAGCGCATGCTTAATGTTGTGCCTGCTGATGACAGCAATTAAATGTGACTATGTTGAGTAAACATGGGACATACCTGAGTAATTTTTTTCAGGGTCACCCTGCGTCCTACCTGACCCGGGGGCTCACATGTGCTGCTCCAGACCACAGTTCCCTCATCGTACGTAACACATTATTACCAGGTTGTCTAAATAGCTATACAAAAGCCTCCAGCTCATCCGTGATGATTGGACCATCACTGGGAATTAGCCAGAGTGGTCATGTTTCTCCAATTTTAGCTTCTTTTCACTCTCTTTTTAATTATATTAAAGGCTAAGACCAGTCATCAGGCCTGTGTCTGTGCAGATCCCAGTCTGGGTTTTGAGGCATCCTCCCTTTCTTTTTTTGTTTTTAATAAGGTTATAGTTAGAGCTAGCTAGGTGACCGATGAGCCATCCCTTACCAGAGAGCACCTCTCTTCTTCCACCCTCTTGTTCACCGTCTAGGTTTTTAACTTTTTTTGATGGAGCTTGTAGTTAGTGTTGCTATAAATCTAAGCTGCTGGGGCACTTCCTAAATGGCACTGGGCATTAGGCCCCTTACATCCTCTCGAGGGCGTCTGTGCAACCATGTGCTACCACAGCATTAACTCGGTGTCTCCCCTTGCCATTGTCTTTTTGTGAGTGCCTCTGGCTGCATGCATCTCATCATCTGTGGTCCAGACCCCATCAACCTGCCCATAACTCTCCAGCTCTCTTCAGTTTTTGTACTATACATGCATAGGACTGAGCTCACATCCAAGACATAGCATGCACATCCATATGTGCGCATGCAAAACATAAGGTTACTCTCTGAACACATCTGGCTTTTCTTCTCTGCAAACATTACACATACAAGCATCAGGAACAACCGTCGCTCGCAGCAAACTCAAAAAGAAAATAAAGTCAGTTTTTTTCTTTAGAGTCTATCACATCACCTATGATGTGCTATTTTCCAGCTGAGTTGTTTTTCACTCATTGTTCCTATCTTTGTTTAGCCGTTCCTGTGAGTAGGATTTCCTTCCTAGCTGTTTCCTGATGTTCAGGATCTTCCTTCAGGACCACTGCCTCTAATCTGAACTATAGCTTTCTGAATCGTTGTTTTATCATCCATACACGTAAATCCTGGTTTTAAAAAGCCGATAACTCAATGTGTAATGTTTGGTAAACTCGCTAGTCTTGATTCAACTATGTCTGACAGGACTGATTTAAACTAATTTCCTCTTACAGACCACACCCACTCATTATCCACCTCAGCTGTTTGTAAACTAACTTTTGCTGAATTCAGCACCAAAACAATGTAATAATACATCCAGTTTTGTTAAAACTTCATTTAATTAAAGCGTCAATCAAGCATATTTGTCTTTTCTATCAACGATTTGTTGCAAACAACTTTCTGCCTGAGTTCAAGTTCATATAATCAGATTATACTCAAAGAGTAATACTGAACATCTGACATTACATGGAAGGGATCCAGAGATCCTCGCATAACTTTTGTGCCCTTGTGTGTTTGGATACTGTATTTTCTCATGTTATATATAAACCGTTATGCTTTTTTGATTTGATCGACGAACGGATCATGAAGTACGCTGACTTATTTGGGTGTGGTAGAAAATGTTTCTCTGCTTTGTTTGTTACAGTTCTCTCCTTCCGCTGCACACAAACACACAGAAACCGAATGTAACTGAACATGGGAATTAATCAGCATCAGACATACAGTATCTTTATATCACTAATCCAGCTCATCTGAATTTTATCAAGTAAACATTTGTCAAACATTTTTTTTCCTGACTTATCTTATAGTACAATGAGCTTTATTAAAACTTTATTAAACTACACATAATAAATATTTGAATATAGCACGAGCTAGCTTGTGTTTCACTGCCTTGCCATTGATTCTGTATCCTAACCATTATGCATTTGTGTTGAGTTCCTTCAGCACCCATCTGTTGACCTGGCTCTCACCTCGGCCGCCTCTCATCCCCCAGATCCCTGTTACACCAGAAAGGCTACTTAATAAATTGACCAAGGTGTAAAACAAAACCCCATGAATCAACAAGTTGGGCAAACATACCTATGCATGACTTAAAGGAATCCAGAAACATTAACACAAAGAGAAAGGAGTATGTGTGGTAATCCAGTGATTTATTCTGAAAGAAAAGTCAACATGAGGATTAATTTGAGTTCAGTAATTTGACTTCCCTTGCATGATCACTGGGACAAAAACAAGCATGAGTCTATCACCACGTCAACTCCCTGATGTTGTGAATTATAGAAAGTCTTAGGGCTCTGCCTAGTGGTAGTAATAACAATTGCACTCAACTGGCTCCTTTTTTCATTAAAGATGTGAATTGTTCATTTTAGTATACAGAAAACAAAACCTAACAAGTCTGATGAGAGGTCAACTTCTTGTCTCTATAACACCTAAGTTCATGAAAGGATCACTTTAAATCCACAGTCAGAATAGACTGATTTTCTTTGTAATTGTATGTTTGCTATCTAAGCATTTAACTTATTTAAGTGAATATTTTAAATATTTCTTCCAGGGCTGTTGAGCACATAATCTTTTATCAGTTTAATTAAGTACAAGCGTGACATGTATCTAAAACACTCAAATAGGACGCTCATGTATGTTGATAATATATGACAAGCAATGCATACAATTATGCCTACCTGGTCTCACACAGTTTTGGTTACTTGTGCAGCTGAAGTTGAAGCTCAGAGAAATCCATTGCAGGGATTACTTGCCTTCCACTGCAGCCTTGAATAAATGCACTTCCGCTGAAAACCTGAATCCAAACAGATACAACACAGCAAAGTACCAGACAAAAAGCTGAAGCCTTCATTGCAAAGACGGCTGAAGACTTGCGCTGGTAGTTTACAGCATATATATCCACTAGGAGGCAGCAGTGCTAAAGCTAACAGTCTGCCAATAGTAATCAGATATGATACTGGTGACTGATGCCAGCGTCTGTCAAAGGTGGAGAGGCTATAGTGAACAGCACTATGAACCTGTGTAGACCTGGATATGAGATGTGGTCACCTCCACTACAATACTATTTCTATTTAAGCGATATTTATTATTATTACAGTCCTATATCTGTCTAGCTCACCATCTTTATTTACTTGTACTTACAGGATCTGTTTGAGCTAGCTAGCAAAACTGGTAATGCTACTGTGAAATTCAAACATTTTTTAAACAAGGGGAATAGCAATAGCTTAATTCATTCTTTCAAGCAAGCTAAACTAAGGACAAGACATGGTTTGGGAAGGGGAGAGTCAATCATAATATTATGAAAGCAGATGGAGTTGAAATGAAGGACCAGTAAAACCCCTAAAATAGGTCCATATTTTTATTTTCATTTGATTTTTTTCCCCTTAAGTTTAGTTTGCTTAACTTAACTTAATTAACCTAAATTTTAGCACTGTGTTGTCCTGTCACTGTAACACATACACTTCCCCCTGAGATCAATTAAGTCTTATTTTATATTTTGTTATCTTTTAGTATATAATATATAAGCTGGACCCTATTTGTTCTGAATTGTTATGAACTTGGGAAGACGTGTCTGCCCCTTACCACTAGGAGGAGCTCACTGCAATGTCTGCCCATAGACTGTATAAAATATGGGCAACACATCTCCACCACTTGTTTCCATTGGTCAAATTGAGGCAAGAATTCCAGGGATACGGGCAGCGCCATCTTGTGAGTTTGGAGCCAGAGTCTGTGGAGTACTCTCTGAGAGTGGAGCCACATTATCGATGACCCACCCACACGTCTGCTAGACTCATTGTGTATTCGTTTGATTAATACTGCACTCTGCTCTACCTCCACCAGTGACAAACAAATGTCCAGTTATAGACTGCAATGATTTATTTTTTCCCGCTCCCATGGTTGTACAGGAACGTTGCATGGAGCAGTTGTCATGGTAACTGTCACCATGATGTCAAATCCTGTTGTCTGTAGTGTCAAATACCTAAAACTTATCCAAAAATGGTATGCATCAGCATGTTAACTACCTAAAATCACAGAAATCATCCATGGAAAAAATGTGTACTTTAGTGTTTTGGCCCATATCCCATCCACTAACATGGACGAGATGGAGCTTATGACCTGTACAGCAGTCAGTCACCAGGAGGCGCTCTACTCGCTTTGGCTTCACTTTAAAGGATTTGCCTTGACGTCCATCTTTATTTACAGTCTGTGTCTCCCAGTCAAAGCTTTGTTGGGTGGGTCTTTAATATTAATGGTGCGTTAGCTAGCTAAAAAACAAAACAAACAACAACAAAAAACTGTTAACATTTAACCTGTTTATGCTAAATGACAAGTATGAGAGAAATTTAAATGCTATCTTGTATATTTTGCATTAATACAACACAAACCAGAACCAATATATGTATACTACATAAAAAGGTTAGCTAAAAATAAAGTAACTAAAACTATATTGTCCATCTATTGATCAACGTTGTGTTCCATTGTGTATTGAAAGCTGACATGAGCTATCGTATGATAACTCACAGTTAGTTAGCTTATATTAAATCACTTATGGACTTTAAAAGGTCAGAGAAAGGACCGAGCGTAAGTGAAAGTGAGTCATTTTTGTAGTAAATTGCAGTTCTAGGGCGAGCGTTGAACAAAAATTGTGCCAATAGTTTTGAAATATGGGCCGAGAAATCGATTACTTTTGAGTAACGAGCTCCGCATAGACGGCAGGGCAGCTAGCAACAGAGAGCCGACCTGCTGCAGTTGTGTGAGGGCGCCGCTGGGTGAATTCCTCTCTCCGCCGCTTCAGTCTCCACAGCTCCCCTTTCCCAAAGAAAAGAAGAGGAGAACTAGGTCCGGGGAGGAGGGCCGCCGCCATTATCGGGAAGCTGACAGAAATACCACTTTCACACACGCCATCCGCTCGTAAATTGATCGGGACATGAGCGGTCCGCGTAGCGGCGAAGGCACGTTTGAAAGAGAAACACCACGGCGATTGAAACAAACTCACCGTTGTCTCGTGTGCGCGACCGGCCCAGCGTTATGTGGGCACAACAATGGACAGAATAATTATTGAAAAAGCAACGTGGTGAACCGGGAGGAGGACGAATAAGCAGATTTTATGCACCCGGGTCTCGCATGAGGAGGAAAAAACACCCATGCAAGAAGAAAATCGGATTGTTCTATTGTTCGGGATATTCATTTCTGCCTTGCCCGTGTTTAATTGCAACGAAAAACAGTGATGCAAAACACGAGAATCTGGCGTACACGGGTGGTGGATATTTAATTCAAACGAGCCCGTCGCGCACGTTTCAGTGAAATCGGCGTTGTGTGTGAAAAGAAGCAGTTCGCAGTATATTCTGCGGCTTTTGCTTATGCACATCAGGCGGCGAGGGCTGCGGCAAGCCTGACAGATGCGAGAGGAGAAAGGGAGATATGCGTTGGTACGTATCCTACACGCTCTTTCCTCTTCTTTATTGGCCATTTCCTCCCGAAGCCGTGGAGTGCTACACCCTGTACAGCTGGGTAAATAAATTCCCTTTAAACATCGTGTGTCGGCGTGGAGGAGGTAGGGAGGTAGGCTACCCCACATCTCCGCGCTGCAATTTCATTATGTAGACAGCAAGCAGGCCTGGCGTGGTCAGCTCCCTCCCTCCCTGCGTGCACACTAAAGAAAACATGTTAACTGTTAATCCTTTGCAGAGCATGTAACGTTATAAAATCTAATCAAAGTAAGTAGGTTGGGAGAAACGGATTTGATTGAGTTTGCGCTTTGGCAAGTGGTTTCGATGGAGGTAAATGGGACAGTTTTGGTTATTTATTTTGTTCTATCTGTAAAGAACTTGCCTGCTCATGTTGGGTATCAGGCCTAGCTCAGCTGAGCGGTGTGGACTGCCCATGGTTGCTTTGACCCTGTCGGAGCTGTTGTTTGCCTCTGATGTGTGGCGGTCACATCATGTGGCAGGTTGCTCATTTCATTATAACCCTATTATGCGTCGCGTTTGACTTCTGTGAATCTTATTAGACGTTAATGTTCTGCAGTTGGTTATTTTTCCAACATTGAGCTGACAGTTGCATCAGACATTGCTGTGGTGCTATTATACTTACTATAAAGGAAACGTCATTGCTCTGTGCCTAATATCCTTTTAGCATTGGGGGTCTCAATGAGCAAGTTCAGGGTCATTTGGCATTGATTGCAGGTGTGGCTCATTTCATAAGTTCTTTATTTGTGTTGTTCATTTCATTTAGACGTAAAACTGTTCAGTTAGACTGGATTGTCATTTTAATGCTCATCTCCCCACTCCCTGGTCAGCTGACATTGTCATTTAAAGAACACCACTCCCTATATGTTTCCTGTTAGATTAATGTAATCTTCAGATACTCCTTTGATATTGCAGGAATGCTTCAGAGCAAGTAGTGAAGTGGGTCATTTAATGCACCAGTCAGTCATTGGAAGATTGCTCAGTAATTTTCGTTATAAAAATGGCAAAAAGAGATTTAAGTTGAAAATGCCAGGAATTGGTCTGACTCATCAGTTTGTTACCTTGAGTTTCCAGGGGAAAATGTGAACAATAATTGAACTGAATCATTTGACAAAATAAGCAGAAGATTGGTTCTGCAAATAATATTTGACTGCCAGTTTAATGAAATCTTGTAAGGATTGTATTCTCCCTCATTTATGACTGTGTTTTCATTTTTTTTTTTTTTTTTTTGGTCCTTTCTACATTAAAATCTGTGGTAGGAGTAATATGTTGATTGGTGTTACTGTTCTGTTAACTTCTTCGTGCCTTCATTATGCTTTGCTGGTGGCTAGATAGCATATAAGATAATAACAACTGCCTCAGACACATAATCAAGCCTATAGTCTCAACAAGTTTCTATTATATACAGGCTTTAACTTTGAGAGGCCCATTCTTTCGGTTTATTTGGTATACGTTTAACAAAGAGAATTGCAAAATGGAGCAAAATATTCCACCGGTCATTCTTATATTCCATTAATATTTCGGAGTTGTCAGCTATTAAGCAGGATAGTGGTATTAAGAGGCACACAAAGTAACATACTGGGTCAGTCATCTGCCCTTTTTTGTTTTTCTCCTTTACTCCAAAATTTATGTCTGTTTTCTTTCTGTTTGACAGGATCTGATTCATACAAGGAGTGAATGAAGCTCAAACCACATCACTGCTATTTATTATAACTGAAGCCCAGAAGAAGAAAGAGAAACCTTATCTCCTCTCTGGATCAAGAACTTTATGGACAAACATTTAATTAAACTCCTTTATACAGTGCCTGTTCATGGCAGGATGAGTGTCAGCAGGCTATGATGGCAAAAAAGCAAGATGCACGGTCGCCCATTTACAACCTCATTGTGGTGGGTTTGTCAGGAACTGAGAAAGAAAAGGGGCAGTGTGGGGTTGGAAAGTCCTGCCTGTGTAATAGGTTTGTGCGACCTAGTGCTGATGACTTCTACCTGGATCACACATCAGTGTTGAGCACCAGTGATTTTGGGGGACGAGTGGTTAACAATGATCACTTTCTGTTTTGGGGAGAGGTGGCACGAGTTCTGGAGGAGGGGCCTGAGTGCAGGATGCACGTTGTGGAGCAAACTGAATTTATTGACGATCAGACATTTCAGCCACACCGTAGCACTGCTATGCAGCCCTACATCAAACGGGCAGCCGCAACCAAGCTGGCCTCTGCAGAGAAGCTCATGTACTTTTGTACTGACCAGCTAGGTCTGGAGCAAGACTTTGAGCAAAAGCAAATGCCTGAGGGCAAGCTGCAGGTTGATGGCTTCCTGCTTTGTGTTGATGTGAGCCGGGGCATGAACCGAAACTTTGATGACCAGTTGAAATTCATCACAAACCTGTATGGACAGATTAGCAAGACTAAGAAGCCCATTGTACTGGTCCTCACAAAGTGTGATGAAGGAGTTGAGCGATACATCAAAGATGCACATACCTTTGCTATTACAAAAAAGAGTCTGCCAGTAGTTGAGACATCAGCACGCTCAAATATAAATGTTGACCTTGCCTTCCTTACTTTGGTTCAGCTTATTGATAAGGGCAGGGGCAAGCCCAAGATCATACCATATTTTGAAGCCCTAAAGCTCCAGAGTCAGCAGATAGCCTCTGCCAAGGATCGCTATGAATGGCTAATCAATCGTATAGTAAAGAATCATAATGAAACTTGGTTAAACACTTGTCGCCGCATGAACACCTCCCCAGAGTACAAAGAATATGTCTTCTTGGAGGGAACGGCAAAATGCAAGAAGCTTTTTCAGCAGCATGTCTACCGGCTGAAGCAGGAACATATTGAGAGACGTCGCAAAATATACTTAAGCACTCTTCCCTTAGCACTTAGTTCTTTGGTGCCTGACCTGGTTGAGATAGATCAGTTGAGCTGGTCCGGGGTGCAGAAAGTCCTAGAATCCAAGCAGCACTTTACCCACTGGTTTGTTGTTTTGGAGGACTCGCCATGGGAAGACACATCTCACATTGATAACATGGAAGATGAGCGAATCCCTTCAGACCTCCTGGAGACTGCAGAAGCCGAGGACATATTTAATGCCCACCTAGAACACCTGCGTAATGAGTGCAGACGGGCAGAGATGAGGCAGGAGTTTAAGCAGAAGTTGGCCTCCTCCCCCTTTATCACTCCTGGTAAACCTTGGGAGGAGGCCCGCAGCTTCATAATGAATGAAGAGTTCTACCAGTGGCTGGAGGAGGCAGAGTATTTGGACCTGTACAACCGCCATCAGAAGGAGATCATTGACCGCGCAAAGGAAGATTTTCAAGAGCTTTTGTTGGAGTACTCTGAACTTTTTTATGAGCTTGAAGTCGATGCCAAGCCAAGCAAGGAGAAGATGGGTGCAATACAGGAGGTTTTGGGGGAGGAACAGAGGTTCAAGGCTCTACAAAAGCTTCCTGCTGAAAGAGATGCTCTAGTATTGAAGCATATCCACTTTGTCTATCACCCCACCAAGGAGACCTGCCCTAGCAGCCCTCACTGTGGAGACTCTAAGATTGAACAACTTTTAGCCTCACGCTTCCCCACATGTTACCCCTTTTTTGATGTGAAAGCTCATTTTGGGGACACCAAGGCTGACAGAATTAATCTTGTCATACTGGGAAAGGATGGACTGGCCAGAGAATTTGCTAATGAGATCAGGACTCTCTGCACAAATGATGACTGGTATGTGTTAGATGGGAAGATGTATGAATTGACACTGCGACCCATTGAGGGAAATGTACGTCTTCCAGTGAATTCCTTCCATACCCCCACCTTCACCCCCCATGGATGCCTGTGTCTGTATAATTCAAAAGAGTCCCTCTCCTATGTCATTGAAAGCCTTGAGCGACTCAGAGAATCAACTCTAGGTCGAAGGGATAGCCAGCTGGCCCAGTTGCCAACTTCACTGCTTTTGGTCACTAAAAGAGGTGTAGGATCATATATTGATATAGGTGGAGACACTGCCTTAAACCTAATAACACAGGGACAGCAGGTTGCAAGGAGACTGCAGTGTAGCTTTTTAGACCCAGCCTCCCCTGGTGTGGGCTATGGCCACCATGTCAATGAGAGTCAAATTAACCAGGTGCTGAGGGGCCTTCTGGATATTAGGAGGAGCACATCTTTTAGTAGCAGTTCTCCACCTCTACTCCCTGAGCCTCCAGGCCTCCGAGACTCTCCTCACCAGCCGGTCCCAGAGGCAGACCTTCGCATTGTCATGTGCTTGATGTGTGGAGATTCCTATGACATTGAGCAGCTCCTGTCCCCTTTCCTAATGCATCAGCACTGCAGACCGATGTCTAATAGTGGCACTTCTGTGTTGCTGGAGCAGACAGTTGGTGGTCACAAGCTGGCCATAGAGCTCTCTCTGCTATCATACCATGCCTCCTTCACTTTGCGTAAGAGCAGGCTAGTACACGGCTACATTGCTGTGTACTCAGTCTCCCGAAAAGCCTCCCTGGAGACCCTGTGTGCATTCTTGTGTGAGGTTCAGGACATCATACCAATTCAGCTGTTGGCAGTGGGAGATAGCCAAGCAGAGCTCACTGACAGCGACTATGCATGTGAGCAACTTATCCAGGGGGAGGAACTAGCCCATGAGATTGAGGGTCGCTTCAATAGCTTGGTTTGTGGGTCTGGGGGTGTGGTGGGAGGCCTGCACAGGATAGAAATGTTCCATTCTTTTTTGATGGAGGTGGTAGAGAAACGCAACATTGTGGAGGCCACACACATGTACGATAATGTTGCTGAAGCGTGCACAAATGAAAATGTGTACTCCCCGCGCTGCAGTTCTCCCAGTCCTGTCACCATGTTGCTGGATTCAGAAGATGATGTTGAGCCATCACCCCCATACTACGATGGCACACTCACTTCTCATAGTGGGGGCTTCCACTTGCCTGATTTAGATTCTAGTGACATCTCTGTCATCTCTGATATCAGGGACATTGAGAATAAACTCAACAACAAAGTACCCCCCCAAGTGAGAGTTAAACCCGGCGTCACTTTTGACTTCCGCAAGATGAGCCGTAACCCATATATTGATACACTCGGACATCGTCGCTCTCTGCCCTCTGCTGTTACCTGGGTTCCTGGTGGAGATGTGGGCTATGATCCCTCAGATTATGCTGAACCCATTGATGCTGTGTCAAAGCCCCGCCCTAGCAATGAAGAGATCATCTACTCGGTGCCCCATGACAGCACACAAGGAAAGATAATAACCATTCGAAACTCCAATAGGATGCACTCCAATGGAAATGGCTCTGACAGTGAAGCAGACAGCAGCTCTCTGGAAAGGAGAAGAAAGTTCTCAGCAGTCGGGGTGAAGCCCCGGCTGTATCGTGACCGCTCTAAGCGGCTGGGCAAGTTCAGCAGCTTTCGCACAAGCTTCATCGGTAGTGATGATGAAATGGGAGCGCTTCCAAAATCCAAAGAAGATGACTTTGGGACACTGAAAGGTGAAAGTCTGGTTAATGAGGAAATTGAGGATCCAAAGAAGAGGAACATTCTGAAGAGCCTGCGACGAACAGCCAAGGTATGTATTGAGTCACCTTTTTCTGTTGAAATATTTTTATCTCATATAGAAGTTGTTATTGATGTTAGTGATTTCTGCCAATGATAAACAAGACATTTTGTGAGAGGCTAGCGAGTGTCCATGTAATTAGCAATTTGCAGCACTCAGTTCTTCTGCCTTTCTTTTTTTTTTTTTTGCCTTTCTTTTTTTATTTACAGAAATCAAGACCAAAGCCCCGTCCAACTATTCCCAAGCCCTTGGAAAGCAATTACTTTGGTGTCCCCCTAGTGAATGTGGTATCCCCAGATAGACCAATTCCGCTGTTCATCGAGAAGTGTGTTCGCTTCATTGAGACAACAGGTATTGTCTTTTGTCCTATAACCTTGTTGAACTGTATGGATATGTAGATTCTAAACACATATTCTGGCAAATCCTGACAATAGTCATTCATCATTTTTTTCATCTGTAAATAAATATCTTGAAATGTATATGATATCAATTTAAACATGCCTTTTGTAAGATTTGTTAAACCTGATCACCAGTTCATAATCACATTGTGATGTGAAACTGACACCAGGGAGTATTAAGTACTCCTCCAGAAACTTCATCTGCATCGTCCTGTCTGCTCGCAAAGGGGCTAATGAAGTGTTTGTGCTTTGCCTGTTTCCCTGCGGTGACACCCCACCCACACCTTCCCTCTTTTCTCTACTGCGCTCTTTTTTCCCCCTCAGGCCTGAACACAGAGGGTTTGTACCGTGTGAGCGGCAACAAGTCTGAGATGGAGAGCATGCAGAGGCAGTTTGAACAGGGTGAGCTGCTCGTCGTACTTGCTTGAAGCAGCTGTTTGACGTGTAATTATGTGACTGCCTATTCAGAACATAAACAGAGAGTTACTAGAGGATGTGCAGCAGATTATTTGGTCTTGAAGACAGCTGCTTTCTGACTTGATCTCTTTTAACTCTGTTTTTCTCTTTGTGTAGACCACGGATTAGACCTAGTGGAGAAAGATTTCTCCATAAATACTGTGGCTGGAGCCCTGAAAAGCTTCTTCTCCGAGCTGCCTGAGCCCCTGTTGCCTTCTGCTCTGCAGGTGGAGCTGCTGGATGCTTTCAGTAAGCAAACACTGCTGGGCTGGGAGGGTCTTTACGAGAACATAAAAAGATTATTTCTTTAGGAGGGAAGAGGGTAGGGAATATTTTTTGGCGGACATGCTTTGTTCAGTTTTAAATATTTCAGCTTTTTTTTATGATGGTGTAGAGCTTTAAATTACAATTTGATGATGGGAATTTTGTTCTAATGATAAAAAAAAACTATCTGTGCAGAAATTAATGACAGAGAACAGAGGTTATACACCATGAAGGATGTCCTGAGGAGGTTCCCCAGGGAGAATTATGATGTCTTCAAATATGTAGTGAGCCACTTACACAAGTAAGTTCACCTTCCTGTTGCGTAAATCATCTTCATTGATTGGGAGTCTTCTGTGGTTCTTGTTTCTCCATATGATGAATGTATAAACTGGTGTGGCGCTGTGTGTTTTCCAAGGGTGAGCCAGCTGAGTAGACTGAACCTGATGACCAGCGAAAACTTGTCCATCTGTTTCTGGCCCACCCTCATGAAGCCTGACTTCTCCACTATGGATGCCCTGACTGCCACACGCACCTACCAGACAATCATTGAGATCTTCATCCACCAGTGTGCATTCTTCTTCTACAACCAGCCCCTCATCGACTCCCCCACCGGCCTGGCGGGCCTTGCGGGCCTCCCTGCCTCACCCACCACCACCCTCAGTGGGAGCTCGGCCTACTCCTCCTACCGCTCCTCTCCGCCCCACACCGCCGCACACTTCAGCCCCCTGCAGCAGTCGCCGCCCACCACCCCCCAGTCTCCCCTGCAGTCTCTGCTCCCTCCCCTCCACCAGCACCCCCACTCCCACCATTCCCCTGCTGAACAAGAGACACTGTGAGAGACAATGAAACCATGTGTGCCCATGACGATGCTGGACCTTATCACCAACACTTAGAAAAATAGAAAAAAAAAAACATAAAAATACAACATGTGCACACATTTTGATCATGGACAATGTAGTTTATGAAGACAGAGAGATAGAAAATGTCTGAGAAACTCTCCCAACCTGCTGTTTTTATTCATACATGTGTGCATCAGGGCAGCATACTATTATCAGTGAAGCTTCCTCTGCCCTCCGAGACTCTGATCTCTGGCAACTGGATGTCGGGTCAGAAGTGGAGGACAGGGGTCACTGTCACACCAAGCCTCTCCTCTGTCAACAGCCACCACTTATGCTACACTACCAAGAAATAGAAGCCTCTACGCCAAGCTGGAAGAAATGATTTGTGGCCACCATGTTTTTATCATGTGTAAAAACTCTTTTAGTTTTTTTTTTTTTTCTTGAAAGTACTGCCACTGGATTTATAGACTGGTCCTCTGTAGGTCCTTTGGGCAGCAGTTTGCTCCACATAGCAGAGGTTCCTCTGTGTCTGCCTTTTGGGTTTGTCTCATCGGCTCTACTTGAGGAGTCCATGCGGGGAGGGAGGGGTAAGGGGGCGGGCCGAACACATCCAGGGATGCACTTTAATGATCACTGTTTTTTTTTCTCTCTCAAAAGGGTTGTTTTTGACATACTGTGTTCTCGTGTGTTTTTAATTTCACAGCTCAAACAGCCATACCCATTGCCTCTACAGAGCTCTGGCAGATCAAACCTTGTTTACATGATTTTTTTTTGTATCCACAAACTTATCTGAAGCACTTTTTTTATAGTGTAGTGTTAAATATGAAGAAATGCCACACTGATTAATTGTCCATATTGTTTGTGGTTGGGTGTGGCATCAGTGCAGACTTGTAACACATCAAGATCCCCTTGTAAAAACTTATTAAGTGGATCCAGAGGTCCTGTCTTTAGGTTAATGGGCAATCTGAATCCACTCATGCTCCTCATTCATCCAGCCATGTGAAAAATAGTTTTGTTTGTCCTCTTTCTAGCCGCAGGTTGATGCTTTGGGACATTCGAGTTCACCCTAATGTCATGGAAGACTTTGCCTGCTGTTAGTCAAGTGAAGGAGAAATGCTGCCATTTTGAATGTGTAACCGTGTCATACCATAATACAAACTAACATTACCATCTGGTGTCCATGGAAACCAAATGCTTGAAACCTGATAGGTCGCTGGATGTGTTGCTGTGGCTGTCTATCAAACAAAGCTCTTTGTATTCATGTAACATTATGGACCTTTAACTAAGAAGGTTTAGTATTCTCAACGCACTGTTACCGAATAGTCCTGCTATACAATGGCAAGTAGAATATTTGTGGATGGGACACGTTCAGGAAGCACCAGTGGCCGTTTGCCTGCTCTAGTGAATTAGTTTCATGCTGGCATATTGTCCTCCTTTTTCATTGGAAACAAACGGCACATTTTCAGCTGTAGCACTGTTAATGAAGGCCTGATTGCTTAAACCGTTAAACTTATGAGAGGAAGAAGCACTGTCTGATCCATGGAGACGAGAAAAAACGATCGCCAGACATCAAAGTTCTGGAGGATTGCGGCTCTGTTGTGGTTCTTGATCACAACAGAGAATAATCAGATTATTGGTTTTATTAATATTTGGGAGCATCAATTACTGGTACTTTTGGAATCGTACTGCTGCTGGAAGTCAGTCATTTTACTTCACACTAAAATGAAGGCTCGCCCAGCAGCTGTCCCACTATAACGCGATTCCTGGGAGTATGTAACGTAGCGCATCACTTGACTTCTGATGCAGCTGTGGCAAAAATCTGCCCTTCAGTGAGCAAAGCGTGAGTGCATACTACTCTATAATGGTTGTTTATTTGTATGTTGGGGAACACCACCCTTTAGTCAATGGTAGAAAACATTTCTAGTGTGTATTTCAATGATCGAAAGTCCATTTTTACAATTTTTTGTGAATGGTTCAAGGCCACTTAAGTTTAGTGCATGATTTAAAAAAAAAAAAAGTAAACCCACACACAGAGGGAGAAGGATGGAAACCTCTTCCTATTTTAAAACATGAAATTAGAGCAAAAACAAAAAAAATAACAAAAAAAAAAAAAAAAAATGTTGCTAAAGTGAAATAGCTGAAACATGAAAAGTTTATGTAGTGTGCACCGGAAGCAAACCATGGAATTTGTCTGACTGCAGATAATGTTTGAAGATGAAGGCCTTATTGTGAACTGTATAATAGTTAATAAATTAAATCTTGTAAAATTGTCCTCTGGTTTCTTGTGGTGCATGTGTAGTTGTCTGTCATTGATCCTTTTTTTTTTTTTTTGGACACTCAGTCCTATGTTTTGACAATAATTTGCCTCACATCAGCAGTTTCATTAATATTGTCCCAACAGTGGAGACCGAGCAATTAAGAACAGCAAGCGACTGTTTTTGTTAGTTAAAATTTTGATGTTGATGCGACAATGTAGGCGAAGGCTAATGACGGCTTTAGAAATGCCCCTGCTGCCATTTTACGATTTAATTATAATATGCTATTATCCACTGATTTTCCTGATTGACAGCCTGATACACTAGCAAAGTGAGGCATGAATATATAGCTGCTGATCTTGTACAAATACTGAGAAAGCGTCTCAACTAAAAACACATCGTAGGGATGCACCAATAAGCCACAACATTAAAACTATTGACAGGTGAAGTAAACGTCGACCATCTTGTGACAGTTCAGTGTTCCGCTGGGAAACCTTTGGACCTGGCATTCATGTGGATGTCACAGTGACATGTGTCACCCAGCTAAAAGCAGCTGCAAACTACAGGCCACCGTCCCATAGCAAAATGTATCCTGTCATGTGCCACAGCACAGAACTGCTTGTAGGAACACTCAGAAGACATGAAAAGTAGTCCAAGGTGTCCAACCTCCCCAGATCCCAAACTTATAGTTTCTCCAGGATCCACCTGTCCCCACAGGACCCAAAGGATCCCTTTACCAACACCCTGATGCCAGACACCACCGCACAACCTCAAATGGCTTGTTTCTATTCCCCAGTGAGTACAATCCATTTGGAAACAAAAATGCGGCCTACAAAATATCAAGATGGTTTTAATGTTCACACCAATCTGTGTATGTTCTTCAAGGATGATGATGTTTACGTGACCCTCCGTAACAATAAGGTGACCATTAATTCTGCACAGCATATGGTCCATGCAGGCATGCCTCTACTGTAGTGACTAGGAGTTATAGTATTTAGGCACTGGTTCATGTGACTCTGAGAAACATCAATTATTCACAGCATATCCGTCATGAGTGACTGCACTCTTTTGGGACATGACTTTCGTCACAGTATCCATTAACCTCTGTGGAAGCGGTAGGGCACTGTAATGCTGTAACGCCATCTTGTGGCTGCATACGCATGGAGCGGAGAAAGAGGTGGGGCTCCATGGTCGAGTGTTGTATTGCCTCATTTACAAGTCAGTCTTTACATTTGTGCATGGGTGCACAGGACCATGCACAATTGGAAAAGGTCATTCTACTTATTTAAACACAAAAGTCAATTTACACTTCATGAGGAAGCTGCACACATTTTCTGTGACGACAGGAGTTTCCTGAAGTTTATAACATCATGTTATGTCACTAACATCATGGCTCCGCATTTAAAGTAAGCTTATACAATAAACTCTGAATAGTAAAGTGGGGTTTGCACCGATCAAGCATAACATTATGACCTTATATTGTGTAGGTCTCCCCTGTACCTCCAAAACAGTTGTGCCTCATCAGAGAATGGACATGGGTCTTCTGAGGGTGTCCTGTGGTGTCTGGAAACAGGATGTTGTTAGTGGGGGCCTTTGGGTCCTATGGGTTGAGGGGAGGGGCCTCTGTGGATCATCCCACAGATATTATTTGATCAGTTTGGATCTAATGAATTTGGAGTTCTTTGTTCCTGAACCAGACTATAGTGGTTTTTACTTTTATGTGCAACGAAGCTACAGTGGCAAAGTAATTTCCCTCATGGATCATTAAATCTGTCGATGTCTAAGTCTAGGTCTAAAGTCTTTGCTCCTTCCATCTTTGATTATTAAGTCTCTGCAGTGTGTGGTGCATACCAACATAGGCCAAGAATAGCACTGCATATTGTTGATTTTACGCATTCTGTTATTAGATTCCAGTTGTTCATTGTAATAAGGGGTTTGCCACATTAATACTGGACAAACTTTTCATGTTCAGCTCATATTTTATTTGCTACTTTTAAATATTATCTGTTAAGTATCTCCATGCCAAATGTCAGCCTGTCACAGATTGGTCTAGTGACCAATCCAAACACAAGGAACTTTTCTTTCACTTTCCCCATCTCATGTCAGGTTCTTGCCAGCACAAAGCTCTCCTTCTGGCTGCCTTATCTGTTAATTCAGTCTGAGTGATAGTTCAGACACAGATAAACCCATAAACAAACCCGTTGATAAGAACAGAAGCCGTGACATATGAAAGATAGCTTTATTGCACAAGGTGTTAGAATGATCTTTTTAGTTTTTGCTTTCTTTTCATAGAAAATGTACCTTTGAACACAAGCAATTGCCGTAACAAGCAACTCAAACAAATGTTTGGGATACCCTCAACATTTTTTTTTTTTTTTTTTTTTTTAGTTTTCGATTTTCATACATTTTTTCCTTCGATTTTTCCCTTTTAGCAAGCATGCAATGACTTTTCTGAGGATGAACAAAATACAAAATAATGATAATAAAAAAAGTAAATAGGACAAATGACAACATCAAAAGACCTTTAAAAAAGAATAAAAATTCAACAAATTTGTATCAAAAACATAAAGGGAAAGAAAAATGTTTTTTTTTTTGTTTTGTTTTTTTTGCCCATTTCAGAAGTAAAATATTTTATTTTCGATACTATTTCAATTTTGAAACTGGGGCATTCAACCCTGATGTGTCCCCTGATTTATTCTGACGAAAATAGCTCTTCATACAAAACTGTGTTTTATGTACAAGACTTAATCTATAAACAACACTGACGAAGGTGGAGATGATGGATCTAGTATGGTTAGGGTGATGAAGGTTTACTTTAATTCATCAGAATGGGGGAAAATGACGGGAGCCTGAATGATTCAAGTTTACAGACCGACTCCAGTCCAGTATATACACAATACAATAGTAGTTTGTGTGACCAAAAGAGCTATGAGTCCCTGATTTCACTTGGCTGAACTAGTTTTAGCCACAGGCCACATAGCTTAGAACCGTTTGGCCTATGGAACCAAAATTTTGACAAAACCCAAACAAATTAAAATGAATCTAACAAATCAAAATTGACAGACTGACATACTCCCCTCCCATGAACAGACAAACAAGCAAACAAAGCAAATGGATAAATAAATATAAACCACAAAACACTATCATGGAGATGCTTGAAAAAGACATTCCAATAGGTTGTTGTGTGAATGTACATTAGTGGGTATGGAGATAAAGAAAGCGGGACATTTACAGTACTTCAGACAGGACAACAACAAAGATATCAATCGAGTCAACATTATATAATTTTTTTTTTTTAAACTGAACTCCCTGACATATAGCATCATTAAATTATTTTACTTCATTCACATTATTACTGGCAATCCTTCAGCCAACTGTCTCTTTTTCTTTGTAGGGCAAGGACTGGCTGACTGAGAAGGCAGAAGATACAACACTATACCTGTGACTGTCAGTCTCTGCCATCCATGCCACAAACATGCAGAGACTTTAATACTGTATAGATACTGGAGTCTGTAACCAGCATAAAACTTATTATTTGGGGATCCTCTGAGACACTGATTTGGCTTCTTGAATGCTATTGTATTTACCAACCTCTCAGGCTCACAAAAGCCTAAATAAAAAACCAAGGAGCCTATATCTTTATGAGCAGACTTAAATAATGCTACAGAAATCCTTGAAGGCCTTGTGTCATGATTGTTTCCACCAAACACAAACAGCGTAGCAGGCGTTGCAATCCAGGGACATCAGTTCACCCAGCGTTCTCTTGCCTGTCGTGCCTTTCCCATGCTGACATGGGGCTAGGAAAGCACCGCTCACCAGACTGAAACACTCCTCTGTTAGTCGGCCTGCGTACTATACACTACAGAACCTCCCGTATATATACTAAACACTTTCTTTCTTAAGTCAAACCTTTGTAAATTTCTCTTTTTTTAAATTTCATGATTGAGCGATTGTCTCATTCTTAAAATTGGACATTAAATTGCTGTATATACTACTACACTATTGTAGTACACACAATTTATACTTTGTCATAATTTCACTTAAATGTCAATAATATACCTATATAGAAATATATATGTAAATTCTTTATAATACCAAATATGCTCTATTTGTAATGCGAGAAATTATATCTGGTTGATTTGGGGTGTCGTGATTTAAAAAGTTTGACACTGTTCAGCTGCAGAGCGAAGTGTGGAGGATGTGGTAGAAATTCGATCTTTCTTGGAAGTGAAACTGAATCATTACTTTTGGAATCAACATTAAGAGAGAATCTGCCAATAGCAATTTGGGACTTCAAGAGACACAAAAAGGGTGAAAGATACAGTAAGAATAGGGAACTTAAGTGGAAGTCTTGCAAATTGACAATAATACTCAAACTATGGAGGACAGTATGTGTGTGCGTATGAGAGACAGGATGGCCACACAGCTTCATACTGGCTATTGTAGTCTTCATCATCATAAACATAGAGCTTCTAGCTCCTCGGTTATTGTCAGTATTTCCAAATGACCACAGAAATAACTTCCTGTTGTTTTTTTTTTTGTTGTTTTTTTTGTTTGTTTTGTTTTGTTTTTGTTTTTTTTTTGCTGTGCAACTCCTGCGAGAACGCGGAGCTGAGCACCAGCCGGCTGGAACTGTTAGTTGGTTGGTTAGTAGTTCTTTTAGAGAGTCCCAGGAGCATGAATAGTAGGGTTATCTGGGTCTCTGTCTGGGAGAACATCTTTCCCAGGGAAAATTAGACAGGATGCTGGGCAGTTCACCATTAGTTGGGTTTAAAGAAAGATGGCCGCATGCCCGTTCTGGCCCGGACTGAAGAGTGCCAGAGTGGCACTGGCTGAGGAGTGAGACAGCAGTGCAAGTCTGTGCAGGTGAGCGGACTACACCAGTGTGTATGACTTGGAGTAAGCGCCCACACTCTGTTTCTGCAGTCTCCCCAGTGCAGAGGAGCTGCTCTCTAGCAGCGAGTCTCTGGAACCCCCCACTTTGTTACTGTTGGTGGGGTTGCTGCTCGTGCTGGAAGTAGAAGCTGTTGCTGCATTGTTGGAGCTGGGCATGGTGAGAGTCCTTTGGGGCAAGGTGGCAGTGCCCGAGCTCGCACCCAAGCTGCCCAGCCCAGAATGGCCCAGAGTCAGGGCCTGCTGCTTGGCAGGGTCTAGAGTCTTGTGACGGCCCTGGGTGTGATACGCCCGCTGCGTCAGGCTGCGGATTGAGGCTTCCCTCGGTGGTACAGCTGGGCACGGGTCATGAAGCTCCCCTTGCTTGCGGAAGAATGGGTCCGTCTTCATGTAGAGGGGTAGATTGCAGAATTCACCTAAGGAGCGACGGAAGACAAAACCATTTATGTTTGCTTACAAAATGACAGATTTATGTGACTTTTAATTTGATGTGTGGGGTGAGGAATCATGAGACATATTGTTTCCTTGTGTAGCATTTTTTGAAGGGAAGGGAAAGGTCCCTTCGTCCCTTCATTGGGACGCTGTGTATTTGTATTTGTTTGGCTCACATTCCATTTTGTGTCTCTTCACATATATTGTGTCTATTTCAAGTCACTGGAAATGAAATCCTATCTGCTTTTGGTTTAGTCATGACCATATTATTTGTTGCTCTCAGTCAAGTAACTGATCACCCACAATACCTACTGTAGGTAGGAGGCACAAGAATGTGCTGTTTATGGTAAATGTCTCAACAAGTGGTAGTACTATGTGAACTGAGTGCAAAACCAAATAATAAAGAGCAAGCATTCATCAAAGATAAACAAAGTAGAAGTCAGAAGTTCCCTTCAGAAATCTCGCTCATCGTTCATACTTACTTTTGTTAGCGCGGTGGGGAATGGGCACGGCCACATTTTTTCCGCGGTCATAGTCCTGCGGTTTGGGCGGCGATGCGGTGAAGCGGCAGATGCCTGGTTCAGACGGTGTGCTGAGGGAGGTCATGCTGTCTGCCGGGTCATTGGTACCTGTTGTCATTTGGTCAGATGAGCTGTCAGAGATGAAACACTCTGTGATGGTAAACTTGGCGTGCTGCAGGTGCTCCTCCAGCTTGGCGTGCTCGTAGGCCCTAGCCAACTCCTCGTAGGTGGAGGAGGCGCTCTCCGTTGACACCATGCTGTTCCGACCCTTATCTGGAAACAAAATGTACATGTTTTCTTGTAAAAGTTGGACTTCAATTTCAAAACAAACTAAACTTTTCTTCTTCTACACAGAAAACGAGGAGTGTTGTTCAGCATTGTGGGATTGACCCACCTGTGTCTTGTGAGAGGCTGGCGCTGTAGCTGTCGCTCTCAGTGGCAGTGATGCCATGAGAGCCCATTGTCCGCCAGTCAGAGGTCAGAGTCCGTGCAGAGGCCGTCGACTGGCTCTGACTCGGTCGACTCAGAGTCCACTGGCTCGAGTATCTGTTCCTGGAGCTGTGGGCTGATTTTATGCTCTTCCTGGACACGGGATCTGGAAGATTTCACAGAGATCAGAGAATAGCTTGATGTTACACAGGCTGTGTATCCCTGCATTAACCATCACGAACTTTAAAGGTCTCATCGTCTTCATGGCTTTAGCTTGAGTCAGTGAAGAGATCAGTGCTTTCACTCAGATTTAAGGAGAAGGTTTGGTTTCTTTGAAGTTGGGTTGTATGAGGTACTTATCTATGAGTCAGTTTATCGCGTACAGTAAATGGAGAAAAATGTATTTTAACCACCTAAAACGACCAACAACTTCTGTGTTCTGCAAGGTAAAATGACTGTTTTTATGAATGGCTTTGAAGACAGCAGCAAAATCGATAGTTCCCCGTTGATAAAGCAAACTGAAGCCATGTTAATGTTCTAAATAAAGTGTACACTTACAACTGACTATGGATAAATATCTCATACAACGCCACTTCAAAGAAAACCCAACTGAACTTCTCAGTCTCTTTTGCGAAAAGCTGTGATTTATAACAAAACCATTTCTTTAAAACGAAAAACAAACTCACTTGTACCAGGGCGGATGTCCGACATGTCAATCAAAGGCCCTGAATTCTGGATAAGGGCCTGGTGATGCAGAGACACGCCTGTGCAGAAGTTCTGAGGATTCACTGATTGACTGAACTCAGTGTCTGTCACTGGCACCGCTGCCTTGTCTTCTCCTGTAGCGCAACAAATATACCAGTTAGATTAAAAGCTATGCACTATCGGAAAAAGGGTTAAAGTGGTGTTGTTGTTGTGTTGCTGACATGTGGACACATGCCTATCTGTTTGATGCCTTCTTTGTCCTCAATGAGAAGCTGAACACGTGGGATGTCAATATGGAGCCTTGGTCCTTGAGGAGGGCCCTTCACAGGCGTGTCTATGCTGCGATTGTTCTTGCTACACACACAGACGTGACAAATGTGTTCAACCTGATGTCTCTTGTGAGGCTTTTATAATTGTATTACAATGACCAATGTAAAATATCATATCCTCTGTGCAGTAGTCATAAAAAGCAATGTGTGTTGCTTCTTACCTGATAAGCATCTCAGCAAGGCTCTTAGCATCTATAAGAAGACAGTATCTTAATTAGATTATAGTTGGCTGTGGAGATAATCCTTTCAACTTGTCACACTGTGTTACATTAATCCATTAAACACAATATCATCGGAGAACTCTTCTACTTTCTCTCACCTCTAAGTCGTTTAAGCCTCTTCTCCTTGCGTTTCTTTCGAATAATGAAGAGCAACGCGACGCCCAGGGTAACCAGGATGACAGGAGAGCCAATGGAGAAGAGCTTTTTAACATCATCCCCCTCTCCACGAGCTGATTTAATGGGGGGGATTGTACCTAACAAGAGTAAAAGAAAGAAAGCAAAGTCTAATTTAGAAAAGCACACAGGTAGAGAAATGCACATTAGAAAAATTGTAGGAGGGAACCCTTACTGCCATCATAGTCGGTGGTAGCAAACTGGGAGCTCTGGTTGCCACACCCGGCACTGTTACAGGCCTTCATTTTGAGCTCATACCAGGTGGCCTCACGCAGCTCACTGAGGAAGAGCTGTGTGGTAGAGTTGGCCTTGAGGCTCTGCCAGGCCCAGGTGCCTTTGGGCCTAAAGTCCAGCATCAGGTCAGTGATGGGGCAGCCGCCGCTGGTCCAGCCCTGCAGGTTGAGCCCTGCATGAGTGGAGTTGATGTGCGTGAGCAGTGGCTGGTCCTTGTTGAAAACTGGTTCTGGAGAAAGATACGGAACAAGAAAAGGTTAGAGAGTGAGTTATTATGCCACCAAAGCAATGTAAATATTACCAGTGTAGCTGTGAAGAATTATGAGTATTATTCCACTAAGACCACAGTGAGCATTATTACACAACAGTATTGAATTTAAAAAGAACTATATGAATATATAAAAGAACAAATATTTAACCATTTCCTACAATGCTCTTGCATTCATCCCTCACCTCTTCCATGTGTCTTGGCCTCAATGATCTCACTGATCCGTCCTGAGCCCACGCTGTTTTTGGCAGCCAACTTGACCTTGTACCAGGTTCCACAGCGAAGATTGTCCAGTCTGAAGGAACGTTCACTGGAGCTGATAAACACATCCCTCCACTCCTCCGTATTATCCACAGAATACTGCAAGACAAATCCTGTAGGCGCACAACACAGCTTTAAGTTAAACACAAGGCTTGAGAACACAACAAAGGCTCTGGTGGATCCTTGTTGCAGTTACATGTGTTGGACACCAGGAGGCAACAATCAGCTATAATTAGATAAGTCAGCTTTACCCTGACTTCTTTCTACCCAGAAACACAAGCTCATTGGATAATTGCATGAATAAAAATAAAATAAACTGATAACAACAGGGGGAAGCGCACTAAAATAATCTTTCACGACTTCTAATACTCGTTCTTGAAGCAGCAGCAAGGTGGGCAGAGATTTAATCAGGAGCATACCTCTGATGGAGCTTCCTCCGTTGTCCCCAGGGATCCAAGCCAGGGTGATGGAGGAGGTGGAGGTAGTGGAGACCGTTAGACGAGGCTGGTCAGGAGGAACTGGTCGCACAGACACAGACAGTGACTCAACAACAGAAGAAACTTTTCAAATCAAAGACCTGCAAAACCTCCGGTCAGTCCCGTTAAGATGAATCTTTTGCTTGTTATTACCTTGCACCACGAGATTGACTATGATGGTGTCAAAGCCAAGGGTGTTAGTGGCCGTGCAGGTGTAGTACCCAGAATCCTCTGCTTTGACTGAACGTAGCACCAATGTGCCGTTGGATAAGATCTGCCGCTGACTGTCAGCTGTCACGGGAATGGCTGAGTCCTCGCTGAAAAGGAAACAGTCGGGTCACAGAGAGTTAACAACCTCATCTTGGGGAGAGCAGAGTTATATTTATAAAGCAGCAGCATCTACATGTGTGACTCATGATTTATGACTTATAAATGGTATATAATGAGCTCCAACCTGTCTTTGGTCCATTTAATCGTGGGGGCGGGCTCTCCCACTGAGCTGCAGGGCAGACGGACTTCCTTCATCCACGGCGTGGTCACTGTGCCGCCAAAGGACAGGATCTTCGCTGGGACTGCAAACAAAGACACACACAAGAACATGACTCCATTAAGTCTTTGACACACACTGTGATCTTATACTCAAATGATACCAAATGTGGCAAGATTGCCTTTCTTGAGGTTTAAGCTGTCTGTCTGCTGAATAAGTGCCTAAGTTTGTTTGATGGGACAGGCCTTCTCTTGCTCTTGAAGAAATAAAAAGCTGAAGGGTTTAGTATCGCCCCTCCTCAAGCCTCTTAGTTTCAGTCTATCTTTTCTCCATAGATCCTCCCCTCTATTGATTCTCGCATGCTACCCCACTCCCCAAGGGTCATTTTACTAGATAGGCCCTGTTCATCACCACATAATTAACAACAGCGTTTCTTGCAACATAGCCACTACTCAATCAATACCACGGCTGTCAATCAATATCAGAGAGCGGAAACAGAGAGCGAGGGAGAGAGTGATGAAAGTGATCTGTGGAAGGGAGATCACGCTGCCGGTTCAGAGCCATCTTTTGAGCGCTCTGCCTCATAACCTTTGCACAAATCTCTTTACCCTTCTCCTCCACTACAGGCTTGCCTGGAGGACCCACCTTTCCCAGCAGGCTCCACTGTGACCTTTGAGCTGATGTTGCCTCGGCCAGCGGTTGTCACGGCTGCCGCCCAGATGTGGTATTGTTTACCACGGGTGAGGTGCGTGATACGGTAGAAGAGCATCTCTGGGTTGGCCTCATACTCGCTGGGTGCCTGGAACAGAGGGCACGCAATGTCATAATTCGGAAACTCTAAAAAAAATACGGATGACATGACAGGCTTGGTGTTGGCTCGTGGCCTAAAAATACTATCAGACTAAAGAAATGGATCACATTTTTGCCCACTTATTAGAACTCAAATGTGTATTGAGATAAAACCCTGCTGTGGCTAAATGCAGTGCAATCTCAATCTATCCATCTATATCTATCTATCTATCTTCTTGAAAGAGCTTTCATAGTGCCTGAAGCAGGCAAAACCACAAGTTACAGTAATAATATATTATTAACACAGAAATTATTTTATTATTATTATTATTATGATTTGAAGGACAAATAAAATGCATTGGATTACACAGTACTAAATAATGACTGTATTTAACATTTTGAAGATCGAAATGAATTAAAAAAAAATATATGGATAAAAGAAAATCATATTTTAAAAGTGATTTTTCACAAGACAGAATAAATTTGACATGTTATTTTAGGCCTTAGTGCTGGACTAAATGATTTTTCGTTTTTTCTCCAAACAGATCTTTGAGAATTAACGCATGCACCTGCAGGCGTACGGAGACACGCATGCCAGTGCGCGCACAAAAACACAGTTGTCTCTCAAGATGATCCCCCGTTCTATCTCTTTAATCTGTTCATCTCTCAGTGTTCATCTTCAGTTGCTTCCATTTGCTTTTCCAGCTTTTCCCTCGTTTCCCTCTATCCCTCTCTGTCTAGCTTAGCGAAGAGGAGAGGAAAGGATGGAGGGACAGAGGGGAGGTGGAGAAGGGAGGATGTGTTTGAGTAAGTGTGTGTGTGTGTGTGTGTGTGTGTGTGTGTGTGTGTGTGTGTGTGTGAAGGGGGTTCAAACATTCCTCCAGCATCGTGGTGGTGTTGTGGTGATCCAGGGAGTGATACAGGGAGATAATGAAAAGACGGACAAAAGCACTCTCATCTTGATGTGACTGATACCCTCCCCTGCTCCTCCCTACTACTGTCTGTCTCCCAACCCCCCACCCCCACCCCCCCCTCGCCCGTCATCCTTCCCCGTCATCCCTCTCTTTTTCTCTCATTTCCCCTCGGTCTCTCCCTACCTCTAATGGTGTGTCTCTTTTTCTCTCTCAACCTCCTTTCCCCCTCCCTTCCTCCCTCCTGCCTCCCTGCTCGTGCTCATTTACATGGCACTCATGCACGGAGAGGGAGGAGTATTTGTGAATAATAAGAAAGTGAGATTCTAGCCTGATATCAGACTTCACCGTGTGCTGGTGTTTGCGTGCACATGATCTAACCACAATTGAAATGCCGCACGTACGTGTATAAATAGAAAACGTTGAAATGTGATGTCTCTGTGTGTATGTGTGTGTGTGTGTGTGTGTTTTTCTGATGCGGCAGTGTGCATGTGTGAGCTGGTTCTCTGCCTCATTTGCATATCTACGTCTCATCACGTTGCCAAGACAACCTCATCTGTTCATCTGGGAGGGCAGGAAATAAAGCGATGGTGCAAACACGGTGAAAGAGAGACATGCGCAAAGACACACACACACACACACACACACACACACACACATATTTATATGTGCAACTAATGATGCTGGTTACAAATGAATTATTTCTACTGGTAGATTTTTATCACCTCAAACATTTCTTACCCGCCCCATGTGAGTCACACCCAGAGCAGAGAGACTTACTGGCTGTCCAGATCCTGGACTGGAGCAGTAGATGGTGTACTTGCGGATAACACCATTAGGTTTGAGAGGAGGTAACCAGGACACGACCACACTGTTTGGAGAGGAGGGAACTGCCTTGATGCCAGCTGGTGGACCAGGAACTGCAAAAAAACAAACACAAAAAACACCCCATCAGCACGGAAGGAATGCTTATATGTGTGCGCGCATCTGTGTGTGTTTTTGTGTCTGCGCAGGCACACGCTGGGTGTTGAATGCTTATTAAAGTGAGCTGGCTTGTTTGCAGATTGGTAGTCTTATCCCGTGCTAAGCCGCTCTGGGAGGACTTGGAAGAACTCCCTTTGGTGTGGACGGCTGTGACATATGTTCATTCAGACACTGGTCAGCAGTTCTGACTCTGTGACACCCAGCGTTCTCTTAACTCTCAAACCCACCAACAGATTAGACATTAGTGTCTGATCCTCTGCTAGCCACTTCAGTTTGACAATAGACACCACCTAATACTCTGATTACAAGATGACGGTACAAGAAGGATTTAAAAAACAAAAAAAGATGCCCACTTAACAAAAACACATCAGGACATTGGATAGTGTGAAAGGAGAACATTAGGGGTTTAGTCACGTGGGTCCTACAGTACAGGGTTCACACTATCAAGCCCATTCAACCCCATCCATAAATATAACTTGGGCCTGACAGTGGGCCTCATCTGGGGGCTATAGAAAAAGTCAGTGTAAACCCTAGTCCTCTAAATCTATCCCCCAGTTCTTTCTTTTTCTTCATTAGGAGGCCCCTTAGTCAACCGATCTATACCCTCAGACTGCTTCCTTTTACACACGATAACCCAATGAATCCACAAAACCTCAGAAAGGGTGGCTGTAGCAAGAGAGGCTTTAAAAGAGGAGGCGGGGATGAAAGAATGGTGAGAGTCGTAGGTGCAGTTCCTTTGAGAGCAATGATGCCAGTGTTGGCAGTGGGGAGGAGCAGAAGAGGCAGTCATCATTATCATAACTGGACCTCCATGTCAAAGTAGGAGTGGCAATGAATGTGTGCGTGTGTGTGGGGAGGGGGGAGTCCCATCTGGTGCCCAATATCTGCCCAGGTCTCCAGACACACAAACAGATAGATAGTCTGCTGCACAGCCAGAATGACCCAAGTGATGACGGGGAAAAGAGCCACAATGGTCCTGAGGTAACAGCTCCATCTTGATAAATTCATTATGCAGTGCTGCGCCAATCAGGGGAGGAGATGTCACAGGAAAACGCTTTCACAATCACGCTGATTCAAACCTAGGCATTTACCTTAAACTGGTTTTTAAAAAGAATTACTTTTTAGTTTATTATTTTTTCTTATTTGTTGTGAGCCAAGAATAAACCGTGTGATCTCTTTCCATCTTCAACCCTCAGGCCCCTCCTGCTCCTCCTCCTCTATAAAGAGACATGGATCTAGCTGTAATCCCGCCTCCAATGGTGTAAGCACAAAATTAATTCTCTCTAATCCAAGAGAAGTTAATCCCTATGCCTATGGCAAGAGTGGAGCGGGTGCAGGCCCAGGCCGATGGCTGACTCCTGGATGCTATATGCTCAGAGAGCACCCCTCCTCCTCCTCCTCACCTAGCATGCCCTGCCAGCCCTCCCTCCCAGCCCAGAGCCTTGGGCCTAAAGCCTCTTAATTCTCATTAGCGCTGCTAATGGAGCTTCCATGAATAAATGTGCTTTTGTCATGAATTTGAGATACAACCCTGCATCCTGTTTTATCCACTTCCCTCCCATTTCTCTCACCCTTTACCCATACACCACATGCACATATAAACAAATGAATTAGAAATTGTGTACTCACGATCCTCTCGGGTTTGGATGTACAGGACATTGCTGCGGACCCCATCTCCAGCTTGTGTGTAGGCGAGCACCTGAACACTGTAGTTGGTGAATTTCTCAAGCCCTCGCAACTCCACCTGTTCACGTGTGGTGGTGATATTCTGCATTTCACCCCATTCTGAGGCAGAACAGGAGAGGAGAGCGTGTTTTAGATGCTACCGATGGTTATCTGGACAGGCAACACAGACCAACTCTGTCTCCTACAAAATATATTTACATGCAACTAAATAATTTTGCTCAGTGCATTCGGCAAGGACTATGATAATTGCTCAGATCACAGAGTATTTGACATAATAATAATCTGACCATCAGCACTGATGGTCACAAAAATCTCAGCCTGTCACTAAGCCACTAGGACAAACACGGACACATTCAAAGATACACAGGAACAGGAAGTGCTTTATGAGAAAGGTGTGGACACACATTAACACGTTCTGACTCACGGCACTGACAGCGAGGTAAGTGAGTGGGAGGGTGGGTTGGTGAATTTTAGAATGAGATAGGTGATAATTACTCTGCATTGGCCACTGGGCCTGGCCCCCACAGCACCCACCTCCGTCAGGGAAGAGGGACCAAAACACAACCCGGTAGCCTTTCAGCACACCGTGCAGCGTTAGCCGTGGAGGCTCTGCCCATGTGATTACCGCCTCGTCCGATGTCACGGAGATCGCCCTCACGTTCTGCGGAGGCTCGCTGGGCACTGGAGAAGACACAATGTAAGTATTAGCACTGCGTACTTGAAATATGTGAGCACTGGAGCAGTTCCTCTAGTTTTTACTGGTCTAAAAACCCTGCTGTTGCTAAGAAGATTTGACCTATCTAGCATAGCAACTGAAGCACTGATAATTAATGATAACTCAAAACCACAAACCACGGGAAACCTCTGCTGAAATAAATCAGTCAAATAAGCTCAAATTAGCTCTAAATAGCTCCTTGTTCGCTCCTGGCTTTTAGAGAGGAGAAGTAGTGGGGGGTTGATGGAGGGGAGGAAGAGCACTGATACAGGAACATGAATAGTAAAGCAGCTACACCTAAGGGGTTAAAATGCAGATGAGGAGGCTGGAGTGAGCTGAGCTGTGGAGGAAGAAAATGTTCATCTTTAAGCTAACTGCATTTGTAGGGGCAGCTTCAGAATACCTGCTCGGGCAATTACCACCCCTCTAGGTGTCTATCATTGCTTTCCACTAAGACCGGAAGGGTTCATAAATTTCTAAGAAATAAAAACATATATAATAGGCAAAAGAGTCATAAGAAGGATGAGGAGGGAACCAATGGGAGGAAGAGGAAGACAAAAAAAGGAGGTAGAGTGGGCAGACATTTAGAGAGTAATAGGGTTCCTTGTTCATCTCCCGCTCTCCACCAGCCTAATGAGGGTGCTAATTAAAGTAGAAAGAATAATGGGGGATGTGCTGCAAATTCATTTCTACCATTTTGTTTGAGCATGTGTCTCTACATGTATGCGTGTATTCATTTATGTGCTATCACGTGTGTATCGCTGTATTTGACTATATTGCTTGACAAATCAAAAAGGTATATACTGCAGGGATCTTTTTATTTCTTAAAACTGCCATCCCACACTCCCACTTCCCACACTATCTCCCACACAATCAAGCAGTCTGCTCTCCCTTTTCTTCATCTTGTCGTCTACTTCTCCTACCGTCTTCTAGCGTGGTAGCGTTGATCTCAGTACTGGATGGTCCCGTCCCTGCCCTGTTGAAGGCTTGGACCACTACCCCGTACTGGGCGAACTTCTTTAGGTTGTCCAAAGTGTACACTTCACTGTCCCCCGTGGCCTTCATCTCCACTATGCTGTACTGGCCGTTGCTACCTGGACCGTTCTCCCTGTAACCGATCTGATAGCCTCGGATCACCCCGTTCTGCAGCTCCTTTTTCGGAGCCTGAAAGTTTTGGAGAAAAAAGATTTATTTTGGAGTTTGATAACAATATTAATGCATATTTTTTAGTGATTGACGCTAACCCTAACCCCAAAATAGTTCAATGAGGGAAGCAATAAATGTAAAGTCATTGATTTTACCCTCCATGTAACACGTATGCTCTGGGATGTCATTGGCTGAAGGACTACATCCATTGGTGGCCCATCAGGTGCTGTCAATGTCAAAAGTTATTTTTAACATTCCATGGAGAGAAAAAAGAAAGACAGACAGAAAAGAAGAAAATATGACATTTGGAGAAAAAAAAGTTCACTCACGGGCTTCTTCAGTGCTGATTGTTAGCTCTTTGCTGGGAAGGCTGCGGCCAATCTTATTGTACGAGTACATGCGAATGCTGTAAACACAGGCCGGGTGCAGCTCTACAATGTTTGCCTGATTGTTGGTTGGTGAGATGTTCCTCGTTGTGTACATGTGATCCCAGGAGTCTATCAAACACAGACAGATTTTTGACACAAATTCAAAAACATGAATTTGACATGAAGGCTCAGGCTTAGGCTTTCTTTTGGATACCTACCTGACTTGTTCTTGTATTCAATGTCATAGCTGGTGATGATGCTGTTGCCATCAAACCTTTGAATCCAGCGCAGGTTCATACTCCTGTCCTTCACCTCCCTCACTTCCAACTCAGGGGGATCTGGTGGTTCTGTGTGGGAGATCATCACCATCGTCAGCATCACCACCGCCACCCCCAGGAAATTTAAAGAAGGTTGTGAGACAGCATGTTGTGTAGAAATACCTTGCACAGTGAGTTGGATGAGCCCTCGACCCTCTCCATAGGAGTTGATGGCGTGACAGGAGAAGAAGACAGAGTCTCCTCGCTCAGCTGGGTTTAGCTGTGAGCATCAACACAAACACGAAAAGTTGTAAAGTGACGAAAAATACAAAAAACAGGCCACAGCTGTTATAACAGCCTTTCCTGGAAGAATACATCAGATTAAGGTTTTAGAAATGCGAAAACATTTTTAACACAATAAATCACTTTTAAAATAATTTCCATGATGAGGATAATAGAACTTGGTAAACACAGCTCAGTGCAAAACTGGAAAATGGGAGAAACTTTTAACCTTTCTCTCCAAACACAAGAGCCAATGAACTAATCACATCTTAACACACAACGAAATATTTCTCACACTTTGGTTTAGGATTAGGATTGTGGTGGATGGATATTTTGTATCTGACCTTTAGGGTGGAGATGACTTCATCACCCTTCTTGTTGATGGTGATTGAGTACCGGGGGTTTCTCTCTGCGTCGATGACTGTGTCTCCTCTCTCCCAGCGGATAATAATGGGTTGCTCGCCCCGTGCAGTGCAATTCAGCTCCTTGGTCTGGCCCTTCCTCGCCATGGTGGTGTTGGGGTGGCTGGTGATCATGGCAGGAACTGAGCAGAATCACAGACACGCGTAAGTGTGACTAATAGTTTTATATGCAATAATGAGATGAGGGAATGGGGATGTGGGACAGAAAACTGAGGATATATTACAGATGTATAGACATCTCTATTTCTCCCCTTCATTCTCCATTTTCATTTCACGCTTCAAGCCCCACTGGCCCTCTTACATCACCTCCCCCTGTCTGCCTCTTCTTTTCTTTTTCTCATTCCTCTGCTTTTCTTTTTCCTCAGTGCCTTAGACATAGATTATTGATTGAAGGGGTTCCTGTGGTTTTGTTTTCATCACTAATTCATCAGCCCTTTTCCCCACCAAACATTTGGGAGCACACAGACCGACAGCCAGAACTCATCAATCGATAGAGGATGTGCAGGACGCAGACAAGGTTTGTTCAGTACAGGCCACACTTGCCTGGGGCAAAAGTGCATCTTATAAGGCCTGATTCCTGTCCAAAAAGCTGAGACTTATTATGCAAGGAAGTAGGTTTGTGCCAAAGAAAAAACTGATTGACACTTACTCTTGACAGTAAGGATCATGCTTTTACTGATGTCTGAGCCCACTCCGTTAGAGGCCTGACAGAGGTAGTAGCCCCGGTCGTCCTCAAGAACATGTCGAATGAGCAGAGAGCCATTTGACATGATCTGGATGCGGCCAGTTAGTGGGACAGGATGGTACTGCTGAGGGTTCCCAACACCTGCAGGACACAACACGGAGCAAATGCATGTCACTGTCTTCATTTGTCCTCTTCGCGTGATGTTTTTCCCTACGATGTTGTAAAGATGATGTGCTGATTTTACCTTTGGCATGCTTCCACATGACTTTGGGGGGTGGGTAACCCTCCACGGAGCAGTTGAGGACTCCAGCTTTTCCATAGATACAATCCTGGTTGTTTGGCTGCACCACAAAACGTGGCGGAACTAAGGGAAAGAAAGAAACGAAACAAAGTTTTACAACACTTTCCCAAAATAACCATGCGATTTTAAGCATGTTTTGCACAGTAGCTATCACATTTCAGCGGGACTAGTTCATCATCATTATACCTCCTCTCAGACGGCTTGCTCAATCACTCACCAGTAACAATCAGCTGTCTTTCCCAGCTGACAGTGGCAGCAGCATTGCTGGCAATGCAGGTGTAGTTTCCATTGTGCTTCAGTGTCACCTTGGAGATTTGCAGGGAACTCATGAACTCTTTGGTCTCTATTGCGACGCCAGAGGCGGAGCCTGGCACGATGAGCTGGCCGTCTTTGTGCCAGGTGATGCGTATGGGCATGTCCCCAGATGACACCACACAGGCGATGTACATGAGCTTCCCCACTGAGGTAGAGGGGATATCGAAGGGCTGGATGAGCGGTGGCACTGGGGGTAAGAAGAACAGTGCAGAGAATTAGTGGAATAAAGGCAGCAATGGATGTTTAAGAGTGGCAATGTGGCCATCTGGAGCAATGCTATGAGAGAGAGAAGGTCATTGGCCAGCGGGCCCCTCTTCGCCAGCCCCCCTTCTGCCCCCATCTCCTGCAGCCCATAATAGCTGCTCTGGTTAGAGTCCAATTGGCAGGGGGAAGTCATTCCGTTGCCATAGTAATGGAGGTTGAGGTGGGGGTACTACAGCTGAGACATCTGGGGGATTTAATCTAGGCTTCATTATTATTCATCTAATTAAATCAGAGACACACTCACACACAGGCACATGCACACACCCTTAAACACCTCTGCAGCTGCCCTGCTACCATCGCTACCCCTCTCACAGACTAAACAAAAAACAGACATGAATCTATCCCCAAACAACGCACATCTATGTCTAAAAGCATCTCTATAAGGTTGCACTTGACACTTTTGCGCACTGATGTCTCCAATTGCACACTAAGTACTGTGGTATCACAAAAATCCTGGTTATTTTACCAACATGACTTGTCTGAAAGGAACCAATGTTGGTGATAAAATGTGAATACTGTAAGTTATCATAACTAATCTGTAATAAGAACTCCAGTTACCTTTTTGCTTATTTTTGTGACCCCATATTTACAACTGTCAAGTATCATTTTTGGCTATGAAGAAAGGAAGAATGCTTTACAAAGTTGTTTTGGGAAAATAGGACTAAGCTACAGCGCAAGCTATCTCTTCATGCTTACCTTTGACAGTAACATGGACGGTCTGGTTGATTGACACCTGGGGCTGGATCAAAACACTACACAAGTAGGTTCCCTCGTCCGCGCCCTTCTGCACGTCCGTAAGCCTCAGGGTGCCGTTCTCGAACACCACTTGACGGTGATTATCAGGCAGCTGCATGCCATCCTTCAGCCACTTGATGGAGTAGTACGGGTACCCAATCACACGGCACGTTATGTAGGTGTTCCTGCCCGCCACTGCTGTGATGTCTCGCATGGGTCTAATTCGAGGTGGACCTGGAGACACAGGGAAGAGAGGGAGGGGATGGAGGGAGGAGACAGAGGGAGACACAGAGGTCGGAGAAAGGCGCAGATGAGGAGGGAGGTGGAGGAGGTCATGGCAGAGTAAGGGGGCAGCCACGGGGACGGGGAAGTGAAGAGATAAAGGTTGAAGGGATAGAGTGATTGGGGCAAGTTGACAGGTGGAGAGGGAGGTTAGTTATGCCCCCTTTACTAAAATCTGAGTGAGGAGATATGTTGATTTTAGCCTAATCAGAATTTACCTGTATCTAAAGGAGTATGTCTATTGTTCTTGATAGATAGATAGATAGATAGATAGATAGATAGATAGATAGATAGATAGATAGATAGATAGATAGATAGATAGATAGATAGATAGATAGATAGATAGATAGATAGATAGATAGATAGATAGATAGATAGATAGACAGGTGAAAGGAACTATGTGAAATGCAAAGTGATTTCTGTCTCTCACTAGTCCCTGCATGTTTGTATAGAGTCAGGTGTAGAGTGCATTTATATTGAAAAGCAGACAGGCACCTCTTACGTTTATGCGCGCTTGGTACTCGGCGCTACCGGCCGAGTTGCGTGCGACGCAACGATACACTCCTCCATCTCGAATGAGCGGGCTGCTGACGTTGACGTGTGACACGGTCAGGCCGTCCGACAGGGTGTACTGGCTGGTCTTGTAGGTGGAGTCTCTCACGACGGGCTCATCGTCCAGTGTCCAGGTGATGGAGGGGGGAGGGGCTCCCTTGGCGCCGCACATGAGGGAAAAAGGCTCTCCGGGATTCACCACCCGCTCGCTGAAGGAAGACTCAATACGAGGAGTACCATCTGAGACGAGACGGAGAAGGAAAGAGGAAGACAGAGGGCATAAAATGTGAGCAGTTCGTACTGAAAATAAAACAGCGTGGATTTATGTGTGTATTTGTATCTGTGGCGAATAAATATTCACACACCCACTTTCGCTTTAAAGATTTTTATCATCTCCACATACCCTCTAGCAGAATAATGGAAAAGTCCTGAGCAGTGTGGCCCTTTCGGGAAGCAAAGCACTGGTAGGCCCCCGAGTGGAACTTCTGCGCTGCAGTGATCTGCAGGGTGTCGTTGTGTTGTCCCTGGATGGAGATATGCTGGTCGGGGACGATTGGTTCCGTGTTCCTGTACCAGGTGATGGTGTATTCTGGAGAGCCCTCCACAGTGCAAGTGAAGAACAGTGTGCTGCTGATGCCCGTTTTCAGATTTTTAGGAGACAAGGTGACTCGTAGTGGATCTGAGAAAAGGATGTACGAGGTCAGAAAGCTTGCAAAAACTGCCAAGTCTACACTTTGCTTTATACATCTTAAATGTTTTTCTGTAAAGAAATGGGATTCTGTTTATCAAAAAATATTGTTTTATTACTTAAGTTATTTAGTAATTTGTTATTTTGGTTACTATAAAAAGCTTGATTGTAAATTGTAAATACAATCTGAAATTAATCGAATTGAACTTCCTTTATTAAGATGTTATTCTTAGCTTCTGATGTAGAAAACGTGAATGGCTTATCTACTAACAAAATTCAATGTTTAGTCATGTATAGTCAAGTGACCTAAGCATTTCTAAAATCCTTAAACTGGATGTTAGACACATGATAGTAATGCATACAGTAGGCGTTTACACTCGCACAGACAGGGAGAAAAAGTGCAAGTGCAATCAGCAGCAGTGACTCAATCAGTTCGACGGACTCATTAAAAAAGCAGCTGGAGATATCTCTTCACATCTCTGTCCACTTACACAAAGTGTATCTGTGTGTGAGAGTGTGTGTGTGCAAATGTCAGTGAGCAATAAGGCAGCTGGTGGTGTATGCTGGGGGGCATCGTTGTGCCTCCCAACCCCCCCTCACCCTGTCAGAGTCACAGAGTGTGCTGCCATGATGTGCCCACTGGCAAAGCCTACCGTCTCTCTATTCTCTCCCTCTGTCTCGCCTCTCTCCCTTTGTTTCCTTGTATAGTTTGCACAATGTACATTTATCTCTGCCTCTCTTGTTATCTTGTTATTACATTGTAGATAATGTCATTCCAGTACTGTCTGGATGCCTGATCGCCCCTCACATGACCCCCTCGTCTTTATCTCCGTCTTCCTCAGCCTCCTTCGCTCTGATAGTGAATGGTGCTGGCAGTCGTGTTATGGAATCAGCCTCAGCGGATTACTGCCCTGTCTCTCTTTTTGAGTCCTGATCTGATGAGGCATCATACAGCTCACACATGTTTGTTACAGTCACACTCGAGGTGCAGCTTACATGTGCGCCTCAAACCAAAAAGGACGGAGTTCACAAATGTGTCTGTGTGCCAGGCCCATTCACCGAAAAGACAGCGTGGAAGTCTGTCAGGTTGTTGTGAGCGTGTGAGCGTGTCGTCGTGCACACACACACCTATAACGTGAAGCTGTCCAGACACCTCCTTAGAGCCAAAGCTGTTGGTGACCTCGCACGCATAGCTGCCACTGTCTTCTTGCCTCAGGTCACTGATGGTCAGCCCTGTCAAGCGCCGTGTCCAGCGGGCATCTGAGGGCAGCGAGCGACCATCTTTGAGCCAGCGAACGGTGGGGCTGGGGTAACCTCCCGCGATGCAGGGGAGCTCGATACTTTGGCCTGCGTACACCTCCCCTGCTTGAAAACTGTCCAGGATGGTGGGTGAAGATTCATTGGGGTCTGGGGGGCAGAGGTTTGGTTACATTTTTCGTCGGGGCAAAGAGAAATATAAATGGCAACGCCAAGCTGCTCACCCATCACAGAGAGCCTGGCTCCATTGCTTTGCCGCGTTTCTCCACTGTACTTATGCTTGGTGATGCAGCGGTATGTGGAGAGGGCATCCTCCTTCTGAACATCAGAGATGTAAAGAGCCCCGAAGGAGGTCAGTGAGAACCTGTTACCTGGTGAAGACACGTTCAACAAATATTACATTTCTCAAACAGAACACAAACACAAAGATCTATTAAAAGAAGTGGTGCATTAAAAAAAAAAAAAACTTTACACCTCCCTCCCACTCTCCTACTTTTTTAAGATAATCACTCGGTTCCATTGTGCTTAAAGCAAAACCGTATTGTTCTAAGAACAAACAGCTGCCTGAACAGTTGGCACTACCTGCCTAATAATGCTGCCTCTCAAAAGTTGGCACTCTTTCAAGACCTGGAGGACACACAGCGGTCACTTACACCACGCACAGTCAGAGCAGAGACAGATTTACTATCTCCCTCTACACACAGTATATAACTCTTATGCACTCTCATCTCCACACCATCTAAAACCAACCTTAGCCCAAATGAGCCTCTATATGAAAGGAAGTCAGGTAGAAGTACGACAGAAATCAGTTTAGTCCCAGGTGTGTTCAGGTGTAACTGATAAAATCATGTATTGTTCTCAGCATACAAAGACCTATTTGCCCCACTTGACACATTTGCCATTTCAGCTCTACTTAAATCAAGTGTCTCATAGATCAAGGGGACACAGGTATCATTGTTTGTGATGTCACGCTGACAGGCTTCAGTCGATAAAGTCATCACACCTATCAACAATCTGGCCATTTTATCCATTCTGTCAAATTGAACTGCCATTTTCTCCATAATTAAACATTGACTTTGGGCCCTCGGAGTCCAAATA
Source organism: Mugil cephalus (assembly GCF_022458985.1). Classification (NCBI taxonomy): domain Eukaryota; kingdom Metazoa; phylum Chordata; class Actinopteri; order Mugiliformes; family Mugilidae; genus Mugil; species Mugil cephalus. The sequence continues at coordinate 3,277,584 of NC_061784.1, forward strand.
GGATGGCTTTATTAATGTGATGTATTTTCTTCGGGGCGGGCCGCCCTAACATCCTGATTACAGAAAATACATCACATTAATAAAGCCATCCTATTTCATGAGACCTTTAAACATGTGCAATGGCAATTACCTCACAGCTCGCTGTAAGTGTGATTCAAAATGGCTGCCGCTGTACAAGTGAGGTTAGTTTATAAATTAATAAGCTTTAGTTATCACGCGTGTCTTTTAAAATCCAAACTAGACGGCAGCAGCTGAACTGGCTGTTTTTGCATGCACCTGTGTGTTTATCAGCATCAATATTTTATCTACAAGGTCTCTGTTTGTCGCGGTTTTAGCGGAGGGTTGAGCAGGCATACTGAAGGTAGCAGTTAAGGTCTGTGCATGTGTTTGCATCCAGTATACTGTGTGACCTGAGAGGAGGCACAGGCTGCAATTTCACAGCAGCCTTTGTTTGCCCCCCAGAATGAAGCCTTACAGGATAATGAGCACTTTAAGACTGCTACTCCCACAACACCGACGACTTGCCTGTCACAACACTCTGACATAGGCAGGGCGAGGAGAGAGAGAGAGAGAGAGAGAGAGAGAGAGAGAGTCAGCTGGATGTGTCAAAGCAGTACTTTCTGTCTCTGTCTCCAGCAGACGACTGAACTCATTCCATCTGCACCTCCGAAAAAAAAAAAACACTGATTACACAATCACAATATTCCTCTCCCTGTCTGTCCATCTTAACTGAGTGGTTTGCTCATAGGACCAGTCTATCTTTAGTCGACACTCTTCATGTCTTTGTGTGACCCCTCTTATCATTTGTCTCACCCCTTTCCTCTTTCTCTCTCTCTCTCTCTCTCTCGCCCTGTCTCTTGCTCTCAGTCTCTAAGCAGAGTGGCAGACGGAGTAAAATATTAATTACTAAATCCTAAATCACTGCTCTCTCAGCTTTTATTCATGCTGACTCGACTAGATAACTAGGAATAGAGCAAATGTGCATCACACACACACTCACACAGCTGCAGCAAAACATGCAGAAATCTGTGAATACAGGCAATCCAAGTAGAGATGTGGGTGTTGCGTAATTTTTTTTCCAGTTGTGTCTACTTCATTTGAAGCACTCAACATTTACACAGAAACCTTAATTTTGTCCTCAACTTGAACCCGTCTGTGTTCCCATAGCATTTAGGGACACAACTCAAATATGCATGTTGTTATTTTTAATCTGGATTAAATGCATTAAGGCCCTAACTGATAAGTGTTAAGAAACCACGAAGCAAAGAATCTCATAAAAACATACATAGCTAAACCTAGCGCAGTTTCTGTATTTAAAGAATAATCTTTTAGCGTCAGTACATTTGTTTTTACACCTTAGAACCAAGAACCATTAGACTTTTTTTTAAAAAAAGAAGAAAAAAAAACATGATCTTTTAAAAGCCGTCCCAGAAAATGTTAAAGGTTAAAGTCTTTTTTATTGAGTATAAATGAATCTTTACAGAGTCCTCTCACCCGAAAAAGAAGCTCTTTGAAAGGAGCTGCATCGCCTAGAGGATGGAGACATTGTTGGCGCTCGTGTGATTTTGGTCAGTCTCAATGAGATGCACTCATGGAAAAAAACTATTGTGTAAAAGGGTTCATGATTTTTAGATGCAGATGGGGTCCAGATGGGAATTATTTTAATCTTCATTAGTGAATGCTGGTTCAGGAAATTGATTATGACAAAATGTTACAGTATGTTTCCGAACAAGAAGACCTGAACATACAGTACATACGTCTCCTTCAAAACATATTTTCTTCCTTTTACAAAGCTTAATCTCCTGCACCCTCCCATACCTTTTCCAGATTTTTTTTTTATTTCAAACTATAATGATCTTACATCCAGATAAACTAAAATAATACCACAAAAAGAAAGATTTAAGTCTGTATTTTGAGGCCTATATTTGTAATTAGCAGAGCCATTATCCATGAGCAAGGCACTGGGTCTAGCTGACTACTCAGTGGTGTTCAACTGGGCAACTACCTTGTGTATAACTTACAGTGTAAAAACGGGGACATTACTCAAATTAATGTCCCCAGCAAACCTCTCTTGTGTAATAAAGGTTTGCTCTCACTTTATTTTTTAATCCACCATAATGCCAGCAGCCTCACGGTCGCACAGCAGACGAGACAAGCTGCTGCTATAACAAATTCCAAAGAGGGGGAAAGAAAAAGGGAAATAATGGAAGCACAAATGTGTGAGAGAGAACAGGACAAAATAAAATCATGACATTGTCTATAAATAGGATATATACTGTAGCCCGTGTGTGTCTGCGCGTCGTGTGTGCGAGCTCGTAGCAGCCTCATTTTCTCACATGCAAATGAAGGCGTCGGCGCAAAGATAACGAGGCCCATATTTCCACCTCCTCAGTGGGGCCATTATTTATTGATGTTCTGCATCTTTCCCCCCCTCCCTCCCACTCTCACGCTTTCTTCATCCTCTCCCTGTTGCTAGGGTCTTCCCACAGCCATCCTGTTACGATTTCGGTGTACTTCCAGCAATTATTAAAGCGCAATGTGTTCACAGTCATCAAGGACAAAATAGTGAAACCCTCGGTGCAGCGTGAATGCATAAATTGTGCCAGCAAAGTGACTGTAGAAGTTGGTAGATTAATAGAAAATATAGGATCAGTGTGGAGTTGCTAAATATAGCTTTTTACGTGCACAAAGGTTCGTATCCAATCACAAATATTTAACAAAAATGAAGTTCAAAGTTTCAGAGACAGCCTGTACTTCTCCAAAGCTAGGCTAAAATACTGGATCATTAACTGTTTAATGAGCCCCTTGAAAGCTAAGATGGACTTCGGTACCCTCAAATATAGCTCTTGGAAGTGGATCTGACCTACATGCTTTAGATGACCAAATTTCCACTCTATTTAGACGAGACAAGTCTATTTGAGGACACAACATTTTTCCTCTAATAGCAAGAATAGTTACAGCAAAAATATGACCATGTTTTCTCGTGTACAAACGATAATAATAATTAAAAAAAACAGTCTGAGCATGAAGTACAGAGATAGTTGTGAGTAAAATTGCTGGTGTTCCTATGGGATTTCCCTGTATGGACCATATCTAATCAGTTTGGAAAAGACTAATGAGCTATCGAACTCACATCCTGGTTTTCCTTCTGGGGATCACTACAATCTGATCCCTGGAGTCCTCGTCTTACTCAACACTACTGATGGTCAAAGGCAGTGGTTCCTTGCCTCAAAGGGCTTTTCCACTTAAATGAAGGTTAGTGCTCATTACGACAATGATAAGGTAGCACAAGCAGGAGTCAAAGGTATTTGTACAACAATATAAACGGTCAGAGAAAAGCCAGGAGCACCTCGTTTGACTGTTACAGTGGAAAGTTAGGAGACGGATTGGAAAATGGTTTAAAACAATTACTTTTATTCTTGTAAAGAAAATTAGGAAGTTCAATATGCTTCATAACTGTAGGGTTGTTCAGGGTTGATCTCATAATGAAACCATAATAATTCGTCAAATGCTTTGACATTGTAACATTGTAAAAAGATAATTTATATATTTGATGATAAGTATTTGGCTGGAGTCCTTTTACTGGTAAAGGTATGTGTGTGGTTTAACCACCAGATTTCCCCAAAACACCCACAACTTACATGAATAAGTCATCTTAATATGGCAGATTGATTAAAATCTTCTGAGCAACAGATGGATTCTGATGTAAAGATGTATTCATGGTTTGACTTAAGAAAAATTGCATTCTGTATCTCTGCCTTATACCTCGGCTCCGTACCACAAGTTGCAGAGAAGAATTTGAAAGAAGGTGAGAAGACAGAGGGGAGGAGGAGCGGATCAAAGACCTGTGACTGTCACAGAAAGAAGACGAAAGAAAAAAAAAAACGCAGCGTATTCCGGAGGTATTCTCTGCAGTGCTGGAATATGCTTGGTGCTCACAAATGCGGACATGCAAGGCGCATATACACACACTCATACATACACACACACACGCAGAGAAACACCTACCAAGCTTTAAATAGGACAAAAAAATATTTCCCTGTTGGCACAAAAAATAATAAATTATGTGTTAAAATTAGCACCGCGGAGTCCATGAATGTCAGTAATCCAGTTTTGCAGTGGAGGAATGTGCATCCTTGGCCGTACCGCCTGATTTTCATCACAAGAATGGGGGGAGAAGGGAGACAGTAAGAACGGGAGGGCAGAGAGAAAGATGGAGGGTAAACTGAGGAGGTGATAACAGTCCATGTCTGTGTTCTCCACTCCTTCCAAACCTTTATGCAAAAAAGGGGTGTTACATCTGTATTCAAAATGAGAGCCCACTCCACCCTCCCTTTGCGCTCTCCCCTCTCTCTGCTGTGTACATTAAAAGCCCAAGCAGAAGCAGGTGTCAGCCAATTAAATATATACACTTTCCTGGCTTTTATTCCGCTGCACACTTACTTAACATCTATGAATGGCGCCCTCTTAACTCCTTTCAATTCACATTCAAAGCAGGTTTTATTGGCACAACTGATGTGTAACAACCAATTGTGCAACGGTCGCCCACCACGCCGCATCTTCTCCATGAAAGAGACTTTGTTAACACGAGCAAACCGTTCAGACAGAGCATGACTCAATCTGTCGGTTAAGGCTAACGCTGCATGAGCAATATCTGAATCTCAGCGTTCGGTTCTCTCCCTTTTCCCCCGACTCTTTGTCACTTGTTCATTTTCTGGAAGCGGGTCGAGATGCAGGATGGTGAAGAAGCTGCAGCTCTGTCATGTTTTCATTAAAAAGCCACGCTTCACTGTCTAATCCTAACTGCTGTCCTCCTTCCTTACCAATTCTGACTGCTTACCTCATCTTTCAATCACGTTGGCCCTGCACTGCCCCTCGCCACTGTGTCATGTCGTACACCAACTCGCAATGAGCAAAGAGGAACGCTAGAAAGTTGAGGGCACAGAAGGGAGGAGGAGACGGAAAACGCAGAGGTTAAAGAGAGGCGGACAGAAAGAAGGACGAGACAAAGTAGGCAGAGAGAGCAGAGTCCAGTTTCCACTGCGATGGGACCACGTCTCTTCTGCTCCACTGACTGCTCTGTCCCAATTTGCCCTGTGTGACTTTAAACAGTAAACACTGGGGGAGGGGACGATGCGGAGGGGCCGACCGAGAGCCTGAACGGACCGCCGGGGACAAACATAAAACCGATCATATGCAAAAGACAGCGTTTTGTGCAGATACAACTCAACGCACCACTGCAGAGGCGCCGTGTTCCTGCCCATAAAGCCATCCTAACCAGACAGCCCGACGACGCTGCATAAAGCTAAATGGACCATCTCAGATAGAGGCAGCGCTGAGGAGATTAAGCATCAGTAGGAGCATCAGAGGAAACGAGGGATGGAAGGGAAAGAGGGTGGGCGGATAGGAGAGAAATGGGGAGAGATGTAGAAATTGGACTCCATTATTCATGACGTGTGTTTCATGTGGTTGGTGACATCTGGGACAGCAGTGATAATGAGAGTCCCGGGAGAGAGCAACCACATACACACACACACACATATATACACACATCCCACTGCATGTCACCATGCAGAAACGTGCCACCGTGGTCCAAGCACCTACCCTTTACTGGATGTACCATTAACTCCTATTGAACTGTTAATTGTCTGTGCACGAAAGCTCATAAAACGGAAGTAAGTCAGTACATTTTTACCAAAAAGTGCCACCTGGTGAAAGTAAACATCCGGCAACAGAAAGCTCTCAACCATCCACCTTGTTTTGATTTGCTTGCAGATAAGAGACGGGGTTGGATATATGGTGTGTGTGTCTGCCGTCGTTTTTTGTGTATGCGCGCGTGTGTATGTATGTGTGTGTGTGTGTGTGTGTGAAGCAGTGCACTCCAGCTTAGCCCATGGCCTGGGGCAGTGAGCTGCATTAGCAGGACTGAGTGAGCGGCCTGGTCCCTCCCTATTAGAGTGCTGGTGGCAGAGGAGTGTCACTGCCCAGCATGGAGGAGGAGAGAGAGAGAGAGAGAGCATAACTGCTGTTACACACACATACACACATACACACACTTTGTTTACCGGAACGGACAACTGAGACCCCTAACAGCATGTCAAATTACTACAAATGCACTCAAAATCAAAGTATGAAGTATCACAATCCTCTCATTACTGACATTCTGCACCTGAGATCCATGAGGTAGTAATCACTGCTTTGAACAATCCCTGATATAGCTGCTGCCTTGGCACAATAACTTTCAGTTGGTAAAGGTTAGTGGGAGAACACAAGAGTTTGAATAACTATGTATATGTTGTACTTGAGTTCACTGATTGGTTATTTACTTGTCTGTAAACGTGTCTGTCTCTGTCTGAAGCTGGTGGACAGCAGAAGACCTGCTCAGTGTTTCTAATTGAGACAGCTCCACCTGTGACGCACAGTTCCAACTACACTTCTGACGGCATTTGACAAAGGAAAGGTGGCCATATAGAGATCAGAGTTAGGGCCTTCTGTTCTGTCTCTATTGATTTTCCCACAGTCCAAAGGTTAGGCAAACTGGACACAAATTGTTTTTAGGTGTCAATGATTGTCTGTATCACCCTGTGTCTAACTGACGACCAGCCGAGTGTTTACTGGAATAAGCTCTGGACTCAATACAAATGGGTGTAGATGATGTTGGGATATTGCCTACTATGTACACTTCATAGTTCACATTTCAAGATAGACTAAAACAGTGATTATAAAACTCATCAGTGGTGCATTTATATACCCAAATTGCATAAGTGTACAGTAGGACCATCTTCATGCAGCAGAGACTTCACACATAAATGATGTCTTGCATTATACCGTCACATTGTTTGTGCAATCCTGAAATTTTGGACTAAAACAGCCCCAGCTCAGACTCGTCCTAGAAACAGAATTTGCTACTATTTGCTTCATCTTTGTATATATGCTCAATTGTTGACTGGGGCCTTAAGAGAGTTTGACTGTAAAGGGAAACAGAGGGATCAAACAACTCATGTGCTGCAAAAACGCTCAATTATTGCCTTGTTTACACACAACATTTCCTATGTACACACTAATCTACAAACAGCAGCTGAGACACGCCACTCCACCATTTTCCTCAGACCTCCATGAACCTCACAGCAGCATTTCATATTTGCTCACTCCTCCGTTCACCTTCCCTCCCACTGCAGTCAATCAGGGCCAGCGATGTTGGTCCGGCCTTCATGTATGTTTGGACAGCTAATAGCGAGGCCGATCAATAGGTCTGATTGAGAGGTCATGTAGGAACATGGCACTTGGCTGACCACTAGGGATTCCCATTTGATCTTTGATCATGTGTCTTCGTGGTCTCTGAATGAGCAGCTGGATTCCCAGAAACATCATAAAAATCAGGGAAATTTTACTCTCTACAGCAGAATAATATCAGAAAAATATCAGATATTTGCATGTAGTGCACTGTTTGTTATCTCAAAATCAACTGCTTATTTTACATTTTATCTAGATTTTATTAAATTTAACAATCCTATTATACTTGATAGGAACTGGACGTACAATATGGTGGAATTGCATTTTGATCCAACGAGTTAAGGAATTTCAGAAATCCAGGAGTGAAAAGAAATTGCTTTGAAGCAGATCTGAACCCAACTTCTTGTCTCTTCCGTGAGTGGTTGCGTAAATAAGCATTTCCTTAAATACAATTTCTTAGAAGAGCCCGCTGTAATCTCCTCGCACTAATCCCTCTTTTGCTAGCCTAAACAAAAGAGTGGAAGAAAGCAGGAGAAAAAAGGGTAAAACCTCTTTACTTAAATCCTATTTCTTAACCCAGTCGGGGCCACATAAACCCACCATCCCTTTTGCTCTAAGCCTTCCCGCTTTCACTTTCCTTGAGGACTCTGGATGTAGTTGCAAGTGCAGATTAACAGCTATCTTTCACAGAACAAATTACTTTGTGACTTTCAATTCATCAAAATGTAAAATATATTATACTGAACAACTTTTGAACACGTGTGCTTTCCTTTTTGTTTCATGTTAATTATTATTATGTGGCCCTTTAAATTTAATGCAGGGTCTGTTCATAAGTATTGAGTGGAATTTCAATGTAGTAGGTCAGATTCATAACGTTGGTACTTCTACATTATTACCACTGTGAATACCTGCATTACATTCATTTGTCACCATTATTATAATTGTTTATATATATATATACATAAATTTTGCAGTACATATTAATAAAGTCTGCTTGCAAAGTTCTTTGTAAAGTTTACATATTGCTTTCCAAGTCAACATTTTTTAACATATTTTGGGGGAGTCAAATATTCACATAAACAAAATACATAATGCCAGAAATTGCAAGTAAAACTGCTGCCTTAATATCCTCAAATTATGAATGGTGATTCAAATAATAACTAATCCCTCTCCTCTCTTCTCAGTAGCTCACACAGCTTGGCTTGAAGGGTGGCCTTCAAGAGACAGTGGCCAGATTTCTGTCAGAGTGATGTGCTCGCAGGGGCTTTCCCATCTCTCCCTCTTACACTGAGTGACACTGATACACTGATGCACTGTAAACATGCCCGTGCCGCACGTATGTGTATGAGCCCTGTGCGCGTGTGACGGAGACACAAAGAGAAAAAAGGCAGGGGAGAGCGACAGCGGCAGCAATAGAGTGTGCATTTCTGTGTTAAGTGCACGTGAGCGGGCGCGTGTAGTAGTGTGTAAATAGTCAATAATAGCCGACACTTGTCAGCCCTGTACACACAAAGCCTGTGGTTGGGCCATTGTTGAACTCCGCCTCTCCACGCCACCCCCAGCCCTACATGCCCCCCACAACTGGGCCTCTCAAGCAGAGATAATTACGCCTATTGTGCTCCTTGTGCGCACAGACAACGCGCACGTACGCACACACACGTTTGTTTGTGCTAATTAACACACCCACCCACGTGCCTACTCAACCTAACTGAGTAAAAGATGGCTGCCAGCACCCCATCTGTTCCTGCCCTGCTCCCAGTCGCTCTCAACACGCCGGGGCAAATGTGAGAGGGGCAAAAATATCCAGAGAAAGTGAAAGAGCAACTGAGAGGAGTGAACAAACTGCAGAGCAAGGCGGCGCTGACTTATTTAGCTCAACCGGAGGGTGGACTTGTGAGAAAATAAAAATATACTTTCACCTCCCCGTGTTTTTTTTATCAGGCCCCAGGCAGGCCATTTTACAGAGGCTGCTCATTGTTAAGTTTTGGTGTCAGTGCCATATGCTTGCATATGTATGTACATAATAGCAGCACCTTCATCTGCATGATCAAGTCCCCTACTAACCCCCACCGCATGGCCTGCTGTGCGCCACATGGGACAGAGGCATGGCTAGATGAGAGAGAGGGGAGACAGGGACGATGTGAGGGCCCAAGGGTTGGGGGGAAAGAGGGCGACAGTCAATGGGGCTACGTTTTAAGAGCCCTGGGGATGCCACGTGCTCCCCGCTCTCCTCTGCCACACGTCGTCCTCATGCACCCAGGCAGCACGAACACAACAACAGGACGGCGATCACACAGCAGAGCAGACCTCCGCCTTAATGTACCCCGAGTTAATGTTTAATGAGCACTCCATATTCAGGTGAAATCTGAAAATGGCTTTATTGTGTTACATCTGAGGGCTGTGAGAACGTATGTGCGAGGGGAGGCTTGTAGGCTGTACTTACTAGAAGTGTGTGTGCGTCTGTGTGTGTGTCAGACCGGTGTTTACAAGAGTCTGCGGCGTCCCAGACAAGTGTATCTATTAATGTATTCCTGCTCTGAGTGCACAAGAACAGATTTACAAACAGACATGGTGTCCTAACACACTGCTGCTCTCCATGAGGTCCCTCCGCCTTCATCACCTCTCTCCTGCACCTGTGTGCAATGTTATGACAAAAGCTTTTTAATTAGTAGAAAGAAAAGTGAGTATGAATGTGTGGGCCGCTACTTATATAATATACAAAATATACTGCGACTTCGTGTGAAGTGATGTTTTCATATAGCGCATCGATTCTCCAACCTCCAAACAACAGTTGAGAAACATCTTGTACATGTATTATGGTTCCCATACAGTGCAACACTGCAATGTTTAGTCGATTAGTTGAGTGATAATGAATTCATTGCTTTTGTTTGCAGCAGAATTGACACCCCAAATTTCTGCTTCCAGCGTCTGGAATGTGTTTTTTCACTATTTTATACTTCATACAAGACAATTATTTTTTAAGGGGAGAGTGGAAGTGCTGTTAAATTCATCACCATCAAACTATGCAAATGAATCATCTTACTTACTGCAGCTTCCTTATCCCACTCAACACTTATTTTCTGCTTTTTTGCGTGGATGTGTGTGCTCTTGGATGTGCTACGCCGCTTCTGTTAAACCTTCTGACATCCAGCAGAGACCCGAGGGGCAAAGAATTGATCTGTAATGTAGCCTGTAAGTGACCTCGCCACCTGGTGACTCCCATTAGAATCCAGGTCTGCATTAAGCCCTGATAATGCAGCATTTACACAATTCCAGGTTAAACACAGGTTAAATTACCCCGACCATCAACAAAACGCCGTATACACGTGCAAAACATATTTGTAGCCTTTTTCTAATCTCTCTTCTATCTTCTTCTATTCCTGCTTTCCAGCACTGGTTTTATGGCCATGAGTATCAAATCATTGTGTACATACATAAACAAGACCAAACTGTGTGGCAGGTGGATTAGATGGAGCATGGTTGGGCATGGTTCTGTGGACCACCATGTGGCTGCAGCCATCTGCTGGTCCAGTCTCTATTCATCGGAGCCACTCATTAGCTTTCTGCTGCTTAGACTGACGGCCTCGATCTGCAAGCTGAACCCTTCTCTGTGTCCCACTGTTGTTTTTATTCCCGTCCACAAACCCTCTATCTCTCTGTCTCCTCTCCAGCTCTCTTCCTTCAGATCATTGCTCAGAGTGGAGTGGGCGTCCATTGTCTCATGAGGGTCACACACACGTGCACGCACGCACGCACACACACACACACACACACACACAAAGCTTAACTACCGGGTTGGCATGGGACAGGGAAGTGAGAGGGAAATAGGTCAGTCTGGATGTACCCCTCCCCTGTTTAAACCCCGTCACTGTCCTGGCTGGATAGGAAATTGGGACAGGAAAGGGGGCACATACACACATAAACACAAACACACAACGCTCCAGATGGGTGTAACGAGTGTTTGACAAAATGGAACCTGTCGGGGTTAAAAGGGCACGTCTGCGGTGTGTTATGTCATCAACTCAACCTTCAAATGAGTATGTGAGTGTGCTACTGATCAGAGTCTACACACAATCCCTCCTCTGTTTGCAGCAGGACCCTTTCTTTTTCTTTGTGGGTGCAGAGTCAGGGTGCAGAGAAAGGAACTGTGGTGGGATCAGTATTGAGTCAGTGGTGGCGCAAATGTCACTTCAGTGAATCACCGCTTTTGACCGAAGTTAACAAAATAACAACAACAGTAAACTCTGATTTATGCATAGACTACTGGAGAGATGAGCTCGACTTCAGACAAAGGTATCTTGAATGGATGTTGTGTGTGTGTGTGTGTGTGTGTGTGTGTGTGTTTCAGCCATGTGACTAGCCAATCAAAGCCAACTCTGAGATGAAGAGTTCAAAGATGGTTTAGTACTTTTTTGCTGTTTGCTGTGGATTTCAGCAGCCGATGCGCCTGTTCATCAATAAAATAACATATAGCATCCTGAGTCAAGTATTTGGAACCAAGACACAGATCAACATGAAATATAATTATATATAATTGTTAGTCAATTATTCATATATTACACAGCTTTTTTTTTTTTTACAGCTGATATGATATGATATGATATGATATGATATGATATGATATGATATGACTGCCTCTCGAATTATAAAAAGCAAGTAACAACATTTATGGAATGCACTGGTTTGATTAAAGGGAGCATGTATCTAACCAGGTTGACGTGTGTGCACGTCTATGCTGGATTTACTCATTCAAAATCATCTGCAACATGTCCCGCTGTGTTTCTTAAGCCAAGCCGAAGAGGTAAGACAGGCAATCAGCCACTCACTTGCATGCTGAGCGCTTTCAGTCACAAAATCAATTTTAATTTTCACATCTTCATTAGATTTATCCAGACAGTCCCTTACTGGCCAAGTTGGGGAAGAGCGAGGAAGAAAGGGAGCAGAATATCACTGATGTCTGATGTCTCACTCTGGACTGTTTATATAACCACACGCATCTACTGTACATGGATATTCACTGTATGTGTTCATGCATCTCTCTTGTTCATCCAAGTGAGAGTGCAATCACAATATTCGGTTTGTGATCTGTCTCTGCAGACTGCGTTCATTGGCTGTAGGGGCGACGAGGTCATGGTGTTGATTATTGGGTCAAGGTTGTGCACGACTGAGAGTGTTTGTGGGTTGCAGGCAAACGAATGCTTAGTTCAGTGAGCAGCTCATCATGTTCAGCATCTGATCCTCACACTCACTGCTCATCAACTGACCTATATACCCCTAATTACACACAACAGCCTCACGACAGTATACACAGGAACACCCCATACATTGGATGTGCACACTACCAAACCAGATCAGCTATTTATGTTTGACAATCATCATATTGTCACTCACTGTCACCCAGCTACGACACTGAGGACTCTTAACATAAAGTCTGACTGAGGTTAGAGAAGAAAGGGCAAAGCAAATCAGTAAATCAATCAAGATGAGCTGATTACAACACAATTGGAAAACAACAAATAAGAAACATATTTTTTGCAGAAAGATGTGTATCTGCACTATGAGATGTTTTCAAGACTTTTCCTAAATAGAAATCACTATGTGATTTAGTGGGAAAAAATTAGAGAACCAGAAGAATTGTTTTGCTTGTTAACATAGAAATCACAGTTTTACAATAATACACACTAAGTGTTCACGTCAATGCGATGCATTAAATCTCAAAACACATTATACTGTCTGAAAATGACAAATTATTTGAACCTTGGTGCGTGTATTTGTGTGGCACAGTGTCTGTATTTTGCATACATATAATATAAAACGCCATCTGCCAGGACCTGAGGCCGTTCTTGCCCTACTACCCTCCTTGCTTCTCTTCCTTTGGTTTGTTTTCCTCCCCTGTCTCTCATTCCCCTCCCTCGCATTGTTATGATGTTTTAAATGCAGTAAACAATCAGGGAAACATCTCCAACTTAAAAATCGAACACAAAAGTATTTACGAACAGATAGACGACAGAGACTGAACTCGACATTTCTCTGTCTCTGTCTCTGTCTCTTGCATACACACTCAAACACACAAATGAGGTTAATGAAGACGAATGTGGGGGCACAGTCCTATTGACATCCTGTGTCTCTAATTGTGGCCCTGTTCTTCAAGGACATGGTGGCAAGACAGGCAGGGAGTGGACAGAAATAGATCCGATGAGGAGAAATTGTGAAACAGTCATGCGACTTAGAAAGGTTTGGTTTTCTTTAGTGTCGAGCACAATTTAAGGCCGTGGCTGTCATCACCTGGAAAACTGTGATGACAAAAGCAATGATAGCAGTTAGAGAATGAAGGAAATATCTAGGTGGAAGATGAAGGAGAGTGAGTGACGGGATATGTATTAGGGGATGAAGGAGGAGGAGGAGGAGGAGGAGGAGGAGTGGGACTGGACCAGTGATCCAGAACATTGAGCAGACAGAAGACACGAGTTAAGAGTTCAGTCAAACATAGAGCGCAGCGATGCTTCAGCCATCCTCACGCACAAACAGAGACCCACATACGCGCAGAAGATGAAGACATACTTAAATCTTAAACAGTATTGAATCAATCAAACTGCCAACCCCAGGACTCTCCAATTTCCTTTGTGTACAGTCCTACCTGGGACAATGGAAACAGTGTCTCTCTCCCAGGACACAACGCTGACATACTCCTGCACGGCAGCGGGGATGAGGCACTTGAACACAGCTACGTTGCCCCGCATTGAGCGCTGGTCCGCCACCCGCACGGTGTAGGGCTCCCTGAAAACTACACATAGACACAAACAATATTACAAATAATATGGTCGAAAGTCAGTCACTACTCATTTTTTTTATGTTAAAAGTGATAAAATTAAAAAAAAAATGATTATTTCATTATTTCAGAAATATTCCTTCCAGGGGATGTGTTGACAGAGAACATCAACAGCACATCATCATAGTAGTATTAGTCCAACCTGTTTTATATCATCAAAAACAACACGTTAACGATGAAAAACACCCTTTCATCAGTCATCACTGCACTCCACATTTATTCATTCAAAATTGCCGGACCACTCTTGTGCATAGTTTGAACTCTCCCAATCCTGCCCCTGCTTTCACCACAAATGACACGCGCCATTATTAAGCAGGATAATCATGGAAATCATTTCCTAGCTTCGGCGTGACATCACCATCATCATCATCATGAAACAGTGATCCACTGTTTGTGCACGGGGCTTCGCAAGGATGCAAGGAATGAGCTGCACACGTGACGGGCTGTGGGTGTTTTGGTTTATGCAGGTTCATGCAATATTTTACACTCCGCTGAATGAGCAGGCGCTCATTAGAAACATCACATGAAAGCTGGGACGTATCTGAAGGTTGCTAAGAAACTGGTTTGGAATCCCTTCCCCGGTAACAGAAATGATGACAGCATGCATACATTCCTGCTGCAAAGAGGGAAACACATGCAAGCGCACGCAAATTTGCATCTTCTTTAAATAGATAAACCAGTTGAGTTTGTTTGAAATGCTATAATGAAACGCCTCTGATGTGAATCTGCACTAACGGTGATTCAAATGTGACCCCTGTCAATTATTGTTCAATGGCAGGACTAGCAAAAAAAAAACATGGCCACCAGGCACAAAACAAAACACTCACATCCTGCTGTTGACTGTAACCTGTGCACCTAAGTTAGCGGGGCTGACAGAGGCCTCTGACTGCAGGATGTTAGGTTCATGCTAATCCCTTGACTCCAGAGGCCGGGCTTTTGGGTCATGTGGGAATGAAGGCAGCAACCGGCTGGCATGCAGCTCAGGGTCCTGGCTGAAATCCTTAACTTGGCACTAGTATTAGTATTAGAATGAATATGAGTATTAGTCCAGGTCGGTGTTGGGAGGCAGAATATGAAAACAGATGTTGATGGCAGGAGGGAAGGGGGAGGGACTGGCTGGCCTGAATGAATGACGGGAAAGGGGGAGGGCGAAACAATAGATGCAGTGTAACTATAATCCAGCTGTAGTTTGATCTTACTGTGGATTGATCTATCTGTTCATTGGGTAAATTTCCCTTTCTTCTTCACGTGTCTCTTCTTGTTGTAGAGCTGAGGAGCCCGAAACCCCTGATGTGCTATTTTACTTTAGATGAGGTCTCGCTTATTAAAGCAGCCTCACTTGGTCTAATCAATGGAAAGCACCAATTAGGTTTGTTAATGAGAGATAATTAAAGAAGTGTGCTGTGGCTATATTTAGTCTGGCACAAGAGGACAGTATGAAGAACGAGAGAGTAGGGAGGAGAAGGAGGACAGAAAAGAGGATATGATGCCAATGATGGAAGCTTCTGGTAAAGACTTCCAAAAACAGAATTCTTACATATCCTGCTGTTACATATTGATTGACACTTTATTCTACTAGAGTAGTGAAAACAACTAAAGTAATCAGTATACACTGCGCCTCAAAGAGATCTGGCAGAAATAGTGTATACATTTAGTGTGTAACTCACTTTAAAAATAAAGATTTCAGGATGTGTGCGTAAAAACATGTCCTCCTTATGATCTCCTTATTATTCAGCAGTGAATTCCCTTTCACACTTTGCACGTTTGAGAGAAAAATAAAGCAGCAGTCAAGTTGGCTCATGGTCTTTGTTGCATTGACCTTTCATAAAGTGGAAAGGACAGTCGACAAGGATGCATGAGCCAGTAAGGTTATTTTTATTTTTAACCTATTCCTCCAATTTTCATCCTGATCTGGTCTAAAAACCACAGTGGAGTTGCTATTTAAATCTAAGTACTGTAAGGGGAGGGGTCTGACTGCATTATAGCAGATGGTGAAATGAAGCTGAGGGGGTTTTGTCGGTGTAAAGTGCAGCGGCTCATCACCAGCTCAGTCAAATAGGTGTGCGCAAAGGCCGAGGCCTGACGTAGTATGGGATGCAGATGTTCTCTCTGTAGACTGTGTTCTAGGTCAGTCTGTGTTCAGGTCGAGAGGGGCTATTTTAGGGCAGGTGATTCTGTGTGTGGGTTGGGCTTTTTGCAGCTGCCAATCACATCTGCTCCATTTTGTGCTTTAACAACCGTCTCTTTTTACCCCGTTCCTCATCATGTTGTGTTTTGCTTTGACCTTTTGGCAGCAGAAAAAAAAAAAAGAAAAAAAAACTTCTTTGCTCTCGAGCTCACTCCATCTGCAAATGTACATCCAACTCACCAGCTTTGATGCGGATGTTCGGGCTGCGGATCTTGCCGGCCTGGTTTTCGGCAGTGCAGAAGTAGTCATTGTCGTGGATGTAGCTGTTGTAGGCGGAGGGCGAGAAGGGGTACAGTTGGAGGGTGCCATTGGCGTGCACATGGCGGATGTGGGGCACGTCGTAGATGTCATCGCCGGTGGCCAGGTACCAGCGTAGTATGGCACTGGGGGTGCCCCATGCTGGACAGGGCAGGGACACCCCCACCGAGCTGGAGTAGGTTACCCTCTGCAGGGAGGCATTCACAAAGTACAGCCTGGTAGAGCCCACATCCTCACTGTGTACTGCAGGGACAAACACAAGGCATCATCACTTAACAGGCCAAGGTGGAAGTGAAAGGCCAACAAACAGGAACTTTCATATATTTTGTGTCTAAGTACGTATGAAGCGTCAAGATAAGATAATAATTTTTCTTCACTAGTTTAAAGCAATATTTATCACAGTTTGGATATGAGTTGAACTCAGCGGGAATGTCCTTCAAATGTGTGGCAAAATAATCATAACAAATGTATGTCAAATGTCCAGCTGCAAACATCAGTCATGTGATGCAGAAAGCCCAGGGATTTGGGCTAAAGCCTGCGATGGTTTAGGTGGATCGGAGGGGGGAGGAGCCTGCTACCTCCGTACAGCGTGTGTGCACACACACAAACAAAGACGAACAGAGTGGGACAGGGAGAGAGGGAGGGGACATGCTGATAGGTTATGTGATTGGAATTTCTATGCCAGACGCAGAGATTTAAGTCTATTTAATCTCCTTACATATTTAACACACACATGCACGAACACGCTCGCGAATGTACACACACATAGGAATGTTGTTCATTGGCACTCAGATTAAACACACACACCTCCAGCATAGAAAGGAGAGTGAGAAGAGGAAAGTAGGGGGGCTGTGTCAAATTCAGGGTCATTATAAGAAAGATTAGAGGAGAAATTAGTGTTGAGGGACAGATGTAGATGTGGGACCACTGCAGATTCATAATTATGTCATCTGACACACACCATCCACTACATGTTCACTTTCTTATTGACGAAAGTCTTTAAAGCATCTCTAAAGGGTTCTGGAAGTTGGAAGATGATTTTATCAGTCAAAATCACATTGATTAGCTCTCATTGTACTGTGGGAGTTAATCAGTTATAACTATGTGCTACTTTCTTTTTACTTTCTTCACAAAATTTCTTTTCTTTTTTTGTCTCTCAATACTATTTTCAGTACCGTTTGTAACTGTACAGTGTTTAGTTCAAATTGATATGAAAAGATCACATTTTTAGTAGTAAAAACATAATAATAAATAAAGTAAATTTATATTTATCCAGTCCTGTTAAATGGAGACCCTTATATGTTTTAATGTAGTATTTCAGATGTAATACACTCATTAATTTCAAATGCTGGTTAGTTATTTTCTAAACTATCTGTGGCACAGTTACATAACAGCTCAGATGACTTCTCTTATCCGAGAAACATCTTGAGCAATATTACAAACATTATATGTATAGATAATTTCCCCATTGTGGGGGGAAAAAAATTCTCTCAACAAACAAAAGATATAACTGACAGTTAATCTCTTAATTCCATATATAATCAATTGATTACCTAATTTATAGTTTGACTATGTAATTGGCTGAATGGTTTCTTTGACAGCAACACACAAAAAAGCAAAAGACTGTTGATTTCTCCGTGGACCAATCAGTTGTCACTGTCGAGTTAAAACACAGTGTACGCGATCTTGTGAAAGGTTTGATAGCAAACAACATATACCTCCATAATGGCAATTGTGTGTAGATCATTCGTAGTCTTAGAGTGAGTATTTTTGAATATGTACACTTTGTAAACATGCTATAAGTCTAAGGGAACAAGGATGGAAAGATGTCACTGGATATGTGACGTATTTCTTCTGTTGGCCCCTCAAAGCATTTTCGTTTTTGTTCAGACTGTATCATAACAAGCGTGGCTTCTAGCTATGGGTGATGCTGACAGACAAACATTAACAAGTAAAGCCTGGCAGAATAAATCATCGCCCGCCACAGTGTCATCATTGTGCTGGCACTAAGCTCAACACACGAGATCGAAGAAAGCCGCAGTTATCTTATCAATCTAGAGGGCTAAGTCAATAATTCTAGCTTCCTTTTTAAAGAAGTGCTACAGTCCCTGGTTTAGAGATTGATAAAGCTGGGCAGCATGTTACAGATGGTATATGAAAATGTGTCTGGCTGTCCGATGGTGGGCTGCAAAACCAGGTCAGACTCCCTCCCCTCTGCAGATTACTGATAATGGCCCCTGAGCATAAAGCCCATATTAAAGATTGCAATATCTATAATCTCCCAATGGGGGGACAGCACTAAAGTAGAGAAGTGAGGGGGTCACCCTGAGAGCTCGGGGGGGCTGGGCAACAGAAGAACCTCTCATACAGTAGATTATATGGCCTGGGGGCCTGGGCACTGGGTGGGGTGGGGTGGGGTGGGGGGGCTGCTGGGGACTGGGACTGGGTCTGATGGAGTGGGAAGTGGAATAGAAAGGGGATCAGAACAAACTCCCACCACTCAGAGGCTGTCAAAACCAGGCAAAGCACACATGCTCTCAGCTGACACACACACCCACACACACACACACACACACATGCATGGGCATAAATACATTCACATGCACGCTACAAAGCAGCTCTCAGCGCCAAGTCACATTCGGGGAGACAAAGTGTGTTGCCATGGTGGCGCTTGCACTTAAAAGCTGTGACTGAATAAAAAAAACAAAAAAAACAACAACGATGCAATAATTTAACCTATCAACAGTGACGCAGTAAACACTATGAACTTCACAACTTCAAGCGACCAAATCCCAAATTCTGTCTTAAATGTTACCAAGATCAAAACAGTGGCTGATTTGAGCAAGTATGGCTAAAAGGGGTAGATTCTAAAAGTGAAGTGCAGACACAGATATTCATAGTATGCATTACAGTCTGGTGTGAATTGTGTGTAAATGACTGACCCGACAAAAACTGCCATTAGGCGTGTCAGGCACAAATTCACTTCACGCCAGGTGCACTCTAAAGCCCAACTGGCACAGCACTGGTTTGTGTCAGACTGGCAGAGTTTCCACTCCATTTAAAACTAGTGGATAAAACATTACCACCTGCAACTACCAGGATATAGTAGATGGCTTGTGTGGCAGGGAAACACAATGCCAACAAAGTACTGACAGCAAGTTGGATAATATGTTAAACATACCCGTATTTTTTTCATGGTTGAAATGGCTGTTCCCAGATAAAATATTTTGGTCAAAGATGAAAATCAAGTTTGGCTACACCATGATTCCCCGAAGTCCAACACAATTACAGTGTTAGAAATCTATGAGATACCAATGCACCTTCACCAGCAAACATTAATGCATCTAGTGCCACTGTCTGATCCTCAGTTGACTCAATGGCGTTTTACACACACAACTTTGGACAGACAGAGCCATTGTGCCATTGTGACAAGTGCATCAGAATAAGAAACTATTCCCCAGGGGCATTTCTCACAGCTCAACTTATATTTAACCAACATATCCTTTTCTCTGCCTTTCTCTCTTGGCCTGTCACAGTGGGTGAAGCACAGGTGCATTCATTAATTAAAGCTAAATTCCATTAAACATCCCAGTAAGTCACAATAGAGAACCAGAATGCACAAAGGCAGAACCTCTCCTAGATGGAGTGCAGCCGTCAGTAACACACCTAGACTCAGTGAAAATGACTGCAGTGAAAGTGGCCTTTTAGGAGGCATTAAGTTAGTAAGGTAAGTTAACTATAATTTTAAAGATATTAAGTGGTTGCTGTCTTACCTTATCTTATAATATACAAACAACAAAAAAACAAAACAAAAAAACAAAAAAAAAAAAAACGGTTGTTTAGTTACCATGTTGTTTAGCCAGCATTCCCCAGACTAGCCAACAACCAGCCTCCAGAGTGAGCATGGTTTATATTGCATTGTTCTCAGCTTAATGTAGTTAAGCAAATAAAAATGATGCTGAAGCTGTACATAAAAGGTGATCCCTTCCTTGTTATCCATGTCCATGTAATTCCTACATTAATAGAGCTGTGAATGAATTATTATTTACCTATTTATTTATTAATTAATTATCTTTTTTTTTTTATAAACTCGTTACAACTTTGTGAATCCAAGGTGAGATTTTCACATGTCAAATTGTGTCCAGCTGACGTCCCAAAATCAAAAGATATTAACAAGGTAAAGTGGCAACGCATCTCATTTGAGAAACTGGGCAGAGACAAACTGATTTATTCTTAAAATAAATTAATAACAGAAATTAATAATCAACAAAAATAGTTTAGTGTTTGGTTACAACTGAAATCATTGCCTAATATATAATCATTTAATGACTGAAGATACATTTAAAAAACGACGGCTTTAATAATTTGGCGTGTCCTGCACGTGTGGTGCCCCTGTTCATTTTGATTACACTCGCTTTCACAGCAAAGTCCGCGAGGATCTAAACCCAGCAGCATGTGGACACCATGTACTCTCACAACAGTATTGACCAAAGCTGTGGGGCTTCAGTTTTGTTGCTGCTGCAGTTTACCTGCACCCAGGAGGCTTCATCAACCTCGTTCACAGACAGCACCAGGGAGACAACCAGCCCTCACTGGAAGGTGTTGGAGCATTGATGGCACCGCTGGAGCAAAAGCTTAGGCTGTCAGAGTCGCAGCCACTATTTTATACATCCTGCCAGTGAGCCATGCATGAATATGTATGTCAGAGAGGCAGAAGTCATAACCTATGCAAGGTTTCATCATGCATAATGCAGCTGATCTACGCCTCTCCAGGATGTGAGTGTGCACACACACACACACGCGCGCGTGCGCTTGACGCTCAGAACTGTATTGTGATGAGGAGGTAAACAAACTCCAGAGCCCCCAATGTTTCACATTCACACATTCTCACATCCAGATGTCCCTGTGCCCAACCACAGGCATATTACATCCACATGCTGTCCTCCTCTCACCGTTCTCCAGCTTTCTATTTCGTTTTAATGGCAAAATAATTTACAGCGCACTTCATCTTTTAGTGATATGAAATGCACACGGTAAAGGTCAAAAGTAGGATTCAACTCGTGGAGACGAGGCGTGCGCATCAGCCATGTAGTCTGTCAAAAAATCTCTCTTTCTTGCTATTTTGGAAACAACTCCATTCCCACCCAGACTGTAGCTCCTGCCTTCACTCCATTCCCGGCCTGCCGTCTTTCCATCACTCATCCTTCAGGTGTTTTCGGGACAGAAAGTTGTGAGCGGAGTGTTTTTGATAAGGGGGCGCGGGGATTGCAACTGTGTGTGGAAACATAAAGCAGCGCAGGAGGCACTGAGAGGAGACGCGTCGCAAGAAGGGGTGTGAATTGAATATTGGTGAGATACGGGGGATAAAGATAGGTGTAAGCTTATGGATAATCCTCAGGGGTCTGGCATAAGTAGGTGGCTGGTGGGCGGGGACGTAGGGGGAAGGTTGTTGAGGTTACATCTAATCAACGAAGGGGTATCGCGGCTCCCCACCCACCGTCTTTCTGTACACCCTGTCCCCAACAATCTGCTCCACACCCCACCCACCACCACCACCAACCCCCCCTGGACTGTGCTGTGTCAGTAAAAAAAAAAAAAAAAAGAAAAAAAAAGTGTGCTACTTCAGCAGTCCCCTGGGACCTGCTCCCCCTCACATCAAAGCAGCCAGTTTCTCTCTTAATGTGAATATCAAATCTGTGGATCACAAGTCCCAGCACAGTCTGCATAAACTGCCCCTCCCCCAACCTTTAATTCTGCCTAGTGATGAGGGAGAGAGAGGGAGGGGAGTTACTGCGAGAGGAAGCGATGGAGGGAGGGAGAGATGGAGAGAGAGATGGAGATGGAGAGAGGGAGATCCAACAAAAACAACTACTTGCTTCAGAGATTTGACATTTGCAGAACACTCCCTCCTTCTGAAAATGTGCAGCTCCGGCATCCAATAAAATTTGGAGGAGGTCTGGCTCAATTTGGTCACCGTGGCGTTACGCAGAGTTCTTGTTAGAAACATATCTTACTGTTTGTTTGCTTCTTTATTTAAAACATTTTTTTTTAGAAAGTGATTATGTCCAGCTGATCATCTCATTTATATTTATTATATATTTCAGGGTGTTTGGCAGAGCAGGGGTGCCAGTGACAGAGCTGTGACGTCCTGTTGGTGAGCGGGGAAGCGCAATGAGCCCCTTTTTACTGCCAGTCTTAGCCCACCATTTGACTACAAGTTAGACTGCAGACATTTCTTTCTTTATTAATTTGTGAAGGACAACTAAATTTAATTTATCATCTGATTTTGTGGTTCTAAGTGTAGGCGTGATCAAATATTAGAACATGATTTCTTTCTTTTTTTCTTTTTTTTTTTAAGCATGCTCGTGATGAAGGATGCATATTTTTGTTGGAAAACAGGAACCAAAATCGACTGACATCTCTGAATTCTTCCTTTTAACGATCATTAAGACGAGGGTTTATGATGAGTGCAAAATGTGGAATTAAATAATGGTAGGTTTGGCCTGTTTAAAAAAGGAGGCCTGTGCCCTGTCTGAGTAATGATTGGCACCCCTGTGGACCACACAGCTCTGTCTTTGAGTGGTGCATATAGCTCAGATTGCAGCTTTAATTGTGCAGCCTTGCAAAGGAAGCACAGGGAATTGGACTGGGGTGGGAAGTGGGGGATTTTTGCATATTTCTATTTGTTAGAGGAGGGGTGAGCAGTGGAGAGAACAAGGAGAGGAATCATCCTGCTGCTTTTCACACCTCTAATTAAAATTCAAGTTATGTCATTGATTTTCTTTCTTTCTTTTTCTCTTTCTTTTTTTTTTAATTAATTGGATTTCAAATTTAAAGTTTATTATGTAGGCCTACAGTGGGCCTATGTGTTAAACTGGATTTCATCCACTGTCAATTAATCCCTGATTACACTAAATAACTGCGTGGACTGGAATTAAAATGGCAGATTTTAAATTTATTTTATTATTATTTTTTTTCAAATTGCAAGTTAAAAATGAAAGAAAAAATAGCAATTTAATGCGGTATATATGTTACTAAATGAGAAAAATGCAGTGAACATTTTTACAGCTCTGTTACTTGCGGTGGCTGTTTCTGCACCCCAAATGCCCGATCCATTATAGAAACATTTTTTTTTTTAATGCAGCTTGTGTTTTTTTCTGTGTGTTAACAATCTTGTGGAGATTTAGAAAAAAATAATAATAAAAAGAAGTGAATAACTTTAGCTCCCCCAGAAATAACACTCAAAACATCTGACGACAAGACCCAGAGGGGCGTCCCCGTCACTTGCCCTCCTCCACGCGCCCGACATAACACGGAAACACGAGCCCTGACGCGCGCGCGCGCACCAGCACACGCGCGCCAACACGTCCGTGGGGTCCAGGTGGGCTATTAGTGAGGAACATGACCGGGCAAGTCTATAATCTGCACCCACGCCCCTGGAGTTTCCCGTTTGGTGAAATAAATTTGCGCATATTAATATGTTTCCACAGAAGCCGTAGAGGCTGCGAAACCTCATCTCTCAAGTGGGATAAAGCCCATAAAATAATTCGCGGTCAAACGCAGAGAAATAAAACAATGCAAGCAGCCCACATTTGGCTAAGTGTTAAAATGCTTTCATGATATCAACTAAATAAATAATTAAATCTAATGTGAGAATGGGCCAGAACTTAAAATGGCAAATACACCTAATGGCCTATTTTGGTTCGTTTCCACTAAGCACGGCCATATTCCTCCTTCCAGCCAGTTCCCCACATCCTAGACTTTTTCTTAAATAAATCCGCGCCTCACCAAGGCCTGAGCTAATGAGGACAGTACTAAATGGAAACGTGAATCCAAACATACAGCCTAGACCGAGGCCTAAAAAACACTCACGCGTACAGATAGTGTTGAATTCCTGTTATTTTCGACGCAGATTTGTTCAGGATTATTATAATGCACTGTAATAGCAGAAGATCAACTTTGCAATAGGATCGGGGATTTTCTGAATATACTAAGCAAACAAGAAACAAAAAAATGAACCAATTTATAATGTATTTACGGACAAAAATTTAACAATAAGGCAGGATATTCAAAAGAACAAAATGAATTAAATGAGGGGGGGCAAATCTGAATACACTAATTATGGCCTTTATGTGGGTGTAGACCTATTAAAGTAATAAGGCCGTTGTGGCAGAAAGGGCCTTTTATTTATCATCTAATTCAAAATGGCAACATTCATCACACGGGGGAAAATAATTAAACGTCTTAAAATCTCACCCTAAAAAGAAGAAGGGGAACGAGCGCTTGTGCCAAACACACTTCACCCAAACAGCTGCAATTAGCAAAGGCTACACAATGAAAGCGTCAAGATACGAAAAATCACAAGCATCCACCTCCAAACTTTACAAGCGTGCACATTTTTGAGTGGATGTGTTCTAAAATTGTCAGGTCAGTTTGCATAATTGCAGCCGGACGCATGTTTTCATTCCTGTCTCACTCTCCCTCTGTATTTGCACCTCATTCTCCCTATTCAGCCATTTTACATATTCATAACTGGAGTTGGTAATGCGAAAACAATCCGTGCTATCAGCACCATCTGAGGCATCCAGGTCCGCTGCACAAAACCACATAACGCTCAGGTGAAAAATCACTTCACACCTTTACTTTCAAAATATTTACTCTTTCCCACGGGGTCAGGTTTGGACATTTTAAATGAAAGAATCAATTTCAACCAATCTCTCACCGCGCGATGGTGTTCGATGATGCACAAAAATACAAGCAATGTGCTGCCTCTCCCAAAGCTTCAAAAATATGAGAATCACTTTTCATTCAACTTAAAAGCATTAAGACTCAGTGTGTGAAAATATCCAAAGCATTTCATTTTCTCTTACCTTCTTGGAGAGAGTACAGCAGGAGTAAAGTTACAAGCCACATGCCATAAATAGCAGGTATATTTTTCAGGAATATTTGGCAATCCTGGCAAGTGTGAGGCGCGTTTTTTTGGCCAGGCGGGTCTCCGTGCTGGACTGGCGACTGTGCTCCCCGGAGGTCTCTCCAGCCCTGCTGCCCCGCTAAGCATGGAGGGGAAATGAGAAGCGCCTCAGCCCCGCCCATGTCCCCTCCTCTCCTCTCCTCTCCTCTCCTCTCCTCTCCTCTCCTCTCCTCTCCTCTCCTCTCCTCTCCTCTCCCAAGACTACCATGCATACAAATCCATCCTCCCTACACTTATCAAACACCGCGGAACGAAAGATCACAACTAAGCCGAGGTTCGATTCGAGCTGAACGGTGCATTTTGGTGCACTTGTGTCCAAAACGCCTCGCTGAGTGATCGGTGGAGCAACGCAGACAGGTTTGGCACCTTGGAGAGCGCACCCACCTGTGCGCCCTGGACACCGCGTTTCTTTGCGCAATGTAGATCTACAAATGCCCCCAGACTGCCGTGGAGACTGTAAAAGCGTGTTAGTACATTTCCCCTGAGTTTGGATTTTAATCACACGGCCGCGGATACAGGACACATCAGTCTGCAACTGTTTTTTTTTTCTTTGTCTTTCGCAGCCGCGCAACGTGTGCGTAGACATTTGCGCACAAAAATGCACTGCAGATAGAGAGGAGGAGATGGTAGCAGGGTGCGGGGGCATGACACTTTCCACACAGCAGCACAAATCGACATTAACACTTAAAACACAGTGAGCAACTTTTTCCCTGTTTTCCCCTTCCACTCTGATTTCTGCGGCTGTTCGAGTGAAACGCTCCAGTGCATAAGCATAACGCATGAAGGAAGGCAAGTTGCAGGACACTCCCAGTTCATAGAATATTTAAAGTCACTGTGGGCGCTTGTGGGGAATCTGAAAAGTGATCCTCTGAAGCAACGCTTCTGATTCCAATGCCCTGTAAAAACCCACAGATTCCAGCAAAACAAAAGTGACACAAGTCAACTGTGAGAAAACGTGTCACTGTATTCACAGAAATACTTTGGTAAAAGTAGCCCGACGGGTCAGTACACCAACTCATTAGAATTACAAACAACTGGCAGCGAAAAAGTGTGTTATAAAGTATAGTTATTACCCGTGGACATGCTATACAACTATACTACGACTCAAATAATTCCGATATGAGCGTAAATTTTACCACATATCCATTAACAGAAAAAAATAGCTATATTTCATTGGCATTAAGTCAATCTTAAAATCTTAACATTTCTTGATAAAGCAGTTTGTAAAATAAACGTAAACTTGTGCCACATGTTTAAAAACTGTACGTTACGTACAGTCCGTAAATGCCAAAACGGTTACGCTCAGGAGGCAAAGGTCACTTACTGTGGTGGGGTGCCTACTTCAAGAAGAGGTCAGCAGCCCCTCCTCTCATACTTTGTGCTGGCTGCTGCTGCGCTCTGATCTGACCAGAGCTTTAAGAGTCTTAATCCACATGCAGGTTACTGCTGACATCTGCTGGTGGAATGTAGAGCAGTCAGCACCACGCTAATCTGTCTAGCTCTGTTTAGATTGATCAAGATGTATCTAAATGTTTGATGATTATGATAACTAAGTGGCACATTGCAGCTGAAACTTCTAAAAGCAGTGTTGGAAGATTATAAAAAAAAAACTTTCCTGAAGAGAACTGACCCAGGATGCCTCATGTAGTCTGACAGCAGGACAATTGTATATGATGCTTTGTGCCATAAAGACATAAAGAAAAAGACATCTAGTGAGCAAAGGTGGCACAACCAAATAAAGATCAGTAGAATGCATGTTTGATATATATGGTTTCCATGTAGCATCAAGCAGTTAGGACCCAAATTTATCTGGATTTTCTATACTCCTTTTTTTTTTTTTTTAACTTTTATACCAGTGGATGCAACCATGCACATTTGCCTGGCACAAGTGGGAAATTCATGTATGAATGTGTCAATGAGCATTCTTAAAAAATTATATATGATATGATCACATTACTTCTCACACCATCCATTAAATAATCAGAGAGGTGTAGTCTCTCAGTGAATTCGGTTATTGAAAGAAAAAGGTGTTCAAAATCACATGACGGTTTTAGTCCTCTGTTTCCACTCAGTTTGGGATTCAGTGCTGCACTTCCATTAAATAAAGAGTCAAAACTAATTATGCACTGGCTGACATATCCTGCCATTGATTCTGCAGTATTCTTTATCCTCCAAAAACTCTGAAATTTTGGACAAGCTTTCTATTAAGAGTATCCTGACCTTGGGGGAGGATTGTTTTGTTAATGTATTTACTTTGAAAAATTTGACAGAAAGTTAACATTATGAAAGTGTTTTCACAGGTCATAGCAGCACAACCAGATTTTCCTCTGGTTTACCAGTATGAGCTGTCGTCATTGTTCTTCGTCTTTATGTCCAGTAGAGGGCAGTGCTGCCCCCTTCATATAGAAACAGCATGACAAGACAGATTTTAATCAATCACTTTATTCGATTTCTATAATAAAGAGATCAAGAGTTGATATGCATGAATGAGAGGCATCAAGGGGACATCCTCTGAGTGTGAGCCAGAGCGTTATAACTGTATATTTGTGTGCAGAGTGCAGCAGTGGAGTATGAGTCTATAGGTTGTGAAGGGTGTGATCGAGTACAGGGGCTCCAGTCAACTCCATGCTCCTCTCTGGATGCTCCCCATTCACTCTGCATACCATCATCACAACTCCCTGATCCAGGACATCACCAACTGTTGTATTGCTTACAGAACTGTTAACTCAGTGGGGATAGAGGACTGAATTCTGTTGTGATTTGCATAGAGTTGCTTGCTATCGTAAGGTTGTCACTACGCTGCTCTCTTTGCTTTCCCCGCTAATTGACTCAGTGAGATGCTGGACAGATCCCCTTAAAACATCTGTCAGAAATTAGTTTTGAATCCTCGGAGAAAACCAACCCCTTTACAGATACATTTAATTATGGAAATCAAATATTTTTTTTAATGTTTTGGAATTCACAATAACAGGCCAAAAGTTTGGTTTCTGGGCAGTCATTTGTCCCACTAAAGAGTGGATTTTCTCTTTAAAGCTAAATAAGACTGCGGCAAAGATGCATAAGAACTTATATAATACGTATTGGCCAGTGTTTTTTCCCCCCTATCTGCATTAT
Source organism: Mugil cephalus (assembly GCF_022458985.1). Lineage (NCBI taxonomy): Eukaryota > Metazoa > Chordata > Actinopteri > Mugiliformes > Mugilidae > Mugil > Mugil cephalus. Next base: position 3,306,177 of record NC_061784.1, read on the forward strand.
CATCGTCTAAGATCCCATGAAATGGGACCTCAGCTTGGGTGCTCTCTTACAGAGTTAGAGGAGTAGATTGATGCAAAGTCTCACATCAGTGCATCAAATACGAATCTGGATCCCAGAGGCCTCGAAAAGATCATTTGTTAATTTATTTTTTACTTTTTTTTAAACACATTATATGTTTGCTTAATTCCCGGAGAGTTGTTGTCATTGTGCAGTTACCAAGCAACCATTTTCAGAAAGCTGCTACTTTGCTGCTTCTCACCAAGAAAAAAGCTCAGCATACAAACTGTCACAAAACACCAACCCCTTGTTATTTTCATGCTTTGGCTTTTGAACAGATTTTGAACAAATCAGATTGAAGGATACAACAAGTCCACTAGTCAGTCCTTTAGGGTGTCAACAGGTGGACTTAGCTTGGCTAAGCCAGGGTTAGCACAGCTTGGCTAAGCCAAGCTAAGCTAAGCTAAGACTGTAGATTTGTTTGTAACATACTGGTATAAGAGTGGGATCAGGCTTCTCAAGTCATAGCAGGAGCACGAATAGACATATTTCCTTGCAAGGTCAAACTTGGGATCTCACAGTGTGACAAAGCAAGATGGATCATACACACGCAAAAAATATACATCTTTTAAAGTGCTCGGCACAACCCCTTTATAATATATTGCTTCAAGTCAGTGATCAAAGACTAGAGGCACATTATTATTGACAGAAATTCACACGGAACTCATTTAACATCTGTGACCAGACACAGTGTTTTAGCCACACACACATACAGTATTTGTCCCACTTTACAGAGGTATTCTTTTTGAAAGCCAGACATTCAGTGTCATGAATGTGCAACATGTGTATTCTGTAAATGTAGTTTGAATCTGCATTTTACCGTTTCACAGAGTTTGGTGCAAATACATTCATCTCCTGATGTGGTACCCAGTAGGAATCATCCCTGTTTGGTGCAGCCAGTGGGCTACCCTCCTCTTTGAGCAGGGTAATTTGAACTACAGCCCCCCTACTCGGCCTGCTACTGTATCTGAGACCGGATGCCACGGCCCTTTTAGTTATTATTGATGAGTGGTTTGCACGTGCAGGCAACCAGAGTCTTATTTTTCACTGCAGTGCCATAGATAGTTGTTTATTGCAGAGAGTAAACACTGACTAAATGAGTGTTTATCAGTGTTTAGGATTAAAAAGCCATTTCCATGAAGAGGCACATACTAAGCAAAGGGAATATGTGGGGCCCAGTCCAGGGAAGCATTATCCAGGGTCACCATCTAGTGCTTAGCCTTAGCTAGGGTTAGCACAATGAGATTAGCATAGTACAAAATGGGATTTATAGTTAACCTCAGAGTTGATGCTACCACTGTTAATAAATGAAAACATGTATTTCAAAAAGGACGTCTGTTTTCAAGCAGTATGTCTAAAATCTGGCCTGTGTGGCACATGCTTTAAATGCTTTGGATATATGCCCTAAAAGCAGCATCTGAGGTTCATTCATTTTTCTAGAGGATCGGGGGGAAAGTTTCAAGGGATTGTCTACCGTTTCGGTTCAGAAGCTTGTTGTGTTAATACTGTTTTGCAGATATATAGCTGTCCTAAATGACAGAAGAGCATAGAAGCACTTACAGGCACCTGTGTTTTATATCAAGCAAAGAAGAGAAGGTGCAGGATAAAGAACTGGGTAGTCATAACCCAGCCATATTTTTGTCATTTTTGTGTTTGTGTTTGTGTTAGTACGACATTAATCTCCATTGTCGTTACTACAGCCTAGTCTAGTAGGTGTTTTTGTGGAAAGTGACTGCACATAGAGCAGATCAGTTGACAGGCAGGAGAGGATGTGAATTGTGTTAGTTAAAGGAGAGGGAGGAGCCCAGTTATAATTACATTGCATTTTCCCTGTTTGAACACTTAAAGAAACAACTTGTTTTGAATTCAGATGAAAAACAGTCAGAGACATTTTTTTTTTTTTTTTACATACTTTGGCTGTGGCAACGGGAACACCACAGAAAATGGTGCACAACTGTGCTAAATGACATACAACTGTCAATTTATACTATTTTAGCCAAAAACAAATTTAATAAAATGTGCACATCATTTGGTTTTAACCTAAGAAGTTCTAATGAATATTTGGGTGATTATGGTAAACATAGACAGACAACACACTGGGCAACGCAACAATTGTAGCTTCCATAGTATTTAAAGTCTGTTGCATTACCACAATCAATCTGACACTGCACTCCTTTCATTATTGTTGCTGGATCAGAGAGGTTTATTATTTAAGCACTACTTACATCATTAGGTAAAAGGGCCTCTCATTATTTATCTAAATGTTTGCAAACTGGGCTCAGTTAGTGATAGGATATCCTCAACAGGTCAGGCTGAAATGTTTGTGGTGGGTGCAATCATCCCTCAGATGTAAAATATGTAAGGATGTAAAAACAATATGCACTTTTTATATAATTATGTGTGCATGATTTTGCACATATTTCAGTTGTATATCATCTCCACAGTTGCTACATGGTGCATATTTCTTATTGTGTGCACGTATATATTCACCTTCCAAGGCCACAGCCAGAGTCATGAAGATCCCAGCTCGAACATAATGAATCTGCATGTGCAAACACATGTGCATATACAAATATATCAGTATGTCGTTTGGCATGCGTTGTCTCATTTCTTTTTTGGTGTCGGCTTTGAATCAGCTTTGGATCCTGAGAGGCCATTTTCTGTGTTGTCGATCCCTGATGAAGTTACAAGGCACTCTTTACTGTGGTGGGGTGGGAGGGGAGAGAAAGGTGTTAGAAGTATAGATACATGGCAGCTCAGTGACACATTTCAAACTTTCTGCTTTAAAAAAACAATGTTTGTCTGTCTGTAATGAAACACAAGCAAACTGATAAAATACACATAACACCATAGGCATAACATCATGACAACTTTCCTAATATTGTGTATTGTGTTTGCACTTCACTCAAGGAGTGACATTTCTGTGGGGTGGGGCTACCTGGTCTGGTCTAGGTGGGTGGTACACGTCTAAGTATCCACATGAATGCCAGGTCCAAAAGAAAAAAATTCAGGTGGTAATGAAAACTCACTTTTTCTCCTCAAGCTTGGAAAGAACAAAGAGAGTGAAGTTCTTGAGCAACATGAAACCCATCAGGAAGGCAATGGCTCCACCCACAGCTGAGGCTATGATGATGGTCAGGGTGTTGTCCACCACCCTCACTGTAGAGAACAGTGAAAAACAAGAGAAGTGATGGAGGGGGAACAGAAACTCAACCTTGGCTGTTTTCTTGTGATGTTCCAAGGACATCATTGCGTGATGTTCTACAGACCATCAACTGCCAGCAAATCAAATGCATGGAGAAAACTCCAGACAGTGCATTTTCTTTTATCACTCTCCACCAATGTTTCCACCAGTCGCACCATTTTAGAAATTTATTAGCAAAAAATGATCAATAAATGAAATGCACAAATTTATCAAATTAAACAGAGCCTTTTACATCAGGGTTTTGTCCTCAGCTGTTCGTCCCTGTACGTTTGACATGCTTTATTTTATCTTCAAAGTATAAATACTTGCATGTTCTGCTTTCTTTTCACTCAAGTATGGGTATTATGGCCAGACAAAGCAAACCCCACTGACGTGTCCCATATTTGCGATTGGTCAATGTACGGCATTAGAGGATATACGTAGAGAAGTTATTCAGTATTCAGTTCAACTAGGCCCCAAATAACGTGGGGAAAAAAAAGATTACAAGTAGATGAATGCTGGTTTTGGATCACTTGGCCCGGTTTAAAAAGATTTTGTCTACCATATAAGCACATATTCAGGCATAGACCGTTGATCACTCACACTCGTCCACCACAATGAGGTTGAAGATGGCGCTGTGATTCTTGTCCTTCTCTTTGGGATTGCGTCCAAAACAAGTGTACTGGCCTCCGTCCTCGAAGGTGATGTTCCACAGCATGATGGAGATGTTGTTTTTATGGTTCTTCCCCACAAACTCTACCCGTTCATGATGTATATTCACCTGAGGTTCCACCTCTTCTGACGGTATTGTGGAATCACACAACTGATAAAACCAGCAAACTGTCAATTAACAAAGAATTACTAGAGCCTGAGCAGACCCATTTTACTCACATGGAGGACCTTTACCTTAACCATGGTGCCATTGTTGTTGAACTGCCACAAGAAGTAGAGGTTTTTGATGCCAATACAGCTGGCGTAGGTGCAAGGCAGCATGACTGTGCTGCCATTCACTGCCTCCAGGAAGGGAATCTTCCCCACAGACATCTCAAGGGCTTGAGGAGACCACACACCTGAAGAGGCAGAAGAATGGAAAGCATACCACCATTCTCAGTAAATCTAGGCAGTTTTGTGCATATACAGATTAGCAATATGGTATTTAACATGTGTTGTCCCATTTCTTTTTTGGGATCGGCTTTGAATCAGCTTTGGATCCTGAGAGGCCATGTTAGGTGAAAAGAATGCATGTGCTTTCTTACACTGAGTTAGATAATAACATTGAATCTACTCTCACATGTTGAAAATTCAGCTACAGTCAGCAGCAGGTTAGCAAAGCTGGTAACACTTTCTATCAAAGTTGTATTTATAATGCCCTATGAATGCACTTATAATATTTTATGGTATTTTAAGGTGTCTATAAAGTGTCATTATAATGGTCATTATTACATCTATACGTATTCACAAGTCGTCATAACCAACTTCATGATGCATTATGACAACTGGTTATGAAAGATTATAATTTTAATCTGAATAGTGCATTATAAATATGTCAATATCTGCCTAGTCACTTGTTAATTTTATGATGCATCATAACTTCTTTGCTTTGCTAAATGTGTATAGTGATGCATAATGAGTTTTGACTCCGCCTAACAGTAGCCACCAAGTGACCTAATTATTGAAATTTGTAAAACACCCAACTTCCTCCTAATCAATCACCTTTCTGCATAAAAAGCAAACCAAGCTAGAGCACTAAAGATTTGCCTCTGTTCTTCTTGTAGTTGCTGTCAAACCATCCCCTGACCTCTGACCCTGAATCACCTCAGCAACCCAAAGGCACTTTTAAGAGCTACATCTCTATTTTTCTATCTGTCTTTCTATCCATCTGTCTGTCTGTCTATCTGTCTGTCTGTGTGTGTGTGTGTGTGTGTGTGTGTGTGTGTGTGTGTGTGTGTGTGTGTGTGTGTGTGTGTGTGTGTGTGTGTGTGTCTGTCTGTCTTAATATTTTGTCTTTATTACTGTCTTGTAGTGTGTCTGTCAGTGTGTAATAATGCTGGGAGGCTGCATGGCAGACATGCTATAGAGTTATAGAGTGGCAGCACTGGCTTGCTAGAAATCATGGGTCACACATACTTAATATAAGAAAATACAATGTACATGAGGCTAAGTAGGTATATTTTTGATTAGGGGGAAGTTGGGTGTTTTACAAATTTCAATAATTCAGTTGCTTGGTGGCTACTGTTGGGCTGTTGGCCTATTTACTGTTATGTGATTTCACACAGGTTTTATGCCTGCATCACATCATTTGCAAGACTGGCATGCATATGGAAAATTTCATAATGACCCAAAATAGATTTCAGTGGCATTGTGAGTTTTGTTCCAATGATAACCACCACGACATAGTATAGGACCATGCCGTGCCGCTTTTGTGGCCTGTTTCATGTGTTTCATGTGTTAGTGTAATGTGCTCAGAGCATTGATTAAATTAAACTAAATGCATTCCTTTTGTCTTTACTGTCCAGGCTCTCATTTCATTGTGCCTCATATTTGTTTATAATAGTCTTATATCTATTTATAACAACACCTCATTTGCACTACTTTACCTAAAGCTGACAAATACCACCTATGATATCAACATAGTCATTTATAATATTGTGCATGTGGGGTAAAGATGCCAGACTCAGGACTTAGTTCATTGCACCTTTTAATTACTCATAGTAACTTTTATCTGTTAATAATAGTGTCATATTCTTGTCACTTTACTTAGCTCTGACAAATAGCACTGTAGGCGAAGTCAAAACTCATTATGCATCACTATACACATTTAGCAAAGCAAAGCAGTTATGATGCATCATAAAATTAACAAGTGACTAGGCAGATATTGACATATTTATAATGCACTATTCAGATTAAAATTATAATCTTTCATAACCAGTTGTCATAATGCATCATGAAGTTGGTTATGATGACTTGTGAATACGTATAGATGGTAATAATGAGCATTATAATGCTTTATAGACACCTTATAAAATATTATGAGTGCATTCATAGGGTATTATAAATACAACCTTCATAGAAAGTGTTACCGCAAAGGATAACACAAAGACAGGAAAGAGCTAGTCTGGCTCTGGACGTCCTTCTATAGCTATTATAGCGTTACAACAGTCAAAGAGTAAATTACGTTGACTACAACAGGGCTGGGAGCTGAACCATTTTAGTTAGTAAATCAAAGGAGTTTTTATGAAATTCAAGAACTACATTTCATGTAGTTACAAATCTTTAGACAGAACCCGATTTTCAAAACAAATCAAAACCAATAAAATATTCCTCTTACACATACAAGGGACATTGATTAATGGATTTAATTTTTTCAGTAAGTTCTTGAATTAAACAGTTACCAACACTCGGTTGGAGCAGATTTGGTGACCTACACATATTCTCGTGCTGGTTAAAGAATGATTGCTGTATTTCATTTACAAAATATCTCACATTAGACAAAAAGATCCCCCCAAACCCTGTGCAACATCTGCATTTGAAACAACTTTGGAATTAGTGCACTTCAGTTGTAGCCTGCTCATCGATTATATGGACACAGAGGACAAGTGCAAGTTTATGGACTAAAGTGGGAAATAAGTGTGGCACACTATGCACATGCAGTTCAACTTTAACTAGTGTACAGTTAAAAGATATGTAGGAATAATTTGACTAAATCTCCTGACTACTCTTAACTAACAACACACACATGCTCACTACCCACAAAATAATACATTAGTTGGACATACAGAGTAAAATATGTGCTCCATCCACTAATCAGCATTTAACATACTGTGTATAATATTCCTGTAGTTGGCATTTGACAGTTCAAACCATCTGTAAAGTAACACCACTTTGCCCTTGCTGTGACATTACTGTAAACAAGAGAGGATGAATCCTGCTGTGCTGTCTGTGAAAACTGTAACTGTACACCAGGGACCAATCGGCGTCAGACAGCGTCAGGGAGCTGCAGGGATTCAAGGTTGCTCTCGCCAGTAAATAATATAAAACCAATATACAACACACCAATAAAACATATTCTTTTCCTGATTATTTGTCTTAGCTTAGCTTAGCAGGTGTTCAGATTGGTTTAGAGCTCAGTCTTCTGTTGTTATAACAAGGTCACAGAACGCAAACAGAGTACAGTGTATCATTTCAGCAGGTCAATGGCAGACAGCAGGTCTGTTCCTTCTCCCCTTCTTTTAGGTTTAGAGGTTTTACAGAGAAAGTGCATAAACCCTTGTACACACCTGCTTGCGGGTGCAGTTACAACATGTTATGGTTGTGTTTCTAACATTCCTGTGACACTGGCCACCGTCTTTTTTTGCACAGATTGTTAATCTTTTTTTATAACATGGTCAAGGTTGACAAGCACCATTGTGGGACATGGGAATAAGATTTCTCAGACCAGCAGGGACATATACAGAGTGAGGGAGGGCATATTGCAGGTGGAAATGTTATTGATTCATTCTCAATCTCACTCTCTCTAATCTCGTCCTTGGCTGCAGCTCCAATGCAGCACGGTGAGCTTGCAAAAACAGCTACAGGATCACGGAAATGGATTACGTAGATTATTTTACATTTACTTTTCACAGTAATCTTTTTTTCATATTAAATTTTTGGCTTTATGCAGCCCCCTGTGTCTCCTTAAAATGCCTGTTTTCCATTCTGAGTACCATGTTTCTAACTCTGCAGATACAGAAGCTACTGACAAGAGACCAAGACATTCAATAAAACAGCATCTGTTTTTTGTTTTACCAAAAACCTTGATCTTGTCTGTGTTTTGTCTCTAACATGTTGAATCACTACACATGTTTCCCCCTGTTAAATCTGATGCCTGCCGTGTGTTGTATCTCTTTTATTTCTTATCTAGGTGCTCATTAAAACTTGTTTTGTGAGCCTTGGTGCTTCACATGGAAGTAGGACAGTGGTGCTCCAGTTTCTAACCTACATATGTCAACTATAGCACTTTTGTTTTAATTGAATATACAGAGTGTAATTTACAGATGAAAACTCACAGTCATTGTGTCATTCTTTTCTGTCTGACTTTAAGACTGTTTGTTTGTCATTTGAGCCTGGTTTTCTGCGCAGTCTGCTCACTGCCAGACAAATGTAATATTCAGTGACGTAATGCATGGTATAAGTACCCTTATATCACCTCACATTATAATGATGACGCGTTTCAACAGCTTTAGCATCTTTTCCTCTGCTACTCGGCCACCTGCACCTGCTGTTTAAGTCGACTGTGCACTTTTTGTTTTATATAAATGGTGTTCCATTAATGATATTCCTGCTTTGTTCTACATAAAGGAAACACCTGTGAAAAATAGCTATTGTGGAAAAAACACCACAGTGCTGCTGATGAGTTCGTTTGTGCATGTCATTGCACCTCAATGTGGAAAAAAATAAATAAAATGAAGGATTCATTTGATACACCTTACTGGACTGTAAATGTTTCTGCAGCTCTCACTCCAGCCCATGGAGCTTTGAAGGACAAGTGAGTAGGATAATGCTACTTTGATACTGGGTTGTGTTAACCACGTTCACATGAAAAGCCCACTTGAATGACCTACCTTAAGGTTTTTAAAATTCACTTTTAGTGGAATATTGATATAATTTAATTAAGTTATGCATGGCTTTGTACTGAAATTATTTGTATTTCATATGTCCTCGTCTATTTTATTGTGCTTTTGGGACTTCCTAGATTAACTTAACCAGATGTTAGCTTGCCACACTGTTAGTCTTGGTGGCTTCCAGACACAGTTGTATATCAGCTCTGTTCTCACAACTTTATTGGAAAATATTTTGCATAAAAGAAGGTAGTTGTTGTAACTATAACCTCATGAGATCCAATTGAAGGAGACATTAGTGGTTAGGCTAAATGTCCTTTCCTTTATAAGATTTAAGGAAACTTTAACAGAGCCAGTTTTTAAGGTGTCAGTTCTGAGTTATTGTATAAATAAGATACCACAACATGGTGGACTCCTGGACCTGATCCATAATGGAGATATGAAGGGCTCATTCAGAGCTACTGAAAACACAAGGATGCGTTGTTAGAGGTGATCAGACACTACTATTGGATTCTGATTATTACAGTGCGTTTTTTGCGGCGCTGTTGCTGCACTACTTCTCCCAGACAACAGTAAGTTTGAAGCGATGGGTGGGTAAAAGATGTGGCTGTTTGTTTGACTAAAACTTTATCATTTCACCGTGCATGATGAGTACATAATCTGTACTCATACCTTCTACTTTACAGGTAATAACACGGCCTAACCATTAGCTAGGGCTGACCTCAGTCTGAGACCCACATGCAAATTTTCCTGCAACATCACAGCCACATCCGCACACAGTACATCCTGCTCTGTTGTTGTAGACTCACTGTCAGGTACCCTCAATAATATAAAACTGTGACTTACGTAAATGCATGTATCAATGTTTTACTGGACATTCCTTCCAGTGATTCTGTTGCTCTTTTGCTGCAGATGTACATCTGGGCCAGCACAATACGTGGTGAGTGGCTGGGCCTGGACTGTTTTATGCAGCGTGTCCCTTTGTTTTCCTGATGTTTCCTTTGTATTACATACAATCCCAAACCACACCATTATGGATCAGCGATAACACCAAACAGTTTGACTGCTACAACCTAAAACCTTTGGAGGTCCCTAGAGTAAGTACTACATGCAGTGCAGGCAATGCCTAAAACCCACTGTACACATTGTACAGGGTTGAGAGATGAAGGTTAGTGTCAGATCTAAAATAATCCTAGCATCATTAGTTACTCTGCTTAACAACAACACATATACACAGGAGGAGAAAGACATTTGTCTAAGCCGCGATGAGGCACAGCAGCAGTGCCATAATGACCACCAGCAAAGGGAGGTGACGTAAAATGAAAAATGGACATTACCAAGCAGCAAAACGAAGAAGAGGCTGAAGGCTGTGTACGGAGGGCCCAACCTCGAGGGTTTCACTCCAGTCCACCTGTCCTCCATGGCAGCCAGATCTGCTCCAAAACAAATAGTGCTGAGAGACCCAGTCCTGTCTCTGGTTGCTAGCAGAATATCCCACAACTCTGCCTCTTTGTTGTACTAGATTCAACCTGCAAGCTGCTGTCTGAGTGACCGTCTGGACCCCAAATGAGGCAGATCCCAGTGTTTCACCTACAGTTGGTGTGGCGCTTGCAAGCCTGCCTGAGAGTCACGGCAGCACTCCTATAGAGCAGACTGTAGGTTAGACAGAGGGCAGATGAGGGGGGAAGAGAAAGAGGGAGAAAAGGGAAAACGTTAGTCAACTGAAAACTTTCACTATAAAAGCACAAACATGGTACAATAAATGTGTTTGCATGTTTCCCAGAGCCACATGTCTGCAGAGACCGTGCCTGTCTGTCAGTGACATTTGATGGTAAGTACGGTTAAGTACAAGTTTTTCATGCCTACCTGCTCTTGCAGCTGGTGCTTGCTCAGGGGCCAGCCGGCTGCACAGCTGAGTCAGTGAGGGCAGGACAGAGGCAGCGCGGCAAACGCTCGCTGCGCACACTCAGGGTTCACTCAAGGAGAATCTGCCAGCCAGCACTTTCACTGCAGAGATAGCCACATTGCAGCAGCAGCAGCCAGGAGGAGAAACAATCAGGGAGGTGTGGGGTGAGACAAGCAGAAAGATGGACAGAAACAGAAGGAGGCAAACAGACAGGAGAAAGCCGCGGTTCTCATTCCTCCTCCCCAGTGAAGCTGAACCTTCCCCCTGCTCGTCCCTCACAACTTTTCCCTGTTCATTCTTGGGTGCATGCCACTTCTCCCCTCATCTCTCTTTTTCCCCTCCCTCACCTGCCCCCACATCCCTCTCGTTGTCTTTTCTCTCCTCCAGCACTCCAGTCACTCCTCCCCTCTGCTGCTGCTCCTCCCCCCAACTTGCCTCACCCTCCTCCCCCATCTTCTGACTTGGGGCGTGGATGCAGACTCAGGCACTTTTGTCAGAGTGTTTGTGAAGATCAGAGAAAAGTTCTGCAGTGCAGGTTGGAGAGGGGGTTGTGTAATGCAGCCCCAGGGCCGTGGCCAGACACGCAGAGTCACATTGGAGAAATGCTCCATTCATAAATAGATGCGTCCCCTTCCTCAGCGTCCAAGAATTACAGTGTGTGTAAGAAACAATACAGTTGTATTTCCAACTAATACAATAGTTGTTTCAATTGCAATGTAAGTTGCAATTCATTTTAAGTTTCTGTTTCCTCTCTCCTTCTTTTCATATACCCCATTCGGCACCTACGGTATAAGTCCAAACCACCTTATATGTCATGAACTATCATTTTATTCAATTCAGTTTTATGTTTATACCGTCAATACCAATTGTCTCTGTCTATGTGCTCACTTTTGCATCAGTGTGATGCAGCTCCAGGTGCATTATGATATCAGATGGCGTGTAAAAACCCATCCTTTCCCATAAACATACAAACCATAGTCAGCAACCGCTGAGAAATACGTTATGTTGCACTGTTAACTGTGGGACTCATAGAAAGTGCTTAGCTCGGTTTCCGTATTTGATTAGGTAATTATGGACTAGACCAACACCGGATATATTCATGTAAGTCTGTATGCTTGTCAGACTATTTCCTTTTAGTGAAAATGTGTTGACTATGTAGTGAAAAGAATATTTATAACGAATATATATTTTCATTCAGGATGAAGGAAACAAGAGAACTGTGAGTTCTAAGGGTGCAGCCGAGACTACGTGACACAGCTTGTCATCTGAGTCCAAGTACAGTTATAGACAGAGGACACTGGGACAGCTACACATCCCATTGCCTCTTGCTTGTTTTCCTCTGTTAATAGAACTGGTATTTTTGTTGACAGGAAGACAAAATTAACAAATTAAATGAGAACATGTGAGGGCTGTACTTCGAATTTGTAAACTTGAAGACACAGGATGAAGGTATCGTCCTTGTGTTGTATGCTTATAGTGCACTGTATGCAAATGTATCCATCATATGCACTTTGCAAATACCATCAAAAAATTTTTTTTTTCTTTTCCATTGTCAAGCTCATTCAAAGTTCACCAATGTTTTGTGTGAAATTTGTGTAATTTAAATATCAGCTGTTATCATTTAGTCATATATTTGCTATAGTGATTATTCATTATTTGTTGGAGTTGGTATCATTCTGAGACAGTGACTAAGCAAAATTGAGCAAGCAAAAGACGAGTACTAAAATATAGAGAAGCTACCCTCTGGTTTGATTTAATAATATGAAAGTGAACATTGCTAGTCATTATAAACATACATGAACGCTGACTAGTTTTGATTCTATGTTATTGCTCGGTGCTCTGTGGTAAACACATGCATGTAAGCGAAGTGAGGCTCACAGTGAAAGTCGATAGTGGACAGAAGTTTCATGGGTGTGCAGCCCCATCAAGCGAGAGTTAATGTGGGCAGGCTGCAGGCTCCCTCCTCTCCTGTCCATGCCCCTCCGCTGGAGTATCAATGCAGCAGTGATGGGAACTCTTCCAGAACTGCAATAAGGAAAAAAATCTCCAGCATTTTGCTGCAGCAGGACAAGGGGCTTCTGCAGACATGTGCCGGATGCTTGTTAATACACAGAGTCTGTCCAGATACAGTCAGACAAACATGATCACATGACACTGTGTATGCTGTGCAGGTGCTGTATTTATTAGCATGTGTCCCACATTACTATTCAGACACCAGAGGTGCAGCCTCAGCTTTTAAAGCACATGGGTGTCATCTGGGTTTACTGCAGCAAAATGTGTGCTGCTCCCAACAAGAGACAAGGACACACATCTAAGCTCAGCAGCACATTAGCACCTTGAAGCAAACGTGTACCCAGCCAAGGAGTTTTTTGTCTTGACTTTTTATTTGAAATATTAATATACAATGTAAAAATAATTTGATAGGCATCTGGATCTACACATGACCAACTCTTATCTTTTACTTTCGTTTCCTTTCCAAAAGACCTTGGCTGGAAATCATCTCATGTCTAATGTATGTGTTCATGCAAAGCAGGAAGTGAACCTGTTTGACGGGGTGTGTCCTCGTACAACTTGTAACAGCAGTAAATTAAATGCTGAGCAAAGTATTCAGCGGTCAAATTCTTCTGTAATGCAGATAAGTTCCTATGTGTCACAGGTCAAAGTCCATCTTCACAGTGTCTCAGTAACTGGAACAGTCCAGCTATGTTTATCTGTTCTTAAGGTGATAGAAGTGTGTATTGAGTCTAAAGTCAACAAAAATAATAATGATCATCCCACCTAAAGAACATGAAAAGGGAGTGTTCATGATATTAGCAGAGTGATGCCGCCTACATGCTTCTTTGTTGTCTTTATGAACGTCGTAGCACTGGTGAGGGATTCTCAGTTTTTCCAGTCACTGTGGATGATTGTTTGTTGTACCAGATATTTTCTGTGGTATTATAACTGTTTGGACCCGATGAGAGTATAATTAATTTCAAGCATCAACATCAAGAAAGTGAGACAGAAAATAACATGAACTGTAAGCCTTACACACCCATTTTAATGAGTGACTATTCATTGTCATGTGTGACACATGGCATACAGGAATGGCCTCTCCATGATATGCCATGCTCCACCCAAATTGTTCAGAGCAAGAGCTGCTCTGTTCATGCAATCTGCAAAATGTAATACAGAACTCTTTATGATTTCAAAAAGCATTTTTTTATTCCAAAGTTACCGTACTCTGCAGATCGGGGTTTAATCAAAAAAGCATAAAAAAATGTGTAGTTTATGCTATATACAACATCTGAATACAAAATCACTTGTGCAATGTTTGCAGTGTAGTAAACACAATGCTTCCGTCTACCATCCAGAAAGCTAATGGTAAACTTTTTAGGAGCTAAATGAGAGCACAAACTGTGAGACTGTTTCCAGTAGCATCTAAATACCTCTGTAAGGACACATCAAACACAGTTAAAATACATTACTTCCAAACTTTAGTTTTGTCTATTTCCAGTTTAAGTTTTTAGCAGATGAATGGGCAACGGCATAGAAAGACAGAACTAAATGGTTATGGGGAGGTGCTAGAAATTCACCAAATTAAATAGGACCTGCTCTTCTAATCTACAGTCCATTTATTCAGCATGACATTTCATGCATGTACAAAGTACCAGGTCTTGATTTGAAATCTGGTCAAACACAGCATTTATGTACAACACAACAAAGACTCTTAGCCATCAATCTGCATCAATAAAATACTCAGACATCAGACGGTAGCTTCACTGGATCTAGACTTTACACATCAAAGTGTATTTACAGGAGTTGGGGAGTACCAGGGTATGTAAAAAAGAAATTAAAGACATTTGTTGCTCCATAGTGAGCTGTGTATAATATGACAGTTGCCTCATGTGGTGCTGAAAGTTTGGTCATGAACAAAAATGTGTGAAGAATGTTTTCCAGTTTACTTGAGGCTAGCAGTCTGTTGCTACAGTGGCTGCTATTTACATCCGATTCACTGAGTTGACCTGTCAGTGGCCAAGCTGGAGTCTAGGTAATGTAGGCACAAGATTTTGACAAAGGGTGGAATGTATAAAAAAGACAATATCTCTGGTTATATCTCTGCCTCATAAATGATGTCATCTGAACATTTCATCCATGAATATTTAATCATCATCGTCATCACCAAGATCATCGTCGTCGTCATCATCGTCATCCTCTTCAAGGCCTTCTTCCTCCTCATCATCTCCACTGCTGGGCTCAGACTCCTCGCCATCTGAGCTATCAACTTCTTTTTCCTTCATCACAACTTTCAGATGAACTGCCTCTTCAGGTGAACTGACACCCAGCCAACCCCAGCCAAACAAATTCAGTTACACACAAACATGTTAATGTTAAGAGGGGCTCATTTGTGGATATGTGTGTGCAAGAAATGTGCAACAAATGAAAAAAAAAAGGGATTGGTTTACCTCAGTAATCATCCATTGCCAAAATGACAGAATAGGAGATACCCCGAATCCTCAGTTTGAAAATAAAGCAACCCAGAGAATCAATGTATCCTTTATGTTCTTGGACAAAGATGACCAAATGATCAGTTGATACATTTTTCCACTATAACCAGTTCATTGTTCTCTGGGTTTTGGATTTGAAAATGTTTCACCTGTATGCATAAACCAGACTGACACATATTGTAGCACAACCATTGTTGCTGCAGCTGCTGCTCACAGAGAAAAGGGAAGCCCAGGAAAAAAAATAAAATAAAAAAAAATAGCAGCCTTTATCCACCATAGCTTTAAAACCTATCCCCGTAGTAGAAGGCAATTCACTGCAGCAGTATCAGGTAGGAAGTGCTCTGTGATGCAGAATGTACATATCACTCCCTGGTTAACACCAAGCATTGCCGCAGTCCATTGAAGCTGATAATAAGCTAAAAAAGGCGCAGAAAATTTCATCCATATTTACATCTCATAGTCCACTGCTTGAAAACACTTAAAAATAACTCAACAATTGCAATGATTGGCAACATTTGCTCAGAACATATAAAAGTATAAAAGATGTATCATTAAAACAAATTGGAAAAGTGGTATGGTACATTTCTAACACTTAAGCAGCTTTAAAAAAACTACATTGACATGCAGGAGGCTCATATTGGAGAAGCAAACATGGAAGAAGGAGATGAATTTCATTTTTTCTCTTTCATAAGAATGGACCCAAACAGCTAATCAGTCTCCACACCAGTCCCAAGAAGAAGAGGAGCACAGGAGCTCCGGTTCTCTGGCCCTCACCACACAGTCGGGTCCTTCCGTTCATGTTCCCGTAGGTGCAGCTCTATGTCATTTTCCATTGATCTTTTCCACCAGAATTTCACTGCCATGACTATGCCAAGGATGATCAGGATTGCGCCACAGGCGACTCCAACTGCGATAGCCAGGATGCTGATCTCAGAGAAGGATGCTAGCAGCAACAAAGCAGAAGACAAAGAGGTGACAGAGTGACCCAAGAATTGCACTTGCTTTAATACTTTAGAGCAAGACACTGAACCCCACCCAATTCCAGTAATCACATCTGACCTCTTTATGGCCTCAGTAATATAGCTCAGTTTTTCCTGTGAGGATCAATGATGCACCATCTTCTAAATACATACTAAAACAATGATGGCAATGACTAATAAAGCCTCCATTGTCCACTGTACAACATTTGATACTCAAGAATGTAACAATAAGAGTTCTCAGGAATGCTGCACTGTCAGTCTAACCTTTGTTGACGACTCGGAAGACGATCTCTCCATTACTGCCATGCACATCTGGACGATTGTTGACCTGGCAGATGAAGCTACCATTAAAGGTAGGAGGCACCTGTTGCAGTGTGATGGAAGCATCATTCCTCATAATATCTCCCGACCACACTGCATGGCCTTTAAAACGCCCTTCTTTTGGAGGGTATGGTTCCTCCTGGTAGTAAAACACCTGAGACACGCACGACATGCAGAACTTACAAACGGTTCAGTAATCCAAACAGATATCACTTTGCTGCTGATGCAAAACTCAAAAAATATCCAATTGCTCCTTCTGAAGACATATAACAAGGGGGCAATTCTAAATATAGTACCTTAATTATCACAGTTGTTACTATTAGGTGGTGTATATATACTTATTTAAAAATGAGCAGCAGGCCCCAGTTACAAGGAGAAATTCAGTACAGACAGTAACCCCATAAAATGATGTACTGTATGTGTCCCCATTTACTGTAAGGCAAGCCGACCAGGAAAACGCTCCACTCAACTGTCATTTAAATTTACCATATATATCTGTGAGGATCAGTCACCAGCAACATAACGGAGTCACTGAGAGCTGGACATACTGTAGATAGCTTAGTGGTTATACAAGACTGTACATTAAAAAAAAATTTGATCAACCCTTTTAAGACTATATACAGTAAACTGATTACTGTTTATTTTTTTCTGTTTTGTTTTGTGAAAAACACAGAATTTATACTCACAGATTCCACCTTTTCTGAATCAATGGGTCTGAAGTTCCAGATTACTATGACGGACTGAGGCGTCACTGGGTGACTGGTCTTGAAGGTACACTTCAGTTTCACATCCGTCCCATTGACTGCCTCCACCTCTGTTGGAGTGTGAATATCTATCCCGCTGACATGTCGTACCCCTGAAATAAAAACAACCAAGTCAACAAAGTAGGTCATCAAAGTTTAACCTTACAAGCCTTCACTGGCTCATTCACAAAACGTACTGTAAGTTTGTGGTACAGAATACACTTGGTATTAGAAAGACAAGTTTCGTAACTATGCAGATGACACCCAGTAATACATTTCTGTTTTTTTTTCCAGGTAACTGCAGCCCAATTAACAGTTTAATTTAATTTCAGTCTGAACCGTTATAATTTAGTTTCAGTTTAATTTATATGACATTGATGTACAGATGTCACATTATGACCATGCAGGTTAATCAAGAGATTATAATATCTTGGGAAAAAACGATTACCTGCCCTTCATAATCATACTAAGCACAAGATTAAAGTCCCTTGGGGTTTATATTATATGGATTCTAACAGCTTTGAAGCTCATGTCGCAAATGGACAAAAAATGGCCAAAAAATGGCCATTTAATTTTCTTAGATATATTGCTAAGCTATGATGGCTTCTCTTGAACGGACACAGAAAACCTCAGGCTCTTTGTATATATGGTGCATCAAAATAGTCAACCACCCAGTTTGCATATTTCCATTATTCAGGAATTGTACTCCGAAACAGTACAACAATTTCCATAAGGTTGTCACAACCATACAGTCACCGTCTTTAGTCTGACCCAGACATGGCCCTTGTCGATCCACCACCCAAACTTATCTTGTTTTTGTAAACAAACAAGGCTCACAAGAATGAAGTCAGCCAGACTTTGTTTGAGTTTGATTGTCTCCTACTCTATGCACTCTTGTATACAGTTTGACATAACCAAATTCCTAATAATGCCAATAATGAAATAAAAAAATAATGTAATGGTGACCACCAGTATATTGCCAGAAATGGTAACCTCAGAAGACAATGACACCGCCTATTTTGCTAAAACCACAGCTACATGGATAGAATGGACAATCTGTGTGGTAGTTTTAACTCATTATTATTTTTATTGTTCATGTATGTGTGACTTGTGTAATTCTACTTTTGTTCCTGACTTTTTGTCTTTCATCTTTTAATCAAACTCTGCAAAGAACCACAAGGGGCCTGCTGACCCCGTCCTCCCGCATCCAACTTGGCCTCCGGGGCTTCATTGCTGGGGACACGTGGGGGTTTCCTGCCTCTTCTGTCTCAGGTGCCAGTCTGGCCCCACACCTCGATTCATTCACTCAGATATCATACGATTGTACTACATCATAAATATTAAAGGACTATTGCCACATTCACTACATCCTAATATACACATTCAGCCAGCCAAGATGCATGCACACTTGCACACTTACAAGCACATGCAAGCATTAACGCCCCCTGCCCCCGCATTTATAATTATTTTGCAATTATTCGCATCTAATCTTATGTCTTTTGTCTCTCTCTTCTCTCACTAATAAAAAAAAAGCAAAGAGCTTTGTTTGTTTTAGAGGTGCTGTGGTATGTAAATAAAGCAGATTTGCAGGTTTTGCTATTGAGTACTGCAAATATTTCATACTTCATCTGGGTTAATGATTCCTCATGTGTTTTAGGACACAAGGTCAGCGAGGCCCCACCGATATAGGTTCCTTAAAAACACACAGAATAATTAAAATATCATGTGAAAATAATGTGTTTGAGTGATTTAGCATTAAACCACACACATTAGTGACCTAAAGACAAGAGCAGCCTATTATTAATCTCTCTCAAGAGTTTTGGTGAAGTTAAATAGTTTATCTGGATGACACCATCAGCCATAGTGACGATCAGACCTGCAGACTCGTCTTGTGGATTAAAACATTCCTCCTAATGGACAAGAGATGATGAAGCCAAGAATGTTCTGTAATCCTGGACAATGAGGCATGAAAGAAGGAAATGAAACTTATCTGGAGAAGGGTACTTTCTAGAACATGGCCAGTCTCTCTGTAAAGATAACCTCTCCAGTTCTTTTTACAGTTGCTTTAATGTAAGCAGCTTTTAGAGGTAGGTAACTGTCCCTTTATCTAGTTCATTTATTCATGTGTGACATTGTTTCCATGTATGCAAACTTTCAGTGTAGAAATCTTCAACATGATCAGCGCTTAATCGAGCAAGCAACACAGGACGCCAACCATACTGTACATGGAAAACAGTATTTTAATCAGACTGGCAGCAAAGGCACAAGTTTCATTTCAGCCAAGAGTTTTGGCACCAGTAATATGCAAAGAATGTTGAAAATACATTTTAAATTATACAGGTGGTAACCAAATGGCTCATGCTTTTGGGGAAATCCACGAGGAATCATAGAGGAAATGTTAGCAATAAAAATTTTGATGATAAACTGAAACTTTTCTTTCTCTTTGTTGATAGAGAGTAGTTTTAATTGTGTGTTTTTTGACAGAGCAGACACAGCACTTTAAATCAGACAGTTAGCATAGCACAGATTGAGCAATGAACCTCAACAAACGTCATAAAACTTGAGGAAGTAATGATGTCTTCTGTGAAGTTTTGTTGTGTATGGACCCCAGAAAGAGGGGATCCAATTAAATAAACAAATAAACATATAATGAGATGAATAAGCAGAATCAAAGAAGGTAGCAAAATTCATGAAGTGCATTCAGCGTCTATAAAACGCCAGGTATGTCCAGCTAAATCATTACTTGTATTGCAAAGCCTGCTACAAATTCTCTGCGACAACAGCAGCCTGCTTATCAGAAACACAGCCTTGAATGAAAGCCTACATTCAAATAAAGAAGAAGAGACCCTGACTGTAACATTTAAATGTCAATATCCTCAGCCACACAAGCATGTGTGAGAGCAAATCATTTTAATTTTTGCACAATTAAAACACAAGCAGGCACAGGCAACTCCACCACCAAAGTCCAGCCCATGTGCTGGTGCTTTAGAGTCTGCGTGTCCTAACAGCTCCTCTCATTTTACAACTGTGAGTCTCTTTCCACAAAACAACACTGAATGCCAGTATAACAAAAAGGTGATGAATGATACAAAGACAATCTTGTATGCCACTGCACACACATGCCACTGGTATGCCAATCCTGAAAGGACACTACATAAAAGTAAAACTGTCTCTTTTTTTTTAGTTGCTCTGTTAGTTTGTTAGTTAGTTAGTTAGTTAGTTCAGCCAGTGTTGTTTTCCAATACCAGACAAATGTGTAGTAAAATGGTGCTGGCCACTGCAATATCATATTACGCTGTGTTGAATGCATTTATTGAGATGTTGAAATGTTCTCAAACTTAAAGACAGTAATAACTGTTAAAAACCACCGCAAGGACAGGGGTATACAGGTATGGTGTTGTGTAGAAAAAGATGTAGGCTTATGTATACATCAGTTCAGTTTAGAAAATAAGCCCGTCGAGCTTACATACAGGCTTCAGACTTTATGCGTCTTTATGAACGTGGTTCATTTTCATACGTCTAAAAGGAATTCACTTGACATGAAACGTATTGTCTGACGTTTTGTGTGTATGTGTGTGTGAGAAAACACAATAATAAAGTAAGGTATCTCCAGGAAGTTGTTCAGACTCACCTGGCACCGCGAGTCCTCCCAGGAGAAGAAGAGGCCATATCCGAAACATATGACTAAACATTTATACTGCCACGACTCAGGCGGGTTAATTACTCTGAAAAAGTCCCTTCATCCACGTTTATTAAAGGTGGAAATGTCACGGCGAGTCCACACTTCGGTAGTGGAAATATGTCGATCTACGTACACACCTGTAGACGACGTCTAATTCCTCTTGCATAACCTGTTCCCCCGCCTACACGACGTGCCACGACCTCTCTCACTCAGCGCATGACTGGATTCAGCCAATTCCTCAAATTACGGCAAAAAAAAAAAAAAACTAAACAAAACAAAACAAACAAACAAAAAAAAAAAACTTTGACTTTGAGCATGTGCATTCTGTTGGTAATTCAAAACACAGGGGGCCAGGTAATGTTTTGAATTATGAAGTCATTTCTTTTCCTTCTGCGGATTAGCGCCATCTAGCAGCCACTGTGTAACATCACAAATTGAATCACTCATTCAAGCCAGAAAGTCACCAAGGCTGTGAGCAGCACCACAAACGATCAAAATAGTTACCCAAATGACCTTCTTATCTATTATAGCTACTACCAATATAATGTAGGATGTAACATCATCTTAGAAGAAAGGAAAAGAACCTAAAATAAAAATTAAACAAGCAAAGTAAAACAAATTTAATCAAAGCAAAATGAAGGTCTCTGAGCAGTGCTAATTATGACATATTGTAAGAGCAATTGACATTGTGCAGCTACAGTTTGCAGTCCAAAATATATTTGAGATGAAATTTTCAGAATTGCGTATCAGCCTCGTTCCTCCTCAAAATTGCAAAATCTTTGAATCCATACACCTACAAAAAGAATGGCCCTAAATGGTGAGCTGCTTAGAGAATGTCTCAGGCAGCAGAAACTAGAAGAGAGCGCAGAGTAAGAGGAGGAGCAGGCAACCTGGAGGGACAAGCCCCAGGATGTACCATGGTCAATTTGAAGCAATAGCTGACATCGAGAAAACCTGGAAAACGCTGACAGACGGCACAGAGCAGTGGCGTCATTTCAGTTTTGGAAAAGGTATGGCAAGGATCACCCCTCCTGTGGGGCCTGGGGGGTTTCCCCCCTGCAGAAATATCTTGAGCATCGTAAATTTAAATGCAGCAATCTGTTGCGATTTGAGAAGCTTATACTGCACACAGGGGTTCAAAATATAACTTTTTCTTTTACCAACAACGGAAGAATGAACCAAAATATCCAGTCGATTTCCATTCCAACACAACCCAGAGTCAAAGGCATCACTGAACGTCAATTTAAGGATTACAATTTTTCTGCTAAATGATCCACAGCTAACATATTTATGGCCAATTCACCAGCATTAGATGAACAACACAGTAAGTAGCCCCAGTGTTCAGCTTCAACAGCACTATTTCCCCACATAAGCTACTGTACATGAAAAAAAAATAACAATAATAAAAAAAATGTTCAATTGAACTTTCCACAAAGATTATTAACATATTAACAAGTATTTTCTTGTTAAAATTCATCTGTGAATAATCTCTGGAGACAAATGAATAAGTGTTTGCTACTTGAAGTATATCCGCTTCATAAAAGGTGTCTCTATCCTGTCCTGTGTTTCTGTAGTCAGAATAAACTCAACATCTGGAAACAAATTAAAATTTTCACTAAATGAGTGATACGTTAGCCAGGGGTTTGGAGCTGGTTTGACTCAGCTAGAAGTTTTTGTGATTTGTGGCAAGATAAACAAATCACAGACAGGTGTCATTAGCTTGTTCTTAGAAAAGCTGACTGCAACAGATTCACAGTGTTTCTCAATCTATCATTTCATTGTGCTCTGATTGATAAGTAGTGTTAACCAAACAAGCATGGGCGTTTTTCTGAAATATGACTAATATTTAAGCCTGTCAAGTCATGTATGACTTTATAACTCACAAAGGTTTTAGTCACTCCACACGCACGTCTCTCGTCTGCATCACAGTATGACGAGGCAGCGGAGTACTCGCCGTACGTACATGTGAGAGAGCCATGAATGTATGGAGAGAGCATGCAGCGCGCTGAGCAGAACATCTGTACCCAGTACAGGACCAAGGTTCTGCGAGACTGACGAACAGGTCCTGTCAAACCAACTGGACATGGTTCACTAATGCTTGTGCATATTGTTACATATATTTCTTATATTTTTTTTACACTGATGTGTGTATTCTTACTACAATTGTCTACTTGCTCTTATTTATTCTTATTGCCTACATTGCTCTTTGTTCTTAACACTGGTACATTTTGAGTAGGAGCTGCTGTAAAAAGTAATTTCCCCCTGGGATCAATAAAGTAATTCTGATTCTCATTCTGATAGCGGTGGTGAACAAAGAGCGGAAGAGGGTGGTGGTGTTAGATGTGGCGATACCAGTTGACGCCAACGTCAGAAGGCGTCAGAAGAACCACACAAAAAGGTTGTAAAGTACCAAGGGTTGAAAAGGGTTGGAAGAACAGGTGCAATGGCAAAACAGCAAAGCATCCTACAAGTGCCACACATTTCTGGGAACTTCGACAACAAAATTGGGAAGAACTCTGAAAAATATTTGATTACCTTCTTAGAAAGATAGAATGTCACGGTTAAGTGTGTTCACATGTTAAATTAGTCAAAGATGGTTACTTTGATGAGTCAAAAGTTTATATATATATATGTTACAGGTAGCTGGACCGCTCAGGTTAAAATAAGTGTTCACCAGGGATTTGCCTTTTAGGACAGACGACAGTGTTTCACTGGTCACGAGTGGAAATTTCCTTAATGAGATGCATAACTGAAAACACCGTATTCAAACAAACCAAGGATGGTGAGAAGAATACAGACACATGCCAAGACAGACTGTAAAGTGGCAGCAAACTCATCCTTCAGTTCACTTTCTTGCCATTGTTCTACACGAGGACATGCACAGTAATTTCTGCTCAGCTACTTGGCACAGTAGGTTGCTCCAAACATTGTAGAGAATTTGTCACATATGTTACATGTGATGTTGGCAACAGCACACCATGAGACTTATACGTCATAACGTGATGTAATATAGATGAAACTTGACCGACTTAATAATTCACACAACTTAAGTCAAATCCACAATGCATCAAGCAAAGCCTGTAAAAAGCCACATTGTTCCAAACATGCCAAAGAAAAGGGAGAGCGTTAGAGAGCAGTTGTTCAGTTGATGGGCTCTGGCTCAACAAGGCGACAGTAAATTCCCTCTAATTGCCTCACTGACCATATATAATGGTGAGCACTAATGCACTGCTTCGTAAATATGAAAGTGTCATACGGGATAAAGGCTTACTTTCACTCTTGTCGACAACTCTGAGGACAGTCTCTCCTTTTCTACCGTGTACATCTGGCATGTTGAGCACCTGGCAGCTGTAGGTACCATTTAAATCTGGGGACACCCGCTTCAGAGTGGTGGAGGCGTCTCTGCTCATGACATCACCTGACCACAGCACACATTTCTTAAAACACCCTTCAAGGGGAGGGTATGGCCTTTGATGGCAGAAGTACACCTGATGCACATAAACATAATCTGAAGACAGCATCCAGATTTGTCTGACGTGTAGACAATATAGCACAAATATAGGTCGGATAAAAACATTGGAACAAAATTAGGCCTTTTTTTAACATCCCATAAAACACACACTTCCTCAAGTCCACCATTCAGGGGCAGAAAGAGTCAGGTCACTGTTACAGATGAAAGTGACACAGGATATCTGGAAATAAAGATGCACCTCAGGTTAACATCTGTCCCGTTGTCTGCTTCCAAAATTGCTGAAGTGTAAACGAAAATCCTATGGGCTTGTCTGACCCCTGGAGGAACAGAAAACAGTGCCAAAGAACTGTGATCAACATGGAGAAAGACCAGCAATTACTAACACCAAAGCTGCCTCACATTTCATGCTTCCCATGGTTTGAGATTTATTGGTAGAAATGTAGCTTTCAGTTTTTTGAGGCATCCAAAAAAGAAAGCATTTGAGATAAAATGTCACTTTAGGCATAAGGTCCAGGCCTGCATGCATTGCAGAGAACTTTTCAGCTTGCGGACTTCAGTTGAAAGCAATAGAGAAGAATGTGATCCCATTGTGCTCTGTGAAGGAGGTCAACATCCATGTGGTGCATAAACATCAGAGAGGACCAGGTACATTTCAAGGGCCTGAAGAGCTTTGAAATCAGTCTGTTATTATTATTTCATGACGTGGTGTTGAGGGCCAAATTGGTAAGACTGGTGGGACAATCATTCTTAAATGAGTGCAAAATTCATCTGATCTTAGGCACCATGACAAGTCACAAGCACAGGCCAGCACAAAATCTTCTTGTTGACGTCAACTATGAGACAAATTTACTAATATATTGTATATTTTCACAAAACAAATCCCTTAAAATGTACGTTCAGATAGTGCAGCTTTTATTGATCTCACTGATCTTATGCATGCTCTGGAAATGAAACAAGAAATGTTAAACTGTCTTTGCTGGCATTAGTTAATGTTCGTCTTTTGTCACTGGTTAATGATTGTATGTTTGTACAGACTACAGTTGGCAGTGTGTGCCACAAACTGCAAATCAGCACAGCGTTAGAATTTGTATTTGCACAACCAAGTGTAACATGAAAACTAGGTCAAAATAGGAAAACAAATAACTTTCCTGTCACTGGCAAACATTTAGATAAATTGTATTGAACAGAAAAAAAACATGAAATTTCAGAGGACACTGAGTCCTAACACAATTGCTAAATCCTAAAACAATGAACAACTAAAACTATACATCTCATCTTCTACTAACTCTTGTCCTCGCCCAGTGTCACAGCTGGCATCAGGCGAGAGGCAGTGTACACCCTGGACAGGTCTCCAGTCTATCGCAGGGCTAACACAGACACAAACAACCATTCACACTCACATCTTGGCAAAACTATATATTTTGTTCAAGATTTTATCTGTCAGGTACCCTGTTGTACAGGCTAAGAGAAATGCAGTGTTACTTCTATTTTATCTTTTATCTAATTAAGCAACTGGTTTTAAAAAAAAAAAAAAAAAGAAAAAAGAAGAATTCTAAACCCAGTTTCTGTGTCTGTATACCATCGTGCATCTTAACTCTTTTTCCATTCAGGAAAACAAAGGAAAGTTGTTCAAACTCACCAAGCAACAAAACTCCTCCCAGGAGAACAAAGAGCAGAATTGTCTGGTGCATGGTTGTAAACCTCATGCCCAAACACTCAGTGGAAGATCCTCAGCTTATCCCTGGAGACTGAGAAATATGACAATGTATTTTCTACATCTGAGAAGCGGAGCAGCTGAAGTCTGTAAGGTCACCCCCTTATTACACAATAAAATCAGCATACCCAAATTAACACTGTATGAGTTGATCTTAACACTTTTAAAGTGTCTATATGGGTCCACACCTCAGTGTTGATTTAACACTTTTTCGAGTGCTGGTACCTTTACACTAAGTTAGTGTAAATTTGAGTCTTCTTATAGTTAAATTTAACACTGCGTTTTTTTAAAAACACTTTAATGTAGTGTTAGCAATTAACTCTCTCAAAGGACTATTTCTTAACTACACAAGTGTTACCCCCATAACACTTAAAAGGTGTCAATATAATTCTTATATAATCCTACAAAAAATACTTGGAAAATACACTTCACTAAAATAAAAAGGTAGTCATGTTTGGCAGTTCAAAAACATTTATTTTTAAACTTGCACCACAAATATTAGAACATGCAACAGTAAGGCACGATGTAGCGTTAGCACCACTGGAGCACGTTAGCTAGCAACTCCGAACCATTAGCATCGTCTTATCACGTTTTATATCTATGGTTACAAAGTGCATGACTCGTCTCACTCAGCCAAAACGTCAAGCCAAACGTACCGTTTACTGCCGTTAGAGTCCTAGAGTCACTCCAAATCATTCCTTTGTTTAGTTTTTTTGTTTAGAAAGTTATTTAGATATTTGTTTTTATATTTTTACGCTATTTATTCTTTTTCATTGCATATTTAAGCCTATTTAAGTTTATGTTGTCCTCTTATATTTTTAATGCAGGTTCCATATCTTTAATTTTTTATGGCATTTTCTTGTAATTGATATATCTGTTTTTTGCACTAAACTGAACGAGGTCTATTTTTATTTTTGGTTGTTAAAATGTGTTAATATGTCAAAATATACAATACTGTTTGTTTATCATTTTTGCTTTATATTTATTTTCCACTTTCATAATTTTGTGTATTAATTTAAGTGGAATAAAGCATAGACAGTCACAAAGGCTGTACTTTGTTTATTTGAAAGGCTGTAAACGCATCTCTTAGTGTTGGGTCTTAAGCCTATATTGCAGCAAATGGAGGAATATAATCAGTGTTTGAGGAGAGTGATCCGGTCAGTGAATGGAACACACAGTGTTTTACGTTTATAATTTGTTTTTGTTTTTTGTTTTTTTAACAACCAAAAATATTTAAATGTTTACACCTAGAGGTTTGATTTAGTGACACTTCCTTTTTATACTCGATTTTGACAACAACTATTTATCAACTTAGAGTTAATTATAATGGATTAACTCTACCCAGAGTATAATTAACTCTACTAGTGTATGTCTAGTTTAACACCAAGAATTCAACTCTTCTCAATTTGCTGTCTACCTACTAATATGCAGTGCTTTTGGGGCATGTTTGCACATGTAACACTGGAACTGTTTCGGTGGATTAACAAATGGTATCTTCTTCCTTTTAATTGCACCACAGCTGTCGACAAAAACTTTATTTGGCCATTGCATGTGAGGATTGTGTTCGGAAGGAGTTTGGATACTCTAAAACTAAATAAAGAAATAAATGCCACATTAACATGATATTAGATGCACAGGAAAAATATTGTTAAAAATAAATGTTGTGATTAACCTCTTATCATTCCAGCCTTTCTGCTAAAAACACACACTTAGGACATACCCAAAGTAAATTGAATGCTGGTCATGAACATTTTGGAGCTCATTCACGGTTCTTGGTCTCTTTTAAAAAGCCAAGATTCTGACATTTCTGTCACAAATGTCATAATCACTCTAAGTGTTATGTTTTGGACTAATCAAAGTTGGCACAAAGCTAAAGAAAAAGAAATTGTTGGGGTTCAGCTGATTTTTTTTTTTTTTTTTGAAAAATGTGTTGTGTCAGCTGTGTTGGTTGAATCCTATTATTTTTATCAATGAAATCAGAAGAAAATAACAAATTGCATGCAGCATTTACTCAAACACAACTTGTGTACAGAGCTCTGATTAGTTCAAAAAGCCTCTGCTGTTTCATATACCACCCAGCTGATTATTAAAGGGTTAATTGCTTTATTTTATTTGTTTGCCAGTGGGTTAATTTCAGTATTTTTGTCATGTTGGCATTAAAAATGCATAAATAATAACCACAGATATAATTGCCATTTATTTTCAACTTTGTGCCATTTAATTGCATTTAATTTCTAATTTCTTTATGGCCCAATTCCTTTTTGTTATCATTGATTTAGGCAGTAGTCAGTCATTAAAAATCCTCCCCTAAAGCTCATTAAATATTTAATTTGTAAAATGTATGTAAATACAAACTATTTTATATCACGGCAACATTAATAACTAAAAAGTAACATTTTTTAAACAATCTGAACACAAATCAAAAGGATGGAAAGCCTGATGGTAATGTCCAAAAAGGCATCAACCATTTTCTACATGCAATCTCTGCAGCAGGCACGCAAAGCTGTTGTGAAACAGGTTATTAGACTTATTTTCTGTCACTGCATGACATCAGTCTCACACATTCTCCATGAGGATCACACACTCTAATATTTTGTTGGATCAGCTTTAGCTTTGATTACAGCACATTCTGTGGTATTGTTTTGATAAGCCTCTGTAATGTCACAAGATTTATTTCCATCCAGTGTTTTCACCAAATTTTCACCAAGATCTTGTATTGATGATAGGAGTGTCAGGCCGAGACTCAAAGCAGGACTCAGGACTCAGAATGCAGAGATGACAAAAGGCTTTATTTGGATTCCTTAGAGATCCCACAGAGGGACAAACAAATGGCCACAAAAAAAAACCTAGACGCTAATCTGACCACTGAAAACAAAAGAACTCTCCAAAAGGAGGAAAACTCAAATCAAAAAAATAACACAAAACACTCCAAAGGGAGGAAAACCTCAGGACTAAGGATCTAACTAAGAAAAGACTTAACAAACAAAAACTCTCTCATCGAGAGGATTCACAGGCTTACTTGAAACTTCTTTGGCTGAAGACATGAAACAAGGCACGAGAACAGGTTGAAGACGATAACACTCTGGCACGAGACAAGGGGAACACAGACTACTTAAACACATGGAGGGAAATAGGGGACAGGTGGACACAATCAGGAATCAGGGAAGACAATCAGACTGGTGACACATGAGGAAGGGCAAGTGACCTGAAACGAGAGGAGAGTTATTTTTCAAAATAAAACAGGAAATGACAGGACAAAACAACCCCAAGACAAGACACCCTCACCACGGTGTGACAAGGAGATCCTGACCACTGCACAAAGCCTTTTCCAGCACATCCCAAAATTCTTAGGGGGGGTTAAGGTCTGGACTCTGTAGTGGCCAATCCATGTGTGAAAATGATCTCTCATGTTCCTGAACCACTCAGGAATAATTTGAAGCTTAGATATTTTCTCTGCTTGATGCATGCCAATGATTTGACCCTTCTCAAACAGATTACATCTTTGAGTCATTGCATCAGTTGGGGTTAAATAACTTGTTTCCAGATGAAAGATAGTCACTCATGCAAACAGGCAGTGTAGTATGTTTACCTTGAGAGGAAAAGAAAGAAAAAAATGTATTAGACGTTCATGAGGCTCATTTAATTCAATAACACAAAAATCATGTATTTAAATATTCCATGTTGTTCATATTATGAAAAGATAGCATACATAAAAGTTGAAAGGTTGCACATCCACATTATGATTTTACATCATTGTGTCACATTAAATCTTGAAGGTTCCATGGGTCTCCTCTATGAACTCTGGTTTTTAGCTTTCCATAGATTTTCAATTGGATTCAAGTCAGATGATTGGCTGGGCCATTCTAGCAGATTTATTTTCTTTCTCTGAAACCGGTTGAGAGTTTGCCAGTACCATATGCAGAAAAACAGCCCCACACCATGATGTTCCCACCTCCAAACTTCACTGTGGTGTTTTTGGGGTGATGTGCAGTGCATTTTGTCCTTTTTTCTTTAAACGTCCCCTCCACATTACCCCTCCACTGCTCTCTGTCTCACAGCAGTCAGAAGGTATCCTCACTAGTAGGTAACCTCCTGCTTGAGCTCTCTGTCTAGGAAGATAATTTAAGGAAAGACTTTAGTTATCCCTGTGTGGAAATTAGGGAGTCACAGTGACAGGGAACGACAGAGCAAAAAAACAGGAAAAAAATATTTACCAGTGATGATGATGTTCAGCTTTAAAACACCGGTACTGTGGGGCCGACTGTAAGGATGTTGAAAGTTCTCCCTTTTTGTGCGATGATGCCACGTTCCTTCAATTGTCTCTTCAGTTGCAAGACGTCACGATGATTTCTTCCATTTGTGGACCTCGATAGATCATAGCAGTCCACATAGCTGATTTGGGACAGTGCAACCTTTTGCAGATGTCTTTGAAAATTGCCTTGTCCACGTCCTTCAGCTTGTCCAGGTTAATGTTATAACCTTGGCTCTCGACTTCACCCCAGAGTTTGTTGAACAGCCTCTGGTGCATGGTGTCTAGGGTTTCTGCAGCGCAGGTCCTCTTGGACTTTTTAAGGGCCCGGGAAATCAGGTTCTCTGCAATGCTACTTACAAATATTTCTTCCAACTTTGTGTCTAGAGGCACAAAGATGTCCACAGGGGTGACCTCTGTAACGTCGGACGTCTGTTCTTGTGCAGGAGGTGACGCTGTGCGAAGTGACTTTTTGAAGAAGCTCTTAGTCCTGCTTGTCAGAGATGCTGGAGCAGGTTTCTCTTCCAAAGTGTCTGAGACATCACTTTTGATAGACTCTTCTTGGTCTTCTTCAGTGCGTCTTATGTCTTTATCCAGGCTGAGTTCCAGCTGCAGTGGTTGATGTTTGTACATCTGTTTCTTTTTCTCGGTGCACTTCTGTAGCATTTTAATGGTGCAGGCAACCATTTCATCCAATGTTTGGATAGCCGTGGGTCTATATGGAGTCACTGGGTAAATGCTACGGTAAATGGAGTTGACACACATTGCTCCTAATTCTCTGAACGTGATGCTCCTTAAAGAGTTTGAGGTTTCCCGGCAAACCTTGTCTGGAACGTCCAGAGCTTGAGAAAAAGCTCGAGGTAGTGTGTCCTCCAAACTGGACAACAGGTCATCCCAAGGCTTGACTCCTCTCCTTGAGACTTCTGCCAGCATTGATTTTTTAAAGAGCGCCATGATGTCTGTTAGGAGCTCCGGAAGTACTTGCACATGAGAAAAAGTTTAGTCTGCAATAAAATAGAACTACATCTCTGCTTACATAGAGGATGTTATTCTATCTCCACAATACATTACATTTACATTTACATTTACATATACATTTTGTACAGTGACTGATGTATTTTGTATAGCAATTCCCCCACAGCTAATCTGAGAGGTATTTAAACAGCCAGTAAATAAGAATGAAATTTGCCATATAAACACTGTACACATTAATTCATTGTAAATCTAAGGAGCAGGGTTCCAGGTTGAAAAGTCAGTGTCACACAAATTTTTGTTAGCTATATTATAACAATCCAGTGTGAACACATATTTAAAACCATATTCCCAAGCAAATGCTTTCAACATTAAATTAATGTTTTAGAAGAGCATAAATTGCCACACATGAAGAATGTGTGTGCGTGTGTGTGTGTGCGTGTGTCTTTGTAGGATACAGTGAGAGACGAGGCCCTAGAATGCACTGTTGGTGTGCTGACAGTTGTCAGTGAAGACAGTCCTCATGAGGGTCCAAGTTCAGTAGACCTCCAGCCCATCTCCACTGCCATCATTCTGGAGGGAGGTATCGTCATGGATCGTATTAAAAACTTTCCGCAGGCGGTTTGTCTGTTATTTGGGCTTGCATATGCTTTGCATTTGGATTACCCAAAATGCATGGCAAATACACTCAACTTCATTCGGACTGCGATGCTTGGACTGGGAAAGAAAAACCTCCTGCCAAAACTGTTAACTTTGAAGAACAGTCTACTGGGTTAGTGAAGAGCTTCAGCTGTCAGATAGCACTTTCTCAGTTATGCAGCCATTAATGTTCTCCTGTTATCGGAGAAAGTTTTATGCTTTCATGCAACTGAGCTGGCGTGTTCATGATCTCAATAAAAAAAAATTTAAAAATCTATTAAAGTTAACCATGTTTTTTTAATGCAGCTGAACAAACCCAGTGAGTGTTCTTTTAAAGTATATTTTTGTGGAGTTTTCCCCTTTATTAGGTAATAACAGCTAAAATAGATAAGAAATGGGAGAGAGAGAGAAGAAGGACAAGGACCCAGTAAAGGAGATTGGTTTGTTTAATTTAAGTGAACTGAAAAAAAAAGAGTGAGTAGTAAGTAGTAGGTATTTAGTAATTCTAAGTGGGGTTAAATTTGTATCAAGCAGTCCACACAAAATGAAAAAATTAAGTTAACACTAAGCATAGCTATTAAGTTACATGAACTTAATTAAAAAATGTTATTAGAATGAAACAAAGAAACAGGGCCAATTGTTATTTCATTTATTTTGACATATTTATTCACATTTTAACATACATAAACTGCTCTGAAATGTCATGAGCAGCGCGACCGGCTACCGTAATAACGGCTGTTGTAGTCTGCGCGGGTCATGCTCACTAGCGCTTCCTATCCGGCTACCGTAATAACCGTTGTCTGCACGCAACATTTTTTTCTCATTCATAAAAGGCTACAATCAGGGACTTTTTCGGGGACAGCTTTACCCGGGGGACGGGTCATTTAAAACGGAGACTGTCCCTAGAAATCGGGGACGTCTGGTCACCCTAGATAATACATTAGTTTTACTGGGATTGATGCCTGACAAGCACGACCCAGGGATAAATTCCTATGACGTGTGCCGCTAGCTCGGTGCGGTGTTACGGCTAGTCAGGCGCTCTCCTCCTGAAACAGTCTCTCTCTGTGGTTTGCCTCCTTGGGTTGACACACCTTTTGTTGTCTCGTATAGCTGGAATCAGCTAAAGGTTGCTAGCGAGCATCACCCGCACCGACCAGCAGGCAGCGGTGCAGTAAAGCTACACAAGCTGCACGATTAACGGTTAGCCAAGGGAGAGAGTGACACCCCGCCAGGTAGTTCCTCTTTTATACTATGGAGTGATTTCTAGAATTTGTTTATGAGGGACGTGCGTGTCCGACGTACACGCAGCTATCAGAGATGCAGCCCACAATGGTCCAATCGTTAGCCGGTTAGCAAGCAGCTAACAAGCTAGGGCCAGATAAAAGCGTAGCGGGGTTAATGCGATCTGTTCTGAGGTATAAACACTTGTCTTGATAGCGAAAGTGGCCTGCTACATCCGTGTTAGGCCAGTCTGCTCCACAACCGCTAAGCTGCTGCACCGCAGCAGTGTTCGCTGTTGCTACCGTTTCGCCAACCTTTTAAACAGCCTTCTCTTGTCATGTGCAATGTTCTTGCAGTGTTAGATCTACGTATTGTTGTGTTTTCGTGTGAATAAGCGCCCGTGTCTCCTCCAGGATGAGTGGTGATGAACTGAACCCAGCTGCAGTGGCTCAGCCGGTGAACGACGTCCACGGAGATGAACGGTGGCTGTCACAGGTATGTTTAGTTTTGGAGGCGTTCACTCTTTGTTGTCATGCAGCAGAAGAATGATACTGTGAAGTGTGTTTCCCCAATAATGCATAGACAAACGCTGCATAACACCCTTAAGAAAGGCCTTGATGTACTCTTGGAGCATGTCTACATTTCTCAGTGGCATTAACTGTATATTACTTTTTAATGTAGTCAATCAAAACTTCTAATATGTAAAATAATTTGTGACATAGCTCCTCCATTCTTGTATATCTGTGTATTGCAAATTATTATATGTGATTGATCTGCACTGCTGACCTGTACCTAGCTGTGGCTTGGTTGCACAGTGATCATATTCTTGATTTTGCCTGCTTAAATCATCAGGTGATTCCATATTAAGTGATCAACGACTGGATACTACGGTTACTATAATATCTGAAATAGTAAAAGATTGCTTTCATAAAATTGCTCAGTGAGCATCTGTGATCCCACATTGCTATAGTAGTTCATCCGCCTCTGGTTATTCTCCATTTTGTGAAGCAGCATCAAGTCTGACATTGGATACTTCCTACTGGGCTTCATGTCTGTGCTGCGAACCCATGAGGCTAGATACTGAAGAGATATTTGTTTTTCAGTTGATATTTAGATGATATTCTTAATGATTTCAACATTAGTGGGCAACTTAAAAAAAAAAAGAAATAAAGCAAAAAAAAAAAAAAACATTCACTAATTACTAAATATTTGCCCTACATTTGAAGTGCAGCTCTTGTCTGGCTAGCTCGTCTAGTGGTACCTGTTGTTTGGTATGTGCAAAGTTAATCCTCCATTGCTAATAGGACTGAGCTGGTCTGCTTTACTCCAAGCTTTTAATCAGTCGTTGCACCAGACGTTTCTTGTCTGTGATGAGCTCATATGATTTTTCTGTTGGATGGCTCGTGGGTAAAATCCTGTGGTTAAGATTCAGAAAATGCGACCCAAAAGTCTCACCTCTGACAGAAAGGCCTAATCTATAATGGGTTCTGTTACAATGTTTGAATGAATGCATATTTATTTGTTTGTAATGTTTGTCACTTTACTGCATCTGCATCATCAGTTTTTATTTTTTGCAGCACACAAGATTTGTACAGGAATGCAAGGATGGAGAGCCAGAGGTGCTTTTTGTGGGGGATTCTATGGTACAACTAATGCAACAGTATGATGTAAGATATTAACATATCTTAACATATCTCCATGTTTTGTCTTGTCATTCTGTTTATTTATTGTGAAAACCTGTAAATGTAGATGTATGGCTTTCTGTCCACAGGTCTGGAAGGATTTGTTCTCTCCTCTTCATGCTCTCAACTTTGGCATCGGAGGGGACACCACCTGTAATGTGCTGTGGAGGCTGCAGAATGGAGAGCTGGAGAACATCCGTCCCAAGGTGAGATGATCCTCTTGAGATCCTCAGAGGAAGGCTGCAAATTATTCCTGCACACTTTTACGTCTCACATGCTAAACAACCTCTTGCATACATATTGTGATGGAAAAAAGCAACATCTACGCTCACTCAGAGAAACGTTACACAGACACTGTTCTTGCAAAAGAAAACACATAGCTGTCCATTAGCTCACTTTCATGAATATAGCAACAGCCAACCTTATCCCAGTAGCCCTGTTACTGGGAGAAAACACAATAACTGCATATTGGTTAAGATGATGTCGTCACAATGCAAGAAAGCTTGCATTGTTTGTTCATTAACCCTGATGAATGCTTATTTGCTCAAAGCTACTAATGGCGCTGTGTGGAGTTAATACCGTTTATCATTTATTTATATTCAGGGGTGCAAATTAGTCTGTGTTCAGTGAAAGTGAATAAAGTGTCTGTCTGTCTGTTTTCACTCTTGTCCAGGTGGTGGTGTTGTGGGTAGGAACCAACAATTATGAACACACAGCAGAGCAGGTTGCAGGAGGAATTCTTGCCATTGCACAACTGCTCACCACCCACCTCCCAAAGGCTAAAATAGTTGTACTGGTGAGTTTAGTTTGATGTATTTTCTATTGCTCCATGTTAGTTTTTTTGCTTGACAAATACTTTTCACAAATAGAATTTGGTCATATTGAATAGATTTTTTTACTTATTACTCCATGCAAGAGCTGGTAAAACATCTTAATATGTTAAGGAAAGTTGATGCTAGCAGTTAATTGTCAAAACTACCTTAATATCAGAATAAATTTCAAACATAGTCAGGATCGCAGGTGGCTTAAATCAGGGATGTCAGACATACATCGCCAAAACATAATCAAAATCCTCCTGCCAGAGGGTTCAATCAGGTTGGCAGGATGAATTTGCAAAGAACGAAAACTACATAGAAGATTTTATCTGCAATATTTCAATAAAAGTAACTGCTATTCTTAGTTTTACCACTAGGGGTCGCGCTGTTTTAGTAAGAGCTTCACATTGCTCTGTGGTAACAGAAGCAGTGTACATGTGAATGTAACAGTATTACTATAGGCCTATTGAAATCATGTTATAGAATGGGCAAATTTACTGACTCATTGTTTGAAGTAGTATTAAAACGTATCCAGAAATGCACCTCATTACATGTGTCTGAATAGGTCATTTTTTTGTCAATTTCCTTTTTTAACTCCTCAATTATGATCTACTAGTAACGCTCGCCTTAAAATTATAATAATAATAATAATTGTAATAGGAATGTTTTGATGCTTAATGTCCAGAGTGTTTATCATATCCTATATGTTTATGGTCTTCAGGGTCTTTTGCCTCGAGGGGAGCGGCCCAACCCGCTGAGGGAGAAGAACGCTGCTGTTAACGGGCTCCTGCGCTCCTGGCTGCCCCGGCTGAACCAGGCTCAGTTTTTGGACGTGAGCGGAGAGTTCGTCCACTCGGACGGAACCATCAGCCCACAGGACATGTTTGACTTCCTGCACCTGACGTCGACGGGCTACCGCACGATGGCCAAGCCCCTCAGTGATCTGCTGCTGCAAATACTGGAGGAGACGCCAGAGGAGAGGCGGGCGTCGCTGGTTTGACGGCTACGGCCAAGAAACACATTCATCCAGAGGCATGTCTCACCTGCTGCTATGGGGGAGACATGCCCCTGGTGCCTGGAAGAGGAAGAAGAGCTCACTCTTTGGGGAGGAACTGACGTGAGTGGGCCCACTCGGGGTGTGGGATCACATTCATTAGCGGAGGGCTGGGTGTGCAGAGGTGCTAAAGAGGGAGAGAGACGTCACTATACAGATGTGGACGCTGTGATTGCAGTAGTTAGCTCTATTGGGAATAAAAGATCCACTACTCTGAATCATAGACAGATACACTGAGATCATGCAGGACTGCAGTGGCACACACAGATTAATCTGGCCCTGTTGATGAAATGAGCTATTCCCTCTGTCACCTGCACCACAGAATCTTATTTCTTCCTCCATGTTTTGATTTCCTCTAAACCGTTCTCTGTGTAGCTTTTAGATTAAACACTTGAAATGTCCTGTGGACAGCATACTCACAGTTGGCAGAAAATGATCCAACATTGTACAATGTTATGAGTCTGACCAGTACACCAAAGAGCAGTGGTTCCCAAGTAGTCGCTAATAAACACGGCACAAAAGTTTGCAAACTCCACAAACCTTAAAAATCAGACAAAAGTCAGGATTCAGTGTGACATCTTTTCCAAGGTCTGCGAGTCTTAAAGGCTGGGATCCACTGCTGCAGAGGGGATGCTGCCGAGATGCACGCTGCAGTATATGTTGCAGTAAGCATTGTGCAAACATAACTCAGATAGATTTAGCTTACAGCCTAAATTTGCAAATGGCGTCGAGTTTCACACAAATTTACAGATATTCTTTGTCTAGTTCACCAGTTTTAGTTTTGTGTACGTAGCCAAATAAGGAGCACTTAGTCTATTAAATATTCACTTGTGAACTCAATGTGTAGCTCTCTTTGAAACTCTCAATATAAAATAAGTCATTGCATACTTATTTTTGCAGGTGAGGCCTGTCCACAGACCACACACATCACACTGTGTCACAGCTCAAACCTGACATTAGTGTTCGTCGCATGCATGCTTTGAGGCGAGCCTCCACTTTGTTATAGAAAGACTCGTGTTAAGTCACACGCAGTAAATATAAATCACGCTGATGGATCTGTTGGTCCGATAATCTGTAGGTCTTCCAAACCTTTTCAGTCGTTCTCCACAAGTGTAAAGCTTCCTCTGCATCCGGAGACTGTATTTACTGTATTTGTAGAATTAAATTACACCATTTGGGTCCAGAACAACTTCCTAACTGTGTCCTGGGTATCTGAGCTGAAGAACTTTCCTGAATTGAAGATTAGGGATTTCAGGCCATTGTTCCAGTGCAACGGTGCATTTGAGTATTTTTCTACAACCAGTTTAACAAGCCAGTGGCTGTAACAGTCCCCCTGCTTCCTTCTTATAATGCTACGAATATTTGCTCTGAATACATGCGTATAAAAGTGGGCCACCTTTTAATTCTCTCAAACTTTAACAAGAACAGTCTCTCTCTCCCTCTCCCTCCTAAATACATGGATAAACTGTATTTTCCCATAAGCACCTCTTCACTCGACCTCTCGGCTTCTCTTATTTGCTCACCCTGTTGTATTTATAGTCACTCAGCCTCGCCACCCGGAACTCCTGGCTTTCTCCACATGCTATAGTTAATGAATATTTTTTAGGAGTAAACGGTAGCCACGTGGTTAAACTGTAATGAACACTGCTATGCTGAGTATTCTCAAGCTAAATGCTAGAAAAGCGATTGCAGGTCATGTAAAGAAACCCATTTGTCTGTGAGCTTTTGCTGTAGCTCAGTTCCGTTCGAGCTTCGAATAATCCGACGTTACCGCTGTCTTAAGCTCTGCACAGTTCCGTGATGTGTTATATTATAAATAGTGTAAGTGTGTGCCTTAAGTGTTCAAGAGGACGGTTGTGTACAGTATGTTTGCTTACTGGATTGTGTATGTGGGGACGTGCGAGTGTCCAGAAATGACCTCAGCTGCACATGAGACAAGATTGAGAAGCTGGTGTTTGAATGGAGGGTCCAGACTGTGCGTGAGTCTGTGTTTGCTGTGATACAGTATCGACTCGTTGTCATGTTAATGAGGTAAAGCATTCCAATAAAAAACAAAAACAAAAAAAACAAAACATCATGGATCCAATCATGTGATTTTTATTCTGGGTCGTTAGCAAATTACGAGGTATCACATGAGGGAGGGATTGAGTCCAACTAGGGCTGAAGATTTGAAAACTTAATGCAATTTGCAGCACTGTACGCAAGCATCACACTCTTCCTACAGGGGGAGCCGTTTCATAAGAGAACCAAAGCGAAACAGACACCGATAAGAGTCACCGCTTGCCTCTTCTCTTTTAGCCAGAGAGTTCCTTATTGCTTGTTTAATTAGCTTCCCCTGAGTTTATCTCTCGAATGTTATAATTGTTAAATAATAGTAGTAACTCTTCAAGGCTCATATAGATTCTTAAAATGTCCTCATTAATCACTAAGTGTGCTGCAGTGGATGTGATGGCTGCATAAAAATACCTATTCAATAAACCATTTGCTCACTCTAGACGTTTTCTCTCATTAATTTTAACAGACACTCAAAACTTTCCCAGCGGAGAACAAAAATAGTTGTCTCATCCGGAGGCTTGTGCTGCAGACTGTCTCCCGAGTGTGAGCTCTAAAGTGCTGCCAACGCATTAAACTCTAAACATGTCTGAAGCATTAAAATTAAACACGGGAAACTTATACATGATCTCGACATGCTGCTAAATCTGAATACCTTAATGTTGCCTTAAGCCCTAAAACTGCTCATGTGGACCATAAATTGAATATCTGACTGTTTGAAAATGGGGAAACTTTCTAATCCCAGCAGGCTTTGACACACAAGAAGTTAGCTGAAATCTACTTCTGGCCTTCAGTCCCTGCTCTACTGACCTGTTTAATATGGGGACTCTGCTCCACTTACTGTAACATCTGAAGGCCAAGGGGGAAAAAAACATAAAATCCTGATTAGATATATGTTTTGGTATGTATGACCCTGTTAGGTCAGGGTTTGTGATATGATGCCAAGTGTGATAAATGGAGCAGTTGCTACAACATGCTACAGGGTATTAAACCTATATTTCATCTGCTGCGGACAGCGGCATAGTTCTATCCAAGGGACGGAGTTAGGCTTCGAAGACACACAGCTTTGATCATCAGAAAGGTTTTATACAATGCCCATCCTGCTGCTGCTGGTGCTGTCTTTAATTTGATAAACTGTCCTTAATCCCTCTCTGATAACAAAACCAGGCTTATGAATGAAACATGAACATGCTCTTAAAATAAGTCTCATCATGAAACAAGTGGCTTTGTTCCCTTTGTCTAAATAAGTCAAATTACACTCATGGGGTTCAGTATCTTTGATCGCACAATGTGACTCATATCTTAATAACGGACTTCGTCTTTTTATGTGCCAGTGTCATTTGAGTTTACTTTCCAGTCAGATTATGTCATAATGTAGAAGTTGTTGTCAGGATGAAAGAGGAAGTTCGGAAAAACCCCTGGAGAATGCTTTAAGGGGTTTTACTGATTTTGCTGCAGAGCTGGGATCCAAATGTGGCAGTAACCTGCATCAGCCAGATGAGGGCCCTCATGAACTCAGTCACCGTAGCAGATGACATCAACTCCAGACTGAAGGCCACATCACTTTAAAGGTGCCACTCCTAGTCAAAAAAAAAAAAGACACTTAACGCCTTTCTCAGCGGCAGAATAACGTGCAAGCTTTTTCTAGTGTGTTGATTAGACTGAACTGCGGCTCCTGGAGTGTTGAATGGATGGGTGTCGGCAGGTTACACAAGACAGAAATTCATATTAGTCCTCCCATCCCGAGCTTTCGGAACTGCTTTGTCTTTTTCTCGTGTTTCGACATCTCGCCTCAAACCAGCAGCAGGGGAAAACACCTGCCTAGCGACTCGCATTACCCACCATTTACACCTGATACTCCTGTGACCTGCCTTTTTCACCATCTAACCAGCCAGCGTGCCCGCGTAAAAAGCGAAGGTTGTGTGCTTTCATACCACAGCACCTTCCTCCGTGGTTTCTCATCAGCCACATTCATGCCTGTGAGTCATTCACCCACACACACACACACGTATATATTCAGTCTCCATGTTAACCTCAGCCTGGAGGCAATGTTTATCATATCTGATGAGTCATGATTAAACATTTGCTTTTCAACACATTCATGAATGGGTTGTCAACATAGCACATTTTACCTTGAAATTAGAGCTCGGCTGGCTGTGTGTGTGTGTGTGTGTGTGTGTGTGGGTGGGTGTGTGTGGGTGGGGGGGCTTAATTTGCCCCTGGAGTTGCAAAAAGAGCCGCGTTACCTGCATTAAGACTTGTGCAACACCACCGACACGACGCTTCCAGAGGGTCTTTGTGCTCTTTGACCACTGACCCGGTCATCGAAATTCATTTATACTCATTGATTCCTGCACTGCACCTCTCGATAATTGTCTGTGTGTGAGCTAATTCAGCAGGTCTTTGGTCAGGGTCGGCCTGTCCTATTTTACTCCCTCTGCCTTTTTTACCCAAGGTGATCATTTTTTTCGACCGCAGCCCTATATGCCGTCACTCAGTGGCCTCGAGTTGACATCACCCAGCTGCACACAGTCCCAAGGAGCCTAACACCGCTCTGGCTGTCATTTAATGCCGGAAACCTTCTGCAGACAGAAAAAGTGGAAGCTGACTTATTGGCTTTTAAGTGTGGTTCTGGGCCTAATCGCCAGCAACACTTCACTCAGTTCACTCACATTTATAGTGCTGCAAACCTATTATCTGTTTTTCTCACATTCTACTCACAAGGATTCTCAGTTGTCCTCACCATTTTGTTGCGAGTTTTATTCGCCATTGTCGTGACTGTCGCTGCCCGATAACCTCTCACATCCCTCTTTGACATTGTGCAAACCAAACACACCCACAGGGCACATAACAAGATAATTACCCTCTCATTTATGGCGAGGCATCTATTATGAGACCAATCATTGTTGTCAAAATAAAAATAATATGTACCCAGGGTTTCCCAAAAATAGAGATCTGTGTTGAGATGAAGGACATTCAAATCTGCGAACACTGCCACTAATGATGCAGTCGATATGCTCTTGGGAAAAGGTGTAAATCAGGGGAAAATACCCTGCTCTGAAATAAACTGAAATAAAATAGACTTTGTAGCGAGACTGCTGGCTAAGATCGTACTGCCGTGTAGTGCCTGACAAGGGTGTGTGAAGGATGCTGTGTAAGACAGCACAGACAGAGCAACCCGTAGGGGTCACTAGTGCCGCAAAAAGACATCATCTCTCACCAGAAGCCCCCATGTCAGAAGCTGAAGCAAGGGTCCTGCAGTCATGTGTGTACGACAGCATTTTCCATTGCATCACTCAGTGACCTGACTTTACCAACCGTGGCATTAGTTCCAGCCTGATAAATAGACTGAAAGGTTATTTCATTTATTTGGATCTTGAGGTTTGAGACAGACATCTTTAATGTGGTGGTTCCAACATTTCAGTCCTGTTTGATGTGGAGACCCCTGTAAAAACTGTATTGAAAGAATTCTGGGAGCAGCAAAACAACTATTCTGCTAACGAATGGACAATAATTTTCATGAATGGCATGAATCTGTAGACAGCAGGACACAGTGAAAGGAATTGGTAACTTTGCTGCAGCTCTTCATCTAAAAGCTCACTGTGGCTGCTCCTTCTTGTTTCGTTGCCTTTATTTTGACATTCGTCAACAATAGTGTTGTGTATCGACGCGCTGAAGAAAAGAAGTGATCACCGCTGACAAGTCTTCTCTTGCATTTAAAAAGGTTTATTGCATGAAAGAACAATATCAAAAACTGTTCCTGAATCTGAGGGACCTTCAGGTACCAACTGTGGAATCCCCTGTTCCAACACTCTCCTTATATATAGTATCTTTTCTCCAAAAACTCCACATTAATGAACAACAAGTCCCTAACCTCTTACAGCCAATATTTTACAGAGTAATTAACCTTTTAACCTTTAAATAATGAACACATTTCAGAAACCCAGAAAAAGGAATGGGAGCAGGAAGAGGACCAAACACTACAATAGTTAAGCTAAACTCAGTGCATGTGTTGTGGCTTCTTCACAGTCAAAGTGAAGTTTTTGCCAGTAAATAAGGAAGCTCTGTCACCTCATGGCCTCTGCCTTTCCGGTGGTTGTGTCCTGTTGCTTCATTTCTTTATCTCTTCCATTTCCCCACGTTGTCAAAATAAATCTGTCCTTAAATTACCCTGAATTTACAGTTGCATTTACAATGCAATAAACTATTTGTCCACCTTCTCTCAATGAATGATTCCCTCGTCCCCGTCCTTTAAAGTCACTGACATTCAGTCCCTCCTCACGCAGGGTGTCCCATTGCACAACCCTCCTCGTCCCCACCTTCACCACTCCGTGGTCAATAGAAGCCTTCGTCAGAAGTCTCCTTCAGCCATCTGCCAAATCTTCCTCACACCCACCGCCAGCGTCTAGACTCTGGCTGAATCTCACGCTGGTTGTGGAAGATTCAGCTCCATGACAACGTTACTCTTGGCGACAAACAGCCAAACTAT
Source organism: Mugil cephalus (assembly GCF_022458985.1). Classification (NCBI taxonomy): domain Eukaryota; kingdom Metazoa; phylum Chordata; class Actinopteri; order Mugiliformes; family Mugilidae; genus Mugil; species Mugil cephalus. The sequence continues at coordinate 3,349,493 of NC_061784.1, forward strand.
AACCTTGCATGTTCGTGTTTCCTCAATAAATGTTCATTCTTCACCTACTTGATCTCTTCTCATTGCGATGCTTCCAAAGCTGCAGCAGTTGGAAATGTCCAGTCTGCGTTACCTGTAAACTCTGCGTAAAATGCGTCAGTCAGCATCTGATCATATTGTTGCTCTCATCAGTGGGTCACTGGCACAGTTGCCGTTGTCGTGCCTCATTCAGAAACACATAGTGACTCAATAGACCACTACATGAATGAAAATATTTATTGTTGCCACTTAAAATTATCCTACAAAACGTTGTGTAGAGTTTGTACAGACACATCTTTATGGTCGTGTCTGTGTTCTGCGTTTTATCCTTCCTCTTGAGACGCTACAGAAGAGAAACTCTATTTCCTAAATTTTAAAATGTCCTGCACATGACCTCTGGGTGTCGGCCCTGGAGTGAACCATCTCCCGTAGCCGATGTCTGAGTTGATGAAGGGGTAGAAGGTGTTAAATCGGCGTCACCATTCACATTTTCCCAGGCAGTCTAAGGGCTCAACCTGGCATTTCTCCAATCAAAAGGTCGCTTCTCTAACCCCAAGTCTATCATCACCCCTGCTATGCCCCTGTATGGCAGGAAGCTACATTCCAATGTGGTGAGGCCAGCAATGTGTTGGTGTTTCCACGTTTTCATTAAAACCTTGATGGAATAAAAAAAAAAAGAAAAATCCTTGCGTTAAAAATGCTGTGCACCACAGCACTGATAGAACTATACCGAAGAAATGTTGTGGAGATTGAGACTCAGATAAGGACGAATGCAGAGGAGGGCTGAGTGATATGTTTCTTTTAGCTTGTTTTGCTAATAATTCAAAAGTGACAAATTTGTTTTTTAGTTTCATTCATTTCCGACGCCTTTCATTTCGGTATGTCAGATTTTATTATTATGAGTTATCACCTTAAAGTCACATGTCGCTCTGTTTCAGCACTTTTATTTTCTTGCACATCTGAGCAGTTATACGGCCATCTTCCTGGAAGCGTATCTAACGATCGCTAGCTCGCTCAGGTTACAGTTGCATATTATAAGAGAGAAACTGTGGTTTTCTTCTCTTAGGTTTATACACAAAGCTCCAGTTACAAACCTGCATCTGCAAATGCTTCTGCCTCTGCCGCTATGTTTCTGCTCACATTATCCACAGAGCATGAATCATACCAACACCATGTTATCCAGATTTTCTAAACAATCAATTCACAGTCCATTAATCATGAACTACTCATTAGTCACTAAATGGATTCATGAATTAACAGAGAAGAGTAGATACGCATGTGAGGGAGTAAATTGTTTGACAGGGAACACTGTTTGCTTAGTTAGTCATTAAATGATCAAATAGAGGCAATCAGTGTGGCAGTCAATGATCAAGGAACTTTTATTGCTTTAGAGATGAATATTTCAGCAATTTTTTCAGAATTTGAGCTCATTCCCATTCTCTCACAGAAACATATGCAGTACAGGAGTGAGTAATGTAACACTTCTGTTTAAAATGGTTCCACATCATCAAGAGAGCTTCCATTTTCTTTGGATCTCATCTCCTCTCATGAGGTTTTTTTTTTCCTTTAATGACAAACAGTGAAAACGTCTTGTGGAGGCATGTTATGCTAATGGAGCCCGTAGATAAACCTGAGCAGCTGTGTTGAGTAGTGTGACACTCCAGAGCCTCCTAGTGCCAAAGCACATTCTCCTAGTGCTGAAATAAATATTAGTCTTGAAATAATAAACACTTTTAAGCAAATTGTAATTGTCTCGGCTTCAGCTGAGACAACAGCTGCTTCCCCACAGAGGCTAATCTACCACAGCTCCATCAGCACAAGAATGCACTTTTAATATTGAGACATTATAAAGAGCAAATGACTCCATCAGAGTAAAGTAGACTCTGTAAAACGTCTTAATGTAAGTGTGACTGCACATTGATCCAACCTTCGCGCCAGTACTTACACAGTTTCCTGCCAGAAGATTGAGGGGTAAGAAGGAAGGGGAAAGGGAAGTCCTTTTTTAACTCTCCCTCTACAATGACGACTCCATTTTTGGAAATGCTCTGTGGTTTCCGCGGTCCCCCTCTGTCTTGACCTGTGCTCTCTCTGACCCCAGCCTCCTTAATCTTCCTTGTCTCCATCTTGCTTCTTTGTTTTAAACTAACCCATCTTCTTGTTGTTTCCTTTATAATCACGTCCCCTAATCAAACCCAACTATGTTTGTCTCGCTATCTTCTCACTGCCTTTTTTTTTTTTCTTCGTCTCTGGCCTTTTTCTGAGTGGATTTATGTTGAACAGTTTGGACAGTTCTCAAGCAAAAAGTATAAACAAAACCTTGGCAGGAGATAGTGATTGTCCTCATCTGAATCCGCCTCCGTTTTCTCTTCTTCCATCCAACCAGGCAAAGTCCATCATCATCACTCCCACCCTTTATTTCCTCTCCTCCCACCTTTACCTTTGGGATTGTTTTTTTCTTTTCTTTTCTAAACGTTATCACGTCTGCTGATTTCTGTGTGGAGTGCGGTTTAGATTAAGAGCAAGCTGCTCTTGGTGTTATTCTGGTCACATACAGAAACTGTGACCTGTTTGTTATGGGTTGCTAGGCAAAGCGGTTTCGATAGACGTCAGTGAAACTTACCACCATGTCAGATCTATTAATGACACAAGAGACTGCTTTAAAGTCAAATTGAACTTTATTTCCAAATTGCTGTGATTATTCAGGAGCTATCAAATTCTAAAATATAAGTAATCCAACATTTTGATGAGAGGTTAGCTGACTTACAACTAATAGATGGTATTACTGAGCAGGTTTAACACACACAACTGTATTTTATTTTTTAAAACCAAGCAGTTTCTTTTTTTTAAAAAACTGATACACACTTTACTTTACTTATAAATGCTTGCTTTATACTATTAACCTCAAATTATACTAAATGTTTCACCTTCCAAGCTGCTACTCTCTAGTCAGATTCATACAAGAGCACAATAAATCATCAAAGGTGTTGTATTTGTATGCTTCATAGGTAATCTGTCACACTGAATAATTTGATCAATATCATTCCTTTTGGTTAGAGTTGCATTACTGCTGTGTTCCACTGCAGTTGCGGCAGGGAGCACTTTTATAAACTATCCTTGGTGGCGCATTCAAGGACACCCTGACATCCAAGAATTGATCGCTGTGTTCTAAGAAGGGCATCTTTGGTAGACAAGAACACTGTGTAAAACAAATAATGTGCATGGAGCTTTCATCCATCAGATCCCATAAACCAGAGTGTCCTTGAATGCACCAGCTGGAAGAGTTTTGAAAAGTTGAATCGACCTGGTTGACATGGCTGTGATGCAATGATGTCGATATTAGAAAAGGGAGGATAAAAATAAGGAACGCAAAAGTCGAAACGTGTTATTTCTCTCATACAAGTCTGCACAAGCTCGTTTCTCTCTGATCTGAAACTGATTTGGAAACGTTGGACGTTCATAAGATAAGATGGCAATCAACTGTACTTGTTCTGTCTCTGTTTATTATGTGTGTTTGCTCAACGTGAAGTGTGTGTAGCATATGTGCATATGTTCTTGTTGGTCCCTACGTTGGTCCAGTTTAGCCTTGAAAACAGTCAAGTCAAGTTTTTTCCTCGTGGCCAAGGTAAGAGTCAGAGTTCGTCCGTCCTGGCTGACTGGCGATCCAGAGCCGCTGCTCGTGTTCAGGGGTTGTTGTTAATGATCTGCCTGGGTCGTCCGTAGCCTGTCATGCCGGCTTGAGATGCTCCTTTGTTCGTACCCATTTGCAGGCCAATGACATTTTTGCCTTCGCTCAGCTGCTCGTCTGAGAAGTCTCTCCTGTTCTCCTGGGACTTTCTGCACACAGACAAACACACATCTCTCAGTCCTCAATCCCAGTCCTCCATTGTTTTTCATTTTTCCACAGAAAAGTGGCGTTCAGAAGTGAGGGAGGAAAAAAGGGCTCAAACTTACTTATGGAACCAGCTGGGGTCTCCTTTGTAATGCCCATCACCCTTTGTGACAGCCAAACTACCCAGGGCCATCAGGGTCCTCTGGACAGCAGCCAGGTCTTTGCCTGCAGACATGCAACATGTGAACAGAGATCACAGAAGTACAGGGAAAAGACAGTGACCTGAGCTCTCCACCACAGAAAACAGTTTCAGTTCCGCATTCATTCTACAGTGAATCTGGGAAACACTTAACAAGGCCTCATTGTTAGAAAACAGATGTGGTCTGCTGGTTGTCTTACTTTCAAAAAGGTCTACGGTCTGGAACATGTCCGTTTTGGTGACTCCATAGTTTTCGGCAGCTTTGAGGAACATGGAGATTTGCTCCATCTGCTTGAAGGCCATGCCAGAGGACTTGATGGACTTGATCGGCTTGTTGGCTCCATGCAGGCTGTTGATGAGCTCGCAGAGCACCTAGACACACACACGCACAGATCCCTCTCAGCATGCTGCAAACAGTATAAAATGACAATGATCGACAGAGACAATTGCACTTATTCAAATCCAACACTCACACATCCATCCTTGAGCCAGATTTGGAAGCCAGTCTTATCTGGCTGGGGCCGGCCAACTCCAGGGCCACACTGGGCGACGATCCAGTCCACCAACCTTTCCTCCAATTCCGCGTCGTATTTCTTATCAATCTTGCTCTGGACCTCGCGGCTCAGGCCGTAGGCAGGACCTCTGTTTGCCATGGCGATCCTGTTGGGAGGGACAGAAGTCAGGCAAACTCACTCCTTTGTGCAGCTTTCAAAATGGATAATAAATGAATGATAAATTCAAATACATGTCCACGCCCTGATCACACTAACCGCACTCTTGTTCTGATACGTGCTTGTGCGCACGATTAAGTTTCTATTATGGATTTTGTTTTTTTTTGTGACAACCTGTTAACTTTAGAAGAGCAATGTGGGCTGGTCCTGGTTTGCACCAGTGCATCGGGGTGAGGTAAATTTTAAAATGCGTCATGGTAGCCATGCAATATGATACACAAGACAGGAAATTAGATGGTTTCCTTCTGGCGGAGGGTTACATTAAAAGCACACTCATATGTGCAGCATGTGTGTTAAATACAAGGCTATGTACTGCTGAGATTTACTTAGCATTAAGAACATAAACTCTTGCCCAGTAAACATTTGTATCTGCTTTTCTATAACAGCCCATTCAGATTTTGCGTCATCCATCAACTGTAATGCAATCATGTGAATCAGAGAGTTATGCGTTTCCATTATCCAAACCACGCCACTTTAATTATTTAACAAAGACATTTTGTAGCATGGAAATTAAAACGTCTTGAGGAATTACAGCCCTGGTGTTCTCTGCAAGTAATTATGGTCGGCCTATCTCACTTATTAATGTCGTATGAGCTTCCTGTCGACTTCAGCAGAGCCGCCCCGCTCCCTGCATCCTGTTTGCTCATTCAGCTGTCACTTCCTTCCTCCCTTCATGACAAAGGTAGCTATGTGTATACAGGAATCTAAACAAAACAACACACTGCCTCTCACTATGGGAACGGCCTTTAAGAAAAAAACAAACCCACCAACCGGCCAGTCAAAGCATGATAATGTCTGCGTACATGTTAAGTGGTTTTGCAGAAGTGAGTTGTGCAATTCCGCAATTTGTGAACTTCTGATTTTCCAGGAATCTGGTTCGGAGATGTTTACAAATGATAAGAATTTCTTTTTGTTCTTTTCTCCACTCCCTGCATGATAAGAATGTGCATAGAACAATTCTGTGGTATGTTCGTGCTCCGCACATAAAGGAAGACTTGTAAATTGCTGGAGATTAAATTTATGATTGCGTGAATGTATATTTTATTTTAGCTGGAAGACTGTGTATGCCGTGAAGTATTTTGGTTTCAAAAATGGGAAACACCTTTCACAGCCCCTTGTAAAACACAGACTTGTCAGTCTTACACAATATGGCCTCCACAATTCATCATTGTATTCGACGCCACACTGAAGCTGCTGTAGATCACACATGCTGTCTCTGTTCATTGTCTGAGGTTGCAGTGGTTAAGCAGGCATGTGGAGGATAAGTGTCTTCCTGTCCCTTAAGTTACTCCAAAACCAGTTTGTTACAGCAACAGCAGTCAAGCAAACATCCAAACTCTTGAACTGCTTCTTACTCAATCTTCGCTCTGTTCTGTCCAGGCACACCCACACAACATCCAGCAGCTGCAAACATCAGGATTTATCTTATGAACGGTGCGGGATGACGCAGTCAGAGAGTGCGCTCACTAATCTTACGTGGACTTTAATCTCTGAACAACACCACTGATTGGATGCCACGCCCCTGTGTGAGTCTAGAGCATGTGTTGCTTTGAGTGTCAGTTTAACTGTTAACTGTAGATCTGCGCATAAAGCAAAGCGAACAGGATGTGCGCACAGGTGTTGCGATTGTGTGTTTTGTGAGATTATGTGGAGCTGTGCACTTGAAAGCACTGCTGGGAGTGGCCCAGTGGTTACGGGGAACATCTTGTAATCACAGAGTCACAGCTACTGCCCCTCTATCCCCACCCAGTTGGGTGTGCTGCCATGGTTACTGAGGTGATTTGTAAATATGGACGATAGGAATCATAAAATTATATGGTACCTAATATATTATCACCCTTTCACTTTTCACTTTCAGTGTGTTGTTCAGCCTGGTTCCCTTTTAAAGAATTATAAAGTGAATTTGTCTCTAAATAACCACATTTCTGGCTTTTGTATCTGTATATTTGTATATTTATATATACAGCACAATTTACATGACTGATTTATTTGAGTTAAATGTACATATTCTTATCCTCTCATGTTGTTAACAAGTATAGTTTAATACCACTGCAGAATGTTCTCAACTGTGATACCAGTATTTATGTTAAAAACTACATAATGATCAACTTATTCTGTCCTGTCAGTTGATCCAGAGTCAGGCCATCCATGATCTCCACGTGCTTTACATTTAGGCAGCTGTGTTTCTCTAAAGCCTGACTGCTTCTCTGTAGAAGCCTGTCCCTCTCCGTTCTGTCACTCTTCCGTTTGAATGTTAACTGCCTTACTCAAATACTGCTCCAGTTGTTACTGTTTTATTCGTCATTTGGTTCACCACCCCCCCCGCCCAAATTCTTAGACTTTCATATCACGGCAGCTTGGAGTCATCAGTTACAAGATATTTCACAACTTTCTTGCTGTTGCAACACTGTTTTATGAAACCGCACTCAGGTCTGAAACCTTTGGGCTCACAGTGAAACCATGCGGATAGAAAAGTTCCTGTTAGTCGCATGTTTCTCCTTACCCTGTCCACTTTGCTCACGCGTCCGTATCAGATACCACTAAAGATAACGGGCAGCACATGAACCCGCAGCACGTAAAAAACCTCGCCACAGTCCTCAACCAGCCGCCTGGTCCTCAGAGCATATTTTAAACAAGGAAATGACATGTGGTGAGGCAGAACTGTTGAGAGATTTGTCAGAGGCTCAACCTAAAGCGTTCATTTTGCCTTCAACACGTGTGCTCAGCGGAAGAAGGTGGATGAGAAACGGGATTTTATAGCACAGGAGTGTTCAGGCTCGCTCAAAAAGACTCTAATTCACACAGGAAGGACTAAACATTAACTCAGCCTTGGTATGTGCATGATCAAACATGAGCAAGAAGGAAGGGGACAAAGAACGAGGGTGGGGTGCAGGATATTTCTTACTTCTTTTTTCATGTTTCCTGTTCTGAATTAACCACAAACCCGATCTAGAAACCTGAGATTGATGAGGAGACGAAGAGGTAGAGAAGAGTTTACTTACTTTGTGTGGTGGTAGTAGTAGTAGTACTAGTTGTTTCAGGTGAACACAGGTGGGCTCAGAGTGTCTTCCTGCTCTTCTTCTTCTTCTTCTGCTACAACACAGTGCAAAGAGCACTGTAGAGGACAGCCAACATAAATAGAGAACACCCTTGTCTGAAATATATGACTTCACGGCATTCAACAGAAAGAGGGAGCAAGAGAAAGATACGCCTTCAGATCCTCTTATTTCACTCTATGACCCGCCCCCTACGCTCTTTCTCTTTTTCCCCACTCAAATTGTAATTCCTTATTTAGGAGAAGGACGGGACAGGAAAAAATGGGGCATGTGACTTGAGAGTTTGGTGTGGTCACTGAAAAGAATTCTCCAAATTGCTGCGTCTACCACTGGAAGAACAAGACGGGATTAGGAGCAAAGGAGGGAGAAAAAGAGGCAAGGGTGATCACATCAACCAGAACAGTGAAGTTTGAGGGAGCACAGGAAGGCAGTTACAGTAATTAGAGAGCACTAAAGCACATGTAGGCGATTATTTAGGTCCTTAATTCAAACTGATGCTGTTTGTGGTCTTTCAAATCAGCCTGGAACTGAAACAGACAGCCAACAGACGTGGAATGTGAGTCTCCTCCTCTGTTGAGTTTCATGTCACAACTCAACAAGCAGAAGAACAGGTCGTAACACACCAACATAATATTTATTTTTTTCCTAAAATGTAAGTCTCGTCAGCTGGAACTGACTGACGTCCTCGTCAACAGAGCAGTTCAACAAACAGTATGAACAAAAAAAAAGGGGGGGGGGGGCGCTCCCTCCGAGGCATTCCAGCCTTGTCAGCCCCCGTCCATTGTGGCATGTCAGGACCTGGCAAGGTTTTGACGTGAAATGATGAGATCACTATGATAACACTTCGAGGAGCAGGAGCTTAAGTGTGTGGTAATCGTCTGAGCTCGCTGGTCGTGAAAATGTAAGTGTGAAGAAACACTGTAAAGGCAAGTTTAGGAATCTCATATTTAACCACCAGTAAAGAGGGTTTTTTATTATGTTTTGTTTCTTGATATAGGTAGATGTATAGGTATATAGTTTGCTGCATAAAAACTACATACCTACATGACAGTTATGTGGCCTTTGGCTGCCAGCTTCACTTCTACAGTCACAACTTTCAGTCATTGTCTGCGGTTTAGATTTCCTTCTTCATTTCATGCAAAGAACACTCATAATGAAGGCTCGATCAATATTTCTTTGGTTGTTGGTATGTTGGTATGAAAATACATGAACTCAAAGCAAAGTGTGTGTTAAACCAGATGGTGGAAATTACTGTGGTAACACTATCGGTCAAACTTGTCAATGCTGAATATACACAAGATGAGAAATTCCTCATGTGGGTGAGCTCCGAGCGAGAGGGAAACACAAATCTTTCCTAATCCAAAGTGATAACGAGATAGGATGGTGTCATGGCATTCCTAAAATGCGATGTTTCCACAAAGTCAAAGCTCTAGATCGTTTTTACCTAATTTTCATTCTTGGAAAGATGCAAATGGTGTGAGTCACATGCTGTTGCTGCACTACAGCAGCATCTTGTGGCTCAGGGTGGCAGATAGCATGTACCCCCCCTCTTAATGCGTCTTCCCCTGCAGACGCCTGAAAGCTGCATGATATTCCAGCCTCAGCAATTTTGAAATTTAATTTAAATGAGAACAATTTGATGTATTATCCTCATTGTCCTCTACAGTTATCGTTGCACTGGAAATGGATTTCACAGACTTAATTTTATACAGGAGGCACCGCTGGGTGTTGATGATCATACTGAGAGCTGCTAATTGAAAACGAGTTGCCCTGTGGACACAGCGCTGATGTCGTCATAGTGTAAATGTTACCTAAAAAAAGAAATGTAACAGATGGGGAACACGAACTTATTGCCAGGGGACTGTCAGAGAGTAATGGTGCAGGTTTTTGTTGTTTTCAGTGGCAGAGCTGAATGATTAAAGGGCAGGCCTGCTTCAGATCTTAAATCTAAAACAATATCGGAAGTTCTATGAGATCTGTGACTTTTGGAAAGTCAAAAATAGAGTAGGGTTGTCTTTGTTCAAAAATAAAGCTAAAAATAAATAATAAACTGGTCTATAAGGGTGACCATATCTACAGGTCACATCAGGTCAGATCACACTTTTATCCATGCTTCCTTTTATGACCACTAAAATTAAATGCATAAGCAGATTCATCATCGACTCATTTCTTGTTTTAGTTTAGGGTGATAATTATGTGTATCTTTGTCACGTAGTTTCCATTAGTTGTACAATTAAGATAGAAAGCCTCATGTAACCACCTCAATCAGAACGACAGAAGGAAATTGTAAGTCAGGGGTGGTGTAAACTTTTAATAGTCAGTTCAACAACAAAGTATTTGTCCCTGATAATCGTTCATATACTAGACCACATCTTTTCACTTTGGTTGGATTAAATACATCACTTCTGTTTGTTTGCCACACATGGGGACAACATCGGGTTGATGTGGTGAGTTTGCAGGACACAGAGAAACATGTTGAGGAACCTGGAGGAGGAGACGAGAGAGGCAGAAAACCAAGGAGTTAACGACGGTTAATTAAAGGGGCTTTATGAAAGAAGTTTGAGAAGAAAGAAAAAGTTGCAGTCCAGGTATGAGAGAGAGTGGAAGTCGAAGGATGTCATCCAGTAATCCTCTGAGGAGTACCATATCAGTGATCCTCTAACACCTGAAATAAAACATTAACCTTTGAAGTGTTCGATAGAACACAATAGAATAGTGCTCATTAGAAGCTTGTTTGATTGTAAACCACGCTCATCTGTTAAATAACCTTTGCACATGGTCTCATTTTATTTTGAATATGACCATGAATGATTTACCAAACTAAGGCTTTGTAAAAATGAGACACTCAACATATCATAGTCTGCCAAGTCTGCATGTTGTATTTTTGATGCTTGAGTTTACTTGGTGTAGCACTGTGACTGTAGAATCCCAAAGTAAACTTATCAACAGACTTTGACAATGCAGTTACATATGAGAGAACACAGTCTACACTCCAAGTCATACGTACAATACCACTTATACTGTTGCTATAAAGTCCTGTTATTGGATTGGTATTTTTCCAATACTGACATCTATCCAGAAGACAGATTTGGCTAAAGGTCACCACTTGCATCAGCCTGATACCTGTAGTAATCATGTTACATCATTATGTGAGTATCGGTAGCAGTCCTCAGCTGTGTGAAGTGAAAGCAAATGACGGGCGTGGAAGTTTGCACCAGTAAAGCACAATATTCTGGTGAGGCAGTAAGGGCCTTAAAGAAGTTTTGCATTATGAACTCATTTAGAGGCTCTGTCTTTAAGGCAGTCCATTGAATTGAACTGAATTTTAAAAAGTTATGGATTTAAGGGCATGTAGACCTCTATCTACATTTACAGTGTTACGAAGCAGAGTACTTTGGATCCCAATATCGGCTAAAGGTCATTTAATTTGATCTTGGTCACATGCTGTCATGTGGAGACACAGATGCCTCAGAAAGAGCCAATAGTCCCTAAATGCATCAGATATTTAGAGAGTAGGACAAAGACGGTCAGATATGACAGAGCGATGAATATATTTATGTGTACACAGAAGATCACAGTATAATTAAAGAGCACATATGGACAATCTCTATAATCATATTATCTACAAACATACTGTTTATGTGGAATCTGGAAGCCAGGGACAGATTAGTCTGGGTAGGGTTGAACAATCAGCTCTTAGCAGGCTTTGGCTGCATGAGGCGTGTAGAGACGCACTGCACAGTGTACGGACAGGAAGTCTTTCAAGAAATGCAAACATGTCCAGTAATACATAGGTCTTAATTATTCTGATACTAATACTGCAGTCTGGAGTTAGGACTTATCTGAATAAGAAAGCTGCAACTAGTTCACAAGGCTCTCCATTTTAAAAAGTCTGTCTTGAGTAAGTCATAAAAAACAATTAGTGTTATTCTTTTTCAGTGATGGAGATATAAGTGACCTTTGCAAGGTCTTTTCTCCATTCTGTTTTCAGAATGATCCTGATATTATACACAGTTTGATTCAGTTGGAAAAGTTTATATTTAAAGCAACGTTGATAGTTAACACAGAAAAAGACACAGAAAAATAATAAACAAGGTGGCACGCAAGTTACAATTTCCTGATCAGCATCTTAAAAAGATCTTGACCATCATGATGTCCAGTTTTTTATTTTGATCTCTTTATATGATCCCAGTCACAGTCACTCTAACATCGTAAGCAGTTAGTACCGACTGAATCTTTTAAGTCCATTAAAATTCACCTCAGTTTTTAAGCATACGCAGCACTTTATGTAAAACTTTATGCACAACCTTGATACATGTATCAAGGGTATACACATAAAGTCAGAGCGACGTTCAGTCATAACTTTAATACATAATTAGATGAAGCGGCGCTTTCAAGGCAGAGACTCCTCTCTCATTTTAAGAGAGAAAGGGAATTTATTGGTAAGCAGAAAAACATGCATATTTTATACTGGATGATTATCATTCGAATAAAAACCATAAATGTTAATTTTTTGAAGCAATCCATTCATGCAGCTTGTGCTTTTAACCTTTTGTAATGTATTAGCTCTCCTCATTGTACTGGACCTTCATTGTGTTTGCATATTTCTGTAATGGCTCCGGTGGCCAAATGCCAGCTTGCGACTTGCTAACGTTGTGTTCTCTGCATACTGAGTTGAAAGGGAATCATGACTATTTCAGTTCCATTTTTAGATATTATTAGAACATTTCCTGTGTTCTTCTTTCTGCACTCGTCTTAGGGGACGGCCTTAGGTAAGCCATAAAAAAGCAGCCATGGGGGAAAATGATAAAAAAAAAAAAAAAAAAAAAGCCTTCTCTCCACCTGGAGCTTGTATGTCGTAAAAATGAATTGAGTTGAATCTGTGTGCAGGATCAGCTCTTTATCAAGACATTTCATGCTCATAGTCGGATCATGATTGTTACAGAGCTGCAGGAGGTAAGATGATGAGATATGAGAATGAATAAGGAAGTCAAGATTAAGACTGCAGGTGGTCCAGAGTGCCTGGTCTTTCAGAACAAAATACCAGTCTGATGCAGCAGGGAACATGTGTTTAAATCACATTCATTCTAAATTCAGTCTGTGAATTTGAGCAGAGTGAGCAGAAGTCCTCTGCCAGTTTAGAGGTGACATGACAACATATGTACAGTGTGACCTCAAATGTATAGGAGAAACACTGCTGACGTTACATGATTCAATCGACTGTGTGGGATTTGCATGTTATTCTTATATTGTAGCTGCAGTGCGCGGTTTAGTCCTCTTGGAGGCGCTGTGTGATCCTACCAGTAAACCACTAAACACAGCATCCACTCCGCTGACACTGACGCTCTAAACTGTGACCCCTAAATGTCCATATAAATCTTCTACTCTCCACCTCCTCCCTGTAATGATGCCATGAGACGGGAACCAGTTGTGCAGAAAATAATGGTCTGCCCTGCAACAGACATGTTCAAGGTGGATATGCGGCGGTTAGTCACTCACGGCCGTAATTACTTGGTTGCATTCCAAACCAGATGATTGCACCCTCTCCTCTTCAGAATGTTCGAGGAAATGAAGAAAAATAGAGCCTGCAGCTGAAACATCTGCATCCCAACTTTATGCTTTCGCTCCGCAGAGCTGACAAGTGCTGATTCCATGCAGTTTGGCGCAATTTCAAAACAAGACTCGCCTTAATTTATGTGACCTCCGCTTATCGATCCAGGAGGCAGAGGTGCACGCGTGGGGGATGGGTGAGGAGGGAGAAACGGTGGGCCAAAGGGCCACGAACAACCCTGAGCCTGTCCTCAGTGTCCAACCGACGGTCATTTCATCATCAAAAACGTCGGTGGCAGCTCTGTGTCACTTACCCAGCTTATAACAAAAGAATTTGAGCATTTTTAATTAAAAGTCAGTAGTCTATGTCTGAGGACAGATATATTGTTGATGCATGATGCCATAGGAAGGAGCTGACCTAATAACAGAAGGGGGTTCAACTTGCTAATATGTAACTAAACTAATGTGGGCTCAATCACAGGTATGACTTCCAGACTAGAGCTCAACCATGCATTAAAAAGTTAACATCAAATAAAACAAAACATCTCATCAAACATTTGCAAGTGTCGCATAGAGGGTAAAAAGGACAGCACACAACCAGAGCCTCTAATCCACATTGCTTGAATTTATTGCTGCAGGTCCCAGTGGAGGATTAGGTGAGACTAAGCAGGATCTTTGAAGATTTGTGTGCATGTATCCATGTTGGCGTGTTTCTCTTCATCTCTTACGAGAAGCCTTTTACCTTTAGGCTGCACAGGCTCATCTCATCTCATCTTCTGTAACCACTTATCCTCACTGGGGTCTGACTGTTTGGTTTGGGAATGGATATCATTTCTTCCTTAAATGATTGTCGGTTTATTTGCCTTGTTCATCATTCCGGGAAAAGAGCGGAATAGTGAAAATAAACTGATCTCTAACAAATAATCCCTTCTCCAAATAACTTGCAGAAACCGCATCAGAGTCCGATTTGAACACACTGCAGAGTTGGTTGTGGGGTTATGGGGGTATTTTCGAGCCATACCCCAAATCTGTCACACGCACAAATATGATTTAATCCAATAAGGTACCAGAGCAGTCACGACTGGGTCAAGAAGGACTTTGCAGCTTCACTTAATATTATTGGACAAAGCATATTTGTGATGTCTTCTACACAACACGTTTGGGATTTTAGCCTGGGAAAAGGAGGTGAGGGAGATGCCAAGCCAGCAGACGCACAGTTATGAAAGGAGGAAATAAAAGCCGGTGAACTGTTGGGCGTCTTGGTTTTTGTCAGCTTTGAACAAAGAGAGGGAAGAGCCTTTGTTGTGAGAAAAGGGAAAGGTGTGAGTCAAAGACAGTTGGGGGACAGGGGGTGGGGCTTTTTGGGTATTGGCTTCAGCAGCTTTGACGTAAATAAAAGTGGAGGAAAAGGAACGCAGAGTGAAAAGGGAGTTAGGCTGATTTCATGTGAGTACTGGGAGGAAACGCCAGCCCAGGACTACGCGAGGGAGGACAGAGGAGGTCAGAGGAAGGCGGGAGGGCCGAATATGATGTGGAGACGGGGAAGCAGTGCAAAGAAAGAGAGAATGAGTCAGGTGGAGACGACCAGATGGAGACAGAGTAGGAGGAATACCAGAGAGACTGTGCCAAAGCAGGGATATCTCAAAAGGAGACTCAGTCACTTGCAGAGAGCTAAAAAAAAATTAAAAAAAAAGACTGACACATATTCATGACCTGAGATATTAGGAGACTACAAGTAGAGTAGGCTCCAGAGAAAAATAACTCTAATTTCATCTTTATGAATGAGTGAAGAGGCAGAAGGGGGGATATAAAGGAATAATGAAGCGATTCCCCACTAGGTGCTGTCTCATCACCAGGATTATAATGAATCAGCTGTAGCTGTGGCGAGTCGGATGTACAGCACAACAACATGTGATCAGGAGACAAGGATGAATTTCTGCAAAACGCCCGTCGATGCCAATCAGTCCGTTCAATCCGAGAAGACAAAAAAATCCATACATTTTTCTTAATTAGATCTATGTAGGATCAAGGTGAGAAAAAGTCTCAGGTCATCTACGACATGAGCAACTAACACTTGTTGGGGTTTACCAGGGATAACGGTGAAAGACACACACAAAGGTAGGATTTGTCTTGTCACATAAACAGAGCACAGACCTCGCGTACATGCTTATAATAAAATATACACAGGAGACAGCTAGAATCTTATGACCTCTTGGCTCAGAGATAAGATGCCAAAGTCACATGGGGTTGGTCAGAATGACAAAACAGTCTTAAAATAGATGCCTGCCAAGAGTGTATCTGTTAAACACTCCCTTGGGTCAAAAGAACTGAAGAATTTAATCAATGAAGTGTAAATAGTGTTTTAAAAAAAACCTAATCTGATGAAGCTCCAGAAACAAGTGTGAGCTAGTTAGCGAAAGGTGAAGGTGATGAACGGGGAGTTTGTTGAGAGCACTGGGAAAGAATCCACCAGTTCTGACTCATAATATTGCAGGATGAGTCAAGGAGTTCAGCTTCTTCACTATCGATGAGGGGAGAGCACTTGAAAAATACAGCACACAGTAGCAGCCGACTCTCTCCCCTTAGGTTGTGTCATTTTTGTTCATTTCTTGCCTTCAAGGTCTTCATTTGATTTAATAGTTTGATGATGATGATGATGATGATGATGATGATGATGATGATGATGATGACATAAACTTGTGTTGCTGAAAATAAATACCTGGTTTACTGTCCTTTCACACTTCAAGATAAAAAGAGAGATGGTTACTGTGCAGTCCATGAACTCATAACCTTCACATCAACAGATTTATGTGTGCGTTTCAGGCGTTTTGTGACATTTCGCATTGGCAGTCTAGCACGTCAGCGCCCCTACCTGCAGTGCCCCCCAACCACTCCTGTGATCACACGGTGCTGTTAAGCCTCTAGTTTCATGTTTTGATGTAAGATCAAGCCGGTGGGATGTGGTATATGCATTCACGCTCTGTTTTACGGGCTGCACTGAGTGCACAAATGTGGTGGTACAGTGAGTGGGAGTTGCTGGATAATTACAGTAAAGAATTTGCATTAAAAAGTATGAAATGTTGTAATGTCACTAGCATTAAAAAATGTATAACTGTTCAAATGCAGACATCAAATACGGTTGGTTTCAGTTCGATCATCTGTTCTCATCAGATGAGGGGAGGTTTCCTTGTATTTTTAGCAAGTAATCATTTTACTTACCTGTTATTTAGCTCAGTCTGAGCAGCAGCCGCAGCACTGCAGAATGAGGGACAGCCCAGCGCGTTTCTAACTTTCACCATGAATAAGTCTGAGTAGGGCGACGGCAGGAGATGTGGTGCAGTGCTGTTTCTGCCCTCCACTGCTGTAGTCTCAGTGGTGCTTAACATCATTACTGCCCTCCTGTCGCCACAGCAACGGGCCTGCTTACATCCTCAGCAGTGCTTTTGTTTAGGCTTTTATTGACTCTGTGCGCATTCCTCGCTTGTTGTGTGTGATGTATATCACACACAACAAAGAGTCGATCCCAGCAATCCGCATGTCAATGAGAGCACAGGGCGACCTTTAAGTGAATGAATAACCACAGCATCTATTACTCTACATTGTATCAGACAATCAGCTTTATTAACACTCCTCTCCATCACCTCTGTCCCTCTTCCTCAAGTCCCACTGCGCTTTCAGTGTTTCCCCGGACGGGGCCACATGCAGCCTGCACTGACTGAAGGTTTAATAACACTAAAAGGTTCACCACCCCCACACCTCTCTGTTCTCTCCCTCAGTTACCTTGCTCATTACTGAAATTATCAGGTCAGATCTAATGACTTACCTGCCTTTGAGTCAGGGCATATTCGAAAAATAATGGTGTGCGCATCAGAAAGTGAAAAAAGTGATTGTTTCCCCTCGGTAGACATGGGAAGTTTTAGTGTTTTTTCTTTCTGGCAAATTTCCTTTACTCAGTAGTCGTATATCAGGGAAGTGACCAGATTAAATATCTATAATTTATCAACAGAAATCCAGAGACCGGCCCGATGTATCTCTCATAGATGTATCATTTCCCGCCGTTGAATAATAAATGTGAATGCAGGGTTTGAACAGCAGAAAGCACTGTGCTGTGCTCGGCGCTCTGTGATGGATGTACTGTACAGCACCTATGTATTCTGCACACTATGAAAAGCTTGGGAATATTTCATGTTTTACCAACACTACACTGTCGCCTGATGTGGAAAGTGAAGTACATTTTTAAAGTAATAGTAGTACTATGTATTTCCTAGTATGAAATTCAGTTACTAGTAACTGTCCCGTACAGTGAAGCTCATTTTCAGAATTAGAATTAGAATCATGTTTATAGAGGGTATGCCTGTGACGTCACAGTAAGCGGCAGTCTCCGTGGTTACGGCCACAGAGTGGCAAAAAGGGACAATTGAGCATATAGGTTAGAAACATTAACTTGGATCATAGGCTTTAATAGCATCTAAATTGTAAAATTAATTTTAAAAAAATTTAAAAAAAGAGAAAAAAAGGTGAAGAGTTGTTTGAGTTCTGCGATTGACTGAACAAACAGATCTGAGAAGTAAATGAATGGCTGCATTATGAAGAAACGACTGGAATCCAGGCACAGAAACCTGGTGTTGTGGTTCACATTTTAAGTCAGGTAATATTAATTTATATTTAAGTTACGTTCTGGAGGGTCGTCAGATAAGTTTGTCCATGTTGTTGTTTTACTGCAAAGTAACTATTTCAGTTCCAACAATAAATAAAAATAAAACAAAAAAATGAATACATGTGATCACTCCACATCATCCTTGTAACGTCCAGTCGGATGCTACAGTATTATATGGCTAACATTACTTCTCAGTAAAGTTCTTAGCGTTATCTTTTATTTAGCTACATTCGTCATAACTGAAATTACCTAAAACTAACTGAAACTGAGGCTAATCCACTTTTCCAAATCCATACTGATATAGTCATTGTTGAGTCCAATTGTCCTTAATTTGATCTGATAGTCCACATTTTTCCAGGTCTCACTGTATTTCTGATACATTTCACCATGTTTTTGCTACTCGCACAAAATTTGCTTGTGCAAATAGATTGAACTGTATCTAAATCGGATTAAACAGTAAAGGATAATTTACACATGAATGCACGTTAATGTACTGACATAGAAGACTGTAATATAACAATTGTACGGATTGTTTTTCCGTCCAATTAGTATTTTCATTTTATACATGTACAGATCATTTTATACATGTAAAAAGTACCTGTAAAGCAAGCTACCTGCTTATCTGCCATGAAACAGACAGAGAGTTTTAGGAGAGGCAATAACGTCTCTATGTGTTACTTTTATATGGTTGTACTTTGAAGCTTTCTGAACTACAGAAGTTGTTTTCATTTTGACCTTCTGTGACCATGGTGACCAACAATGATCTTTTGATAATGATACTCATATTCATACCCTTACAAAGGTTTGTCAAAAACATTATTTTTTATGCATTTGATAGCTGATAAGTCCCAACAACAATCTTAAATATATAACGTTATATATTTAGATAGTACTAAAAACCTTCCAGTTCTGTCTGTCAAAACATCTATTCTACAATGGACTTAAATTAGAGTTTCAGCTTTTAGTTTACTTTGGGTATTCCTTGGATAGGAATGGTGAAGTAAATTTTGCCTTTGTATATAATGGTGTGATGTGTGTAGAAGATTAGTGTGCTTTTTTCTTGACTTGATCCTTAGCTGGAGTGAGAAGGTGAAAATGGTCTGGGACAGCATTAACACAATGTACAAGGTAAATGTTAGAAAGCTGGAGCAGACTCAGTTCTCATCAGTCTAGTGACACAAAGCATTTGGATTGTTTAAACTAATTCAAGGAAAAAATACCTATGCACGCAATTAGAGACCAATCAGAGACATTTAGTTGAACACAAAGTGATCATGTGGCCAAGTGTCACTCTTCTGGCTATCACCGTATAAAGCCTGTCCAAAATATTTGATTTAACTGGCAGATCTTTGCCGGAACATAATCAGTTCCCAATGAAGCAACTTCAGACCAACTTTCTGCCACAAAACATTTGTGGTTGGGGAACTTGATCTGACTTCCAGAGTAGTAATCCTCCAAATTACAAGGATGTTGACATAGTGCTTGAACATAAGCATAACAGGACCTCTGGACTGTCTGTGCTGGCATGAAGACACAAACAAAGAATGTACTTGTTAGAAAAACTGTTATCCTTTAATGGCTACAACAAAATCCTTCGGATGCTCTACTGTACTTTTGTTAAACGTGCTCTGTCTTTTTGCTACATGTGCCGCTTCTGCTGAGGCACAGACAAAGACAGAAAAACTTCCAGTGAGCTGTTGTGGATTACATGTCCAAGTATGGCATATATTTATAGAAACAGAGTGATAAATAAGGCAAACGCCATTGTGGGTGACATGAGGCATCCCCTTGCCTCTTGGTTTGAATCATTGCCATCTGGATGGTGGATACTTCCCTTCTATCTATCTATCTATCTATCTATCTATCTATCTATCTATCTATCTATCTATCTATCTATCTATCTATCTATCTATCTATCTATCTATCTATCTATCTATCTATCTATCTATCTATCTATCTATCTTGTTACAGAATCTTTTTGGTGTTTGTAACTGCTACAGTTGTTTCTACACTTACCTCTCAATGTCCACACAAAATGGCAATTATTACTTTTTGTTAAACACAGCACAGGCAAAAATCACTGCATAATAATTTATTCACATATTTTTTTCACATACTATATATTATTATTATTATTATTATTATTATTGCTGCAGTTGTGGCGCCTTTCGGGTATTCACTTTCAATATTCCCATAAGGAGATTCTATGTTCATATCTCTTCATATTTTTCATCTTCATGCATGCTGAGTATTACATTTCACAGGAGCAGGATGCAAATAAATAAAACTGTTTCTTTTTTTTTCTTTTAAAGTTACATGTCATAATCTATCCATTCTATTAATGCTTCAGTAACATGCCTTTTTCAATGTCCATAGGGGGGAAACACTTCTTGGCAGAGCTAGTCTCCATTAGAGGGTGAAGGCATAACAAAGAGCACATTAATAAGACATATTGTTAAAGCTGGCAATCTATGATTTATCTTTATAACCAACCAAGCCCGTGATCTCCCCAGCCCAAGTAAAGCCTATCTATACCGCATAGGGAAAAGGCAAGTGTAATTTTTACATTTCATCTATGTACAGTAACTTAGAAATATGGCACCAAATCCGCTTGTGAAAAAAAGCTTCAGGTTACAGATTAAAATATTCGTGACTACAATACTTCTTCTGTTCAACTGAAAAAAGTCAGTATATAATTCCTTTCGTAAGCTTCCGTCACATTTTCTGAGTGGAAACACTGACACACTTTTCTTGACTGTTTTCAGTGGGTTCTGAAAGTACACAGCATGCCCCACAGACATCGTGAGAGCATTGTGGTGCGTTAAAACAGTGTTGGAAAGTAAATCTAACTCGTCCTTAATGCAACATTGTCTCAATTTGAGCAAAACCTCCCGGGCAATGACAGTCTCTTGTCTGCTTGGCACCTAATGCAACATAGAACGCGAACAATAGTGAAAATCGCTAAGAAAAAGTCTAGTACAGTGAAAACAAATACTGTGTTCCAGTTTATGCTGATTATTTTAGTGCTGATAGTTTTTGTGTTTTTGTAAAGGTGCTTGTTTGTCCACTGAGTGACTTCACTGGAACGTTGCTGATAAGAAGAAATAGCATTATCCTTCTCTCCGTAGCTCAGATTAGTTAAGCATTCAATTTTCTGACTCATGTCAGAGACTGGCTTTTTTTCCCCCACACACATGCGTATGCATGCACACGCGTAAGCTCTTGCATATGCACACATAATTGGAAAATGAGGGGATTATTTTTGACCTACAGCAAAGGCAAATAAAAAGAACTTCAGATAATTCAACCTTAGACTATCTTTACAGTTTTTTAAATAATATTCGTAATTGCTCAGTTTTATCTGTTGGGTTCTTCAAAGGCACCTAGTGTCACCTAGGCAGAGCAGGACTCTCACATTGTCAGCTTTAGGTGTAAGCTCCGTTACAGCAAAACAGTTGCCTTTAGGGAAGGCAGTTCTTCTTCTCTCTTGAAGTGTCAGAATGTCTACTTGGTGAATTAATGTTTTATCATGACTACACACAGAATCTATCTGTGCTCCTGAATAATAATGCAGTGGTGATTGCCCTACTGATCCGGGCTCTGGGGCCAGGGGAAAGCTCTTCTCCAAAACTTAAAAGGTCCTCGAGCCCCCAGGCAGAGAAGCCTCTGTCAGACATAAGCTGACTCACTAGACTGGGTCCTGCCCAGGTTTGGGGCCTGGGACAGGTGTGAAACATCCTTCTTGCGTACTTCACAGATGGACTTTCGTCGGGCCTGCACACCTCGCATGGCCGTCTTTATCTTCCTCCAGCCAAGGTGGTTGAGCTCCGCTAGATTGAGCAGCACGCATATGCCGCTTACTGCAAACATGAAGACCAGAAACACAGTCTTTTCTGTGGGACGGGAGACGTAACACTCCACTTCCTTCACACACGGGTAACGGTCGCACTCAAACATCCCTGGAACATTGAAGCCGTAGAGGAAGTATTGGCCGGCCAGGAAGCCAATCTCCAGCGCGTTGCGAAACACTACCTGGATGACATAGAAGCGGGAGATGCCTTCTTGCCGTCGCACTTTAGAACTCTTGTGTGTTTGAGGGAGTCCCCGGGGTCCATTAGGGATCTCCTTGACCTCCAAACAGTCATGATCTTCCTTACTGCTGTCAGGGTGCACCAGGATGCCATTGATGTTGCGAGAGTGAAGCTTGCGGGCGTGATGGTCATGATGGCGGCCATGGTGACCGTGACCATGGTGATCCATGTGAGGGTGCAGGAGAGAGTAGCTTCGATCACGCGCTTTAGCGGACTGGTGAACAGAATACGTGATGAAGCACAGGCTCGGCGTGCACACCAAGATGATCTGGAAAACCCAGTAGCGGATGTGCGAGATCGGGAAGGCCTTGTCGTAACAAGCCTGGTTGCAGCCGGGCTGCATGGTGTTACAGATGAACATGATTTGCTCATCTTCATACACCTTTTCGCCCACTATACCAACTATTAGTATACGGAAAATCACCACCACTGTCAGCAGGATCCTGCAGAGAGACAGAACAAGAAGGAAAGGACAGGAAGGGGAGAGAAAGTGAGAAAGACAATATCAGTTAATGAGGAGAATGTAGAGATGTTCAGGGTTCATCTGGGTATGACCCTGACCATTTAAAATCAGTAGCAAGTCTTGGTTCAGTGTAATCAAACTGGTGATTGGACAATTTTTAATAAAAAAAAAACTAAAAAAATAAATAACTTAAAGGGCAGAATGATTTAGTCACATTGTACCTTTAACCCATTTAAAGGCAAATGAATGAAAATAGTCTTCAGGCTGAGACCATAGAGCCTGTATGTGCGTAGGTTTGTGCATTCATGAACAGTCTGTGTGTGTGTGTGTGTGTGTGTGTGTGTGTGTGCGTGTGTGTGTGTGTTTGTGTGTGTTACACATGTCATCACTCAGCTGCTATGACAGACAATACTGTGGGATGGTAGAGTTATACTCTGTATAGCATGCACACATCTGGTCACCTATCAGGAGGAAGATTGAGGTGATTTCATATTCATCTTCACCGCTGGTCTGAAATGGAACAACGTTGTGTCTGAGTAGACGTTTAAAATGTGACTGTTTCTTAAGAATCAGCAAGGGACCATTAATTGTTGTTATATTTTGATGTTTTGGTAATATATATCAGAAATATTGTTGCTGCTGTCAATAACTAATATTTAGTGACTTACTTTACAAATGAGCTCCCTCTGTTTTGTGAGGGAGAGAGAAGAGGGACACCAAGGGGCAAAAGCTATCACCTAATATGGCCCTCTACTCTTCCAAGGATGAAACCAGCATATTACAGGGAAATAACTGCCATCATTTCAGACCTTGACTGTTTAAAGAGTTCGCATACCAGACTATTGAGATGCTTCAAATCTTCCAAAAGATCCTTTGGGTCACTGCCTGAGACTTGGTTATTAACAACTTGTTACTGAACCACATGGACTACATTTTCTAAAAACGGTGAGGACTTCCCATTGAGCATTATTAGTGCATTGCTGCAGTCACAGAAAGCCGTGTCCAGGGACCCGTGGGTCTCGAGAGTAGTGCAGCTGCCTCTTAGAGACTGGTGCGCTGTACTGTTATCTTCTGGTGTCGATCCAGCATGGGCACTGCAGAGGAGGACTGGGGCTTTAGGGCTGCACTGTCAGCTCTTTCTAATGAGTGAGGAAAGCCTGAACATCATGGGGCTCCCCGCTATTTATGCCACAATGCGGTGGATGTGCATGCTCCCTGAGTGGAGGAACCAATTATGAAACACATTTGTTTCTAAGCATAAGAGGGCCACCCAGGGCTACTAAAGGAACTGAGAAGGACCTGAATTAATAGTTTCTACTGAACTTATGACAGTACCGTTTAAAGTGGTTAAAGGTTATGCATTTCCTGTGCAATTTAAGTATAAAGTTCTGTTACTCTGTTCCACACGTCAAACGAGACTCTAATTTAATCTTTTAATAAGGACTCAAATGACCTATTACCACAGCAATCTGAAGTAGACGGAATTTGAGGTTGTAGAAGATAAAATGAATAAAAAAAAACTGTGACTAATGTGTCAAGTTAAAATTCCTTGGGTAGTAAACTCAATGTCTCACAAGCAGCAGAACGGAGGAACATGTGTTAGCGTAAAACAGTTAAAATAGAGCAGTGCGCCGCTGCAGGACTCTTCCTGCTCCACCTGCGAAAGCATGCTTGCACGTGTGTTTTTTTTTTTTTGTTTTTTTTTGTTTTTTTTTGTGTGTGTGACAAAGACAGACACAAGGACATAGAGACAAAGAGGGAGAGTCAGCCATGTGTGTTACTTGTACAAAATGGCAAACGTGTCCAGCCGCCTGCGCTCAGAGCAGCTGCGAGTGCATACGCTACACTGGCTTCTAGTGAGTTTGAAACTACAGCAAAATCCCTGCGCTTTCGGTTTTCCTGCAGTTAAATGCAGATGCTGTGTATAATTTACATGAAGGTGTTCGGCCTGTCTGATCCTTTGCAGTGAGCCTGATGTGCACCCGCCTTCAGTGGTGATTTGACGGCTGCTGATTTGACCAAAGGGCTGGTATTGATGGTTCTCTGCAGCACAAAGAGGCATTTGACGCATGCTGCTCACTGAGATGGAAACCTGTGGTCTGCTCGGCTCTGCTCATTTATATGGAAATATTTGTTTAAATAATGCAGTAAATACATCTAATGCATGTTCAGTGTCAGCGTGAGAGTCTGCAGAGATGTACAGTATACTGCTTTAAAACTATATAAGAAGCTGGAGAGCAGCTTGACTGCATGAGTGCATCACTTTGTGTGGTCTGCTCCTTCTCATCCCACTGATAATTACTGGGCTACGTCGTAATAGCATTAACTAAATGTCACTAAGTCTGCCTGCCATCCATATCTCTGTATAGTGACACACACTCACAGACTGGTAGAGCTATAACATCCTCGGTTAATTTTCTCTATATTGTTTTTATACCAGATGGTTTGTAACAGATGGATTGTGTTTGACTATTAATAGATGGTTTATGGAATCTCTGCAGAATGAAAGGATACATCAGCTCTGTGTAACCACTCTGCAGTCAACTGGAAACGCTCCCTTTGCAATACCGTCTGTGCAGACTTGTGACATCCTCTTCACCCGCGGACACGTCTATCCATACAACGAGCTATGCACCAGACTGGGCTGCATCCATGTGAGCTTCTCCCAGTAGCAGCCTGGCTTCTCATGCTTTCATTTCTGTCTTTGTTGTCTTTTAAATTGTCCCACTGTCCTTAGTCCATGTGAAATACATGCTTTCTAGTTCTTCAGAACACATTTTGCACATTGAGCATTGTTTTAATTTAGTAGAAAGCTGCCAAAATACATGAAAAATGTCCTTAACATGTTGTATACTTTAATAATATACACTGAATGTATTTTACTAGGAAAATTCAAGGTTTTAAAACTGTAGTTTCTCTATTTACGTCCACAAATACAAATGAATTGACGTAAAAACAATAATGCAGTCTATTAGTACGTAATTTACGTATGTACTTAGATTTTATTCCAACTAGTTTTTGTGCTCCACATCAGCCTTTTCATATACGTTAATTTAAATAAAGCATAAGGGGTTTTTCCCTCCAGAGGATTCATTGTGGCTTTCTTATAAGTAGACATATACCTTCACGCAGGCCAGTGTAACAGACCATCATGCGTCCATCTGCATGACACTAGAAAAGTACAAGGACTTTACACCACTTACACTGCCCTATTCTTTATAAATAAATAGAGCCTGTGAGCTACACTTCTGAATGTGTGCTGGCTCCTTGAATGCAGCATAAACATTTGATTGGGGCGCTAAAGATTTTGGAATTGTGCGAACCCAAGGGTAAACGTTATGTGACTGCAGTTATCGCAGTGCAGCTTTGTTCACCTCACTTAGAACTTTCAGACTTTCTTATGGACTTTCAGTAGCACGGTTATTGTGGATACTTGGCCATCCGGTCGGTATGTCCGCATTTTTTTTTTTTTTTTGTCATTAAAAAAAACCCCAAGACGCTGCACATATCGAGCGCTGTGTGTGTTTGCTAGCGCGTGTGTATTTGTGTGCGCTTGTGTGCGTGTGTACTGTACTGCTGGATAACGGGATAATCAGCGCGGGGCAGATTGCTGCATTAGCAGAACGCGGTGCACGGAGGTTATCTGCAAACATCAGTGTTTTAAGTCCTGCAAAGTAACAAGCCGATACTTGGAGTTAGAAGAGGATTTGGGCACGACAGCCGAGGCCTGAACCTGCAGAATATTCAATAGCCAACATAAATGATGTAAAAGATTTTAGAGCTTTTAGCGTCACAAATGTGAGGGGCAGAAAGTAAAAATAAACTAACATGCTGAGTTGGCACATTTTTGTATCGCGTGGTGCTTATTTATTTTAGTTTAGTTTTGAACAAATGTTCCTGACCTTAGAACTAATCTTCCAGTGTCAGTCACCGCACATCACCTCATTCTTTCCTTAAACAGTCTAACCATCCATATTTGGATACCTTCCGCAATGGATTCCTTACACTGTCAATGAGGTTTAATGATACAAATGAATCCTTCTCTGTGCCTGGGTTGTGTTCACATGCCCAACTTCTTCCCTAATTTTCATTTTCTTGTGGCGCAGAGCCGAGAGCTGGCATTTTCATAAAACTGCAACAGCAGCTCATGGCTCATGTTAACATCTAGAGAGACGACGAATAGAGGAAAGGCAGAGACGGACACGGGCCTTCACTGCCTTGTAACTCTTCGCGCCGATCTGTAGGAAGCTGACAGACCTGTGAGATTGTGGCTATAATGGTAGCTGCGCTTCAGCTGGTGCGCTGGGTGGACATGTTTGCTATGTCTTTCCCGGAGGCTTACACACAAATGCACACGCATGCACGTTCATTCATACAGCAGCTGCTGTCGCCAGCCTCCGCCGAGAACAGTGGCCCCGAGCACAGGAGCAGATGCATCAGGAAACACACACACACACACTCTCTCTCTCTCTCACACAGATAGCGAACATGATAAATCTTGCCCTACTGTATATGAGTCAAGACTAAGAAACATAAGACGGTACATCTGCACATGTAGGTGCACAGACAGGCCTTGGAAGGAACAGATAAGTGAATATTCTTCCCGCCCATACACTCTCAATAATAAGCTCCACTGATTGCTGATGGCAGCACATAATGAATAAAGACCTTACCAGGCCTAGAAATTAGTCAGCGTAATGATCAGAGTGAAGACTTTTCTTGTCTCCCACCCCTCATCCCCGCTCCTTTCTCAAACTGTTTTTATAGTTTAAGGTCTTGCCCACACATCAGGCCGACAAGCACGACCGCCTGAGGTGCCACTAAGAGTCGGTGTGACGAATACATTAATATAAGCCAAACTTGTGAGCCTTCAGCTGAGCCGGTGCTCTCTGCAGCTTAAAATACTTTGCAGAGAGTGCAAAACCTAAAGCGTTTTAAAATTAAACTGGCCCAATATGTGTGATATTTTAGACTGGCGGACTTTTCTCCTTGTAAGTTTCCTTTGAGCCACAACACAGAGTGAGCACGTGCAGCGATGTAATTATGCCACTTGCTCATTCAGTGTCTCTGAGGGAAATGGCTTCCAGCTGTTTTCCAGGAATACCGGAGGAAACAGAGAGAGTTAATTGAGGGCGACTCGACAGGTATCAGTGCCAATTATACCTACCCATGCTAACAACAACATCAACAACATCTGAGTTTTGATAGCTACTAGACCCAGACGTGTTCTTATTGTTTGGTTTTGAGAAAGATAGCAGTCTGTGTCTTCAGATGAAAAGAGTTCTACTACTTTTCCTGAAGCAAACAACAAGACTGCAGGAGACTGGAGAAACCGCACACAGCCTCTATATTAACTCACTGCAAGGTCTAAATGCATGATGATGAATCAGAGAACACCAGATGCAGATTCCTCCATCCCATGTGTCTTTATGTCCTTTTAAGTTCCCCTTTCATCTCAGTTCAAGCTAATAGAATAGAAACACTCATTATGAAGAAGGGATTTTATCGGCTTAAATGACTGGATCCTTTTTGCTGATCCATTTTCGCATTAATATGTGATATCAGAACATTTTATAAATTATATTAAGGCTGTTTGGTAATTAGATAAATCCCCCTGAAAATCAGTGTGAAATATAAACACCAACATGATCTGGGGATATAAATTCTTTCTGCCTGGTACATCTGACATTTTTTATTTTTTTGGTGGAGACTGACTCAAGTGGACTTTAAATTGGACAAATATTTAAAAAAAAAAAAAAAAACACAAAAAAAAACATGCAGCACCTGAAGGGAACTGAACTCAAATTTTAAATGGGTTTGTTCAGCATTTTGTTTGATCCCTTTACTTCAGTTTGAAAGTTCCCAGAATACATTAGCTCGACTGTATCTCTGTAATATTTTAGGCTCACTGCAAGAATGTTCGTTTTTAAGTGTAGCTGCAGGGAAAATAAACTGCTAAAATTCCTCTATTGAGAATGTTACTGAATCTGTTTAATATTTATACACCTGAATAAATCAATAGATTATGTAAATTTATTATGTTTTTTCCCCCCACGTTTTTAATGTATTAAAATTAACCACAAACACAGAGGACTGATGTGAGTTCAGCTCCTCAGTCATGTATGTGGACACTAGATCACCCCACTAGGCCAACTTAGCAGAATCCAGTAGAAGATGGAGGATTCAAGGATGTAGGAATAAATCTTACCTGACATGGACAGTGACATAAATGTTCATAGCTGTTCTTGTTCTGAACGAAGCTCTGCACATTTCCATGGCAGTGTATCACTGTACGTTCAAGATGTCAGGTGTCAGCTGAGGTCAGTAACTGTCCCTGTTTCTGACAGTTTTTGCCCATGCAATCGCAGTGATTAGCATGTTGAGTTACGATGTTTGTACAAATTCAAAAGTGAAGTTACACTACAATTAAACTAGACCATGTTTCCAATAATTTGCATATTTATATATATATTTATATATTAGTGGGTTCGTTTGGGTCCTATAGGTTGAGGAGAGGGGCCTCTGCATGCATGACCTTATTAAAGAGTGTCATTGGTTTCTTTTTGTGTAGTGCCCCTTTTACTAAAATTATGTGTAACAGGATAGTGAAGCAATATTAATTGACTCTAACCCAACTGTTAAAGATGTTCTAGCCACCTGCCAAATATAAATCTTCCTAATATTTCCTAATATCTGAATATTTTATTTCCACCAACTGAAAGAAATCCAATGTACACTTACAGCTAGTTTGTCTCTTCGCGCTTTGGTGCGGGAGAGAATGTGTGAAGTAGAACTGGCTACGGCTAAAAATGACACTGTTGAGATCAGTGCAGGGAATCAAAACAGAGAAGCTAGAAGCTGTGAGACCAAAACAACAGGCTGAAAGATGATAAAACTGTTAACTCAGGTGTTAAGCCTCAGTGGTTTCCATGCAAGTGGCCCATTACATATCGGCCCTATGTTAATTTAACATTGTGCATTTAAATAGTACAGTATTAAATAACTGGGCATCATCAGTCTTTTCTTGAAGGCTTCTATTAACGTTCAGCAGGATTTTGTATAATCTCCCAATATGACGTAATGAGCCTAGAAACAGTATTTGTAGCAATTTTTCTTCCTGACTGTGATTTTCTTAGAGTCTTTATTGCCATCACCCCTCTTTTTCTACATTTTGAGTGGGCTTTGGTGCCAAGTGTAAAATTTAATCAGAAAATTAAAGCTCTCTAACAAGATGGTTCACTGATAGAGTGAAGAAGAGTTTCAGGCTACTGGGCTTTGCATATTTAATAACTCACTGTGAAAACGTATTATAACTGAAGATAACTCACTGCAATTAGAAACTGACTCTATTGATGAACTTTCTCTGACTTCTTTTTAATGTTTTGATTTGGAATATGCCATTAAGGGCGTAAAATATATTTATTAGGACTGAGGAGGTGTTCCTAGCCAGTCGTGTGTTTTCTCTCCTGCTATAGTGGTGTCAACACCGTGGAGGGGCCATGCTGTTAAAAGGTCACGCTATCATCTTGACTGTGTCCATCTTTAATGTTTCCCATGCTAATTGCCTTCTTGTCTTTTGTAGCTATGCAGTAGTTTTTCACTTACTGTTTTGTCTTTATTTCCTAGATTCTTAGTTAACAGGTGAAAATGTTGCATGATTATGGTTTTCAGTGTTAGGCATTCCTAGTTAAAATGGTCTTTGCCCCCTTTCGAAGTTAAAGCTCAGCTCCATCAAGTGAAGAAATCACTGCAAATAAAGACAGTTGTTAAATCTCAAAAATCTGTTTTGCTGTCTGGATTTGGGGAAGATGAGTCACTGTCATGTCCAGCACAACTGTACTGCACACAAATTGACATTGATGGATTACCTTACATATTTCTGTCTTTCTAAATCAATCTTTGTTTTATCTTTATGAAATAAATGTATGAGCCAGTGCATTGACTGTCCATTTCATCAACCCTTCTAACCTTCAATACCTGTCTTCTGTATGGGTGTTACCAGGTATTACCAAAACTTCATAAAAATTAACAAATCCCCATAACCTAATTAAGACATTTCACCACAAGAGTGAAGCACATTTAATCTATGTAGAGAGAAATATTACACGGCCGGTAAAGCTCATACTCACGCCGCTGATGTGTTGCCGAAATGAATAATGGCCTGCTCTGACTGAAAGCTGAGCTCAGCTTTACTAGCAAAATCCGTCCCCCCTCTCCCATCAAAGAGCACGATCAATAGCATTCAACATCAGAGATTGCTGCACAAATAAACTAATGGCATCTCTGGATGCGCAGAAAAAACGGTTTAATTTGAAACACAGCCCCGCTCTCTCCTGCTGGATGATGGATTACTAATCCTGTTGAATGCTGAGAAATTGACGCCTTTGTTTTGCGGTGCAACACAGTGTTCTCTGACAGTATAGAATTTATCCAGGAAGATGACTACTAACGACACATTCTGGTTTCCTACTAGGCTGCACGATGTCCTCAATTCAAGCATTCCCACATCTCAGATTATCTTGGGAGAAGCGTGCTTCTTAAAGTAGGGTGCCTCCTTCTTGTGGGTATCCTGACCCATTTAGGAGAAGTGGGAAGATGAAAAGTACAGGAGTGAGCAACTTCAGGTTAAAAAAAAAGCGCACTTCATCAGTGTTTTTGCTTTTAGAGGCAGCATACAAGGATGTAGATGGGTTTGGTTTCGTGAAGCCTTTCAGGACTAGCCATTTGAGTGCAAACCGCAGGGAAGCGCAACAAGGTATTTTATCCACCACTTTGTTCGCTGCATTAATAAGCTGGTCAACTCTGCATACATATTTAATGAATTGCTTGACATCGGTTGCAACTTGCAACAAGAGCCATATAACATTTATTAAGATTTTATGATTCATAATGCTCAGGTGGGGAGTGATAGACCATAAATAATAGATGATTTAGCTCTTTAACCTTGGGGGAAAAGCAAATAGGGAAGCACTTATAGAAATTTAAGAGTACATATAGTTAATGACTAAACAGAAAGAAACATTAATGTGACCGAAGTACAATATATTAAATGTGATTTAAAAAAAATACATGAGTTATTTTGCGCCAACAACAGAGAGCTCCTGCCTCCTACTATACGTGCTGCTTATTCAAACCTGTATTGCTGTATTGCAGGGATGGTTACATTTGCATGTGATTCCTCTCAGAATGGCGTCACCCTCGCCTTTTACAAGAGTTGCACTGTAAAATTTCCGATGAATTGAAAAAAAAAGGTCAGGTGTATTTTAAGCAAACCTCATCAATGCAGAGGACACATATTGGGTTTGTGTGTGCAGGCTGTTTCCTCAGCAGTGGGGTCAGTCAGCAGCTCTGACACAGATTCTCCGTGCTAAACCTCTGCAGAGGGAAAACTTTTCCTCCTCCCTCTGCCTCCTGCTTCCCCCGGCTGTATCCTTTTTGTTCTGCCTCTACAGCTCACATCATCTCCTCTCTATCCATCTGGCAACCTTCATTATTTTATCTTTCTTGGATCACTCTAGTCCTCCATTAGCTCTGCCTTTTTTTTTCACTCTACTTGTCTTTGGCGCTGACCTCACTACAGCATTGCAGTCTAAAGGAAGATGCATCAACACAGACTCTTTCTCTCTTCCTTCCTACCTGCAAGGTATATAACTCAAACCCAAAGGCTTCTTCTTCTCACGATAGAATGCATCTTTTTTTCCCCTTGAGAACCACATACATGCACACCTGAGGTCTGCAAAACACCTGAGCACTAACAAAATATGTTTTATATCTTGTTTTATTAAGAGAATATGGATTTTAGTGCCACATAAGTAGAAGGTGTTTATTGTGTTTTTATAACAACATAGCAGAAAAGCAGGGTTATTATACACAACATTTAGTCCAGTCCTAAAGACATGTTCACAAGGACAAATGGCTCTAGATTCTAGACACGTTCAGCTGTTTGCAGTGTTTTTGGCAAGCAAGCAGTCGACACTTTATTTGCAAGATTTTGTATATTATAAAGGTGTTCAAATGTTATTCTGATAAGCAAGAATAATACAGAATAGGGGAACATAGAGGGACTATTGCAATATCTGTCTTGTGGAAACCCTTTGTAAATGATGACACTGTAAAATGTAACAAGCCTCCATCTGTTTAATATTATCCCTGTACTTTTACAAATCACAAAAATTAATTTTCTGTTCTGAGTGCAGTCGTGTGTATATTAATTATTATGTGCATGACAGTTTTGAGACATATAAGACAGTCACAAACATTATCAAGGCTGCTGCTTCATAATTGACACAAAGACTGCTGTATCGTCAGCATTTCGACACAAAAGCGTTTTATTCATTTTGGTGGCAGCAGTCAAGCAGAGGCTGTAGAGATCTCTAAAGGAAGACAGAGAGCAGTGCTAACGAACCTCACTTGAGCAGGCTGCATTGCCGGTTTTGATAAAATAACTCCCAAAATATACTGGTTCTGCAATGGCCTGTTATCAACCTGTTATCAACCTCTGTCCATCAAGACAAGAAAATGAATTAATTCCCTTAATTAGCAGACTGAGTGAACAGGTATAGGTGCTTTACAGGCCATACTGTAACTTATCTTTCGAGCCCCAGGGTCATCATAACTGTGATTATACATAAGACTTCATTTTGGTCTCGAGACGAAGGTTAATGCAGCCTTGACAATGATTTCTTTCACTGAACAATCGTGATTACAGTCATTGGTTATCCATGCACACACTGTACATTGCAGAGTTAGAAGTCAAGCTTATGGAAATCACAATACACAACATTAATCTTTGAATGAGTCACAATATGCAAGGCACCTGTGGTTAGTCAGAGGCACAGAAGCAACTCTCAGTTTGTCTGTCTGTTTCAAAGACCATAATTAAGCTAACCTATGCCATTGTGTACAGTTGGTCTATTTCTACTTTTAGCACTGTTCCGTGTTCCTGTGTTGATTATCTATCCTATGCCAGGGCATAGGTTAGCTTAAAACCTACAATTAAGAAACAGCTTAATTGTAGCTGGAAAAGACAGTTTAGACATGTGACAGTACTATGTGACTGATAGCGGAACTGCTGTACATCCTCATGATGGCACTCAAAAAATGACTGACATGCAACCATGTTCCAAAGTGTTGATGCAGGGGAGACTTCAGCCATGGGGAGACATCACTGTTCTGTACTTTGGAACGGCATCTTTTGAACTGCAAGCGCACACATGCAAACTCTTTAAACGTAACGACACACAGGCTGAACATCCTACGTGTGATGCCATCTAGCAGTCGGTGCATGCTCTGGCCACACCCTGTGAAGTGCAGGACTTCACAATGCACAACAGTGCAACACTACATCACAGTTGGTTGTGTTCACAAGGGCAACGGACCACACCTGACCACGCCCAACAAAACAGTTGGGTGTGGTCATGGTGCAACAGACTCGAACCTTTCAACCCATAGAGGTCAGTGCAACAATTTTGACTCCATATGTAATTTAGTGTGGAGTTGCTCATTAACAATCTACGAGGCACCTTTTCAGCACAAAACTGTGCCAGTGGTGAACAATTCTCCAACTTGCCGGTACATCCAGAAACATCATTCTCATTGTTTAAATGTTAAGTGTCATAGATTTCCTGACCATGCAGACACATGCTTAAGATTAAGAATCAAGTTGTTATCTTTAGCACTTTTTGTATGTTGCTAAAATTCCCTATCTATAATATCTAAAATGCCTTTCTGTATGAAAGAATCCAGGATCTACAAGTTTCTACAAGTTAAACCAAGCTCACTCTTTCCAATCTGCTTAAGAATTGTCTAATACATTGTTATTTTTGTTTTTCTTTTTTGTGGGGATATTCTGCAAACAAGCTAACTAACAGGGACCGAAATTAAATTGATGTGGAAAAGGTAAGAAGAAATTCAGGGACCTACAACAAACAAAATACTCACAAATACTGTTCAAAGTGACGCCAAAGACGAGGTTTCTTGGCTCACATAGCATGGACAAGCAGAGTAGAAGGAGGGAAACCCACTGGAAAGCAGCTAATGTTACAGCTAATGCTCTAGGGTCATCTACAGGGCCGTGTAGGACAAACACAGTCTGAGGAAAGCCAAACACAAAGGGATCATTTACAAAGCATTTCACTGTATTCAGCACAGTAACACGAAGCTGTCAATTTTTTACAAGCTAATTCCTGTATGAGGGGATCTTTACTTCACATTATCATCTAACTGTCTAATGCCATGTCACTTGGGAATATTTGACACTGTGGATTTCCAATCTAGCAAACTCTATCATAGGTCAAACAAACACTGATGCATGTAATGTTTTTCTAAATTAATCCATAAAAGCACTGCTCATTTTACAAACACATTTTAGGTATTCAGGGAACCCTTTTAAATGTTCAGCCAGTGAAGTGCATGATCAACAAATAGCTCAAATTAAGCATATGAGAAGAAACCATTTCATCGTCAGAGTTTTCATTATGACTTTGAAAGAGGTAGCAGACAAATTGAGAGTTGCTTCTGTGCCTCTGAAAAACTGTAGGTGGCTTGAATCATCCAGAGATCAATTTTCAGCATACTTTGTACCCTGCACACGCAGGGTTTTACTGATTCAGCTGCCAGGACTGGATTTTAAAGCTGCATTAAGTAATTTTTGACCACTAGGGGGCGGAAAGACTCCAAAACAAGTTCACAACAGTTAGCATCTAGCTTATCAAGTTGTTATGGCTAACGTGTTAGCAAACAGTTGCCTACTCACATATCCAGCAGAAACAGAGCAACGCGGACATCCCTTTGGTCTCCTTTTTCTGGCCACCTGTTGAATGTAATTCCGATATTGACTGGCATTTTAGCCCTTGTTTGGTCCTCCAGCTCATGAAAAAAAATGTACCTGCCTTTTTTTGGCCTGCAACTGGTCTGACTTCCTTCAACACTACTTCGGATCGCTGCCATTTTGTGTGGGCAGTTAGCTTACAATTAGTTAGCTTTAGCTTCTGTACTGGGAGCAGCTGCAAACGTTTCTAAACGAGCAAACGTTGTTTGGCTTTGTCACTCTGTCACTCTGAGAATCAAAACAATGAGCTGAGAAGGGCTTAAAAAAAAAAAAAAACCTGCGCAGGGCCTCAGTGCGGGATGTTGATTCTCAATGGTAGAAGTAATACTACCAAACCCGAAACTGGGAGGGAGTCATGTGATTAAATGATACAAAAATATTGCTTAATGCATCTTTAAATCAAGTCAACGTGCAGGTTTTCGTTCCATCTGAGGACTAGACCAGGTAATTTCATTAGTTGATGCACCGTCAGAACTGACTGAAATGACTTGGTGTAGTATTTGGTTGGAAGGAAAATCTCCATCGTACATGGTTTCAAATCCCTGTTCAACACAAGTTGGGCTACAGTGCGGCTCACATCATCTCTGTCACTCCAACAGTGATTTGGAGGAGACATCTTCATGGCTCTATGCACCCAGGACAAAGTATAGTCAATGAATGCATGGGCCAATTTCCATTCTTTAACGCACACACACAATTACACACACGCACACTTACACACACTGCCTCACACAAAACCACTGGAGCAGAGAAAAGGTCAGGCCATGCCCTTGTTGCAGGCTACCTGTGATTTGGGTTAATAGGCACAGCGGTGCAATCCCATTCATTGAATCTTGAAGATTGTCAT
Organism: Mugil cephalus; assembly: GCF_022458985.1. Classification (NCBI taxonomy): domain Eukaryota; kingdom Metazoa; phylum Chordata; class Actinopteri; order Mugiliformes; family Mugilidae; genus Mugil; species Mugil cephalus. Next base: position 3,385,763 of record NC_061784.1, read on the forward strand.
GTTTTTTTTTTTGTTGATGACGTTGTTTTTTTTCTGGAAAGCAATTTTCAAATTACATATCCATACATCCAGATTTCACAGGCCAAAGCATGTTGACTCTTCACTTTTCCAAATGAGCATCCCAGTGTGACATTTGGATTGTGTTCACTGGGTGGAAAATTCCACTTTTGCATTTAATTAATCACAGAGATGATGTGGAGCACATATTTCACACAGATTTTGCAGCATGTCTCCATGGCATGTCTCCACTGCTAATCAAACTAAAAGCTCATCTGTTCAACTCTCCATCACAAACCATTCTCACGCGAAATATGGGAAAAGATCGAATCAGGCTTTCACGACGAGGATGCAAGTTGGTGTCTGCAGGACAAATTGAATTAACTTTTTTTAATGAAGAAAATATCTCTCAGAGTTCAGTCATTTACTCGTCCTTTGATTCTACCCTCTTCACCTGTTTGCTCACCATCCTTTCATCTTCCGCACCTCTGCTCTACTCTCACTCCTACTCCCCTCTCCTCCTTCTGTCCCATTGGTCTGTGGCCAACAGCATCGAGCACACTCTATCAATAGCTAGGCTATTAGGTAGTACCAACACAGGAACCCCTCTGAATTAACCATAATGCCTAGTAAAGCCTGCTATTGATTATGTGCAATTAGTTTATCCCTTAACTAATGATCGGTGGGGAGGATAAGAGTGCGGAGAGCAGGGAGGAGGAGAGGGCAGGGGATGCAGGGAAGACTGTGGGGGATTGTAGAACAGAGGAGAGCACTGGGACAAGCCTTGAGGAGGGGGAGCTCTGTAGAGATGCCATCAGCTGATCTGTACAAAATAACATATACTGTACATAAAAACACCCAGCTCATTAGTATAAACCAAAACCGGAAAATAAAACCTTTGGACACAAAACTAGTGAGTGTCTTACCTTCCAATCATGGTAGAGTGCTGCTGGACAGCCGCCTCCAGCAGCCTCTCCAAAATCGTCCATTCTCCCATGGTGACGGAAAGGTGGCAGAGCGGTCCAAAGAAACAGAACTTGGGGAGCCGACCTTTCTTCCTCCAGAGGACTCCTTCTTCTTCCTACCAGGACCAGCCTGCACTCTTGTGGACCAGCGGGGGTATACCTAACCCCTGTCCCCACACCAGCTCCCTTATGACCTCTACACGTTGACCTGGCTGCTCGTCAGTTCGCCTTGGCGTGTGTGAGTAAGTGTCTTCTGCTGGGCCCGTCCCGCTTCCCTTCCTGGTGGAAGAGAGGTGCTGAGCTGATTGCCTCCCCCTCCTCTTTCCCTCAGTCTCTCCCCCTCCCCTGTGCAGTGAAGCTTGTCCTCCCCCTGCCGCACCACTCTGCTCTGCGCTACAGCATATGCTATAGCTCACTGTATGACAGCCATGATCACCCTCTCTTTTCCACTTGCCTCTACCCGTCCTTTCTCGTCTTCCTCTTCTGTCCCTGCCTTCGTCCTCCACCCTACCCCCAGGGCACTCCTTGTACTTTAGCTGCACTCCCTGCCATCAGTGCTCCTCTGCACTCGTCCTTGCATTGTGTGGGATCTTTGCCTTTGCTGCACTCTTACTGCTCTAACCTAAACACACTCATGCCTCATCCTCCTTGGCTCACCTCAGCTAACAGCACTGTAAACACACACACTTGTGCTCGATGACAGCTCTGAATCCTACTCTCGCACTTCCTACTGAGGGCTGCAGATCCACACCAGCACACAAGGCTCCTGCCTGCTGAATGTCATTTTATGACTGGAGGAATGGTCGCTCCCACCGCTCCGAGCGCTACAAGGACTCATAAAATCCTGGATACACACACACACACACACACACACTCAGAGCCACACACGCAAACACACTGCCACCCAGCCCCTCAGTAATAAATCAGCTGCCTTGCTGCATCCAGTGAGGCTGAACCAAGGCAGTACACTGCAGACCTGCTGTCCTGTGTTGTGCTCCTGGCTAATTTCAGCACAGTCCAGTGCCCAGAGTCACGTCTGCTGCGGAGAGTAGGGATGAAAAGCTGTCCTGTGAAGCCTATTTCTGGGCTCCATCATCTTGCATCCCCCCTTCTCTCTCTCTCTATCTCTCTCTCCCTCTCTCCCCTGCTCCTCCTGCTCTCCTTCAGCCTCCGCTCTCTTCCTCCTTTCCCCTCTTTTGCTCAAGCCTGTGTGTAGATCTCAGCTACCTCGACTACCTCTGTCTCAGTGTTCGGTCCCCATCTCTGCTCTGCGCTCTCCTCTCTGTGCCTGTGTGTGTGTGTCTCTCTCTCTCTCTCTCATCCACCGCTCTATCTCTGTCACACTCCGTGAGCATGCAACACCCCCCTCCTCCTCTCATAGATCTGCTCTCTCTCATCCCTCTCCCTCCTTCTCTCCCTCCTTCTCTCCCTCCCTCCTTCCCTGCCTCCTCTGGTAAATGTGCTTGGATTGCTACCCTGATCGCTGCTTCACTTATGCTTGCAAGAATGCCTCCCACCGTACTGCTGTGTCTGTCCCTGCCTGATGTTGCACAGAAAAGACGGATTTGAGATCTAACCGTGCCTTCTGCCCGGTCTTCACTGCAATCCTTTGTTCCAGTCTGGAAGCTCGGCGGTGTTTCCCCATACACATCAAATGCTCTCTTCCTCTCTTTTTCCCTCACTCTCTTTCACACATCATTTAGCCCGCGCTTCCAGGAAGAGGGTTACGGAAAAAAATTGCCCGCTACACCCCATCCCCCATCTATCTCCTCCCTTTCTCCATCTTACTGTACCGGGCATGACAGCACACCTATTTTACCCTGACCCAACCCTCGTGCCCTTTCTGTATTTCCTCTCCTCATCTGCTCCTTCTCCTCCCCGTCCCCCCCCTCCTCCTTTATTACAGGCCCCTGTGCTCTCTCTCCCTCTCAGGAGAGATGAGCATCGTATTGTACTTTGCTGTGACATTGAAAGCTGCATTCATTAGATTTATCTTAAGGTGGTGTGGAAATATGATGGTCTGCCTCCATTACAGGCGCGGATACAGTCATAGGTATGGCATGTGCTCAACATGCTCACACACCAATACAGTAGTGCATGTGTGTGGCATCGTCTGAAAGCCAAGGAAGCAGAAGATACATAGAGAAAAGAGAAAATAAATACCCCACCCCCCCACCCCCACACCCTACCCCAGTGTGATTCATACCAAGGTTTCCCGATTCAGATGACTAAGTTTAGTTGCAGACGTAAATGATGCAGTGGCTTGACATGAGACCAGCACGGCAGGAGGTGGCAAGTTGGATTCATTTGCGCCACACTTTATGTTAGTTTTGATTTTGAATTATGTGTTTTTCTAGTTGATTGTTTGTTTGTTGTTTGCCTCAGAGTTCTTTAGAAAATGTGATACCACCTTAACATCCTCAAATGTTGTGCACTAGTCTGTTATCTTAAAAAAATGAAGAGGAATCGGTGAGATGAGCAAATTTCAAATCTCAACCCTTACTACCTCGGGTGTGTATCAGAGATTTCTCCTTTTCCTCTGCACAAGGAAGAGAAAGACTAGGTGGAGGAGACATAGCGCAAAAGAGATTTTGTTGGTTCAGCATCTTTAGTGGGGGGGACTCGGGGTCTTTCCCTTATCAAGGACATAGGAGTGCTGTTGTGCTGTAGAGGAGAGCAGGGAGGGGAGGCGGGCTGAGAGCGAGATGGCTCTAGACTTAGCGAAGCTCGGGACGCAAACAGAGCAGCTGAAGCACAGGCATCAGCTGCTACGGCTTCATCACCTCTCAAAGAAGAGACTTGAGAGCGAGATGGTGCATGAATGAGAGAGGGGCGCAGGTGTGTCTTCTATTCAGTGACCTAGAACAGACGGCTAAAAAAGACAGACATACACACACTGCACTCACACGTTCATAATGCATCACCATATACTTACATCAATTATAAAACATAAACAACTCACATTCGTGCAGAGACACACAGAAGTGTGAAGCATGGCATGATTGCACATTCTGTAGGGATCCAGCAGCTTAAAACACAACTTATGTTTGAGCTTATAAAGATGCATGTGTCCATACCCAGCGTATGACCTTATGCATTGTATAAATGCATACTGAATCACATTTATTGCTTACATGAAGTATAAACATGACGTCGCTGGCTAAAATGTGGAGATCAGAGATGTGTATTAATAAATGGGAGTCTGTTAAAGGTGCTTCCTGGTTTGGTATTCAAATGAATGCAGGCAGAAAGAGCAGACATGTAGCTTTGTCAGTATACCTTAGATGGACGGATACACTTCATAAATACACTGAAGTGGAATATTTTTGTCTTCTTGAACCACGTCAGTGGTAAAATTACACTATATGTGTATTGTTGGCCAAATTGGTGTTCTGAAAAGGTGTTTTCTGAAGCACTGTTTAATATTTTCTTACATTTTCCACCAACTTGTGAAGGTGACTACTAGCATTTTATGTCTGTTTGATTTGGACTCTTCATTTTATGTCAGGTCTTAATACAAATAAATTAGAATGATACTATTTATTAGGTTATTATTAATCATTACGGCATTCATCAAAGCAAGTCTTACTGAACACAGATAAATACAATAGAATTAAATCATAAATTGCTTGTATCATTTTTATTAATTTATTTATGAATTCATTTTTTCATTTATATGTCCTGGTGGAGTATATAAATCATGTCACCTTGTACGTTGCCTCTGGGCTTCAACCTTCAGTACAGCATCTGTCCAATGAGCTGGAGGTCATGAGCAGTCCAGATACCAAATCTGTAAAGGTGTCAGGCATATTAAACGTAACAAGTTAGATTTCCACTTTTATATACAACCTGCTAACCATAACTGTCATTTCAATTTGTTCATAAAAGTAATTTACACCAGTTACCACTTACTGTTGGGGGGATAATACTGACAATAAATTATTAGGGTTTAGTACACTAACCCAACTGTGTCTACTCGCCCATTAGTTTCAAAAAGTAGATTAATAAAAATCATATCAATCCGAGTGAATTACATATGGTCATTTCCAGAACGAACATAACTCGGGTAAGAATTACAACGGAATACTTACACGTGCATTAAATGTAATAACAAGGATCCTCGGGACCAATCATAATTCAGATTATGGTAAAAACTGCTTAGTGTGTGAAATCTTGGCTGTGACATGGGTACGCCCTCCTGTGGCTATGTGAAAATACAACACGCAACTGGTTCTTGTGTTCCACACTATTTGATCGCGAAATGTGAACTGTCGAATATCAGAATGATAATGTGCCTGTCAAGTGTGTGTCTAAAGAACGATGGTCCTGGGGGGCTTGTCTGGCAACGACACTGGAAGACAAAATATTCAAAAGCCGACTGGCCTAGGGAGAAGGCTGGGCAGGAACCGTGTAGCCATCGCTCGTCTCGGGATAGGACACTCTTCACAAAAAAGGAAAAACATGCAACTGAAACATGTACACACTGCACTAATATATAATCTGTCCAACATGCACTGGCTGACGGTGGGGCCACAAGGAAGCGAGGGACACACCAAAAACAACAGTGCAGAAAGCGAAGTCAAATTTCCCTGTAGAGAACCTCCCATGTGAAAGGAAAAGATATCACACAACATTCTGATTAGGTACTTGAAGGGACCAGGGTTAATGGATGGGATTTAGTTTTGTTTGTTTTATTTAAGTTTTTGTTCGTTTTACTAATCTATCGAGCCACACTCCAGGCCGATAGGTGGCGGTATTGGATCTTAAAGTTGGTTGCCAGCCGCCAGTCAAACCAAAAGAACAAGAAGTAGAAGACGGCTCGTCTGGTTGGTAGATATGTCACAGAGCCCAGAGTAATGCTAACTTGGCCGCAGTAGTTAGTGAGTTGTCCAAAAGTGTCTTGAAGCTTTAAGGGGTGATTGTATATCTTGACACCTCGTCGGGTGACCCGTTAAGAGGGTTGGAAAACCGGTAAGAACGCGACGGATCACGGAACTTTGATAAGTGACAGCAGCTGGTCTAGCTAGCATTAGCTGGCTAGCTGTGGAGCTCCCGAAAAGTAACGACAGGGTTTGTTTCTTCCAGTCATGTCTGCGGCCGGAGACTTCGGAAACCCTTTAAGGAAATTTAAGTTGGTCTTCCTCGGGGAGCAGAGTGGTAAGTCCAGTGTTAACGTTGAAACTAAGCGGCATATCAGAAGTAATGTTGTGGAAGCGGACACTAGAGTGTGATGGGTCGGTCGGGTGATTAACGCCAACCGGTTAGCCAGCCAACATTAGCGGCGCATCGTCACACTTGGCCCAGTGATAGCATTGCGACAGCTAACTTGTTAACTACCACTTGTCCCCGCTGGCGTCGTGGAAATGCAACTGTGTTCTTCACAGACTCGTCATGTCTGTGGAAATTGACGTGTTGACCTCTTGTGGTATAAGCATACAGTCAACAGGCAGTGGCTACTGCGAGAAAGTGGCGAACAGAGTGATTGAGATATAAATAATATATTTAAGTGCCCACTAGATAATAATATCACTTGTATTTTTTTATAGTTTATATTATGTATTTTCATTTACTGGATACATTGACTGCGGATTACTGAATCTCGGTTAAACCTCGAGGACACTTTCCAATTACCCAAACGTGCCCAGTAGCATTCCTATAAGCTCCCTTTTCATCTTCCCTTTGAGCCAAAGGCACTTAAACTGGAAGAGATACAGGGAGGCAGGCAATGTGTCAAGTATAGACCAGTACTCAACAGTTGTATGTGTTGTTCATAGAAACACAGCAAGAAATTGACATCCTTACAGTTAAGACCAATTTGTGGCAGAATAAACCCAAGTATTCTATGTAAACAGATGGAATAACACAGCAACCTAAAGAAATAATGAATACGCCAAAACTCTAGTTTGCTCAAAGCAAATATTAAAATAAATAAATAAAAAATGGGCATCATTTAAACAAAAAGTATAAAACCTCGGAATTCACTGTGTAAATTTTTGTGTATAGTAACATGAAGCCAAGTTGGGATATGGATCTAAAACCCTTGAGGACATTCTGTGAAACAGTCTCTGAAACTGATCATGGAAAATGTCATGACGTCCATGAACACAGATCCATGTCTTCTGGTCTAAAATATCTACCAGTGTTTCTCCTCTGCCAGTAGTTTTTTGGAATGGCGGTGTATCTTGTAAAGTGACCCTCCACTCCCATCAAGATAAGACATTCAGACTTTGTATTTGTCAGCCGGCCTGCGATCAGCTGTAGCCTTGTTGTGTTGGCTTTAGCCATGTCACCATCACTTGATGCACATCGTAACTGATAATGTAACTTGAGCTCAACAAAAACAAAGCAGCAAGCACAGTCTGGGTGCTCAGAGGAGCTGTATGAGAGTCTCTCTGTACTGAGATGTTAAAGGAACGTTTTATGTGTAAACATCAGCAAGATTCTTAGTCATTCAACAGTTACCTTAGAAAATGTTGTAATAGTGTGGTAATAACATAGAGGGATTTCAGAATTAAATCTTCCCAGGCTGACTAAGGCCTGGTTACACCAAGACAAAAAACTATGACACAGAAGAAAATGGGGAAGTTGCTTCCCAACCTTATTTGTGTCTCAATGTTCCTCAACCCTCTAATTTCTCATCAACTATTCAAAACGTCTGCGCACCACACCCTTTAATGGACCAGAACTGTCAGAGAACAGTGAAAGTTGCGTAACGTGCTCCTGTCAGCTTTAATAATTTAAGAAGCATGTTTATCTGTGCCTTATGTACTGTACAGAGTTTTGGTGTTGACACCGTTTGCCTGATTGGAGTCATTTTGCAGTGTTGGAACACATGAGGAAGAGGATCACAGTGCCTACTTTGGATTAGATTAACCACATATTTCAACACAAAAGCAATTTTTCTTCTTAATATGACAAATGTATTTTGGCCTTACAATTATTCAGTAATCATCAGTAGTTATATTAAGACAGAAGTATTGTTATTGTTTGTGCAGAGCTGAGAAAATACATTTTCAGAATTTTTATAATTGCTGTATAAAATAACATCAGAACAGTTCAAGCCCAGCTTTTTAAATGCTGCATCTCTATATTGTATGTGATTATAAGCTCACTTGCATTATAAGCTCACAGTTCGTTAGGCAACACTGGTGAAAAGAAATACCTTCCAATATGACAGTCCTGCACTAAATCCCCCTTGAAGACATCACGTTATGAGTTGAGTATTTTCAGAATAGAGCCAGTTAATAATTAAATAATTAAATGTTTTCTAGTTCCACCCCAAACCGGGAAAGCCTTATTATTTTGATTGTTTTAAAGTAGAACATAAGAACTGATTAACCTACAAAACAGATGTTATGATTGATGTTATCATTTCTGTTTGTTTTTTAGTGGGGAAGACTTCGCTGATCACCAGGTTCATGTATGACAGCTTCGACAATACTTACCAAGTGAGACTCCTCGGCTTTGTTTTAATCATTATTTATAACATCTTTATTTTTCTGACTTCATGAACATTTGACTTTTCTATTTCTTTTCAGGCAACAATAGGAATAGATTTCCTGTCGAAAACCATGTACCTTGAAGACAGAACAGTAAGTTCTTTGCTCTTGAGCATATTGGGGAAACAGTCTGTGTGACTGTGGGCTTTGGGTGCTGCGCTTTCAAGGCCCAGATGTTGATTTCTGACTTGATTATTCGTTCTTAATAGTTGTGTCCTTTCCAATAAATGCACAGAGCATTTGTACCGTCCTGCTACTGTGAACAGGATGCTGTACCTCCCCGCAGAGTCCTTCCTTTCTCTATTTGTGTCCTTCAACGCAGGTTTTCTTCCTCTCCTTCCTACCCCTCCATCTACTTCTTCTTCCATCACTGTTTTAAAATTAAACACCTTACTTGATCAAGAGAGGAGGGTTGATGATAAGTGAAGGGTGATTACTTATTTCTTTCCCCTCCAGGCCCAGACAGCTTGCTCTCTCTGGTGGTCATTCTCTACCTGCATGTACTATCTCTCTCTCTCTGCCTCTCTTTCTCTTTCCTTCTGTCTGTTCTCTCTCTCTTCCCCCATTGCTCTGACTTTATTTAGTTTACTTTCTATTTGCTTTTTGTCACATAAACTTGCCTCATTTGTCTTGTTTTATTTTCATACCTTCTGTTTTTTATTTTTATTTTCTTTCTTTTTTTTTTTTTCTTTTTTTGTTCCATCCCTTCCCCTTCCTGCCCAACAGATCCGGTTGCAGTTGTGGGACACGGCAGGACAGGAACGGTTTCGTAGCCTCATCCCAAGTTACATCAGGGACTCTGCTGCTGCGGTCGTAGTGTACGACATTACAAGTAGGTGGCTCACCTGCCCACTGTGTTGTTTTAATAACACGCCATGTTTGCCTTGTACTCCATGATGCGCATTGTGTTTTCTGACTTGTTGAAGAATAAATTTGTGTCTGCTTCTTTGAAGTAGTTGTCTTTCCTTTTTGACTGTCAGCTAGGGCCGTTCATCTCCTGCATACTTAATACCCCGTCTTGTCTCTCTTTCAGATGTCAACTCTTTCCAGCAAACCACAAAATGGATCGATGACGTGAGAACGGAAAGAGGAAGTGACGTCATTATCATGTTGGTGGGAAACAAGACAGACCTTGCAGACAAAAGGTAATCCGTTCTTCTGTCCTCTAGTGTCTGTGTAAGCAGGCAATCCATTAAGAGCATACTAATGAAGTCATTGATCGTTACTGCTCTGTCAATACAGAAGTGCTCAGCAGTGTCTGACACAGCACTGGATCAGAGAAAGTTATGTACATGCTGTATATATACACCAGTCAGCCATAACATTATGTCATAATTACTGGCCAAGTGGACATCAGCCATTATCTTGTTATCATGGTATTTGTCAGTGGGTGGAATATATTAGCCAGCAAATGAACATCTCATCCTCAGAGATGATGTGAGGCGTTTGATCTGAAAGTATCTACTGTGTGATACTTTTAATACACCTGTTTAATGATGTTGCTGTATTGTTGCTCTGCATCTTTTAACCCCCTTGTCTGCCACAGGCAAGTATCTATCGAAGAGGGTGAGCGGAAAGCCAAAGAACTAAATGTTATGTTTATTGAGACTAGTGCGAAAGCTGGCTACAACGTAAAGCAGGTAAGGGTGTACGTGAGTCGTGCTCTGTAGTCCTGCTGCAGATACTGCTGCCTGGGCTCCACATCCAAAGTTCACCCCTTAAAAGAAAGGGTAGAGGCTGACTTCCTGTACCTGTATAATAACACAGCCATTTTGGATCACCATTCATTCTTTATGAGAATTGTGAATGAATATTTAAACATTTTGAGAAATAGTTTTTCAGTGTTTTTGTTGAGGGTTAAGGGATGGATATCGTTTTCATTCTGCTGTTACCTTTCTTCTTTTGTGTTACAAAAACTTAGTTAGTTGTCAAGGAATTTCAGTGTATAAATCCAGAAAAGACAAGGATCTGTTTTCCATTTTTCATTTTGTTTCTAAATATCAAGACCCAGCGTTGAGGGTGCTGTTAAGCAGATTTTCTTACCTCTGGACAAAGCCACACTTTTTCCAGTCTTTGAGCTTATTTATATTACAAATATGAGAAATGAATCAGTTGTTGGCAAGACTGGGAATCTGCATATTTCCCTCAATGTTGTCCTCTTTAAGCCTAGTCTTCATGTTTTGGAGATCAGCGGACTCATTGAACAATCTGAACGTCTGCTGGGAGGCTTTTGGTCATGAGCGCTGGTGGCAGTATCAGCAGGAAGGGGCACGACTCGTTGATGTACTTCAACATAATCAGTCTGTGTTTGTTTTTTTCCCCCCTGTCTTTGTGTGGGTGTCTGTGGCGGTGTGTATGTGTGTGTACTGGTGGGTGTTTGGTTGTTGTTCGCGGTGACTCGATGCTCATCACAGACAGATAACCACAGAGGAGGGAGAACAGAGAGCGAAAGAGATGAATGTTCTGTTTATTGAAACAAGTGCAAAGACAGGCTACAATGTCAAACAGGTAGAACGTGTGCACCTTCCTGTGTGTGTGTTCACAGTGCTCATGCTCTCTTCTGATTGGCTTCTATTTCACACATGCATGCGTGCATTAAGGTGTACTCTACACATCGACTTCCTCTGGTCATATGTGAGACACATTTTTGTTTTTCAAGCTCTCGCCCGCCCAGTAAGGACTTCTATTGGCCAACCTTTGGTGCGAAATGCCCAGAGGGAGGGTCAGAGTTTGCAAACCAATAATGTGCTCCGATTCCCACAGTAACAGTGTTGTTGAAATCTGCATGTTTCAAAGTCTAGCTTCATGTGATGCTGCTGAGTGGGGTTGGACATGTTCAACATCACATCATCACACATACAGTGCACATGTCTTAAGTTTCATGAGGATCCACCAATCACTTCCCAATCTTTATCAGTGGGAGATATCAATTAAACTACTACTTTCCCAAGCCTCTTGTGCCCCACAGAAATAAAGCCTGGGGGTAGCTCGGATATAAGGTGCTAAATTCATATCTATTGTGGAAAAGCTCTGTTGGGCGTCTTCCTCTGTGGGAGCTTCAAGTGGACCATAATTCTCAATCATATAATGGGATTAAATGCAGCGCGCCGACTTGGTTTTGATTTGTGTTTTTGTCATGCTTCGAGTTATTCCATGTCTGACAGAATACATCTGCTTCTCTTTCCCTCCAGCTTTTCCGTCGTGTGGCTGCTGCCCTCCCCGGCATGGATACAACACAGGACAGGAGTAGAGAGGACAGTATCCTTTGTGCACATGTCTGTGTCTGACATGGCAGAGGAGAGTCGAGAGGACTCCTCGGCTCTTATGACATATCCCTGCCACAGGGAAAATCTAGTGCCGCACCGCATTTGACTATTGTCATTTAGCCCACATCCCTTTACATTTATTTTACCAGCCACAACACATATTGTGGTCCGGGACTCAGGGACTGTTTTGTTATGTATAATCCCAGGGCGATTCCTCAGAAAAGGAGAGGAGGATCATAGTAGTTACAATAAATCACGCCAAACTCTCAACCGAGCCAAAATATCTTGTTGGAGATCCTTGAATGAGATCGTTCCCAGTTAAAATGTTGTGCGCTTGCTTGATTTTGTTAAATGAAAAAATAGCTGGTTTATAGTCACAAATCATTTCCACCCTAAATTTGTGTGTTGCCCCTTGTATCAAACATTTTTACAAAATTCAGTAGATTATTAGTTGGATAAGTATTTTACTGTTATAGCCTAAAATCTATCTATTTATAGAAAATTGACTCACTTGACAAAACATTAGCTACGCTACTGAATCCTGGCTTCGTGAAAATTAGGAGGCTGTGGTTTGTAATAGTATTGAATTGTATTATGTTGTACCGACACATTTCTATCATTTTGATAACCACATTATAGTCATTAGAAGGTCTGGGTTTGAGTCTGACTCGGGCCTTTTTGGGTGGAGTTTCTCCCTGCGTCTGCGTGGGTTTTCTCTGGGGACTTCTGTTTCCTCTGACCTCCAAAGACATGCTTGTTAGGTTAATTGGTGATTCTAAATTGCCCATAGGTGTGAGTATAAATGGTTGTTTGTCTCTGTGTTAGCCCTGCGATAGGCTGAAGACTGAAGGCTGAAAAGTTGACACTTGTCTGCCTCTCGAACAAAGATAGCTAGGATAGGCTCCAGCAACCCCCCCAACCCTAGTGAGGAGGATAAACGTTGTAGAAAATGACATTTTAGTCAGTGGGTGAGGCTAAGTAAGAGAAACACTTAAATGTTTAATCAATCCAGTGTAACAGCACTACCTCCAGAGTGATCATCCAGTTGAATCACCACCTTTCTGGCGCTGTTTCAACATAAACTGAACATCAGAACAGTTATGAAGGAGGATTTAGTGCAGGACTGTTACATTAGAATCCATTTATTTGTGTACCTAATGAACTAGTGAGGATAATTTTAGCATCTTTGCGTTTGGAATATAGGTTCCAAACTAAAACTATTTGAACATCTTTAGGCCTGAGTTTTTCCCAAATAATTTCATGCATATAAAAAATAATTTAATGCACATTTTATATATTTTATACAGTATGTATACAACGCATATGTATACATAATGATATAGTTGTGTTTTCCTGTTCTGTGATGTTCCTTAACTTCTAACTCCTTCAGTGATTGACATTAAGCTGGAGAAGCCACCAGAGCAACCTGTCAGTGAAGGAGGCTGTTCCTGCTAATGTTCCTGCCTCTGTTGCTGCCTGATCCATTCAGTTTTTCTGTACATTTACCCGTCACTACATCCGCCTCTGGTCCCCTGCCTGAAAAAGAACACTACATCCGTTGTCCACGCCATGTTGGAAACCTACTCTCCCATCGGGATGCTCTGACAGTCATGAATCACTTTGGATTTAGCACTTGCACTGTAACACATATACACTGAAACAGTATTTACAGCTAGAGCTCTGCCTCCTACAGGGCTCCGTTTGTCTGTCTTTTGAGACAAAGCTAGTGGTACAAGAGTAATAAGTCACGTTGGGGTAGTTTGACCTTTTGAACCAAACTAAAAGATGTCTGTCTTCAAGTGAAGGCTTTGAGTTTGATCATAATTCTTTAAAACTTGCTATAGCTTTAAACTTAACAAGCACAATGCAGCTGCTTTGTGCGTTTGTCAGCTGTGAACAAATGTTTTTTCAATGTTTGAAATAATGTACGAATAAGGTTGCAAAGTTGTGTTGGGATTAACAACATTTAGGAGATCACATTTCAGACACTGATGTCGTAAACGTAAGCCATGAGCTTATTTTGAAATAATTCAGATGCCTGTACCAGCAGTCACAGTTCTCCCAACAAATACCAGCATGAAATGACAACACACTGAAAACCACACAGGTTTCCATCACATCACAAACGCAAACACAACACATGGCTGCATCATCCACATTACCGTCCTTCCCCTCTTCCTTTACACGCTCCTTTGAGGTGGGTTATTTTTACCTTGGCTTCCATTTTCTATTACTTTTTTATTTGGATAGTTTAATTTTTTCCTAAATACAGCTTACAATTATTTCTTTGATGATAGTGTTTGAGGAGGTTTTTTATTCTTATTAAACCTACCATAAACATTAGATATGGAGATATATATAAATATATATATATATATAATGCCTTTTGGAGTTAAATAGTAGAGGGCTTCCTGGCTTTGGGTTTACCTAGTTTGGTTAATGCGTTTTACGAACACTTTTTATTTTTTTGGCATTGATCTTTTGTTAGTGATTATTCTACTTGTATTTAATCCACAATGACATGTAATATTTATTTCCATTGGATTCATGGTTCTTTTTTTTATGGCTGTTAATATCTTCTCTCTTGGTATGAGTCCTGAATCGCTAATGAAAATATGCATCCACCTGGACCACCTTCAACTCAATCAGTAGGGAGCACCTGCTGCTTCATCTACCACCTCTAGGTGGCAGCTTGATCACACTGATAATATTTTGTGCAATTTTTGTGAGAGGAGCGTCCAACTTGTATAGCATAGAAGTCCTTAACGTTTCTGTCTGGAATGGTTTTAAATGAAAAAAAAAAAAATAAACATACACTTATCATGGCTGCTGGAATTCATTTACAACTTTACAAGTTATTTTTCTGGTATCTGTTATAAATGATGAAATGCTCTTCACAGCGCTGAGATGGCTCCTGTGAAGTCTAAGGTCGGGTTCCTAGAGGTGGTAACAATGGGTGAACTACAGAAACCTCAACTCTATTTGGAGCAAGTATAATAATTCAGTAATATCTTACTATCAGTCATGAGTTTTTCATCTTCCATATGCTGGAGCTGCAGTCATAGGACTTTACCATTGCTGGTGTTTTCGGTGCAGGAACACTACAGATGGAACTGAGGGCATTCTCCAAAAAATAAGCCAGTCTCAGCAATCCTGAATGTAAACTAGCAGGAGCCTTGAAGAGTCACACTTAACAGTATCAAGCATTTATTCCAGCCTGAATGTCTGCACTGTGTTCATTGGAAGGGAACATGTATGAACCTGTAGCAAGGCTGCATCATCCCGTCATCCCAGAACCACAGACTCTTCAGGGTTCAGGTTCAATTAGTGTCAATACCAAATAATTTAATGGCACACTCAACAGTCTGTATGTTTTATAGTTCTTGATCACCCATGTGTGACCACCCAAAATACTCTTGTTGTGGTTATCAGATTAAAAATATTTTGGTTACAATTCTGGACAGTTTTTTCAGACAGACATACAGACAGCAGGGTCACGCAGGATGCAACTATTTATTGTATTTTTCCCCAACAAAAACAGAATTCAACAAAAACAGTAGAATTCAACCATTTCATCATTACCGCGATAGGTCGACATAGATAAAGGACTGAGCAATTTTCACAAACCTCGCGAGAGTCTCCACAGGCAGCCGTTACCCTGGAAACGAAGCGAAACAACTTCTCTGTGTTTTGGCTCGTTTTAACCTGACACACTCAGATTTACTTTCTGCCGCTTGTGTAGTTTTTATTCCATAATGAGCAGCGATTACTACGAGGTGTTGGAAATAAACAGGAACGTGACGGATGCAGATATCAAAAAGGCGTAAGTGACGTGATACTTGAAGCAGGCGTTTTATGTTCGGCGTTTTGTTAAAAAATGTTGTTTTTTTTTATTATTATTGTCGCATTTTATCTTCCCAGGTATCGACGTCTTGCATTGAAGTTTCACCCGAGCAGGAACAGAGAACCTGGAAGCGACGAGAAATTCATTCAGTTGGGTGAAGCTTATGATGTTTTGAGCGACCGTAAGTAAAGGAGCAGTTTCTTTTACTTTGAATATCAACGTTAGATCCATGTATTTTGCTCAGACATTCTTTTTTGTGCAATGCCTACAAAAAGTAGTCTTCTCCTTAGGTGTTTACCCATTTTACTGATTTTATAAGTAGAATCAGCGTTCATTTAAAATCCCAAAGCAAATCTTTGCTGTAAATAACTTTTTACAAAGTAAACAATATATAAATAAAATATATAAGTCATGTAAAATAAGTGGTTACATATGCATTCACTTCTTTCAAGTCAGCATTTAGATGCAGCATTGGCTGGTGTTTTGACAGCACGTGTTTTTTTTTCTTGACAGCTCGAAAAAAGGCAACATATGACAAGTTTGGCGAGGAGGGTCTAAAAGGTGGTATCCCCCCTGAGTTCGGCAGAGATGGGGCTTGGTCATCAAAATATGTCTACCATGGGAACCCAGACAAAACATTCAGAGAGTTTTTTGGCGGTGACAACCCATTTGCAGGTGAGGCAAACTAAATCAGAGAATTTTCAAAATCTAGTGTATGGCCTCATATGTTAAATTTTCATACCAGAATCTGTAATAATAATAATAACAATAATAATAATATATTTTAATTTTAATTTTATTTTTTGACTAGACTTCTATACAAACAATGCACCACTTCAGCTCAGTGGACTGGAGGCAGGATTGGTGAAAAAGACGCAAGATCTGCCAATAGAGAGAGACCTACACTTGTCTCTGGATGATCTCTTCCATGGCTGCACAAAAAAGATTAAGATTTCTCGAAGGGTAAGAGCAACTTTATATGAGATAAATGTCCTCTGTTAACACATAAACTCAGAAGAGTTAAACCATTCATATATCCATTTGACCTAAAGCTCCTCACAGCCTCTGATTCAAGGGGCTTTTATCTAACAGTTTATCACAACAACATTCCAACTAACAAACCACATAAAATACACTCTTTTCTTTTATACCTTGTTTTGTGTTACAGGTTATGAATGACAATGGCTTCACATCCAGCATCAAAGACAAGATCCTGTCTATAGATGTAAAGCCTGGATGGAAGGAAGGCACAAGAATAATTTTCTCCAAAGAGGGGGACCAGGTAAATGAAGTGAACACCCTTTCAGAAAGCTCATTGGTTGATATGATGTTTTATTTATTTATTTTATTTTATTATTATTTATTTATTTATTTTTTTGCAAAAATATAGCTCTGTGGTGCTGCTCCTGGTGCTGACTGAATTTTAAGTGGCCTATAGAGCTGCAAAAGGAGTTTCATCATACTGTAGATAATCACAGATTTCAGGGTAAAGAATTTATGTTTGCGTTATATCCATCACTCTTTGTTAGTTAGATATCCCTGTTAGTAAAGAAATCTTTGTATAAACAGGGATGAAAAGGATAGTTTAGTGGTAAGTTTATTACGTTATTAAGCTGTGAAATTTAATCATTTCATCGCTAATTTACAGCGGATCTCCTTCATTGCCATAGAATAGTTGCCACAGAACAACATTTACGCAGCTCACGTAAATAATGTCAGTTCCAAATAAAGCTTTTTAAAATATAATCTGTGGCACAAGGCCATTCTTCACTAAACTACTCCTGCAATTCTTTTGCTTTTAGGGTCCCAACAGCATCCCTGCAGATATTGTGTTCATAGTGCGACAGAAGGTCCACCCTCAGTTTGTAAGACAGCAGAATGACTTGATCTACAAGGCCAAGATTTCTCTGGAGATGGTGAGTCACACCCGGGTTTAGCTGTTGGTCGTTCTAAACGATTTAGTGTAATTAGAATAAACACTGAAACTGAAATCGATCCCCCTTCCCTCAGGCATTGACTGGCTTCTCCGTAGATGTGCAAACACTAGATGGCAGGCTACTCAGTATTCCTGTCAATGACATTGTGCAGTAAGTGCTTTCCCATGATCAGGCCAAAGTGGAATCATGTAAATGCTGCATTTTCATTCTTGTTAATTTGTCATTCATCTCTAATACTCAAAGAGAGATCTAAGTATAAAAAGTTATATCAATGGCACATTTATACTGTGATGTTTATTTAGAACTATATTTTTATTTGTGCATCATTTTCCTCTCTATGGTTTGTTTTTGTCATAATGCATCAGCCCTGCATACAAAAAAGTGCTGAGTGGAGAGGGAATGCCGCTGACCCAGAATCCTTCCCAGAGAGGAAACCTCATCATTACATTTGACATCCAGTTTCCAGAGCAACTCTGCGCCGAGAGGAAGCATCTGATCAGACAAGCTCTAACATTTAAAGAGTGATTTCACGACTAATGATTCACATAGTTAGATTTCTGTCTTTTCTGTTTTTTAATACAATAAGTTGAAACATACATGGAAATACGACAAGAAGTAAACATAATTGTGTATAATACAACTGAACTCTGGTACAACTCGGCCTTCTGGCAGACAGCGATGATCACAGTAACGCTGTGTTGCTGTGAGTCGCTGCCATCATGGCTCTTTTCAGCTGCTCATATGTTACAAACATCACAACGTTCCAGGAGCCCAGGCGTAAGAACGACGGCATGAACCTTTAGGGAAAGAAAAACAGCATGATTGATTGCAATCCATTCATATTAATAGCTGTTATTTGGTTTACGGACATTTAAATCTTCCTCTATAAATGTTTAATTTACGTCCTCATTAATCTTTCAGCGCCCATGTTGTTATTGCTTACCCTTTATAAAAGGCACCGGGGCCCTCTTTGGTCATCATAGCAGCAGCACAGTTGAGGACACTGCTGTATTGGCCAAGAGCAGAGTTCATATATCTCGTCTTGACCACATCGACAGGAGAGGCGATCACTGTTGTGCATAACCCCGCTCCAAAAGCTGACACGAAGTGACAGGGGAGGTTATCTGTGGAATACAAGCTGAATGTTACAATACCACAATGGAGAGCACAAGTAATATATCACAACTGGGTCACATAGGACTGTAGCTGATGTTTTACCTGTCAGAGGAGTGGACTGAAGAAGCATATCTTTGATGAAGTCATATGTCACCAGTTCTGTGCAGTTAACAATAGCGTTTCGTGTGATGTTTGGAGCTGTCCCTGCAGAACAGAGTCGTAAAAGTAAATAAAATGACGCATGAAGAGAAATAAAACATGCCATTAAGTTTCGCAATCTCAAGCTACCTTTCCACAGACCACGGATGCCTTCTTCCTTGCCAATGGTCCTGTAAGCGTCAATAGTGCCACTATAAAGTCTGGTGTTTCCGGGAGACCTGGCCTGTGCCTGGAAGCGGACTTTGACCACATCTGTTGGCTGGGCCAAAGCAACTGCCATGGCACCTGTAGTACAACCCGCAAGCAGCCGACTGCCGATGCCAACATCTGAACAAGTGAAGAGGGAGATGTCAAGCTTGATTAGTGCAGTGCTCTTAATTAGGTATCAGAATTCATTTGAGTTAAGTGTTAAAACTAGTGAGGGCAGGACCTTAGTGGTCCTAACAGTACGATTAAAGCACAGTCAATACACACAAATAAAATAAATGCACAGCTTTTTAAATACACACACTTGCCAGAACATTAGGTACATTGGTGAAATTAAAATAAAATAAAATAAATGCACTCTAATGTAACAGTCGTGCACTAAATCCCTTTCATGCCTGTGTGACTAATGTTCAGTTCATGAAACTGCGTCACAAAGGTGGGAATTCACTTTCATTGCAGAGGATGTAGATTGTTATGCTCTTAAACTGGATTGAATTAAACACTCGTGTGTTTCTATTATATTACTAACCCACTGACCGAAACAGGGTTGTCAGACTAATAGAAATATGTGTCAGTACAATTAAACAGCACTACAAACCACACCCACCAGAATAAAAAATACAGCTGAATCAGCGGCTCTTAAACTAATTCTGAATACCAGAACCTTTGTGAAGATCAGATGTAGTGCAGTTATATAAGTGCTGTTATACAAGAATGCAATTTGGTTTATATCACCGTACCTAGTGCTTCAGTAAGCAAGTGTAAATTTAATCCAACGCCTGTCGCATTATAATAAATTATAATGACTATCCTTTTCATTCAGTACACAGTAATGTGTAGAATATCATAGGTGATACGTTGTAGACGCCATCAATGTGTACTCACGGTCAGAGCCTTTAGTGTAGAACTGTTTAACAGAGTCATAGAGACCAATGCGGACGGAGGCAAAGCTCATCTGTCTCTGGAGTCCTGCCACCAGTCCATTGTAAAGACTCAGAGGCCCCTCTGTGCGCACCATTGTGGTGATGGTGCCAAACACTCCCCGATACTTCACTGCAGAGCCTTTCCCTGGAGATCCTGAGGCTGTGCTCTCGCCTTGGATCTGTGTAGGATATAATTAAATCTCATGTGACTTAGGAAAAGAGACTTTTTTAGCTCCTTTAAGGTTGTAGGCGTGATTCAGTGCATATGGAATAAAGTTCCATACGAGTTTTTTTTTTTTTTTTTCATTACCTGCAGCCGCACTTTGGCTGTGTCCAGAGGGAAGGTGATCAGGTCAGCGATGCATGCTGCAGTTCCTGCTCCCACAAACTTTACAGCCGCTGACGGAGGCACATCTGTAGGTCTCAATCCAACCATTTTCCGGATTCGGTTTGATCAATACAAGGACCGAAGGAAGGCCTAAGGACAAAAAGCTTCTCCAAAATCTGAAAAATAAAATATTTCATTCAAAGATTAATGATTAATGAAAATGTAAAGCCAGGCTCTACAAAGCTAGTAAAGAAGTGTTACAACCTAAACAACAGACAATTGTTTAGTTTAGTAATGACAATTTTCGTATATTTTACTTACCTTTACAGGAGAGTTTAAGGATAGAAGCATTAGAGATCAGGATTCTCTAAAGGTGTCCCTTTGATTAAATGTCGTCCCAGGTATAAATAGCTTTTCTTGTTTTTCCATGAAACGATTTTCAAAAGTGATGAATCTTAAACTCATACTCCTGAAACCTGGAAAACAGAAGTAATCATTAGTCAAACAAATCTTTTACAATGTTTGACAAAAAAAAGAAAGAAACTTATTTGAAAGAGTTTGGTTTTACCGTGATTTGACCTGTGAAAGTTGAAATGCCTCTCCAAGTGACAATGTCTAGCCTTGAACTATGGATAGCTACAATGTGGAGAAAGAAAGCCGCCTCTTTAAATACAGTCACGGTGCTGTTACATCACTACAGGACATGTGTTAGCGGTGGGGCCCCACCCCGGCTCCATATATCTAAGAGCTGCCTGCTGATCAAACAGGCACACTATAAATGTCTTTGTCTCTGCATGAGCAAAAACAAACGACAAAAACAGCATCTCTTTGCAAAAGTTTGAGGTGTGACTACACAGATTGTTCTTTCTTGACTTCATTATCAAGGCTCCTCTCTGCTGTGCCCTTATGGCAGCATCAAAACACTAAAAATCTATTTTACATTTACATTTAATTCTAACCCTAACCCCCTAATCTTCTTAGGTGCTAAGACTTTTATTTGTTCACTCATACAGTTGTGTTTTTTTTTTTTTTTCAAGTCTGTATTTCAGAATAAATGCTGAGTCACGCTGAAACACATAGCACACTGCCTGGCAAATTAAAGCCATATGTTGAAATGGTAATCACCTCACCTCAGCTTCATTGTTCCTGGATTCATTAATGAGGCACTAGATTGAAACATTCTGTTAATTTATTCTATGATACATTTAAAACCATTGTGTGTAATATTCTTAGTTTATACCTATTTTTTTTTATAAAGTAATCCGCACAGTATTGTGTAACCTTTCTGAAAGGGAAGTTTCAGTTCTCTTGATGACCCAAGAAGTGACTAGTTCCCACATTACAAATATGAAGAAGTAGTTTTATGAAATACACGGATTGAAAATGCTTAGGTACATGTTGTCCTACATGTGTATTGTGCCATGCCTCTGTGAGTCTAAATATATACTGACCTAACTGTGAAACTGCAGCAACAGCAGCAGGTGTTACTGGAAATATCCAATACCGTCGAAACAAAACTGAATTTATACAACTTTTCATCAACCTAATGCAATACGTTTGCTTGATAAAGATCACGATTCTCATGCATTACTAATACAGTAGATTGCCTACCATGTGTCTCAGAGGATCTTCTTACCTTAGTCGTCAAATAAAAGATGAATTCTGTTCAACTCTCATGACTGCATTGAATTTTTTTTTTTTTTTTACTCCAAGGAAATGCAAATTCTGAAATCAGAGTTTTACTTGTTTTATTCAAACCATTTCAAGTGTCTCCTGGGATTTCTTTGTTGTACAATCCAACAAATCTAAAGTAAAATTCACATACTAGAGAAAAAATGGCCACTTTGATCATTTTAACATCCTGTTTTTAATTATGATTCACTGACCAGCAATAAATCGTTCTGTTTAAAGCACAAGTACAATAAACTATAAGCCCTTGGCCATATACCACAACGAATGATAAACAGTGTAAACAATCTGCAGTAGGGGACAGCATACAAAGACAATGTAAAACACGTATTGTGGTAATGATGATAATATTCATTTGCTCTTTCAGTTCATTCTTGTAAACGTGAAAGTCCGTCACCAACCGTCCACATGATTAACGTTTGAGCAGCAATATAACCTCTGAATTTACAGTAGCATTTCACAGTCATCTCCTACATCAGCAGTGAATTGTTGTACTGGAAGTACTGAGCATTATAGTGCATACAGTGTAAATATAAAGCCTACTCTAATCACTAAATCATTCTGATATTGCAACGATGCCCTTCGAATCTTCTAGCCACATGTTTTTATAACATGGGAGTGCTTGTAGCACGCGAAGTCCAACTGTGAGACAGTAATGTGATCATGGGCCCTGAAACCGTTCTATTCTCTTATGGGCCTCCACAACCAACCCAACCAAACTCTTCACTGTATCCTGCTGCAGGTTAGGTCCTTGTATCGGTGCAGTTCTCACTTAAAAAATGCTTCAGTCAAAATGGTGACTCCCAGTACTGTTGTGTCCTGGTCATTCCTCTTTTAATTTGTTCATACGTCACAAACATCACGATATTCCAGGAGCCCAGGCGCAGGAAAGAAGGCATGAACCTTAAAGAGTCAAAGGAAAGTAAGAGTAAAGAAGAATTCCAAAGAGGTTATTTTACTGCTGTTTGCTTCGCTGTAAGGTTGTGTAGTGTAGTGTGTTTCTTACCCTTTATAGAAGGCTGTGGGTCCTTCATTCCTCAACATTGTGAGAGCACAGTTGACAGCGCTGTTGTACTGTCCAGATCCTGAGTTCATGAATCGTGTTTTAACTACATCCACAGGAGAAGCCACAACTGTTGTGCAGAAGCCTGCACCAAAGGCAGCTGTGAAGTGGCAGGGCAGATTGTCTGTGGAGAAACAGAGGAAAAGTCACTTTCTGTCCAAGTATTTGATATATTTTTTATATATATATATTGAACGCACAAGTTCAAAGTTTGTTGGACTAATATTTTCCTACAGACATTTCTTCCTTTGCCTCACCTGTCATAAGGCCATACTTCAAGATGAGTTCTTTGATCATATCGTAGGTCACCAGCTCTGCACAGTTCACAATGGCATTACGCGTGATGTTTGGCATGCAGCCTGGAAGAAAGCAGAGAACAGTCACTTTACATTCAGACGAGGGAGTTTGCATGACCAGATTAACTTTGAAGTGAAAAGGTAAGCACCTTTCCAAAGGCCTCGTACGCCCTCATCCCGTGCAATCGTCTTATAGGCTTCCAGAGTGCTGTTGTATCTCCTGCCACCATCAGCCAGCCGTACCTGGGCTTGGAATCGTACCTTCACCACATCTGTTGGTTGCGCAAAAGCCACAGCCATGGCACCCGTGGTACAGCCCGCCATGAGCCGAGTAACAATGCCAGCACCTGTGCAGACGTTACTTTAGTCAGAATGAAGCAGTGGGAGAGTAACTACCTTGTTAATGTAAAACAACGGAGACATGACACTCACTCTCAGTGCCCCGAGTGTAGAACTGCTTCATGGAATCATAAAGGCCGATACGGACAGAGGCGAAACTCATCTGCCTCTGGAGTCCTGCCACCAGTCCGTTGTAAAGACTCATGGGGCCCTCTGTGCGCACCATTGTGGTGATGGTGCCAAACACTCCCCGATATTTCATTGCATTGGTCCCTTTAACTTTCGCAGACTCTCCCTGAATCTGGACAAGAGGATGACAATCAAGTGTTCCTCAATTAAAACTGAACAAGACACATCTTGAACAAAACGTATAGCCTTCTTGAGCGCAGTGCGCCTTACCTGCAGCCTGACTTTGGCGGTATCCAGTGGAAAGGTGATGAGATCAGCAATGCAGGCGGCGGTGCCTGCTCCGAAGAACTTGACTGCCGCAGAGGGCATCATGTCTTTGGGTTTCATGCCAACCATTTCTGCAACAGGGCTGGTTACGTAAATGGAAAGATGTGATCTTAATGCTATTTGCCCCAAGACCTTTGTGTTAAGTACAGCATGACAGCAATGGTGACAAAGACGATTGGCAAGACACATGGAATAGAAGTGCTCAGATTTATAGATAGATAGATAGATAGATAGATAGATAGATAGATAGATAGATAGATAGATAGATAGATAGATAGATAGATAGATAGATAGATAGATAGATAGATAGATAGATAGATAGATATTATTATTTAATGTATTGTAATATTATTGTAATGTATTAAATATGCTTAGCATTGGACATACCTGGAAGTGAGGATAATGACAAGCTTCAAGTTTTCTCAAGGAGTACAGTCTTTGCAAGTGGTTCTGTTGTGGAAAAGCCTTGGGCCATAAACTGTCTTAGAAGTGAGCCAGCTAGCATACCACCCCTCACTGAAAAACAAACAAATAAAGATTTCATATTCACTGTATAAATATTCTAAAGATCTCATCTATACATTTGTTGTTCCTGTAGTTTAATACTTAATGCTTCAATTTGAAACCACAAGAGTTTAAAATCTGTCTTGACGTACAAGTTTACCTTAATAGTTTTCCCAATCCTGGACAGTGGAAGTATACACAATCCTTTAGGTAGGTGGTGGTGTCCTCGTGCTATGCTGCCTCTTTACTGCTCCACTGGGGAAAAGGTCCCCGAATTTATATGCGCTGATGCACATGACTGCAAGTTGTACACACCTGTTATGTGAAACCTATGTTTACCAGTCTGTAAAAGACAGTTGGATATTTGAGCTCTTGTTGATCTGCCTCTAGTGCCGTCATGATCACATAAACATTTAGAATATTTTCATGTCCATTCCCATTTGTTTATTGAACTTATTTCATATTTTATGTTCCAAACTATTTTATAACAGTTTTAGCTTCAACGGACACCCTCTGTTATTTCCACACTGACGTCGCAAGGCAGATCTGATTTTTCTATTGGCTGACGCATTCGGCCAATCAGACCGAGAGGCCTGTCCAAATTTTTTAGACGTTTTCAAGGGGCATTTGACTGGCTGGGTAGCATTTGCGCCACATTTCCTCTTGTTAGTGGGAGTGACTACACAACACAATTCTAACAACTTCAGGAGTTTTAGGAATTCCCTCATCCCTCCTCCCTGCAACTACTAAAAGTTACAGAATGTCCCAGGATGAGAAACCGCCGTGCTTCTCAGCCAATCCATACAAGGAGTAAGAGTGGGTGTATGCACACAGCATGCAGCAATTTAGGCTGTCTGTGCACACAAACCAGCAGAGCCCAACAACATGACTGGATTTTAAATGGAAAATGATAGGGAGGGGAGACACGGTGTAGGTAGTATGTTGGAGTGTTTGCATGCCTTTGTAAATGTGATTTTCCATTGCAGCTCCAGGTCTTGACTCAAGTAGGTTTATGTCAAAACACCCAGCTGACTATGCAAAACCCGTGTCGTTCATTTGTTTAATATTTCACCTGCTGTTACATTAATCAGCTGGCATTCAATTCCCGAAACTATGCCAGCACTTTTTTTATTTATAACTCCAAATGTGCTCTCTTAAATAAACCATGCAAAAGAAACCTATCAAGCTGAGAAACTGCATTGTGTTAACTGTATGCACATGTATGAGCAAAGCTGTATTTGCTCTGTGTTCATACTGAAACACAGTTGTCTAATGAAAGGTATAAAACAAAAAGGTTGAGCCCCTTTCTTCACACCTCTTGAGAACATTGTGTCAGTAACCTTTGAGCAGTCTAGTAAACAGCTCACTGGTTCTGGCTTCAACCAGCCCTCACTGGCCTCCCCCCGCCACCCCTGAAAAAGAAATTAAGCAGGCATGCTGTCGTCACCACTGTGATCTCCTCCTCTTTGAATACTGCGAATCTTGAAACAGACAATCTCCATTACCCTATAAATAGAGTGAGCCGTTGCGTCTTTTAAAGGTTACTGGAGCGCAGTGGAGTGACCAGACGGATCTGTTTGCTTCATTCAGACACTGATTCACCTTTGTCCCAATTTTAATTTAGTCCCAAATATAAGGACACTGGACAAGCATCTGATGGTGATCAGTCTCTCAGTTGTCATTTTTAATGTTCTTTTTTATACTGTTTGGAAAAATACTGTAAAAAAAAAATTCAAATAAAAAAAGCCTGACTCAAGCTTTTAGTGTCTTTCCAACCTCGTCAGCAGCTCTGGAATACATTCTGACATACAGTATTTCACAGCACACGTGATCAGATGTTTTGCTGCACACAGCAAATGCCCCCACATACCAGGAATGACTCATCAATCTGCTAATAGCTCATACTTGGTTGCTATTGTTGGTCTGAAAGTTCTGTTTTTATTCCAGCTTCTACTAGAGAAAACTGTGGCACTCAATTAAAAAGCCTTGAATAACTCATACATTTCGTTAATAACGAATGCCAGCACAAGTGTAAAAGATATATTATACATAATCACACAATATTCTAGTCAAAATACTAAAGCTGCTCAATTGGCTAAGTAACTTCAAAGACAAGGTTACTCGAAGAAACAACAGTTAGATAATACAAGTTACATAATGAATGTAAGGTTTAAAATTTCAAAATAAAACTGTAGATATGAAGCAGGAGAAAAACATTTAAAAAAAAATAATGCATTTAATACAAAAAAATCATAATTTAAGATTCCCATGGTGTTTTCTTTGACGTATGTATTTTTTTTAAAACAACAACATTGTTTTAAACAGTGTTTCTCCTTTCTCCTATGTTTTGAAAGCTTCAAGAGACTCTACCAGTCCAGTTTCCTTTATTTAATGCTTTTAGATATGCCATTACCTGCATGACTGAGAACCTATAATTCCACTGTGCTGACATATATGCTGACAAGAGGAAAGATTGAAGGTTCATCTGTTGCGGTGGTAGGACAGAAAAGGCTAACATAGCATGCTTGTCGTTGTTTGAATAGACGTAATTAACACCTGAGTCGTATTACTAAAGACACCTTTGTCCCAGTGCTTAACATAAAACTGTATCTGAGCCCAACTCCATGCCAGTCCTTTAGAACTGAAGAAGCTACATGAATGAGTGGCGACAACGTCTTCAAGCTACAAGTCCAGTTGCCTTCCCTTAAAGCTTTTGGAAATACCATGACCTGGATAACCGAGAACCTTCACATACATGTCTATTGAGATCCATTCTTTCCTGACCTCTCCCCTGGCTCTCCCCTTCAAATTAGCAAGTCTGCATGATGACCAGCTGTGATAAGAATTCTTTATGTAACTGCATTTACAGTCTCTCAAATATCTTCCAACGGGCTTTAGTGTTCATGATCAGGATCAGAGTGTCGGGATCATAAACACACTCCAGTGATAGCACACCCTTTTTATTATTAATTTCTGCAGTTACTGTGATATCCTTACTTGCCATATTTCATCAGAACCTTTCTGCCTGGTGAACTCCTGTACTCCTGTACTCCTGTATCAACCCCTGTACATAAATGAGCTAAAACAGATCAAGCTCCCTCTGAGCCACATCACACTTCTGACAGGCTGTGTGGCACTAAATGTGATGAGTGAACTGCATGTCATCTGGCACAGGTAAAGAGTGCACTGCTGACACCTTGTGTTCAAGAGCTGTACTGTCAACTTATCATCAAATGTACTGGTGTGCAGGTTTCTGGGACTGATGGCTTTGTCATTTAATATTGATACGACAAGTTGTAGAATCTGTCGGGGTAGGGACATTTTTATAACTAGACAAACAGATGTAGCTTCAATATGAAACATCTCTTTCTATCTTCAGTGGATATAAAGTGATTTGGCAGTTTTTTGCTTGACTTAGGTTGATGCAATTTCGATGGAATACAATTCGATGGTATCAGATAGCATTTCTTTGGGTTCAGGAACATGTGGGGGTGGGAGGGAATAAAAAAGTGCTTCTAAGTCAGAATTGAAGAGTGGGATACAGAGAGCAAAAGAAGGCACTTATATCAAGTGCAAAAGAGTGTTAAAGGTTTGAGTGAAGGAGGAAGAAATAAAGAAGAGGTGGTACTGATGAGGCTGAGATTAGGGCATTGTTCTTTGAATAATACATTAAATTAGTTGGGGAGCATGAGACTGGGCTGTGCGAAAAGTGTTAGGAAATTTTTTAACTAATGGTACTAATATTAATACTAATTGTATTTGTCATGAATGCCTATTGGTACATAAAACTGGCAGGTGGCTCACTAGTCATCAGCTGACGATCAATAAATCATACAGAGAGAGAGTAGATTCATCAAATAGAGAGCAGCAAAAAAAGGAAAGGAGGCACAGAAAAAAATAAGGGATAAAGAAAGACAAGTCCATGAGGCAGATGCAGATGCAGTAAAAATAACATTGGTGTTTGCTAGTGGCTATGGAGCAGCCTCTAGCAGGTGGCGATGGTGGAGGTGGCCGCCAGGTGGATGAGGGGAAGGGGGAGAGGCGGAGGAGAGACCCATGAGAGGATATCTGAACTTCAGGTATGAAGCGATGAACTGCAGTCTACTTGGGTCAGATATGAATCAAGTTCGGTTGATAGCTTATTTTCGTTGTGCTTGCTAACTCTTAACACAGTCGGTAGTTAGGAGTTTATCATTTAACAATGTAGCTAGCTGTGCATGCTAGCTAACACGGTGTGGTTTGTATGATGTTCTACTAGTGATAGTGATCTTAGTGCTTCAGTCTCACCTCATCTCATCTCCTACTACCACTTATGCTCACTAGGGTTGCAGGTGTTGCTGGAGCCTATACCAGCTGTCATAGGGCAAGAGATGGGGTACACCCTGGACAGATTGCCAGTCTATCACACACTCACACTTAGGAGTGAATTTAGAATCACCAAATAACCTGATGAGCATGTCTATGGAGGTGGGAGGAAACCAGAGTACTCAGAGAAAACCCAGGGAGAACATGCAAACTCCACCCAGAAAGGCCTGAGCTGGACTTGACCCCAAACCTTTCCTTCCCACTGGGAGGCATCAGTAACCACAGAGCCTAGTGCTTCAGTCGTTTGATTTTATTCATTTAGTTCATTTAGTAGGTAAGTTTATTAGATAAGTACACATATACCAGTAGTGTGTACTTGTATACAGTATATAGGCAGTGTACAAGCATTGCCACAAGAAAGAGTGTTTTTATAGTGTTATAGTGTTTTGTAGCCAATGTTTTGTCTCAGTCCAGCCCTGGGTACGAGGGTTACAGTTAAGTATTTTTATTTATTTATTTTTAATTCGGTAGTCGCAGCTAAAATTATTGCTGCGAGACAAAATTCCGTAATAAAGGGTGGCGGTAATGCACCGAAGAGGCGGATGCCGACCGCCGTTAAACAAGAAGAAGAAGAAGAAAACCAAAAATAGAAGAAGAAGAAGAAGAGGAGACGGAACAACATCATCCCAGCAGCAGCAGAAGAAGAGCGCTAGCTGTTAGCTTGCCAGGCAAACGCAATTTGTCAAATGTCTGCCTAAGCTTCCGTGTGGGTGTCGCAGGAATCATATGCGGCGAAAGAGAGGGGAGGGCATATTAACCAGCTCCTGACGCAGACCGAGCCCTCTTTTTAAAGACATGGAGAAACGACTGCATTTGAACCTGTTAGCCTCCAGACCTCCTATGGCAGGTGGTTTTCAGTCCGGCTCCAAAATGAAAATGGGGTGAGTTGGCTAGTGTTATTGGCAGGCTGTCTGCTGTGGAAGGTTTGTCCACCGTCACACCAGCTGGTTTCAGGGACAGAACAGACGCATATCTGTACAGTTCGTTTAAATGAGCTAAATGAGCTACTCCTGCTACCAGAGTTTGAGCCATCACTGTCGGATAATATAAGTGCCTTGGCCTTTGCTATATACGCATTTTAAATATATTAGCGTCGTCTGTTAGTGTATATACGCAAGACTTTAACATTAGTAACCATACACCCGGCGCTAGTACTCTCTAAACTAGATTAGACAAACAGGCTTAGCTGCAGGGTTTTGAGCCTTCATTTCCGTTTGCACAGCTATAGTGTAATGAAGGTCAGGGCTTGTTTACATCACCACGTCAAAGTAGATGTGTAAACATGTTCGTACCTCGTACATGCCTTCTTTGTATTATCTTATATTCTAACTGCGAGTAAACCTCCATCCATGCTTTCTTTAGAGATGTGTGTAAGCAGAGTCATATGTCTCTATTAGTTTAAATGTAAAGCTACCAGTGTTAGAAAGCATTTATGTAGAATAAAAAGTTTTTTTTTTTTTTGTAGGATATTTTAAGTAGATGACAAAATTGGAGCAATGGCTGATTGCATAATTACTTGATCACCTTGTGTCACTATTATTTGACAAAGTAAAAAAGCGATGAGAGATGAATCAGTCCCTGAACAGAGACGTCCTGGTCCACAGATTTTTGTCTTGCGATGACGCATGTACACTTTTTTTTAGATTTACAACATTTGTTTTCATTAGCGTATGTTATGAACTGGCAAGTTCTGCTGGAATACTGGAACACACAAGACACAAAACTGATTTATGTCTTCTTTTTCACAGACCTGGAAGGAAGAAAGATTTCTCCCCCCTGGCCTGGAGTCAGTACTTTGAAACCATGGAGGATGTTGAGGTTGAAAATGAAAATGGCAAAAATATATCCTTGACTGCTAATCTTTATTTCATTAAGGAGAAATCAAGTAGGTGGAGCATGTACATGTACACTGATGGAAACATGAAGATGAGCGTGCAAAGTAAAAGTTTGGCGGTTAGACTCCAAGAGTGATGATGTCATCAAACAAGATGTCACAAGTAGAAAGGGAAACGGGCAATGTGTAATATAACTTGCAGCAGCACATTTACTCTCAGTTCATAGGGTTAACGTTATGTCCGTTTTGAGAGGAATGTATTTACTTTATGACTCTTGCGCAGCTCTAGCTTGTGCTTCTTGACTACCTTGAACATTTTCAGAATTTACTGCAGTGGCTCCCATGGTCCTGTGCTGCTCCTGCTCCACGGAGGAGGCCACTCTGCACTTTCCTGGGCAGTGTTTACTGTAAGCATTACTTACTGTTATTATTTAAGTTTCTGAAACTCTTTAACCTCTTCGCTCTGATAAATGTGTGTCAAAATATTTACCAGACTGTGTGGTATATTTATAAAGTTGTTTATCCCACCATATGTGCTGCATGCTACTTTATTTAAATAGTTTCTGTATTTTTCTTTGCAGGCCGTCATATACAGCAGGATCAACTGCAGGGTGGTGGCTATGGACCTTCGGGGTCATGGTACGGCTAAATGGTTGTAGGATACAACATTAATTATTATTTTGTTCATAGTTTTAACATTGTTTAAAGAATGGAGAGCTTCCTAAAGTACATACACATACAGACATCAACAGATTCATTCTACCAGTGCAGCTTGATCACCGTCTCATCAGAGGAAAACTCCTCATGTATTATTTAGTATCATTTGGTATCAGATGGAACAAATTCTGAAATTTCTCTTTCTGCCATCATCTATAGGCGACACCAAAGTGAAAAATCCTGAAGATCTTTCGGCAGACACGATGGCCAAGTGAGTTTTTATTTGAACAGCTAAGCAGGACACTGGTGTGGAACCATAGCTTTTTAAGTTTCACCAGAACATGGGAATCCATTAAGGGCCATGATGATTCACGGTCATTCATGTCAACACCCATTAGTCTTGTTTGAATCGCTCCGTAACTCATCATTGCATTGACATGTAACATATGTATAAAAGAGTGGAGTTGTAGCTTTGGACTGATGCTAGTCTCATATTTATACTTGTTTTGAAGACATATCATCTTCACACATTTTCACACTTGTGCTGGTCAGCTAAATACATCACAAAGTCCTAATCATTTCAGTGTGCATCAAAATGAACAGCAGAATGTTTTCTAATCAGGTTTTGAAATCACAGCAAGTTCCTGCGTCAAAGGGCTGATACTACATCCCACTTAAAGAAAATACTTTAAAGGACAGTTTTCCTTATGCAATTTCATAATTCAGTCTATGTTTTTCTTTACTTTTTCCTTCATACAATATATTACCCTTAGAATGACCAAGATAAGTGCTTAATTGCAAAGGTAGTGATATTACCTGCATTTTTTTGGTGATGGGGTTAATGGAAGTCAAATAATGTACAGCTGCCCACTTAATGGTAGTGAATATTTAATGCCTAGCTGCATCCTTAAGTAGTCATGATTTCAGAGTTTATTCTAGTAGAAATGAATAAATAACTTCTGGTGTTTGGTTGGTCCCTGTGGTTATGTTGAAAGATGTTCACTCAGTCCAGATTATAACATGCTTTTAACAAGTTGCGAATTTATTCGTTTTTCATTAGGGACATTGGCAAAGTGGTGGAGGCACTCTATGGAGAGAACCCACCTCCAATCATGATCATTGGACACAGTATGGGTGGAGCCATTGCAGTTCACACAGCCGCAGCTAATCATGTACCATCCCTGCTTGGTCTCTGTGTCATTGACGTTGTGGAGGGTAAGATTTTTCTCACGTTTCATACGTTGACTGCTTAAATGGTCAGGAATTTCAATAATATTAATTAACTATATCGAATAAAAACAAACCGTAGTAAAGCAAAGTCAAAACATATGCTCATATTTGTATCTGTATCAATATTTATCCATTTATATGCAAAATTGTTGAAATATAGCATACATGGTATCTGTATTTATAATATTATATCCAATTATTTCTATTTTTATATAACTATAATTATTATTTATATTTATTTAAATTTTGAGAGTACTGTACAATTATAGTAACTATAGCTATTTTACTATATATACTGATATGTCAATAATAATGTATTGACTGTCTTGTCTAAATAGAACTGAGTTAAGGGGTAGTATTAGATAAGTTTTTGCTTCCTCTTATCCCCTTTAGAGCCCGTGGAAACATTTTTTGCTTTTAATTTATCTATTTGTCTTCTTCTTGTTCTACATGCCCTGGTTTTTCACTATTTTTCTTCTTTTTTACCTGTTTTCCTTTTCACTTTGTTTTCATTACTTACATGTTCAAAATAAAGTCAGTCAAAATTAATGGTGAGCTCTATATTACTTGATTTATTACTGACAAATAATTTAGTCATTTTCATTCAGGTACAGCAATGGATGCTTTGAACAGTATGCAGAATTTCCTCAGAAGTCGTCCAAAGACGTTTAAATCTCTGGAGAATGCCATTGAATGGAGGTAAACATTAAGTTAGTTTTCTCCAAAGTATGATGAGACAAGATTATGATCCTCTGCACTTCAGCAGCATTCTCGGCTGAGTTGCTTCTATTTCCAGAGTCTGGACTCTCAGTCTTTCTCTCTGTTCCTAAACTTTGATTTCAGTGTGAAGAGCGGCCAGATCAGAAACATCGAGTCAGCGCGGGTGTCAATGGGCGGCCAAGTAAAAAAGTACGTCCACTCGGTTTCTCGTCTGAACATTAATAGTGACTGTGTGTTTCATTTATTGTATTTTACTTCCGACATTTGCAGATGTGAAGAATCCACCAGCAGTCCAGGCGTCCCCAACAGCATTGGTGAAGGTATTATAGAAGAAGAGGAGGATGAAGAAGTGGAAGAACAATCCAACAAGAAAAGAATGAAGGAAGACGACCAAGAGGTTCAGTCTCCTTCAGTGTTTTTTGTTTTTATGTAACTGATGAGTGTTGGAAAGAGGTTGAAAACAACAACTTTCTCCACAGACTAAGAAGGAGAGCATCTTTACCTGGCGAGTTGAACTTTCAAAGACAGAAAAATATTGGGACGGCTGGTTCAGAGGTCTGTCCGCACTCTTCCTCACCTGCTCTGTGCCAAAGCTGCTCCTGCTCGCAGGTTCGAACCCTCTCTGTGTCACATAGGGAACATAGTCATTTTTATTGACTGCACATTTTCACCCCTGACTTGTTCCATTTGTACAGGAGTAGACAGGCTTGACAAAGACCTTACTATTGGACAGATGCAAGGTAAAGGACGCAGATTGTTTATGATGCATTTTTATTCCATGTCTGTCTGTAGTCTAACACTGTAAAGTACACAAGTCTAATAAAAAATCATTGTTTGTACACAGGAAAATTTCAGATGCAGGTCCTCCCCCAGTGTGGCCATGCGGTTCATGAGGACGCACCAGAGAAAGTAAGTGATCCATACCTGATTAATTCTATTTATTTTTATTTTTAATTTATTGTCTGATAACAGAGTCGCTGTACAGCGTGTGCCTGTTTTCACAGTATGGTTTTGTGTGTGTTCGTCACATGGACCAGTGTGATCCAGATTCAGTCTGTTGCTATTTTTTAACCTCTTGCCGTTTGTTGCTAGGTAGCAGATGCTATAGCAACATTTATGGTCCGGCACAAATTCACTGAGTTTAAGGAAGGGTATCTGTGGTAAGTGAACTTCCTACTAAGAATCTTAACAACACATGTATTGAACATATGTAGCTTAATGATAGACTGTAGACTAAATTATTCATTATTCGTTCATCATTGGATTTACATTACACAACATTTTCTAGCAGGGTTTGACAGAAATTAGTTTATTATTTAGCTACAACTACTTCTCTCTGAGACTCAAATGAAATCTGAGAACAAGTTCAGCTGAAACGAATCCACATTGTCTTATTTTTATTCCACTCTCTTTTTTCTACAGCTAATTTCCTGTTTTCAGCCTAAACATAGCCAGCAGTCATAGAAGAAATGTTTCAAGATTCATCATTGTCCAATTTAACAGCAAATTAAGGAAAATATAACATTATTATTATTATTAGTAGTATTATTATCATTATTATTATTATTATTATTATTGTGCTTTTGTTATGTAGATATATTTTGCCTTTCAGCTTTGCCTTATTTTTATTTTTAAAATATTTGAACTGTACTTTTCCTTTACTACATATATTTTTTTAATTTCTGAGATACCATGCTCTCCTTGTGAAAGAGGTCCATTTAGTAGGATTTAGTCTAGTGATGAAGTTACGGAGTACCAACGATGGCGGCCAATAACACGAAAGTCCCTCTCTAGAGTTGGTGTCTGGTTCATTCGTTCAGGCCTACTGCAGAAACAAGGTGCAATAAGGTGCAGTTTGTGGAAAAGGACCAGCTCCCTGTGGATCTGAAAGGTTCACTCTAAGCAAAAACTATTTGTTGTTACACTACTTATGAAAACAGTATACTAAATTTGATTTTGGCTTATTGATTTATCAAAATCCTACTCACTGGACCTTGAATGTTTTGTTTTGAGTGATTGCATCATTGTTAATGTGTTTGTAAGGTTTGAATTTAAACTATGATTAAAGATGGATGCGGCCAACAATGCCAACCAAGTTTTATATTGTGTGCGTGGACTTCTGTCATGTTCATTTCAGATGTGCTTCATCATTGCATCACGTAGCATAAAGAATGGGATCGATGTTGTCCATATCATAAGACAAGTCTCATCAGTCATAGAGTATTCTAGTTTTTCATTATCTCATGTGTTGGTCACACTATAATCCTTATTAGAATCTGTAACACCAGAGTTTTGTTTATGCAGTTAATAACTATACTTGAAAATGAGGTTAGATGTACTGTAAAACTAACACCTACATTTTATACACAACTTCAGAACAAGATCTCACATTAATTAGGGCATACTTTTAGTTTATGACGGAGGACATCTTGTACTTTGTGTGCCTCATATACTCCATGGAACAAAAAGATGTCTTTTAATTGTCCCTCTGTGGAACAACACACTCTGAAATATGTTGCAAAGATGTGCAGTATAAACATCTGAATTATTGATGAACCTTAATGACTGTCCTCCAAAGGACTAAAGCGTCAGAGATCTTTTGGGGAGTTCAGTCTGTAAACACAGCTGAGGCGTGCTGTGGTGAACGGGGACATGTTTGTTGGTTGCATCATTTGAGGCCTAGAAATTACATTTGTACATTATGCACATTTTCAATAAAGCCTGAAAAATGTGGGATGAAGGGGAATTAGGGAAGTGAGAATTTTCCATATTTCCCCACTAATCTAATGCAGCGAACATGTTTTTCCTGTTTCCAGTTTTATAAATCATCTTTTAACATTGTGCTGATAGTCTCAAGTCAATCATTTGTATGTATTTGTCGTTTATATAAATTCCTCATGAGCATAAAGGAGCTGTCCGCTGTGCTGTGGTGCTGAAATGCTACACTGATCTGTCACAGCATTGAACCTCTTAACAGGTGAAGTGAATGACAGATCACCTTAGTAAAATATAATGTTCTTCAGGGAAACCTTTGGTTCTGGCATTCATTTGGATGACACATCCCGCACAAAATCTTATTGCTGACCGTGCACCCCCACCCAATGGCAACAGCGCTCCTCGATGGCATCACCCGCCCCCAGCACAAAAACTGCTGAGGAACAGCTAAAAAAAATCATGATAAATTGCCCATGTTGTAGAATCCCTCCTCTCAACCTATAGCACCCAAAGAATCCCGCTATAAACGTGGTGGTCCAGAGAGATGGACAATATCAACATGGGTCACATGAAATCTAACAAAGGCCAGTATTGACATTCAGTATGCTAATTAAAGTGTGTTTCATTTACATGCTTACATCTGAACATACATTAACAAATAACTGAAAAAATTATCCTCGGACACAGATTCTTCGTTTATGAATATAGGATGGAAAAGTACATAAACATGCTTTGACCATATATTTAGACAGACTTTTCATTATAGTTCTCGACCAGTGTTGGTGAAGCTCTTGATTTTCTCATTTAACAGGTTACTCATGTTTTCTCATTGTTCATCTCCACAATATGACTGGCAAACACAAATTCTCTTCTGTCAGTAGCAGAAACCTGGCATCGCCATGGAAACAAAGCATGTGGCTATTCGTTTTGATTTAGAATAAGTATTTTAATTTCGCGAAGTCTAATGACCTGTGGTCTAAAAGGGTTTCATGTAACCTGCCCTGAGGTCGACGGCGTAGAGTTGTGAGTGACATTATTGCACAGCATAAAACATAAGTGGCCTTCTTCTGACAATGTAACTCAGGCCTAAGGTTTAAACCATTTGTATTCTATCCCACATGCAGTCGATATCAGTGGGCAACAATCTCGTTCTCATTTACATTGTTTTCTTTTCCAGCTTATCAGAAACAATGAGTCAAAAATCTTGGATTCAGAACTTCTTGGCATCCATTGTGTCCCCTTACATCTGTTGTTCCCATCAGCAAAACTTATTTCAAGAAATGCCAGCAGAATGTGAGTCATCCTCATTAATTTATTGGTTAATCTGATTTGGTTAATCTGATTTAAAAAGATCATGTTGGGGTTTTCTTAAAGGAACAGACGTAAGGGAGCACTGATTGATCCAGATTGCTGAACGTCTGCATCCTCATGTGCCCGGCAAAATTTTAACATCAAGAGTGATGTCTAATGTGTTTGTTTCCATCAAACTGAGTGATACATAAAGTCTTTAGTGAAATGATGTAACCCCAAGATGATAAATATAATTCACTATGTTTCCACAGGGAAATACATTTCAAATGTAACATTGTTTTTGTATTTATTTTTTTTATTTCATGAAATAAATCAAGCAATCAAACTTTATTTATAGAGCAATGCTTCGTTATCTAATGAATCCTTTACCTTATGTATCATAGCAATTGTTTTTGATATGTTTACCTTTGTATAATTTATATGTGGTGTCCAACTCTAATCTTCATCCAGCATGAATACTTTATAACAAATGGGAATGGAAACACAACTTCCCCAAACTTTTACCCCTTTAAAGTAACTTCCACCAAAGCAGAGTTTTGACTGGTTGTTAAAATGACGTGTCTGGGGATGTCAAGACAAAGATCCTCTATATAAAAAAGGCTGTGATGGGTAGAGGACGATTCTCTGCTCACACCTGTCTACTAAAACTCCATTGTCAAACTAAACCAGAGATAAGTAAGTAATAATGTCTCAGACTTACAATAACTTTATAGATTCAATGTCAATATTTCTTCATATATTGTTTATTGTGATATTGTCTAATCATGTGTGTTTTGTAACTCATTTATTTGGAGCTGTGTTTCAGATCATCACATGTTAATCTAAGATATGCTTAGACACACTTCAATGTTCAAAACTATTCATGATGTTTATTAAGGATCGGTCTGATGTATCTTGCCATGCCTTTACAGACACTGACTGAAGCTGTAGTCATGAATGACACAACAGAAGTACACATAAAGCCATTTCAGACTTCTGTCACAGCTCTGCTGTCCCTGCTGCCGTGTCTTCTGTTCCTGTACGTGAACAGTGTCATGGTGTTTGCCTTGCTGAGAAAGCCTCTCTTATTGGAGTGCTCCAGATATATGCTGTTTGGTCATTTGCTCTTCACCGATTCTCTGCAGCTCATAGTGACTATGTTGCTGTACATCTTCGCTGTGACTATGGTCAAGATGATCAGCTATGTCTGCATCATTTTTACGCTGCTTGCTGCCATCACTGTTAAAATGTCTCCCCTCAACCTGGCTGTGATGTCTTTGGAGAGATACGTTGCCATTTGTTTCCCACTAAGGCACGCTAACATAGCCACATCCCGGACGACGGCTATAGCCATCGCTTTTATGTGGATAGTGGCCTCTTTGGAATCATGCATACAGTTTTTCCTGTTTGTCAGTCTGGAGAACACAAGCTTCACTGTGAAAAGGGTCTGTACCAGAAGCAGCGTCTACCGCGTACAGGTTTATATAACTTTAAACAGAGTCTTCACCATCATGTATTTTGTACTGGTGAGTGTGATAATCATTTACACTTACATTGCAATCATGATTACCGCGCGGTCAGCTTCTTCTAGTGTGCGCAATGCCGATAAAGCTCATAAGACCGTGCTGTTGCACCTGCTTCAGCTGTGCCTGTGTCTCACCTCCACTCTGTTTAACATGATCAACTCCAGTGCTCTGCTGAACCTAAATCCTGCCATTGCTATTCATATTCAGTACATCCTGTTTTTAGGTCTCATCATTTTCCCAAAGTGTCTGAGCCCACTCATATATGGCCTCAGAGATCAAACCTTCAGGCACGTGTTCAAATATTACCTTACCTTCGGCCTTAAAACCACTGTGAGGCCATTTCCTAAGTTTTGATTTTATAACTGTGTGCACTTTTTGTTCTTTACTTGTTGTCTGTGTAATTTTTGAGATGTCTGAGATGTTGTCTCTGGTCAGAATAAAACATTATTTTTGTCTGTTACTGGTAAATACATACATACGTTGATGGACTACTTTTGAGTACAATGGAGAGTTGTACTGTCCAAACCATTATTTAGTGATCACAAAGACACAATGCCCTTTTCATTTTGTGAAGGTCTTCACAAATTGTTGTTTTTCTATTTGTTTCAGTGATATTTTTGGCTATGAAACACAGTCTTTAACCACAGTGTGTGCTCAGCAAATTTGCTGAGGTTCAGTAGTCCACTCTAAGTCACAATGACAAATGGTTTTGTGAAATTTGTGAAATCATCCATGGCATTTTTAGCAAAACCAATTATTTTGAAGCATTGCTTGTTTTTATGTTTAGGGGAAACAACATTTTTTTTATGTATTTACTACTAAAACATTTTATCATGTTTTGTTGATAGCGGTTTCAAACTGAACAAATATATCCTTCTGTATTACACTTAACACAAAAGAGATTAACATAGATTGTAATGATTAATGTGTGACTGTGTTGCTTATGTAACTTTATATTATAAATACAAGTGTTTCTCATAACTTTTAGTTGTGACCTAGGTAGAAAAAAACATTCATTATCTAACAAGTAATTTCTAATTAAAAATGAAATTTATTTGCAGTTTATTAAAAGCCATTTTGCCTCAAATATGAAGACTCATCTCTTTACAAACACATTATTGTATCTGTTTTATTATTGTACTTTGTGTAAATAAATGAATCCGAGGTCAGACGAAAAATTATTTAGCAGTGAAGAGAAGAAAATAATCCATGTTAAACTCATGAATGTCTCTGTCCTATGTGTAATAAAACATTATTGAAACTAAAAGCATCTTGACTTTTGTAATTTTATTGTGTATATACAAATGTATCTGAAAAGTATCATACAAAGAGCAGATATAAATATAAATAAATGTAATCTATTTCTGAAAATAAGCATCCATTCTCAATGACATAACCTGATTCAAATTTACTAAAAACCCATTTACATCAGCATAAAAAATAGTTTTGAAACTACTGAAACTTTTGAAAGTAGTTGAATTTTGTAGTGCATCGTTTTTTGGGGGAAATAACTTCCCAAATGGTTCTGTTGGTGTGCTTAAACTGCAACTGAATTTGAAATGTATGAAAAGAAAATGTCAGTTTTATACCCATCGGTTTAATTCATATTTCCAAATGACAAATAACATTTTACCTTGGACATGATACTGAGAAATCTGAAAACTTTCTTTTACACTAAAAACGTGAATTAGGCAACATGGTTGTAGCCATATTGATGACATAGTGATATCAATTGATTGAAGACGTCATAAACACTTCATCATTTTAACCAGCAGAGGTCGCCTTTGGTTCATAAATATACGAAATGCACAACCTGAGACTCCAATAAGCTTTTAGTTTTAATGTGCATTATTAAGCTCATACATTTGAGCTCGTAAATGTTCAATAGATTCCACCAAAAAACAGACTTAATTTAGCCAGATTACTTTTGAGACTATCTGATGATATTAATGATGAAATTCCAGTCCCCTCTTCTTTCTCACAGTGCAGATGGACACTTGTGTAAGAGACAGGATTGAGAAAGAGGGAACAATTTATGTGGGTAAACAGGGAGGGAGGTGCTGACCTGAAGAATAAAAGAAGAGCCTGAGCAGGAGGTGGACTAATTTAACCGATCTTTACTCCGCCACAGTGTTGAAGCCCTCTCAATACCTCTCTGGCCTTCTTGAAAGAGCACTCGAAGGGTTGAAAAACATTCCAGAACGAGAAAGTACCTGGTGACGGAGAGCAGCTTTGGTTTAGAGTGAGAGCAGGAGGGAAAGGTTGTTATCTTGATCACAAAACACTTCACATCCTCAACCTAGTAAATGGATTCTGTGGCTAAGTTTCTCTGCAGCCGCAATTTTACCTTTGAACACACAGATCATGGTTCATCCACTGTGTTGTAGTATTTCCGCAGTACACACAGGGAGTGTCTCCCGTGGGGGGGGGGGGGGGGGGGAGAAAAAACAGATACAGAAACAAGGAGAGTACAGAAATAATATCTCTGTGTTGGCCAATAAACTCAGCTGTCATCTAAGAGGAAATAGTAAGAGCATAGTAGTGGATTAATGAAAGGGAATGCGAACAGGAAACTCTGTAATGTACAAATTCTGATATAGACAAAGCCCCATGTAGCTTTTAGGATGATGCACTGCACTGAAGGCAAAAATATTGGGACTGATTTTGAGGACAACAAGAATATTTATATGCATTTTCCCCCACTTCAAGATAGATTGAATAAAGACATACTGTTATGTTTAAGTTCACACTAATGTGCACCAGCATTCACTCTATAGAGGTGCAGATGAATGGGATGGTGGGAGAGTAATTATACCCCCTGTGACTCAAATTAAAGCGCTGACCTGGTTAGCTTTCTGTCGGTGGGAAGGGGGTGCTGGCCCCCACATCCCACCCATCGCATCCATTCCATCCACATTTATTCTGTGAAGATGACTGACTCGATGACTGATTGGACTATGAGCAGCTACTCAAACTACATGTGTCTGTTGGTGATGCACCTGGACACAAGCACAAGAGAAAATGCTATCCAGCGTCAATGCAAAAGATTTGTGTTCAATAGCATCACAGTTTCAAGTGTCAAGTTCAAGAATCATATAGGAGGTAATTTACCATTCAACTGTAACATATAACATCACACAAACTGGCGCATTGCCCATAATGTAAAGATGTCATAATTTTTCCACTTGTGACCTTTTTAACGGAACACAGTTTTACTGATCAAAGCGGGAAAAGCACAGGTGGAAGTAACCGCTTTAATAATGGTTTAGTTCAGTTCAAGAGTCCCAGGAGGCATAGAGAATGTCACGCAATAAACCCTTTGTACAGTATCCATTTTGGCTTGTCACACCAGGGAAGGCACAAGTGTATTAATGATGGCGCAGTTCCATTAAGTGTCCCAGTTAATGGAACTGAACTCCCCAAACTGGAATGTGGCCACCATCAATGCTTTGTGTGACAAAATTGCCTGCTGCGAAAAAGGCCTATGAGCCAGTGTCATGAGACTGCATGACTAAACTAAATGTAATTCAGCCATTATTATTGTTATTAATTACACGCGTGCCATCACTGTTTTGAGCCCCAAATTACAGTCATCAATGTTTATCGTGTATACACTTAGAAGCCAGTGCCCATTGCAATTCAATAATGTATCAGAGAACAGCTCAGAGTTTCCAAGGGCATGGGTGATCCATTTGACTTGCAGGTGCAAGTGCAATTATTTCCATTTACAATGGGAAGGCTCAGACAAAATAATTGATTTGCATTCATACAAGGTTGGTCAGATATGTTACTCAAATTCAAAACGCATCACTCAAGAATGCCCGTACCTCAAAGGTTCTGGCTAGAGAGTCAAAACAAGGGGAAAAAAAGAAAAAAAGGGAAAAAAAAGAGTGTTCCTGACCATCAGAGAAAAGAAAAGACGTTAAATCTTAAATATCAACGCATTAGCACCATTTGCACTTAAAAAGAAGAGTCAGTTTTTCCACTATTTAACTTTAAACTATTTTCTTGAAACGTGCCCTGTCTGCTAACTGGCAGACGAATAAAAACAGATTGATTTAATATTTATTTTTGGCTGCTGTATAATGTACAATGAATATTCTGTGTGAAATGGTCAATGCCAGTAAAAAAAAATAGTGATTTAATGAATCAATATATGTCGGGTTATCAACAGAGATGACGTAATGTGTATACTAATGGATCATTCCTCCAAGGGGAGGTTGGTGTGGAACCTCGACAAATGACCATTTACTTCGACTGTCAGGTGAGTCCCCGGTCTCCCCTCTCCGCGCCGTGTAAATGGTACAGTCCACATGCAGTTCGGAGTTGTTGCTGAGGAGGTTCCACCGTTCAGCACACACCGTTAAATTGGCATGCGTCCTACGCTTTGGTCCTGGAGCAGGAGGCTGCGCTGCTTTTGAAAATGTTACCGTCCTCTCAGCGGAGTAACCTCAGGCAGCAC
Source organism: Mugil cephalus (assembly GCF_022458985.1). Classification (NCBI taxonomy): domain Eukaryota; kingdom Metazoa; phylum Chordata; class Actinopteri; order Mugiliformes; family Mugilidae; genus Mugil; species Mugil cephalus. The sequence continues at coordinate 3,429,150 of NC_061784.1, forward strand.
AGCAAAGTTGCATTATTTCACCTTCTGCTCAGTATTACAGGTGAGTCCTGCATTTTGTCTGGTAGTTTTATTTATTCAACTAACATTAGACAGAAGTTTTGAGAGGAGGACCCGGCTGCCTCGCGCATCATGCACAAATCTCGAGTGCGCGGGTTGGAATAACTAGCCGCTACCGCGTGGTTTAAGTGGAGATTAAGTTTAGCAAGTTTAGCGGGCGTCGTTTAAAGACTAAAACTTGGTTACAAGTTCACTTTAACGCCTCGGAGTAGTAGCAAGCCACCGCCGCGGATGATGGTGCGACCCAAGGCTGCCATAGAAACAGTCCACAGAAACCGCGGAGCGGCACAGACAGACAGTGATATTCATTTATATATACCGTTAGCCAACCTACACTTGGGTCATTGCAGATTCAGTGGCAGCCATATTAGCTCCAGAAACATTTTCTTTTAAAGTAACAAGCTGGTTTGTCGCGCGCTGCCTTTGTGAAATGTTTGGGAACTTAGATTGGCGTTACCAGAGGAGACTATGCTAATACAGCACCCCCTCAGGTCGGGATGAGGGTCAGCCTCCATGTGGCTGCTGTCCAGCCTTAGCTCATTATGGTTTAATCAACGTGTGGGCAGTCCACTATCGCCACCATGAAACACGCCAACTTTGTGCCAGGTGCTGTAGCGTAATCAAACACTCAAAACCAAGAATATTATAGTTTAACTCCAAATGTCAGCTTATCTAACACACCGTGCGCTTTCTATACAAACAAAATCCACAACTTAATTATGAATCCGATCGATTAAAAGGAAGCTTGTTAAATATGCAGTGTATGTAAAATATATATATATATATATATATATATATATATATATATACATATTAGGAAAATACAATATGACATCTTATTAACTGTTTGCTGTGTCCAATAATTGATTGTTTAGTGTCATGTCTTTGCGGAAACACAGGCAGGGCTGGGGTGACTGTGACCAGACCAGTGTGTCTCATGGCACATTTGAAGGTAGCAGAATAATAGGTTGAACATATTTCAGTTTAAAATAGTAAGGTGCCACAAAATGTTCTGCACATCCCATGACAGTTGTGTGTCTACTCAGTGTTGCCACTGTTTGGTAGCATGAAGAGGCTGCTCTTTCAGTTCAGCAAATGGTCATTGTGCAAAGAATCGCTCTGGGCTTCTGCACAAAATTGAGTAAATCCTCAATAACTCCTCTGCTAAAGATGTGACATGAGATACAATGAAAGCGACCCAGAGATCATTTACCACCTTCTCCTTGTAAAGCATGTTTCATCAAGTCATTAACAAGATCTCAAAGTCTTCACCCAAACACTTCACCCAAACACTTCAGGAATCCCAGAGTTCAAGTTGCGGTGCGGAGACAGGTGCCCATTTATTTAGGTTCAGTTTACGTCTGCTGTAAATTTCAATGAGGGCTTGACCTTGTGCATTTAGTTGAATGCAAAATGGAGGCACACACCCTTGGAGCTAATAGTGTTGAGGCCTTAAAGCGGAACAAACACCATTTTCTTACATTGTGATGTTTTTGATCCAAAGTGTTTCATTAGTAACATTTTGGGACAGGAACAGATTCCTCAGTCTGATGTCAATTTCAAAATTCTCAAGTGAACTGTGATAACTTTCTGAAGAAAGGAGTTTTCCTCCTTTCCAGTACGTCAGTTGGCTGTTCTTGCTGTTGGCTGTTTGAATTGCGCCATGAATTACACATATATTTGCATGATCTCTTCCAAGACAAGTCACAATTTGATGTTAACATATTATTGTACCAGCAGTCGTCTTCTTTTTATAGTTTTAATTTATACAGAGCTTTGTCACACACTGTGACTTGCAAATTAATCTTTTTAAAGTATTTTGTGTAATTGGGGGGAAAAATACACACATAAAAAAATTGTCTCTGCATTTACTGCAATATAAACTTTTACTGAAATAAGGTCCCATGGTGCTTTACCATGGTCTTTACCACTTTATAGTACCGGAAGTACTGCAAGTACCGTAGAGACGCGTAATCAGGGACAAATGTTGCTGCGTTCACACTATGAGCAACAAAAGCTTCGACATGATCAGCATAGCCAGGTACATTATGACAGAATTGCTTTTGAAGTGCTACTCAATCTCTCGTCGCTGATGTCATCCTTTGAAATGTCAACTGGTTTAAAAAAAAAAAAAACTCATATTGATGGGCTGACTCGAGCTCCAAAACACTGAAGCTGGCTCAACTTTGATATGCAGTGCATTTTGCCCATCGTTTTGTTCTTGTCCATTGAAAATAAATTGCAGCTTGTTGCTGCGCCACTGTGAATGTGGAATTAGACAACCAAAACAAACAACATTTCAACATGTGAGTTCAGCTGAATTCAGTCTAAGCTTGTTAGGTAATGTAGGGGCAACACTCATTGGTGCTGCGTTCTTCTGGTAGTGTTGGTAGGCTACTATCATAACTGCTCAGTCTGTCAAGATACAGTGTTGTGCATGCATGTGTTGGGATACTGTGGCCAGCCATCATTTTTCTTTCTGGAATCAAAAATCAGAAAATTGGTTTCAAGGACCTTTTGTCTTTATACTTAACCTGTTGGAAAACCATTAACTGCTTTGAGATCCAGCAGACATGGAGCAACGATTATTAATCTGTACATGTTAAAGTCCTTTAGCAAATCTGTTCATTTTACAGTTTACATTGCTCCTCCCTGAAGTTGCTTATGAAATATATATTTGCACTATCACTGTACTATCATCTGTTCTCACTTAGTGGATTCAGGAGATGCAAATAAGCATTCTCTTCAAAACATTGATCAACCAGTTAAATAATTGGAATTGGAATAATTGGATTTTCACTCTTAACGAGACACGCTGCCCTCTACATTGTACTCATATTAATACACTTGCTGCTACATAAGTGGTGCATGTGAAGGTAATATTGACTAAAGTGAGAACACATAGCAGAGTGTCCCTCAGGAGCAATGTGTCCTTGATGGCAGGATATCTATAATCTCTTTCCTACTCTGTGTGTCAATGAGACACATTGTGTCGAATTTGCAAACCAAACTGAAAGGGTCTATTGAAGCTGCTCTTTTTGCGGATTGCGAGAACTTGAAACATTTTTTTTCCTCCATCTCTGAGAGCATAAGAAGAAGAAAGAAGGAGTCGCTGTTGCTATGTCAAGATAGGCTTCACATAAGATCAGATAGACTTTGCCCTTATTCTCATCACTTTTTTTTTTATTCTGAGTTGGAGAAAAGGAGGGCACGCTTATGTAAGGTTGTCGTCATGTCACCAATAAAAATTTAATACAGACGCTATACCTCTTCTATTATATATTCAGAGCAGGGAAAATACTGCTTTTTTCCTCTCACTATGCTGCTATTTTTGACCTCCAGTCTTATCATTCAGAAATCATCCAGAAGCAACTATCTATTCCAGGAAAGGTTTTACAGTTAACTTAAGTACAATGCGTAGTAGTCCACATGTGTAACATTTCCATATTTTATATATATATATATAAAAAAAAAACACTTAACTGTTTAGACAAGCAGATATCATGCTTCATGCTCTTGTTCAAAATAAATAAATAAAAATCAAAAGGTAATATTTAACCTGAATTCATTTGTGGCGATATGGACATTATGTGCAGTTAACCAATTTAGCTAAATGTGTTCTCAGTTTTCTGCCTCCTTGTTTCACCTGACTCACTTACTTGTTTAAGGGATGCTTTGTTGCTGATGCTAATTAACTTGAGCAAAGGCACCAACAGCGAACATTCACTTGGGGCTATTCCTTTATGTTCAGCTACGCTCCTCCTTGGAGGGAAGCTGAACATAAAGCAACTGGGAACTGTGTGTAATGTGAAGTGTGTGGTAAGCTTCTATATCTTTTAACATAGCTCCACAGCTGTTGGTCCAGTCAAATCATCCGCCCTGTTCATTCAGATTTTGTATTTTTTAGTGTTGGTATCTAGTGGTTTCCAATGTCGAGAATATTTCCAGAAGTAATGAAATTCTAATGACTAAAACACTTTCTTCCCCTGCCCCTTTATTGCAGTGCAGACTAAGCGAAGCATTGTTTTGTATTATATATTGTAAGCTAACAGCATGCCAGTGGAAAAGAATACACATGCAGTCACGCTCTTGATAAATCATTTAAAGTAGATCCAGATTGGTTTAGCCTTGTTGTGGTTCGGTTTGACAGAAATATTTGCCTCCCTTGGCCGCTTGTACGTACTTCTGTGCAGCCGACTTCACAGCAGTGATGAAGTCACAAAATTTAGTCTTTTAAATATAAAAAATGTATTTTCAAAGTCTTCATTTTAGAGAAGTGATTATGAGGCTGGGCATGTCGGATCATGATGGTTTGTGTAGGTATGTGCATCTATATTTTTAGTGTGACTTCAAGCCAACCCTAAATAGCACATAAATTCCCACAGTGCCCCACAGCTGAACTTTCCTCCACTGTTTCACTGACGCAGCAAATTCAGAAAGTATTCCAACCCTTTCACTTTTTGTACACTTTATTGTGTTGCAGATTTAATTTTGAGTGGAGGCATTTGCATTTTTTCCCATTAGTCTGCACTTAACAGCCCATTTCTGTCACTATAGTGACTCATGATATCCACTCTGCCAAAAAGAGACCATCGCGATTCAGTATCCTCAAATAAATATTTGGCTTGTATATACATATTTATTTGTGACTCCATCTGGAACAACATATGGAAATTGCTGAAATGTCTTGTTCACATAAATGTTAACATGTTCTTTAATGAATATTTATAATATAATGTACAATATTAATTATCAGCTGTGACAAAAGTCTGGAGGCCCTAATGACTAACCTTGTAATTCCCCTGTAAACCTAACGCCAAAATGAAATGAAGTTGCGCTCTCACAAATGTAGTCCCCTTCCCTCCCAATAACAGTAAAATTAGAAAAATAAATAAATAAAGGCGTTCTGCTATATCCTTTAGGACAGGGAAAGTTTACAGTCTACTGCAGTGCCAGTATTTGAGGACATGGTCTTTGAGACGGAGATTGGTCAGAGACAGAGCTGGTTTTGGCCAAACAACAATAGAATATTTGGAGTCAGTTGCCAAGCAGCGCAGCAGGTTTTGATTTATGATGATGTCTTCCTGCTGGCAGCTTGTTGCAATTAGAGATCAAGTTGAAAGCTTTGGCAGTCTAGTGGTTTTATATTTTCTTTTTAAATCACTAATGCACTTCCTCTGTTTTGTGTAGTGGAATCCTGATGATATGTTTCCTTCCACTGTGTTTCATATGTGATCTCCTCTCTCGCCTCTGCTCACTCTCAGCCCTTGCTTCTCTCTGGGATGATGTCATCGTTGTGTTAGCATATCTCTTCCCTTCATTTTTTCTGTCGATCTGTTCTCTTCACATCCCTTTGACCTTCCTCAGTACGACAATGAGCTCCTGCTCCCAAGACATGGCACATCTTTGACAAGTGCAGGTGACAAGGTGCATGGGTTAGTTATATTTGGACAGAAGACGTGCAGACAGTCTGCTTTTAATTCCAGAATTCGGGTCAGGAGGAGGAAAGCTGTAGAGACGATATAAATTCATCAATGGCAACTGTGAGTCATCCAGTATTTGTTAAGGAGCCCAGTGCCTGCTGTGGTGGTATCAACTTTTGATTCCAGTCTGATACTCACAGATGGTACTGTACTGGTACAGACATGAAATAGATTGCTGACGTCAGAGGTACCACCAGAAATACCCTTTTCTCACTGTTCACATTTGCTTTCTGACATTTATAAATAGAAAAAATGATTTGTTTAATAGTCTCTATCACTGACTATAGAAATTAATTTAATATTTATCAGAACGATTGGTTTTTAGTCATCAGTTAGAGCTGCAGCTTTGCTTGATCATGCATTATTATCACGTTAATGAAACATAAAGTCCTGACTGTTGATGTTTTTACTCTGACCTGACTAAAGGGTTTTTCCATTTCACAATAACTTGAAATGCTGGAAAAGACCAGTACTTCTCATTTGATCAATTACATCAGTTCATCGATTATTCAAATAATTGATTAATAGAAAATATTTACCAGCAAGTTTGTTGATTTGTTGTCTATCTTTGACAGGTGATTCACTGATTTCACAAATATAAATATACAGTTTACAAGATTTCTACTGGTTGTCTTTAGTGACAGTAAACTTAAGTTCTCATAGATCTAATGATTCATATGTTGACATTTTTTAAAAATTTTATTTCATATATAAAAATGATTTATTTGCAGTCCCAGTCTGAATCACAATGTCAGAAGGTGACAGTGTCAAAACTGTAACGTTTCATTGATGGTTGATAAGTAGCCCAGTTTTTTGGACTGATTAATTGTTTCAGTCAATACGACGATTAACTTTTGACAATTACAAACTTTCAAAATGCTTTTCATTTGCAAGTATAAAACTCTTCCTCTGTTTCTCAACAGAAAAAGACCTTCTAGGTAATGGCAAGTTTTCTACAATAATAATGTGCCATTTGTGATAGGTTGTTAATGTTGTTAGATTATTCCAGCCTCACTGCAGCCTTCTTGGTTGTATATGAAAGTGCTGTTTTGTGTGTGTCTTTGGCAGGTGTGTGGTGCAGTCAGGTGGTGGTGCCTCAGAGGGTGAGCGCCGTGCTGGGGAAGAATGTGACGTTAGAATGCAGGGTGGAGGTTGGCTCAAACCTTACCCTCACTCAGAGTTCCTGGGAACGCCGTCTGCCTTCTGGCTCCGTAACAGTGGCTGTCTACAACCCACAGTTTGGCACTTCCATCCCTCCAGAGTTTGTGAATCGCTTGTATTTTCGCTCACCCTCCTCTCACGATGCTACCATCATTCTAGAAAACGTGGGCTTTTCAGACGTTGGGATATATACCTGCAAGGTAGCAACATTTCCTCTGGGGAACACTCAAGCCTCCACTACTGTCAGTGTTCTTGGTAAGTGTGTATGTGCTCTTCTGTATTAGCCTACAGTTCCACACATATTTAGCAAACACGTACACGTCCCCGACACTTAACTCCTATCTGTATTTTAGTAACGTGCCATTAATGGCGCTTCTTTTTACATTGAAAATATTCCTCCGGTACAATACCCTACAACCAATCAGTCATTTTATTATAAACAAATTCGACTCCACACTGCTAAGATGGTGTGTATGAGTAGATTACTGTTACTTCTTTCCATTACCACATAAACCGTTGGCCCGGGAGATGATATGGGGGGTGATATGTTTTGCAAAACAAAAAAATGGGGATAAAAAGAGATAATTGAAAGTTTCATTGTCAACATCAAGCTCTGGATTGAGCTGTTCCAACACCAACATTGGAAATGTCTCCTGTGCAGCTAATTCTCCAGTCTGTGCCCTAATACAATACTACAATTTTCTAGTGGAGTATATTATCAAAATTGCTGACATTTTACAAGTAACTCTATTCTTCGAACAATAGTTACCATTGGCCACACAGCCAGAATGACTCTATACGCTATTGTTTTGCAGCTACAAATATAAAAGATCTTTGATTGATGCTTGAAAAATGTTCCAATTTGGCATTATTTTACTTTGTAAAATGCTCCCTTTCTGTACAGTATGTAAGGGTATAGTTTAGAGAGCTGGGACCAGTGTTACATATTCTAATTTCAACACCAGTAATTATCTAAAACAAAAAATTTAAATTAACACTAAGGCAAAGGAGGAAAAAATGACAGACTAGGAAAGCAAAATTAAAATCTACAATGCTATTTAAATGTTATCGCTGCTGTTTTTAAAAGTAATGTTCATTTATACCCCATTTATTTATTTATTTATTTATTTATTTTAAAACCACTGATATTTAAATCAGTTCTCGGTACGCAAAGGTCAGGCATCAGAATCCATCAGGTTCAAATCATATTGGAATTTCTATATGTGTGGATATTCATACATTACTAATATTTGTAAAGTATTATTAAATGCATATAGAAATAATGTGATTTATGGAAATAATTACATAATTAAATTAAAGCACAACCCTTGTATCTGAAGGATGCCTTGACCCCCCTCTGACATTTTAAGTATGCTCTTCTGTGATAGAATGTGTTCCTGTTAATGTGTCCATCCCCTGCATGAACACATACAGTACTGATAGTATCATCATCATTGTCATTAGAGGAAGATAAGGAAAGAAAGGTCCTCTTTTACTCAGTGTCTACCACCAGTTCTTGTATTGGAGAGCCTTTTTGTTCAATTTCAGAGCAATAGTTCCAGTGCTGCTGTTTTCAATTTTGCCGAGGGGATTACCCTTTTTGTTTTCACTTGGCTCATGGGTTGTCACTGCTGGTGCACAAATACAGTGTGTGTGTACTCGGTCTGTTTTCACAGAACAGATCACATGGGTGGCTAGAGCTGCTAATGATGGGCTGGACTCGGTTGTAGTGGAATGAGTGGAGTGAAGAGAATGCAGCTAACGATGCAGGCAAAACAGAAATGTAATGTGAACATCTCAAACTCTGCAGTTTAACTCAGAAACAACCTCAGAACTTGAAATTCCCCTGTTGTCGTTTCGTCCTTCCTTGTCTTTTCTCACTCTACAAATCACAGTTGAGCCAAAGGTCTATGTGTCTGCTGGTTCGACTGCCCTGATCGACGGTGGCAATGAAACTGTGGTGGCTACCTGCATCGCTGAGCGGGCTCGGCCCCCTGCTGAGGTGTCCTGGGAATCCAACCTCTTTGGCCAGTCAGAAGTGCAGCTATTTGACGACGTCAACGGGACGACCAGCACGCAAGTGCGCTACATCTGGCAGCCCACGCGCCACGTCCAGGGCCACGCGCTCACTTGTGTGGTCCGTCACCCAGCTCTGCAGAGCGACTTCAGGATCCCCTACCAACTCAATGTACAGTGTGGGTATATGAAAAACTGGACAAGTGCAATAAAGTAAATCGCTGATTAATATTGATTCTGTTTAATTTCATTACAGTTTATTTGGTGTATGTTCAGTTCAGAACCTGCTTACGCATAATAATTACGGTGTAAGAAGGGCTGGGCTTGTTTTTTGTTTTTTTTTCCCCCGAAATCCAATTTTCTTAAAGCTTTTCTATGTCAGTACATGTCTGTGTGTGCCCCTAAACTGTCAAAAGTGAAATTTCTTTCTGCCAGTAAGTCCCTGTGGATGTCAGAGTACTAACATCCAGTACTGTATCTGTACTTTGTGTGGCACAAATGTGTCTCTGTGTACCAGATACAACCAGACTTGTGAAAGGGAAAAAGTGACCTCCTTGAAAATCTTTTTTTGTTTGACAGATGCATTTATCTTTGTTGTGTGACAGATGCCAACTACAAGGGGTTTTCCACTGATTCAGTGTATGGCACTACAGGGGGAAAAACTAGCAATCATTATTCCATGGAACCAAACTCTAGACTGTTTAATGCACGAGGGCGTGTATGAACTCAATGCAACTGAACAGAGGGCCTATAGTAATATAGTGAACAAAGCTCCGTTATAACTTCACACATGTTTGCATTTCAAACAGTGCAGTGTTTTTGATTGTGTAGTTTACTATTTGCCTGTTTAGATGAGAGGTGTTTGTTTTCACACAACAGACCTCAGACTAAACAGTGCTGACTCACATGAAAGTTTTCCTTGGTATACCAGTCATTGGAAAATGTTTTTTCGCACAATACAGAAATATTTTTTTCTGAAGTTTGTTTCTTTTTCTGTTTATAGTTGCTCCTGATATCACAGTTGTAGGCTATGACGGAGACTGGTATATGGGCCGTGAAAATGTTCAAATGATGTGCAAAGCAAATGCAAACCCACCGGCTCATCACTTCAGATGGATTAGGTATGTGTGTTTGTTTGGCCGACAGTGTTATTTTCCTCTTGGTCTGTAATAAAGCCAAATGTTGGAAGAACAATGAAATTGTATCTTGAGTGTTAAAGTAAGATATTCATAGTCCATGTGCATGACAGTCTAACAAGATAATTGTCATGGGAATGTTTCTGTTTGCCTAAATGTTTGTGTCTCTTGTGTATCCCAGACTGGACAGTGAAATGCCAGAAGGGGTGGAAATAATAAACAGCACTTTGCTCTTCCTGCGCCCCCTCCAGCGGAATGACTCTGGAGTTTACAGGTGTGAGGTTGCCAATGACATCAACCTCCGCAGTCGGGATGTGCGCATTCTGATACAAGGTGAGTGGAGAATACACACTGGAACACCGCTGACTCCTATTGCCTTGTCTTCCCTTAGGAAGCACTGTGTGTGCATGCACGTCACAGAGAGTATCACTGCCTGTGACATTGTCCTTCAAGCTGAAATGTGACACTGTATCACTCTCGGTCATTCTGTACATAGTGACAGTAAGCAGTTGCCCATGGAACAGTGTGTTGTCACTGATATTAGATTTATTCTTAATTGCATATTGATTAGCCTTGATTAACATTAGGTCTCCAGATGTTCAAAAGGGGAGTTCCTAGGCCAAACAGCTGCAAATAGTTATGGTCTCTTCAGACCACAGTGCACTACTTACGCTCTGTCCTGCTGGCTTGGCATCTAAGTATGTCGTGTCTCTCTGTTGTGTATGATGAGCATGTTACTCTGGTTTCTCAAAAACTCTCTTGCCTGGGGAAGCTCTCCTCCTGAATGAAGTTCTGATTATGATGTGATTTTCTTTTTCATCTCTCTCGCCTTCTTTCTGTTTCTTTTATTTTTGCATGTGTCATGCAGTAAGAGGCAAGAGCCTGCAGCCTCACTGTGAGATGATGTCCCAGATTCATAAAACATTAACCACTTCTTTTCAACTCCTATTTATTATTTATCATCCATATTTCATTTTCCTTTGAGAGGACCTGTATGGGTGTTCACAAGCTTACGCATGTTGGTGTAGCCTCCTTTGTATGTGTTGCTGTGGGTGTGCTCATGTCGGTTCACTGCCTGTGCATGGAGTTGTACAGTTCATATACTTGAAGACTACAAACCTCCGGGTTCATGTTTCTGATCTCTCAGATGTGAATCTTTGCCTCACATCTGGCCTGGCAACGAAGTTAAAGTGGCAGAGCAATTTTGCAGCACCATTAAAGCTTTTAGACTCTAGATTCTTTCCATTACTTTTGCTCCTTATGATTATAGCCTTTGGCTTGTCTGTTTGTGGGTAAAACCACACATCCAATTCATTTTAATGTTGGTGTTCTATTTGTTATATAATGAAAAATACACTTGTAGTATATGTCTTATGTTCTCACACAAGTAGTACCAAACAAAATTATCTGGTCATACCTTTAAGCACCTTTGTACTAGTAAACCCAGCAGAGTAAAGGGATCCATAATACCACTGGCAGTCCTGTAGTGAATTCTTCCTTCACATATAAAAATTTAACTATGACTTGGCATACATTTGCAATGCTTTGTACTGTCCATTAAATCCACTTGTACATTTAAACCAGTTCTTCTTGTGTTCAGAAGAACTGAAAAAAAGTAGTATTCAGGAATCTGATATTTCTTCATTAGTCTTTGGTTTGTTCTTGTTTACCCTCAAAATTACCAACAATATATTTCCCTTTCAAGAGTATTTAAGCCATGCAAATAAAAATGAAGGTGGAGATCCTTAAGTAAAACCCTAAACACCTGAAACTATGCAATTTGGTTACTAAGACAAAAGACACAAAAGAAACTGCAATGGATATGTCTATAAAATAGTTGTAAAGATTACTTGCATGTTAAATTGTTTCATTAAGGATGGCCCTGCCTGCTTTGACCAAAGTGAAAGACGATACATGGTGAAAGATTTAAAGGCATACTTAATACTTAGTCAAGCCATGCCAGATCTGCAATTACTTTGACTAGTGGGTTTCATCTTGGGAGAATATTAGACCCTACTACGCTCGCAGTGGTAATTTGAACTTGATATGGTGCTCATTATTTTAATGAAGCAGTGCTCAGGCCCTACTGAAGACAAACTGACTCATTCGTCCATCATCTAATATGTTAATTGTGTCAGCCCATTATCTCCAGTTCTTGATTTTTATGTTTTATTTACTAATCTGTATGTGTTAACAAAGGCTGTCCACAGAGCCATTTGAGACGTGAGGCTGCTGTGAGCACGTAGGCTGTAGTTTAGCTGTTGTTGTCAACTTATCCCTACTAAGTGAAAGGCTGTTGTAGTTGGCATTGATATTCTCTGCTTCTCTGTTCATCTCTCCCGTTCACCCTCTATACCCCTCTCACCCTCCTTCCCTCCATTAGATCCTCCCACCATGCCTTCCACCATTACCGCTCCTGTCCTAACTGGCTCCTCCTCCTCCCCCACCTTTGTGGATGATAAGGGCCATGTCCTCCTGAGCTCCCCCACACTCGAAGCCCTACCTGAAAGTAATCTTGGTTCCATAGTGGGTGGGGCCGTGGGAGGCGCTTTGTTCCTGCTGCTACTGTTGTCTCTGGTTGGCGTGTGTTACCTACGGAAACAACAGAGCTTTCATGGGAGCTGCTACACCAAGCATTACCTTGGCCACAATGATCTCCAGAAGGCCCCCACGCAGCACGAACTCCACCCGACCAAAGCTGGCAGCAGCTCCCACCATCGGGACCACGACCGCGAGGAGTGGGGCGACCGCCAGCTCAAACACGAGCGTGACCGCCGGCACCATTGCGACTATAACGGAGGGGAGTATCCCGTTAATGGGTACACCAGGGCAATGAGGGAGAGCGGTCGCCACAACCATCAGCAGAATCGCCATCATGAACACACGCAGTATTCTAGTCCACAGCAGGCCAGATGTGCCAGATACCCTCATTCACCCAAACCACATGCAAACGGCTCCCCCTACCTGTCAGACGACTGCTACGATAGCGGGCCCGATGGTGATTATGTGTCTCACACAGATGGCTCAGTCATCTCCCGCAGAGAGTGGTATGTTTGACAAGCTACCTGGTTCTGCAGGAGCAGACATATAACGGAAATCAGAAGGTTTTGTTTATGAAAATAGGAAAAACACGATATTGGTCTTCTGTAGTCACACACTTCTACTAATCTCTTTTCTGTAGTTCCCTTGCTTTGGTCAAGGGTCCTGGTTGACGCTTGAGATATTTTTCCGTTTGTGATGTGGACAGGCTGTGGACTATACAGCCAGTTTGACAGTCAGCATCTCCATGACTACGGAACTGCTAGTTTGTGTGTGTAGAGACTAATGAAAGATTTGATTTATGTGTTGTCTCTGCCTTACTACATGGACTGTCACAATTTGTCACCTGAGAAGAGGCCCTGGGGGCCTCTGGATCACATTTGGTTGTTTAAGAATTTATTTTTTTGTTTTTTGTTTTTTTTACAAATTCTGTATCTTTTGCTGTGGACTGAATGTCAATAATGCTTACATCCAGCCATTAGTTCAAAGACCTCTGATGTCTCGGTTTGATTAACTGATGGTCAAGAATAGTACAAACATACAACTAGAATTAAATCCATGAAATTCAGATGATCATAGCTCCTCTTCCCAAAACCCGCTAAAGCAGAGCCATAATAGATTAATTTATTTTAAAATGGTACATTCACAAATCTGGACACCTCTTTAACTAATGACCTCTAAACATCCATGGTTATGTTACTGCCTTTTGCAGAACTTTATAATGAAAGCCTGAGTCATTTGACCACTTGTTTCCTACTGAAACCCTTAATCCTATGTAAATCACTAAGGAATAATTGTGAGCTTGAGGGCTTGACCTCTGACTGTCCTGGTGATGTGTGAACCTTAATAGTGTTTCTCCTGCTTTTCCGTGGCTTGTCATTCATGCCCAAGAGGGAGGGATGTCGAGAGAGAGCAGGAGGCCTGCACGAATGGGGCACTGTCCACCATAACGGACAAACGGGGTTTGTAAAACAAGTCAAGACTTTGGTTGCAAAAACAACTGCCACACAATTGTCCAAAAGGAAACAAATAGGAATAGTATTTCTTCAGTGGTCAATGATTTTAGCATATGGATGGTTTACTGATTCATGCAAAGAGTTTCAGGTCCTGTTCAGTTAGTCGTATATTCACATCATCCTGTTGACCATCAGATGATAATGGATCTATTTGAGAATCTGAACTCTGGTACTTATCCAGGGCTCTTGTGAATTCAAGAGTGCTGTCGGCTTGGGTATCGTTTAAAGCAGACTACAGTGTGGCAGCCGTCTGCAGCCACCATACGCTAGCCCTCTAGTTACTAAATATTTTGTTACACAGAGTGATCATTCAAGAGTGCAGCCGATACACTACCACACTCAAACACAAACACTCATGGGTAAATTTCAGTAATCTGAGTTGCCCTTAGAAAAAAAATCATGATCACGTCACAATTAAAATCTGAGGCATTAATAGGCGTATTGTCCCTTAACAGTCAGTGAAGTATGCAGCTGCATGCTCTGGCATTAACTCGTTATTTTACCATTTAGCGTCTGTTAATACTAACAGTTAAATATAGATTGTGTAGGCGAATTAGTTTTTTGTGAAGGATGTGTTTTCACTCTCACCTGTGATTATCAGCACTTTGGACTCAACTTTTCCTCACAGCACGGGGACAGACAATATTTTGTAGCACATCATTAAATCGTAGCTAGTATATAAAATAAAACACAGTGATCTCTTATTTGTCTTAAACATATCTTAAACTGGATTTACAGTTAAATCTGCATTCAGTTATTCACCATCTTATTGTCAATCAAGACAATGATAAACACTGCAGGACAAACCAAGTACTGTGACTGAACTAAGAGTGTTTTACATGTCAGTGTCATGAGGTCATGGGGCCTTACTGCAGTAAGTCAGGAATCGAAGATAGATGAAAATATTGATTTCAGTTTGTATACAGATTAAGTATTTTGGCACATGCACCTGTTTACCAGTCTGCATGGAGGAGATCCAACAGTTTCTTTCATGTACACTAGTTGTGAATACTTGCCAACTTTAGTAGTATGGACACTCATGCAATATTTGCTGCAAGAGGCCAAATATTAGTTGTATGTATAAATACGATGATGACGATGTCTCACTTAGTATTACTGACTAGGTAACAACTGATCATTAGCTTCTATAAATGACTAACGTATCACTGTTGTATACAACATCTTGTAGGCTGAAATAGAAACGAAAAGATGCTTTAATATTACAGTAACAGTTGTCGAAATGGGAATTGGTTATATTGTCATGATCCCTTGCTAATTGTGTGTCAGGGTGTGAATAGTGTGCAGTGAGTAGGCTGCATTTGTCATCATGAGGTTTGATAATGAGCCGCTGTAACTTACAGAGAATATGACCCCTAACTGAAATTCAAGTTTCAAATGCTGTACAGTACAGTAGATGTAATTATCTGCGCAGGCAGAAGGTGCACATTTCAATGTTACAAAAACAGTTCATATTCCTTCCTTAATGCCCCCATTTCTGCTGCGAACACATTACAGTGCAGAAAATCCACATGAAGTGTTCATTTGCACTATTTCCTTGTGAGAAAGTAGTTGGACTGAAAGGATCTTTTTATTTAATGTTTGCTTAATGGTACTAAAAGAAACGTTCCAAACACTGACATAAACAAGGAGACTTATATTTTGTAACGTGGGTGAAGATAACCTTTAAATGGGCATGAGCAGAATAAAATGTGCAGATAGTTATTTGTTAGACCCATAGCCTCATTTAGCCAATGAATTACAAGTATTGATTTTGGTGCCGCTGATACCTATTCATTCTGCTTCTCTGGTCACTTTAACATAAATGCAGAAAATAACAGGAAGCACGGCAGCCTAAACCCTGGTTGTGTTTGCTTCTATGCACTACGAAGGAAATTCCTCTAATCGATATACTATTTTTGCTTGGCTCGTCAGTTTGGAGCCCTGCACCTGGATTAATGAAGTTCTTTTGTACTGTGACATTTTGTGTAGAGATCAGTCATCAATATCCTTACCTTGAGAAATGTCCTTCACTTTGGATTGAGAATTACAACTAGTGCCTTAGATACCTAGAAGAAACATTTTCTTTATTATTGTTTACTTCTGTATGTGAGAACCAGTTTTGTTGACCTGTGAGGTTTATGTTCACTTTTCATGCTAAGAGGAATTCATAGTGCCATATTCACTTTTCTGCCCTTGTTGCCATGACGGTAAATGACACAGTATATTTGAAAACTAGAGGCATTAAGAAAAACAAAAAGGCAAAGCTTGAATAATTCTGGATGTAAAATGAGTTACATCTTCTCTACTTCACAGGTATCTGTCAGGGGTTTGGGTGTCTGTAGAGTCACTGTTGTTGCTGAAGAGCTGGAGAATTTCCTTCAGTCTCACATTGTCAATGAAAAGCACCTTGTGATCATGTTTGTTTTTGTATATACAGAAGAAAATGTAAGTTCCTCGAAGAAAAACAAAAAGAAGTATTTATGTCAGTGACAGCAGTGGTCTTTTTTGAGATACTTTAGTTCAATAAAGCACCTTAGCACCTGTGAGTTATTTTCTCTGGAGCTTGCCATTACTCAGACTGCTCAGTCTCAGCCTCTTTGTTCATCTATAAATGACATCATCTCTAGCTCCCGAACGCATAATGCTGCATAACATCCCCCCACACCCCAAATCCAGCTCGCATATGTGGGACGCCGCGCATGACGTAATTCCAGACCATTTTTTCCTCCCTTCATCTTATCTATTTCTTTTCTCTTTTTTTTTTAATAAGGTACAAGGAATGATTTCATATTTTGATTAATTTCTTTTGCCATGTGGTTATATCCTGCTGTACTGAACTGTTCCCTCTCCACTGGTATTTGTGTGGTCGGGGGAGACCCGGCACCTCCTCTGCTCTCTGTGCCCTCTTCACCAGTCCTAGTTTGCTTTGTTTCAGGACAGAAAGGCCCTCGCTCTCCCCTACAGCTCCCCTCCTTTGTGAATCCGCCACCCTCCCACCCCTGTGTCTTTCTCCCACTGTCTACCAGCTGGTAAAATT
Source organism: Mugil cephalus (assembly GCF_022458985.1). Taxonomy (NCBI): domain Eukaryota; kingdom Metazoa; phylum Chordata; class Actinopteri; order Mugiliformes; family Mugilidae; genus Mugil; species Mugil cephalus. The sequence goes on from NC_061784.1 coordinate 3,446,095, forward strand.
AAACGCTGAGTGTTTCTGACTGGCCAAAAGTCCCCACTCTCCAGCCCATTGACTGTCCCCATGGCAACAAGCTCATCTGGAGCTGCTGATGGAGGCTGTCTTCCTACAAGCTCTACCTGGCCACAGACAGCGGAGGGAGAGCGATGGAGGGGCCTGCATGGAGCTGAAAGGTTAACTGTGCTGCTGTGAAAGGCAGAGCAGAAAGAGAGAATTAGCTACTGGAACCGAAAATGGCCCATTACGCCCTGCTGCACTACAGAGAGATCCTCCGGCTGGAAGGACATAGTGCACCAATGTGACCTTGACATTGTTAAGCGTGCCTCAAGACGCACTTCCCCTTAAAGTCTGTATTTCCGCTGACCTCGCAGTCTCCTCCTGATCTTGTCGTGGTCACTGCACTCGTCGTTCTGACCTTGAAACAGGCAACGCTCGGTCTACGCGGCGGAGCGGGCGGCTCGGCACCAGTAATGATGTCAGCCGCTGATGCCTGAATTAGTTTGAGGCGCCCGTGGTAGGAGAAGATCGGCACACTTGCTTTTTTGCCTGCGACACAACAGTTTCCAAGGATACTTTTCACAACACACAAAGGAGTGAGCGAACGTCTCAGGCGGCGCAGGGATGCAGCGCTGACAACACAGTGTGAGGGAGAGACTTTGATATTAACTCCCTGGTAGGGGCTGGGATCAAACTCAAAATATTGAAATGGTGCTCTAACCTTCCTTCCCCCACCGTTATTACACAAGCCTCTGCTCCCTGTGGGGTCTGTTGTCTAGGCAATGGCATGACGCTTGAGGTTTAAGAGTTGAGGGAGGGGGCGGGGGGGAAGAGGGGGGACACCGTCTCTTGCTTCCTTACTTCCAGGAGGTGTGGTGTGTGTTTAATTCATAATAAGTCTGTCTGGGACTTTGACCTCCCTGAGCAACAGCATGCACTCCGCCTGGCTTCACGGGGACGATGTTTGTGTGAAAAGTGCTGAAGTAGGAGAGAGGCAGAAAGAGTGTGGAGCTCCCGCTGCGGTGACAGTTGATGCACAGCTAACAGCAACAACCCAAGCCCCTCCAGAGTAGATGGTATTTGAAACAGTACAATGTTCAAGTGAGTGAAAAAAATTACTGTGGAAACAGAACGCGCATAAATATGTTTCTGAACATAATTGCCCTAAATTAATCTTCTGGTTTCTATGAGATACGGTGCATTTTCCACATAACTTCCACATAACTTCCATTTGCCCGTTCGGAGAATTTTGTTCTAAGAACATTGTGCTCCATGATGTAGGTGCTCCATGCACCTTTTACAAGAGTCCTTGTAACACGCTGTGAAAGTCCCTGAAAGTGTCTGTCAGCAGGCATTAAAGCCGCCGCCTTGATGAACTACATTTTTAAAGGCATTTTGATCAACTCAAGAGGCCCTTGTCATAGTTCAGCCTCCATCAGAGCTAATCGAATGGTTATTAACCGTTGGAGGACAGCTTGAATAGAGAAGAGGGGGAGGGGCAAAGAGGAAGAAGAAGGAGAAGAGTGTTTCGGGGGCGAGCTCCAAAATCACTGTTTCTTCAATCTGCATCATAATTGACCTGTTATTTAGAATTCTCATCTCAGCACATTATTGATTTTTCCTCCTTCCACCTCGACAGCTAAATCAAGTGGAATTGACCATTACACGTTTTGCCTCCTCTGTCACCTTTTGTCCTCCAGTCCCTTCAGTCCTTCAGTGTCCCACATTCACAGTTTTACACAGTAGTGCTGATCTGCCAAAGCTTGCTGTTCTGCCAGTTTAATGCATCTTAATCACAATTAATCCTAATCCCCTCAGTGGACAGCATGGAGCATATGCAAGCATATGGTCTAACAAAGCTAATTCAACACACTAATTCAACAAGACTGAGGAACAACACCTTGGGTATGGTCCTCTTACATCACACCAATGATGCATACAAACTATCTGGACACAATAAGGCAAACATGAGACAAACAGACCTTAAACACAGCTTTGAGACTGCTGGCGGTGTTTAATGTTTTCAAATGGCATCAGCTTGAACTCAGTCTAAGCTGTGCTTGGGAAATGTACTTATTTGCTGTCCTGCCAAGAAGAACATGAGAAACATTGTACAGTTTGAATGTTTGTTCTCACAATATGAAAATATGAAGAGAAAGAAATCCCTTGGCAGCCACAGTGACCACTGGGTTCTATTAAGCTTTATATTTACCTCGCAGACATGACAGGAATTTAATACTCGTCAAAGTGTCGATCCCAAAGTGTGAAGTATGCGCAGTTGCTGGCGGTAACTAGCCTGGAAGCCAGATGAACTCAGTCACCTGCAGAGCTTTTGTGGCAGAAGGTTGGTGTGGACACGCTCCGTTGGGAACCAATCAGGCCCCAGCAGATCAGCTGAACAAATAATTTGGACGGGCTTCATGATGAGAAGAGGAACAGCGATGTTGTCGTCCACGTCACCTGAGCGCCGTTGAGTTGAATTTGTTCACACCAAAATGCCAGCGTTTGGAGAAGCGAGCTGTTTAGAGTCTGCTAACACATCTGTCAGAAGACACTGACAATGGGATAATGTTACAGGATAAACAGCAATGAAGGCGTTGTCCTTTTCCTTTTCCTGTCCCATAATGAAATCTCTATAGCATGTTTCAGACTGCTGTTTTATTAAGAATTGAGTCTGGCATCATCAGTCTTGGTGTTAACGGTAAATGTGATTTATTATCAGTTTAACATAGGTCTGGGAAGGGTGACGTAGAGGAGGACAAAAAACTCAAAGCTTTGAGGGCTTGTGGGCAATTGGAAAGTCTGTTTACATTGTGTTAACATTAATGTTGGCAAATTAAAATAGTGAAATAAGTCTGAAGGAGCTGCTCTTCTCTTTGGCTCTTACAACACACAGCTGCGTTCAATGATATTTCACTTTTGAACGGTTTTAGACTTCAACCAACGCCGTGGGCGGTGACTCCAGGACACAGGTCGGGAAAATGTCACCAAAAAACGCTGTTTGTGTTACCGTGAGACGACTACACGACTGACGGCCTGAACGGTTCTTCTGCTGCTCCGTTAAATTTAACGGCGCTCCTCAAAGTGTCAGATTTATGAATGGAGTACCAATGTCAACAAACAATCTTGTGGCCCACAATGCATTGCGCCTTCTGAGCCCTATACTTAAGAGAGTTCTGGAGGCAGCAAAGCCAACTTGTCATATTTCTGCAGAAATCAGGTAATAGTTGTCATCTTTCCATCATCCTGTGCCCAAACATGATGTGATCGTATGCTGTACACAGCAGGACACCGTGCAGGGAGCTGGTTACCTCTAAGGGATTAATGGAGCTCTTCGTTTTACAGCTCATGTGGCTGCTTTTTCTCAATCCGTCACACACTGCAGTGCTTCAGACTGATCCACTGTCAAAACATTGACAAATGGACTGCAGTCATTTGGATGTATTTGTGACATTTATTTAAATGAAAAAAACAACCTTCAAACGGGGGCGCTGTTCTGTCCTCGTCCCTACCGATGTACCATCTTTATGTTGTTCTGCGCCATCTGCAGGAAATAAAACCAGTAACCAACAATTCCCAGACACATGCCTGTAAGTCAAGTTCATAGTTCTTTCTCTCTTTTTTTTTTTTTATAATAATAATAACCGTCAGAATAAGAACAATGACGTGTTTTAACTTCGCAGCATATCACAAGAAGCTACAGGCCTTTCCTTTTCTTTCCTCTGGTAACCAGGAGATCATAGTCCTTGAGCATGGGGCTCTACTTGTACTCTTCAGGACAAAATGTGCTCCAGTTAACAAAATAATCTTACGTGCTGCATTTCTTAGCATTTGAAAAATGACACACAAACTGCAACAGTTTTCTTGTCAACAGAAATGTAGAAGTGCTTGCTTCATTATATCCAAGTCTAAAGTGCTGCTTCGCTACAGCTTGACCTGGGTCTGAGACCGTCTGCACTGTTAATCCTCTGGTAATCAAAACAGAATAGTTTGAGCTTCCGTTCGTTCACAGCCTGACATTGTTATCCGTCTCCTGAATATTTTCATGTTCATGTTATTGTGTCGTTTGGCCGTTTCTCCCCACTCTGTCTCAGACCAGTCTCAAGCCGAGAGGTCAAACTCCATCACCGTGGCCGGAGCCGTGATGGGTGCAGTCCTCGCGCTCTTCCTCAGCGTGGTCTTCATTATCGTGATCCTCACCGCCCGCAAGGCCCCGCCGACGGCCTTCACTGACAAAGTGTAAGTCTACCAAATAATTCATGCTGCTGAACATGCTCGTCTGGTTAATTAATGACACGATACCTGGCGAGGTGACTGGAGCCCACTGGTGGGTTCAGGGAGTTGCTCCTTCCTTCTGCGGAGAGTGCTGCAGCGGAGAGCGCCCTGGAGCAGGGAGGCTGCGGGACAAGGTTGAGGGGTGGCACGTAATTGCTGTCTTGGCAGCGAGCCCTTGTCCTATTTAGTTCAGCCTGCTCCTATAGCGCGCCCGCACTCATGTTAATGTAAGAGCAGAGAAGAATAACTTTGAAGTTAAATTATTTACAAAAGGAACCTGGTCACACACACACACTGAGAGACTATGTGTGTGTTCTCTTTGTCTTATTCTAGATAACTGGCAGATGTTGGGAGCTTTTAAGTGTGCAAAGATGAAACCTCTTAGATTTTAACTTCTTCTGACTTAACAAAGTACTGGTAGAAACTCGAAGGTATCCTCTATGTGTCCAGTACGGCTGAGGAGCCTAACAGTGCTTGTTACCGGTGGACCATATCTGCAAGGTTGCAGGTCAGTCCCCTCATCCATCCCTGTTAGTGTGTGATCAGCCTGCACACTCCCAACTACAGGCCTCCAGCTTCTCTCAAAGAGCGTGGCTACCCTCTAAATAAATGTCATTCCTGTAGCATTTTGCGAATCCAGCCAAATGTGTTTTCATGAAATCGAACGTCGCAGCGAGAGGTGCACCCACCTTCGGGGTTCGATCACGTTTTCTGTCATCGTGACTGAGTAAAAGTCATCGCGCACCTCATGAACAACTGTAGGGATTTGCATCCTTCTGTCAGCGACGGCTCCCTCTTCAGAGGCACTTCGCCGACCTTACCGACTGTCTGAACGCTGGCAGCGAGCCGCATGAATCACAGCCCAACATCCGTGCTGGGGCGTGGGCCCTGCATCACTACACTGACACTACAGGACGGTGCATCCAGACATGTGTTGGTCCGGTCAATGCCACGACAAACTTAGCATCTTAAGTGTGACCGTGGCTGGAAGTCCCAGTGGAGTGAAGGAGGGGGAGGCTGAATGCGGGCCTCTTCTACATCACACACAGCTAAAGTGTAGGGCGGCGGGTCACAGAGAGCGCAAACTGTAATCTCCGGCCGCTCCTCATCCCAACTATGAAAGAGAAGCATTAAGAGACGCACACCGTAAGAAAATCAATGCCTGTCATGACATCTCTTTATGAATGGCCAAGGTCAGTTCCTAGGTTTCTGTTTAGTAGTGGACAGGGATTTCAGCAAATGAGAGAATAACTCTGACTTGGGCCTCCTGCAGGGGTTTAGAGGAACAGCTGTCAAAAATCTTCAGATTTACTACAACTCGTGTAAATCCATCACCTTTATGCTCCTGTTGTCAAATATCCTAAACCACTAGATACCAGAGTTTAAAGGGAAACCCAGGCAATTCAGGATAGTGTCTCTTAATAGTCAAGGGACTTGTATGAGAAAAATGGACTTTTATTCTATAGATTCTGTCAGTCTGCTCAAATGCTGAAGCTCGCATCAGTATGACTCAGATGGTTTTCATTTAAGCAGCTGCCCTTCAAATATGATCCAACGATTGATTTTCCACACACTATAAACTACCACAGAGCTGATTATTTCATTTTCCCAATGAGTATTTCCTCCTTTAGGATTCTGTCCGCTCATTTCTCTTTCCTCTTTGCCTCCCTCTGAAGGATTGACCTTCCTCCGACACACAAGCCTCCTCCTCCCTACTCTGAGAGAGCACCGGCTGTTCCTCTGGGAGTCCACGCATCACAAGTGGCCTGGCTGTGTCAGGTAAACCCTGCTCCTGAGCACGTATGTGAATCATCACACCTCTACACCTCAAACATTAACACTTTGTTCGCTCGTGGTGAAGTTGCAGTCAGCGGTGACCTACAAACAGACGTCATTTTCTTCCCTTATGATGCAGGAGGCTTATTTAATATTTAAGAAATTTTAATTTTTCATTTGTCACCTCAGCTCGACTCAAGCTTTCATATGCTTCATGTATTTCTTTTTAGAGGCCTAAAGAGAAAAAGATTCCCTCCTTCTACTTCTTATTAACGTGACATGAGAATCGCTTTGGCTGGATAATAACGGTGATGATTTATGATTTTTTACATTTTTTCTATGTGCAGACTCGCAGGGCAGATCGCAGGTACGAGCCCACTGACAGACAGCAACCACCCACAATGAGGCCGGCGCTGCCAGGAACACAAGGCCCCACCCAGCAGCGTCCCCGTCTGGAGTGGGTGTGCCATCAGAGCGGGACAGACCGGGTGTACATCAACCACCGCGAACACTACGTGTGACAGACATCCCGAACACACCAATCACCGGCATGTCGCTCCTTCCTGAGCGACGTCCGGCATGTGACTGCCTGAGCCATCGGTCCAGGGGAGGGAACAGGTGGCAGCATCAGAGGAACGCATCTCCTTGCAGACAATTCATCTTTCATCACCTTTTAGGAAATACTTTCTTTTTCCTGTGAGGTGACTGACACCACTCTCCTGTTTGTAAATATGTAGCCACCTGCCTATTAGCTTAGCACAAAGAACTAGTCCATTTCGCCAAACTCTTCATTTAATTCTTCTCTTTTTATCTTTTTTTTAATTATTTATCAGTTTTCACTATTTGACTGTGATTTAACAATGACAATATCTTTGTCGTAATATGTTTGTGCGCTGTGCACAAGTACGTGGTTCCAAATCAGACAAGTGTCATATAGCCATCCACTAACACTTTTTTCCCCGCTCACGTTGAAGAGTGTAAATCTGTGATACAGTATTCTGAGCCATATCACCAGGACAAACGTCTATGGTCCAGTGAGACTGAATATACTAGCTGCACCTCAGACATAAAGGGATTCACTGAGCTGTTTCTGTCCCAGCTCTGGGATTTGCTGTTGTTAACGTTGTATCAACACAGCTTTTTGGCAGCAGAACCTGTAGATTTGTAAATGTGTAAATGTAGCCTCTGTGTCAGTTTAATGAGTCGTAACGTTGCGCTCACCAGGGAAGCGGTTATACGAGACGATTATATGCCACTACTTTTTATATACAATGTAGAACAATCTTCACATTTTCGGTGTCAGATTGACTGAAGTGGGTGCTTCTGTAAAATATATCATGTCTGACTTTTATTGTGAAAGAACTAACCATTTAAGTGCCATGTTGACATTTTGGGGGTAGTCCCTCAATAATAAGCTGTAGAGTTTATAGTCCTCCAGTGTGACTAGCTGGCTCTGAGCTGTTTTCACGTTTGACATCTGTATTAAAGTGCATATTGCTGCCAAATGTGTTCTCAGTTGGAAACATAAAAATTCAATTCCAAACAGTGAGAAAATAGGCAGTGAGAAAGAATCTTATGAAGTGCTGCGTGAAGTCACATAGCTCCACATGAGTGTTCAACGACCTTTTTAAAGTAAACACTGAGATGGAAGCTCTGAGTCACCACATGGAGAAACAAGAGAAGAAGTCCTTGAAGAGTTCAGCGACAGTTTGAATGGAGATGCGATGTGATTTTATTCAGAAAGAAACATCTTCCCAAGGTCACGGTCACATTGCATTTACTGTGACGCCCACAGCCAGAGAGAAAAGATGGTTTTGTCACTGGGAATGTTTTGAGTGGATGAGGTAGAGTTTGAAAAGCTGAAGCTTGCATTGTAATAATGCTGGAAATGTTTCACAGATTCATCATTTGTTTAGATCAGACTCTACTCTACCTAGAGATGTATATTAGACAAGAGTCTGGCCAACTCAAATCATGGGCGCCATGTTTGCTACAATTGCTACAAGATTCTACAGTGTAACCCACGTGCAGTGTTGAAATAAATAGCTTATTTTTACCTTTAACGGGCCTATAAATGTTATTGTCCACGTCTGTCAATATGAACAAGGCCCTCACTTAAATATCCCAGCGTCTACTTACCTTAAATATCTTAAATGAGCCTGTAAAATGCTTTGTAGCTCAATAGCCTCATCAGTCATGGAGCTGTTTACCTTCTCCTCAGTCTCCGTGTTCATCCATCACTGTTAAAAGTATGAAATCACTCAGAAAAATTACAAATACAAAGAAATAGTGAAAATTAAACTAATCTTACGGTTATTAAGTATTATCATTATAACATTAGCACGTTAGTCAACTTAGTAGCAACCAAGGCAAAGTTGTGTCAATTAAATTTGTCTATTTACATGGACATACATTACATGCACACATATGTTTCACAGTATATATGACTGTAGCTGCTATTTTTGTAAGCGTTTAGTCTAGATAACTTAATAGATAAGCATAAGGCTAGTATAGCATGGGCTTGGTTAATTTCAAACTTAATTTATTTGTAAAGCGGCTTTGGGTTTTTTTGAGATTAAGCTACACATTAATGATAGTATGACTTTGTTCCTATATAAAATCGAAACATTAAAGAGACATTGACATTTACCTCACATAATAGGGTGAAATCAGTTGACATCCAGTTCTTCCTTTTAATCATTTGCCCCCATAATTTTCTCCGTTTTTGTTCACCAGGGAAACAGTGGAGTCCCCCCACCCCCTGTTTTCCTGATCCCTGGGGCATATTTTAACTTTTAATCCAACTTTATTCTCTGTTATATCCACTTCTCTATAGGTGACTATTGGTTTGATGTATCTAACATGGCGCCCATGAAACACGTGACCAGCTCAGAACCAATCAGCATAGCGGGATAGCTCAGACGGTCCATTCCGTAGTTGGCCAGACTCTCTAACGAACGGCTCTGGTACACGCTTTACAAGAGCAGCACCTACTGGCCTAAGGTGTCAGTGCAGGGGGTGCGTCACACTGGTGACCCTTGGCTGCACTTAAGGCTGTAAAAGAGAATAAAATCCATTCCTTAAAATTTAATTTAGCTGCTCCAGTTACAACACAAGTTGAAATATCCAAATTCAAAAAGGCCCCGCTTAACAAAGTTATCACAGGCAGCAGATATCAAATTCACTTGGAAGCACTGTGAGAGGTAAAGAGCTCAAAGCAAACCCACCTTCATTTGTAGTAAATAACTTTTTATTGGGGAGCAAAACAACAGAAGTCAAAAATAAAAAATAATAAAATAATAGCTATAGATACATGAGTAAACATTGATCAAAAAGCCAAAAACACAGTAGATGATGCTTAGATTGGAGCATTTGGTGTGCTGAAACACCATGTTTATACTTTTATTTTACTCAACGGTTAAACAGTCCTGGAGAAACAAAAAAAAACAAACAAACAAACAAAAAAAAAAAAATCAGCAATTAAGCTAGTTCCATGTGACCAGCCAAAAAGAAGCAGTAAAACTAATACTGTACTCATTAATACACTTTTACAAAGAGATATCAGGTGATAACACAGTGAGCTGTTTGTGTATTTTATTCCTATGTAACAGACAGTTTTGGTTTTATATGTTCAAGTTAAGAGGATGTCTCTCTAAACAACTGTGTTTTATAAAATGTCTTGAGCCAATACCGTGTAAAATCTATATTTCAAGGAGTGTCAGCAGCAACCAGAAATAGTGTGTGTGATAAGTTGACAGCACATTTAGGCTAAATAAAGCAGAACTATCTGTGGACACCCAACTCAGCACCGCTAACAAAATGTGTGTGATGTACGTGTTCACTTTAAGCTCATTAAGACATGTTAGTATGAGTGCAGCTCCATTTTAAGATCTGAAACCCAGAGAGTACCACACAGTGACGGTAGCTCCCTGCTAACGCTGCTACACTCAAATAACCACAGTTTACTGGCTCAGATTTGGCAGCTAGTTGTAATATACGATAAGTCCATCTAAGATTTTTGTCATCCTCCCGTCGCCCTCAGGTAGTAACTCCATGCCAGATCACATCTGAAATGTCCAGGTGGGTTGACCTACACTCGTTTAGGACAATTCAAGTTTTCTACAGCGCTGCTAGCTCAAAACACAGATACCTGAAATAGTTCCTTATGGGTTTAAACTTTTCCTGTTGGATTACAGTGACTGATTCATTTACTTTAATTTTAAGGAGGTGTTTTGTGTCAGTTTGGTTGATTTACAAAATATTTCAATAAAGTTCCTGAAATGTCTCTGGAGGCAGAATATTAATGAAACTTGTTGGCCTCCTTAAGTGAGTGTTTTAATATTTGTCAGTGACTTCTTTATCAGACCAGCCCTGAAGTCAGTTTTTGATGCATCTGGTTCACACAGTTCTCCAGTTGAGTGGACAGCATAATGCGTCCACATTAAGACGCTTAATGATGTAGTTAGTCGTAGTTTAGTAAGTTCTAACACAACAATAATCTAAAAGGTATCTCTTATTTCACTACCTCCAAAAGTGTTTGACAAAATAAATTCTCACATTACACAAGGCGCTAATCATAAAATGAACAATGGATCACGTGTTTACACGCAGGTGAATGTGTTCGCTCATAGTGATGAACCCTCAGACAGTTATCCACCCACTGTGACTCTGCAGAGCAGTTTATCCTCTTACAGCTCATTGTTTTGGTTTTCCTCTCACCACTCTCACGATGTTCAAACATAGCAGGCGGCTGTTTGCTCCATAAAAACCCTGCTGTAAACCCACCACGAAGCCACTGTACACAACACACACAAAGTCAAACACCAACACAAAGACAATATTAAGAGTTAGCAACCTAGTGGAGCTTTAAGCAGTTTTCTTGATGGAAGAGAACGAAGAACAACATAAGAGGAACTCATTTTGGACTTCATTTAAAAGCCAGACACAATGAATGCTAATGCTGCTCTACATCTCTGCTGGCTGCGTAAACAGGAAACACTTTGCGGATATTAACTGAAAAGATAAATGATATGTCAGCACTGTTTTTCAGTTTGGCTCCACTGCCACCTAGTGGAGTAAAGTGTTAATGTACGATTACACTAAAAGGTTTAAATGAGCACAATTAAAGTCAACTTTAACGACAAATAAACTAACTATGCGCATTCAGGTGCTGAGGACATTCAAAGTTCCTCACATTAGTTTACAGTTGTTTTGTTGTGAATGTTTGAAAACGTGAATCAACCAACTGCTGTCAGAAATGTGATTAGCATGAAAAAGAGAGGACAGGGCTTTCATTACCACTAATATAAAAGTTGTAAGGAGACTCAGTTAACACTGAATGATGCCGTGTCGTTATGAATAATTCTGCAGTCCAACAGGAAAAGCGCTCTCTAGTTATGTATAAACAGACTTGTTGTCCAAAAAAATAAGTGACATTCTGTGGTGTTGGAGACTGAGTGAACTGGTCGGATCAAACACTGCCCACAGAGAGCATCTCAGTAAATAAAACTCCCCTCTTCATATGTCTCCCCTCCCTCTACTTGAGTGAATGGCAGCTTTGTTTCAGCCGTCAGGATCAATTAAATCTTGCTTCCCATAACATCATGGTGGAGAGATGGAAATGAGCTGCCCCTCCCGCGGCCCCACGGAGGATGTAACATTCCAACATTTTCCAAATCCCAAACCCCAAGTGCTTTCAGCATGAGACCACCAGGTTACTTTGACTTGGCTTTCTGTTTGGCGGCAGCCGCGGCTGCAAGTGCAGGTTTTGGGGAGGGTGCATCTGCAGCTGCATCTGAGGGTCTCACCGACTCATACAGACCGAAGCACCTGAAACAAAACGGGGGCATGACGCTTGCAAAGTAAACAGACTCAAAGGCATATTTAGTTAATGTGATTTTAGAGAAGTAGATCATATGGACGTCAGGATACTCACATATTTTTGATTTTCTTTACAAAAGTTCTGATGGTTCTCATCGTCCTTCTTATCCTCACCTGCCGCCAAGAAGACACAGAAGTTAGAGCATGCCTTTAAATAACCTGTTATCCTGTGTCACTTTGTGAGAGACTTTTTAACGTTGATTTGAATTGTAATCAAATAAGTCAAATGAAACTTACCTGCTGCTTTTTGTACAACAGAGGGAAAGAAAAAATGGCGATCACAGCTGTAAAGCAAGGACAAATTTTTATTTATGTTACTTATCGTTAAGATGTGCGTTAATTTGCAAAACCCATTCTTCTGTTTGAATACGTGGAGTGCAAATCCATTCTTCCAAGCCTGTGTGAGTGGGTCTTCAGTGGTGAGGTCGGGGGGATGGAGCACGTGACTCTGAAACAGGACCCTTGTTTGTGTTCTCTCTCGTGTCTGAGAAGAGTATTCCTTTGCTTAACCCTCTTCAGACCGAGTCGGAAGGAACCTCAGTCCTAGCGGTGTGTTGAGTGTGTGTGTTGGTGTGAGGAGTACACATGAACTGAGCTACTCACCAGTTATCACCAGAGTCAGGCCGTTGGTCAGGATGCCCACATAGGACAGCAGATAGAGGAGCACAACGAACTGAAAGATCACAGGAGAAATATTCATCAGAGGTTTCACTGCATTAATAATGTCTACAAGGTCCTAGCTCTAACAACCCCTCCAGCTTCATTGCTTTCATTTGTCCAATCCTATCAAACTGACTGCACGATTTTCCATTCTGCTTATGACGCATCTTATATTGATTTTTGTCAGCCCACTGCATTTTAAATAACCATAATTACCGACATTTTCCGACATTTTCGGCCTCTCTGCTCTTGTTTATTCTTATAACAGTAACCTTATGAGCACATTGCGTGCCCTTTGAATACTGGCTCTCTCTGTTTCTTCTATCAATCTTGCACGTCTCCTGAATCATCTAGAAGCTTCATGTAATCGTGTTAGTATAGATATGCTGCATGGATGCTCCTGCTTTCAATCTGACTCACTTCCCATCTCTTCTTTCCCCACCTCCTTCTCATTCTGCCTGTTTACTCGGCTGGGCTGGGGCGCTGCTCAAGGTTTCTTCCTGTTAAGAGGGAGTGTTTCCTTGGCTCCATCATCTTAGTACTGGCCCTGGGGGTTTAAGACTCTGTGTTCTGTAAAGCATCTTTAGACTGTTTTTATTTTATTTTTTTGACACTATGTGATTGTTGCACTGATCTCACTGAGAACCAAAACCACTCTTTTGCTTTGTGTATCTTTCATGGCCTGGGATTTATCTCCATGATACCACTGCTTTTGGGAGCAAAGTAACGGTGCCAGAGTTAAACATTTGGCACTGGTGATTTGTGGGCTTTTCAGAGGCAACATTCATGCTTCGTGAATCAGTTTGTGTCGTTAGTTTATCATCCCACTCAAACCTTAATAGAGTCGATCATGCTGTCGATGAAAATGAGGCGTTTGATCTCCGTGACCGCGAACGCAATCAGCAGCACCACCTCCTCCACCAGCATCACCGTCTCCTTATCTGTCAGAGAGCTGTCATGATCCAGGTACGACCTGAGGACAGGGGAGAGAGCGCTGAGACGATACAGCGTGTGCTCGAGGCTGGAAAAGCAAACCGGTGCGTCAACGTTGATGGGCTCACTGGAAGGGATGGACCCCGGGGTTCCAGCGCAGCAGCTCCAGCAGCTTGTAGTACAGACGGAGGGGGAAGGTGATGCACATGATGCCCAGACACACGTGTGAGAGCACAGTGATGGCACTGAGCTGGAAGAGGCTGGCCAGACCCACCACCAACCCTGTGAACACCACACAGGTCCTCCTCATGCTCCGCCAGTACACCAGATCCACAACTGTAACACAAGGTGAAGGAGGTTATGCTTCAGTTATAGAAACGCTAAGTTTGCACTCTACATAAATTAAAGCCTTGATTAGGTATTTTAAATATGTTAATTCATTACAGGCTTTGGTCGTTTTATTCTGCATCACTCGAAGAAAGGCTTCACACTGGCACCGCTCAGTTACACACTGCGGTGGCATGACAGAAGGGCAAAGAGACGCCACTTAAAATGAAGTGGCAGTAAAACTCAGTGTGAAGTGACAGCAAAGATGGCTGATAGTGAGAAAAGTACTCTTTTCCTCTCTCTTGATTCTCGTGAATTGGCACAGTCTTAGAGAACTTTCACATGAAAACATGGATGTGGCACATGTACAGAGGTTTTGTCAGAGGTAGTAAGTGTAACAGCACGGCATATCAGACTGGTAATCAACCTCTTAATGAAGTCTATTTAAAAATGTTTCTATCTTCAGTTTTTATCTCAACAAACAGAGCACATATTTGCTCTGACTTTGGCAACTTTCCTCCAGATATTTGAACTTCTGTTTTGTGGTCAGCACATTAAAAAAAATTGTCTCAGACGTGACTGTACGTTATTTTATAAGAGTACTTCACAGATTTTTCAAAATTCTGTGAAAGTGATACCAGCAACACCCACTCTTTATCCTGACAACCAAAATCAGGACCTTCCTTAATAGAAATAGAAATGTGACACACGCATCCCTCTCTCAGACAGAGCGTTACAATTACCACCAGTTTCTTATAGGAGACGCAAAACAATATAAAAATATTGAACTATAATAAAAATATGATATTGTATCGAGGTAGTCTTAACATCTTCTGTTCATCTCCTTTCTTTCTTGACAAAAAGATGAATGATCCATTTATCAATGAATGATAAATGGATTGTTTTATTGGTATTATTAGTATTATTTTTTACGATACAATATAGTACGACACACTATGATACGGTATAGTAGTATGGTACAATATGATATAGCATAATACGATATGATACAGTAGAATGATACGATATAATATGATACGATATAGTAGTATGATATGATACGATACGATACATTATGGCACGATATGCCGGCGCTGACAGTGATGAACTGCAGACATAGTCTGCATAGACATAGTATACAATATGTAATGTGTGCTTCTTATTGGTCTGCTGCAACTATAGATATTGATCTACAGACATTAGATTTTCAACCACGACAACATTAAATGAGCATTTCAACTCCAGTTTCACTCTCAAGATTATTAACCAACAGATGGGAATCTTACAGCGCAACACATACGAAAAAAGAGGCACACAACAGCACAGCTGGCAATTACAAGCAACTGGGCAGGGCATGTGAACACATACACACAAAACAAGCACGTAGAAAGTGAGTACTTTCGAGTTTTATTTACTGAATTGCAAATCTGAACAGGAAGCTGGGGGGCACATAGGGAGATACTCATACTTATGCTGTTACACCAGTGATGTCATATTCCAAGCAGGGCATGACCATAACCGAACCCTGATTCTAAACCTAATAACACAAGAAATGTATAATAGCCCTGCCAAGAAACACTTCTCAATCTACTTAAGAATTTATGAATAAAGCCCACAACTACTCAGTCAGCAACAGTATCTCATCTAGCCAAGAGTCCAATTCTGCTCATCCGTCCACCGAATGAAAGACATGCTGGACTGACTGTTTCATTTGCCATCCTGTCTGCACTTACACCTGCCTAGCACAGGAGAAAAAATACATTTTCTCCTCCACCTGACAGCTGGACTCTGACCAGTTCCCTGTCTGCCCAGATTCACTTTACTTAAAGCTGTCACGAGTTATTTCCTTACGTTTGGTGGCCATTTCAGCAGCGATCCGGCTTGCTCCCCTCTCTTCCTTGCGCCTCCAGTGTTGGCTTGCACTCCAGGCTTTTTTTGGCCACCCCAGCTCCGTCAGCAATATAAGGCTTGCCTGGCCTAATTTTATCCTGTATTGGATACACCCTGTGTGGATTCACACAAACACACACACACAGACAGACACTCAGATTGGGAACCTGAGACATCAGTATGTACATGTCCCTCAGCTTTCAGAGGCTCTCAAGCTTCCTCAGCCAGTTAGTGTCCAACCTGCACACAGAGGCCTTCACATGCTGCCACGTTAGCAAAGAACAGCTTTTAATGTAAAATTCTTCACCAATTAGGACTGTTAAGAAATCATCCAACGTCACTAGGCTGCTTTCTGCACCAGCTGTGTACTGTGACGAGAATGAATTTCTAATGAAGCTTTTTTTTTCTATTCAGAGTTTATAATTTCAGAGTTATATAGCCTTTTATTCAAGCCTTTTTCCCATTGGTATTAGTCAGACAAAAGCGAGAGGATTACGATATGATACGATACGATACGATACGATACGATACGATACGATACGATACGATACGATACGATACGATACAAACGGTACGATACAATATATGATACGATAGATTTTCACTACTAACAACATTAATACGATATAATACAATATGATATAATACGTTATGATACGCTACATTTTCAACCCTAACAACATTAATACGAAATGATATGATACTATACGATACAACAGATCTTGAGCTCCTACAACACTAAATATGATGCGATACAATACACCAACTCTGACAGTCATGATGTATGACTCTATTCAATAATAGTATATATAGATCAGCTATCCAGCAATAATAATAATCTATATGTAGAGTATACATTATTGTTCTTATGTTTTTATGTCTGTTGTTATGTGGGCTTCTTATTGGTTTGCTGTGATTTTAAATACTGATCTGCATATTCTGTCCAATCTGTCCAACACTTTTTTAGCAGTATAAATGCATCACAACAAAGAATCAACTGGGTATTTGGAGCTGACACAGATGTTTGTTTCTATCATGTGTGACAAGCACGTTTGGCTCCATTAGAAGTTATTCAGCAAAGCTGCCACGTCATCTTGGCTGAATGAACAGATTTAAGCAGTTGTTCGGGGGAATGGTGCCAAACAAGACAGATGGAAGTCATGTTGTGCAGCATAATCATTTAAAAACAAATTTGTGTTCAAAATAAAATAAACATTTAACTTAGTTTATCTCAGTTAAATTAGTTACAATTTTTAAATAAAAGAAATTCTATGAATCGTAAATGGTTGACAACATTTTGTTTCATTTTATTTAAATAAAATCCTGAATGTCCACAGTTCACAGCCTTTATGTTACTATCTGTCTCTAACCAAACAGCAAATACATGATAAACACCCACACAATTCAAACTGTTAAATCTAAACCCAACATGTTATTACATGCTTTTATTGCAGATATTGCAAATACAAAACGGTCTGACCCATATTCAAAGCATGAATGCAGCTTTGATTTCTGGTTTTGCATCATCACCTATAATGGAAAAAGAAAGATCCATTCAACTGGGTCATGATAAACCTTCCAGCTCCCACCGTCACACACTTTGTGCTAAATGGCTGACACTCCTGTAATCCACTATCCTATAATCCCAGCCGATCAAAGGTTGAGATTAACAGCGATGTGGGAGGGACGGAGCTGCAGATAGGAGACTGGTGAGAGAGGATGAGCTCAAACATGACAGTGCTACTGCAAACCCGGCAGGGATTGGTTGACACAAATAGCCGACCAATCACGGAGGAGGCAGGGAAAATAACAAGGCAAGGGGAGAGCTGGTGAAAGAGGGAAGAGCTATGAAAAAGCGAGGGAGAAGGTGAAATCACAGCAACACAGAGAAGAGACCAAACGAGAAGGAGAGGAAGGATGAGTGGAGGACGCAGCGCTGATCAGTGAGGTCTCCGGAGAGGGAGAGGAGAGAGGAAAGAAAGGAGATGAACAAGGAGAGAGGGGTAAGCAGCCAGCTCAGAGAACATCCATCAGCTCAGGCAGCCATGCTCTGAGCCCTGGAGCAGCAGGGCTACGCAGATACTGCTTGGGCCTATCATCAGGCCTACAGCTCAGCCCTCCATCCCAGCCACAAACACCGGGGCAGGGACAAAAGAAGATTCGCCTCGTATCAGCTGTGCACAAGAGCCATGAGGACAGCGAGGAAGGGCAGCGTGGAGATGCCTGCGTTTGTGCGGCAGCTGGTGAAAGAAACGGAAAAGAGGGTCAGCTCTTTCTTCAAGGGAGGCCGTGGAGGAGCAGCAGAGGGAGAGCAGCCAGCTGAGGGGGAGAAGGAGGAAGTCATCCCCAGCCCTTACCTGGACCGCCCTGTCCTGGACAAGCTAACAGAGGAGGGCTGCGCCCGCTGGGGCCTCACCTACGCCCTAGGAAGCATGCAGGGCTGGAGGGCCAACATGGAGGACTTCCACAACTGCGTGCCACAGCTGGGTGGAGAGCTAGCTGAGTGGAGCTTCTTCGCTGTGTTTGATGGTCATGCAGGAAGCGCCGTGGCACAGTACTGCTCCCAACACCTCCTTGGTCACATCCTGGCCACAGGTGAAAGATCTGAAACTGAGAATATAATATATCAGAAAGGAAGTTAATTAATTATAGAGCCGCTCAGCTGTGTTTAAGATGCTCTGATCTGAATTAGGCTTTTATTAGCAGCAAAACAAGCTATTTTCTCTGTTATCTGGCATAAATACTGTGATAGCTACAGTATTCTATTTACATTTTGTAATGTTGTGTTTTTATGTCTGCGGGAAAACACTGTATGTTTCCACACATAGGCGGCATGGGACCAGAGGACGACCCTGAAAAGGTGAAATCAGCCATCATCGACGGTTTCCTGCAGACTGACAAGCATCTGCTCTCTGTGGCCCGTCGAGAAGGCTGGGAAAGGGGGGGCACCACTGCGGTGGCCACTCTCATCTCGCCATATTACATCTACTTTGCCAACTGCGGAGACTCCAGGGCCATGCTGTGCCGGTCCGGGCAGGTTTGCTTCTCTACTGAGGACCACAAACCGTACAACCCTCTGGAGAAAGAGCGCATCGAGGCCGCAGGTGGCTCGGTGTCCCTGCAACGGATCAACGGCTCCCTGGCAGTGTCCCGCGCCCTGGGGGACTTCAGCTACAAGGGGGTGGAGAACCGGACGCCCAGCCAGCAGATGGTGTCACCAGAGCCGGAGGTTTGCGTGGTGGAGCGCTCACCAGCAGATGAGTTCCTGGTGCTCGCCTGCGACGGGGTTTGGGACACCATCAGCAACGAGGAGCTGTGCGCCTTCATCCAGAACCGGCTGCGTGTCTGCACGGACCTGAGGGATGTCTGCGCACAAGTCATTGACCTCTGTCTCTACAAGGTCAGAACCTGCAACATCATATTAATGTAGGAGCTTTTAATTACAAAATAATCCATCACCTTGCACACACGAAGTGTTAAGCTGCAGTTTATTTGGTTTTTAACAAATCCTTTAAAGTGATTAAAAAACCCTATTTCAGTTTAATATTTAGTTACATCATTTCTAATGTGCTTTGGATTATGCAGTTGAGCCAAAGGCTAACGACATCCTACTCCCATCTTCTCCCCATCTTTCTTTGATGGGGCTTTTCTGCCCGATCCAATATTTAATTATTTAATCATTCAGTTGTGTTTACATGAATGAACTGGGATAAGTTTCTGGATGATCACTGTTGTGGATACTGGGGTTAAACTAGATTTGTGGATTTAGACACAAGTTGAAATCTCAATCTGTGACTAAATACTAGGTACACAGAGCAAGGCCGCTGAATCAAAGGCTGCACACAGTAAAAATAAAACAAGTTACTAGTAAGCTCTCTAGTATAGTCATACTAAGACCTTAATATGTATAGAAATGATTGATTATACCCATTTTTGACATGTTTGTTCTTGTATGGGAGATCGATGAAGTGCACCTTTGGCTGTAAACATGTAAACATTACACTGAAGGAGCAACAATGACTTCTGGTAAGGCTTTGGTTTAGTCTCCTTTAGACTGTGGCTGCTGTGCATGGTACCGTCCTAACAGACCACCTCAAAATAGACTGCAGGGGTGTCAGAGCCAGTTACATGGGATTATTGTAGGTTCATATGAGGACTCATTTCAGGCAGTCTCTCGTTGAGAGTGGTTGGATGGTTGAGGACTGCTGTTCAAGAATCTCTGATGGCAGGTCTGTTGTAGATTGAAATGATTTCAGTGAGGGAGTAGATGTAGATGTATCATTAGAGCTGCTAGATGTAAACGTGGCAGTGTATTTTCACTATATAATAACTAATCTGTGAAATAATTAGTTTGCCTCAAACATGAAACGTCTATTGTCTTATGCTGTTCCAGGGTTGACAGACATCAGGTTCATCATCTATGTAATTTCATGGGAGACATGTCAAAATAAACCTGGGCCACATGTGCACATGCTTACACCCATGCTGCACGCTGCTCGGCCATCCTGCCACTTTGTTATGAAACACAGGGGTTTCAGCTTGGATATGCACAATGACCTCAAAATGTCACGGTCTCTTCCACACTCCATTGCCATTTTCCTGCTCCGCTGCTTCCCTGTGACATTGTTGCGCAAACTGGGAGGTGAAAATAATGCGAGTCTACCCAGGTTGACATAATGTTTTATGTGTCGACATTTGTGAGGTCAGCCATCATTACTCACCCCTTTGCTGAATCTGCTCCTCGGTCCACAGGGTAGCCTGGACAACATCAGCATCATCCTGCTCTGCTTCCCTGGAGCCCCCCAGCTATCAGCGGAGGCACTGCACCAAGAGGCCGAACTGGAGGACCTGCTGGAGTCCAAAGTGGCAGGTGTGTGGGGAACGCAATGCCTGCCAGACCAGTACTGGATATATTAGTATATGACAAAAACACTGTTGCCCAGGGATTTAAACATTAGTACCATCATCAATATAATGTTTCATTGCTGTGAAATGAGACAGAGTATTTTGAGTCAGTTCTACATACACTACACTGTATGTGTATTGTTCAACAGCTGAAAATAGACCCGTACATGTATACCCGTTTGAGCCACACAATGCATTTTTCAAACTGAATTCCTCTAGAATACACTGGCTTATTCTTTAAACAGCATGCAAAATTAAAACACACAAACTCTCATAATGTTCCTCTTAGAAAACTTCTTTCTCTCCTCTCTCATCTGACAGAGATTTATGACGAGCTGTGTGCCAGAGGAGAAGAGCCTGACCTGCTGTCTGTCCTCACGGTCCTCGCGTCCACCTTCATCCCAGGTCTACCACCAGGTGGAGGCATACAGAGCAAGTAAGAGACACAGAATGAGTGCCGATGAGCGTGCGTGCATCTCTGTCTCAGTCCGTAACCTAAAATGACACCACATTGCTTCTCTGTGCTACAGGAGGAACTGCATTATTTCTGCTTACTATCAGCAGCGGGAGACGCACAAACCTACAGTACCAAATGTGAGTGCAAGCCACACTTCTGGCTCACTGCAGCCATTACAGGATGTGTGATTTCCTGCTCTGTGCATGGTAAATACACTAATATTTCCTACTTTATTGTTTCTGTCCAGGGCCTGGGAGGCTCTTCAGAATCCCATCAGGATTTTGTCTCCAAGGATCCGTGGAGGAGCTGTGATTAATGTGAATATTAAAATTGTTTTCTTTATGTGTGCAATCCGACAAAAGAAGGGAGTTGATGAGCAGACACTGGTGTATGTTTACATCATGCTAGAAATCAGCATATTGTCATAACAAATACGATGCAAAAATAGATCTATTAAAGCCTGATACTTTATATTTATACAAGAAGGATATTTTGTAAAACTTAACTCAGAGACACTGACCCAGCAACAAACCTCTGCCTCGTATTCAGTGAACACAAATACACTTAAATTCAAATGACAGCCTGTAAAACTGAACAACAGCCAACTGTGAACTTGTGTACACGCTCATTGGATTAAACATTAGTTCGTGTGATGTCGTATCTCAAACGTGACATTTTAAGAGTAGACATATCAAAAGAATCATTAAGAGTTCACGTTTGCCTTTCGTCTCCCTGAAAAGAAATATATGTTGAGACATCGTCAGTGTAAGCCAAAAGCATGCATTTTATCCATTTGTACCAACAGGCGATGCTAACAGCGTGAACAGTTTGGCAGCTCATGGAAATGCACAAATCTATATTTTCTCCTCTGTGCCCAAAAGTGACAGGCAAATAAACACAGATCACACGTTTAATTCTACACACACATGAAGAAAAAATACATTTCACAATCTATAGATGTAATCATGCCATATCTTTTCTGAAGAGGTGTTTGCTTTTACCTCTTTTCCCCAGAGATATAACAATGAGAAACGAACGGTTTTCGATTCCACTTTGTCGACTCCAGTTTTAGATGAATAAGTTCTATGTATACATGTTCTGCAGTTCTCTCTAAATCTAAACATTTGTAGACATATTCCTAAAAGAAGTTCATGTGAAATGTATTTTTTCAATGCATTGGATGATATGTACTGTGCTGCCTTATTCATCTTTTACATAGTTGATGAACAGCATCAGAATGGATCAGGATGGGTTATTATACCTGTGTCATACGACATTGTTACATTATTAGTGAGTTATTTTCTGTGTATAGACATAAACTGATAAGAGTCATGATCGTTTTGAATCTAAATAAAAAGATGTTCCAATGACGACTTGTTGCGTTTTTACCCATAATAACTCACTACTTTCCTAACAGTGAGAAGAAATAGACAGCATCGCCGCACCAACCTTAATGATTTTGTCTCCACATACGTGATACAGAATGACACAGAATGGGTTAAAACTGGTCTTCTTGCATAGTAATGGATCTCATCCGGCTAGCCACGAGAGCCGAAATCTTTCTCTACGCTCTCATCTATGTAATCCTGCGACTATTTGCAAAGCACTCGTTGACATAAGGACCTCCTCTACAGCCCAGGTTTGATTAGATGTTCCAGATCTCTTTCCATGAATTTCAATGACATGCAACGGCGAAAGATGTGAGCAATCAACAAATTAAAATGTTTCTTTCTTGGCGCTTGTGAGCTCCTGCAGTGTGTTTGAGAAACTCGGTGTGAATCACATTTAGTCACATTTAACACAATTCACATTTAACCCTGTCTGGTTGTCTAAGGGGAGACTGTGGCTTTAGCGTCTGTACGTCGACTAACATTGACTACCACCTCACATACGACCATGTCTGTTGAGGAGCTCAGGGGACATGCGCAGCACTCTTGAATCAGCAGTCCTCTTTAAGTGGTCCTTTACTGCTTCTTTCATCTGATTGCTTTTGTATGAGTCAATCACTTCAGGACATCAGCCCCTTCTTCACAGTGATGTTGAATTCTTCCAACTGTATTCATCTTTTTTAATCTCTCCTTACCGAGCAAAATGTGAACAATTAGATGCTGTCCAGGGTCCCTGCTGGAAGTCTGCTATTATCGGCATAAACTGCTCTTACCAAACAGATTCTAATACAGAGCAATTTATTCTATCGTCAGAATTCTCCAGTTGAGAGGACAAAGCATTGATTTTATAGAGAATCACTTCATGAGGAAGAAAATGGGAATGGCTACATTATTGGGAACATAAAGCAATGTTCTAAATAACAGCTATTGCTCTGATGCTATCTATCCACACTAGTCTCCTGCAGACGATTATTCATAATTGCCAAGGCCCCCACGCCACCAGAGAATCCATTTTGATGGCCGTAGCTCTGCCGTGGGCCCTGGTGAGCTGTTTCACTCAGCTGCTTCTGCAGCAGTGCCAGAGACACCTTGTTGGACACCATGAACTCATTGACAGAAATCATCTCTCCTGACAGACGCCGTCCCACATAAACTTCAGCCACCGCGCCAGCGTCCGTCTCACTGTCGCAAACGGTCTCCACCGAGCCGTCTGTGTAGCGGTGCCTTCCCGCCGGGCAGTGGGACGGGACGGGCTGCACCTTGTTGCGTTTCATGCGCTTTGATTTTAGGTGTGCAGGCCGACGCCTCTGGACGTGATTTTTGTTCTTGAGGCAGGGGCAGCAGAGCCACCAGCAGGGTGTGGAGCACGAACAGAGCTTATGTTGCCCTGAGCAGACCAGCTTACCCAGGATCCAGTTGAGAGTTTGCTTGATGACAATGGAGATGACATTGAAAAGTGAGTAGATGCAACACACTCCCATCAAAATGAAAAGGCAGTTTCCAAGCCGGTAGGCCTCCTGAGATTCGTACTTCTCTCTTTGACTGCTCACCAGGTCCCCGAAGCCAATGGTGCTGAAAGCCACAAAGCAAAAGTAGAGGGAGTCCACGTAGCTCCAGTTCTCCATGGAGCTGTACAGAGTGGAGGCACTGCACGCAATCACAACAGAGGCCACCCCCAGGATCAACATCACGTAATAGACTGACGGCTTCCAGCCCTCCAGGCTGTCCTCCTCTCCAGACACCTCTTCCCTGCTTGACACCACCCCAACTCCAGCAAACTTGAGGCGTCGCTCGTGACACCAGCGCATGATGTACGCCAACATGGTGATGATCCTCTCCAGGAAGAGGTTGAAGAACAGGATGGTGGCAGCACAGCCAATGAGCCCGTAGAAGATTAAGAATATTTTTCCTGCAATAGTCGTTGGGGTAGTCATACCAAAGCCTAGAGAGGAGGAGAAACACAACATAGATGGTCACGCAGCACTGTGCATTTAAAGAGATGGTGTCCTATGAGCAGCATGTGACGTCTCTACAATCACTTGGGAAAATAGTACTAAGTACTAAAAAAACTTTTTAAAATTAAAAGACTTACCAATAGTGGAAACCACTGTGCCCACAAAGTAGAAAGCTCCAGAAAAGTCCCAACGTGGCCTCAAAGCGTCCACTCTGATCCCGGCTCCGTTCGCCTCCTCATACTGCCGCAGCAGAGTGTGCAGGGCGCCCAGGTTGACCCTGTACCTCCTGGTGAAGTTGTCCAGCTGCTGTTTCCAGAGAAGGCGGGCACGCAGCTCAAACGGGTACTCCAAGGCTGAGAAGATGGCCGCCCCGCACAGTAAGTAGAGAAGGATGAGGGCGGCCAGCAGGCAGAAACGAGCGTTGTCTTCGTTCATGGGTGCTCTGGGGCAGCAGCAGCCACCTGCAGCTCTCCTCCGAGCCATGAGCACGGCAGCAGCACAGGCACACCGCTGCAACAACATGCACCACCTCTACCAAGTCACACGCTCACTGTGTGCTTTATATGCAGCAAAGAAAATACACATTTGAAGAGAATATAGCCTGGAACAAAACAACAACAGATATATATCAGAAGCATGGTAAAGTATTTTATTTTACATTACTGCATGTGCTTAAATTTTTCAACATATTACAACAAAAAGTCCGTCTGAAAACTGACAATGCTTTGGTTAAATCTGTATGTAAAGACATCGTAATAAGAAAGCATTTAATATAAATACATACGTATTGGTCAGTAGCAGTGTCAGTAGCAGTCATCGAATGGTCAAAGTTTAAAGTAATAAACCAACCTGGTCTCGCTGACTGCAGCATCCACTCCCTGAGCGCTGCTGGTCTGCCTGTGCTCATTACATGGATCTGCTGAACAATGACCAGCGAGAGGCTGCCTCTTGAGTTTTTTTTTTTTTTTTTGTGCAAACCAAGAGGCTGTCTGATGTTTCATCTGTCACACTGACATCACCATACCCTGCCCACACCCTCTCCTCTTTTTTGAGCACACCCTGATTGGTGCAGTTATCTTTGACATTTTTAAATCATCATGCTTCTTTTTAAGCCTTCATCACACCTCAGTTCACCTACAAGTGACAAAATGCTTGCTTTAAATAATTAGTCATTTAATCATTATTACACCATCCAATCATGGAACACCAATTAAGATCTCCTGATTAAGTTTACCAATGACTCAGTGTTTAGCAGTGGCAAAACGACTGGAGCAATGTCAGCAGAAGCTAACCAGCATAGTCGAATAAATCTGAGTTCTTGTTCTTCTCACTTCAGCGCAACTGGGAAAGCTTTTTGTTGTTGCAGCAGACTGTGTGGGAGGATTTGTTGAGCATGGCCGTCAGTTTCTCTGTCTGTTCATCCCTTTAATCTTGTCTGGTGGTGCAGGTAAGGGCAGGGGTTCCCTCTGCCCGCCGACTGATGGCTGAATGAGAACAGCGTACAGGTGTGGAGGACAGGCGGCACATCTGCCTCATCATGCGTGAAGGCAGAGAAGCAGCATTTACACTCTGATGTGGTCCCAAAACAACAGAAATCCTACCGCATCTCACAAGAGAAAACCCAAACGATAATAGCTTTATGAGGTGTGATACTGGTGTGGTTTTGATTTTTTTTTGGTCGTCTACAGACTCTAGTCATGCTAGTTTTCACAGATACTGCAGCTGCTTGGATGAGTGACGAAACGTCTTCAAGAAACCTTACGAGGTCAGATGGACCCTTTTCAAATTTTCTATTGGGTACATTCATGTCAAACGACATTTGCTGAAGAAAGGACTGGCATGACGTCACTATGGCAGGGATTGGACAAGCTTAACTTTCTGAGCTGCTCATGAGCCCAGATGAAGCCAAGCTTCATGGCAACCCAGCACTGTTTGAGAACCAGATCACAGGAAACACTTAACATCTGTTTGTGTAAAATCTTGGACCAAGTCATCCAGTAGTTTCTGAGATGTTTTAGTCTGGGCAACCCACCAACACATGCCTTCCATAAAGCCAAGTCACTAGCACGGTTAAAACGTCATTTAAAAGAAAAACATACTATTCAATGCAAATTATTAATCCCAAAGATCACCATGTACAAAGGTCTTGTGGGTTCACAAGAAAAAAAAAAAACTACCCAATTCTGACTAATGCTGAATAAACACTGTGTATAGTGCAGTGTGATATAATTGTCACATAACATGGCACTGATTTCCACAGAAGTATTTTATACAAAGCAGAATGTAATCCAACATCCAATGGATGAATTATGGAATAAGTTCTATTTCCTTTATAATGATCAAGAAATGCTGATAATAAAACAAAGACATTAATAAATGTAGAAAATAATAAATCCACTTTTCAGGATTGTTGTCTTAGCACCATTTTAATGATAGTGAGTCAGTGAAACTGATCATCTCAAACCGGAGAGGATGTCCCTATTTTTAGCTTATAATTGGTAAAGCCACGTGTTACCTGAAATAGTAAGCAGGTCATCTCGACACATTAAGGTCAGACATCTGCTGCAAACTGAGCTTATGTTTGTGCAGACTTAACAGGTAGGCTTGATTAACAGTCACTTGATTCACTGATTTATTGGAAAAAAAGGATCTGGAAAGCATTAATTTATTAACGCAAATGTTGTCAATTAAATATTACAGTAAAAAATGCCGTTTTACTCTGATTGTTAATGCTTTTCTGAAAACCTGACAGCACAGGTCAGTCACAGTGTGATTGCTGAAGGAATGGATGATAGTAAATTTCCACATGTGTTTGGAGTGGCATTCAGGTCAGTGGTACCATGCTGGCTAGTATGTCAGTGAGGTTGTCCAGACCCCACAGGTAGCCGTCCTCTCGATTGCCCTCCACCCATGGGGTACGGTGGTCTAAGGTGAGGGGTGGTGGCAAGGTCACTGTCTTTCCAAAGTCAATCATCCACACTCCTGTTTTGCCTGTCCAGTCATGTACGAACAACAAGGAACTGCCCACAACCTGCAGGGACATTTCAGTTAGAAATAAACATTAACATGAATCAATCAATATATCATCAATATAATTCTCTTGTGGAGTAAGATTTGTGTTAGTTGACATTTTCAAAATCTTATTAAAAACATCTCCTACAAGCTAACCTCATGTGTCCTGAAGAAGTCTGACGCCTCCAGGACCTGTCGCAACTGTTTCAGCCGTCTCAGGTAGCCCCACTAAGGAAAAGATACAAGTTTGTGTAAACAAATAAATAATTAGGCTAATGGCATAATTACCATATTGTCATATTCGAACATTTTCGGAAAACATGATAAAACACAAGCTTTAGCAAGCGCGTTGGTATTTTCATCGATATTGTAACAGTAAGTCAAAAATGGCAGTTATGCTATTACATAACAAAACGTTAGTCAGTAAAGGTCTCAATTACCACAATGTGTCTCTTGGACTCAACAAAGTTGTCAAGAGCTTCCACCACTTGTTCCCTGCTTTTCGTCCTTTTGAAGTTTGTGTGACATTCTCCGTTTCCTTTCTGCAGAAGAAAGGCACACATGACAAGACTGCAGTGCAGTTCAAAGACTGTCAACCTACTGTAACGGCATTTACTCAGCATAAATGAAAATGAATCACAGACCTAACACAAGCATCTTTGACGTCTTTGCTTACCCTGAATCCTTCAATGCGGAACCCCAGAGTTGTTGTGGAGCTGAGCGTCTCCCTCCACTGCATGTACCTAGTTTTCAGCACTCCCTGCTGGGCTCTTTCCTGGACTGTTGGGGCGTCTGGGTCCACGGCCACCATCTTTTCAAACATATCATTACGAGGCTGAGGCCGTTCTCGGGCCATGAGCAGCTCCTCTTCAAGGTATGTGCTATGGAAGACAGCAATCTTTTCAGTGCTGAGTTATACAGTACATATCTTGCTTCAAATTTGCATGAAAGTAAATGTGTTAATTGCACTTAATAGACTGATTAAATGAATATACCGGCTGCCCATCTTGCAGTCCATGATGGAAGGCATGTCGAAATGGGTCAGCAAGTTATCCATCATATTGTAATCCTCCTTTTCGTGCTGCACTACACCATGGTAGACGGGAACAAAGGGCTTCAAAATGTCCTCCATTAGCCTGAGGTAGCATTGTTGCTCACCCTTACAAAACCTCTTTAAGAGTGTGCCATAATCCCCAACATGAAAGGCCCCTGTGGAAACAAGCAAGAAAAGGTCAATTCTGGGGAATTCAGAAATTCAGAACTACAGTCGCTGAGGAGTCAAACAAAAATACAATGAAACCAGCTTAACAAACCTGCATGTCCGACCACTTGTAGCCACTGCTGAGTATTTTTTGGAGTCATAGGATGGCGAGATGAAGTCCCCCAGAGGTTTTTTCCTTCTTTCAAACAGGGTTTTCCTTAAGAAGACTGAAAAAACCTTAGTCAGTCATTCTTTAGCACGCACACACACTCTCCAGGTCACACTCCTGTGCTGCCTGTGTGTTATTTAGTGTCTTTTGACACAGGCAGCATCAGACTTCAGACTCAGTCACCCAGCTCATGGGTGAACAACGTCTCCATGGATACAGCTCATCTCCAAGTTTAAATGAAGACATGCAGATGTCAGGTTTATCAAACATTAACAGGAAGCACTTGCTTTCTACTGAAAACTAATATCAACTACTTAACCAAACAGTGGAAGGTTGAACACATTCGACACAACGTCAAGTTTGTCCCATTTTTGAAATGCTTTTTTGGACAGGTTTAAAATCTGACTGCAATTCTTAAATTACAAGACAGCTGGTTAGTTGAATCAACAGATCTGTTATTTTAAACTCATACTGAATACCATTCATGAAGACTATATTGAGTCCAGAATTACTTTATATCCCAGTTGATTCATTTCCACTAATGTACCTGATGAACCATGTATTGTGGTAACTTCTATACATGAAAAAACACATGGTAGCACCGCCACATGAATCTGTTCACACAGAGCAGGCAACAACATAAGACTAAGTGAAAAAGCTCAGTTAAATAAATAACATAGAATAAACAATTGGAATAAATACATATATAAAATAAACGAAAAACACAAACCTGGTGATGAGTAGTACAAATGACATTATACACAATATATAAATTTGGGTGCAAAATTGACAATGAGGTTGGTGGTGTAAATGTGGATTTATTGAGTATTATATTGAGTATTTTTACATGTATAATTTTAATAAGTTTTTAGCACATACATATATCTCTGTATCAAATTAAACATTTTTGATAATTTATTTATTTTATTTTGTAAAGGATATTTTATGAAATGTAAATATTCTCCTATTTACTTGTTCTTCATTGTACTAAATCAAATGAGAAAAAAATAAATAAATCTGGAGATGTCGAATGCTTATTGTGTTGTTGTGTACCCCAACCCGAACTAAAATGAGTTTGACAGCCCCGCTCTAGATACCAGCAGCAGCCAGCACCATCTTGGTGTCCAGTGGTGGGGTGAAGGCAGCAGTGTCTGTTCGATACCTGTGGAGGGCAGCGACACGCCTGAGAGCCGCCGAGCCTCCGTCAAATTTAGGCAGAGGAAGAGGCGTCGACGCGGAGCAAAGTGGCGAAGAAGAATTTAACGGTTCCCGGTTGTTGCGCCGCTGCTGTCTCCACGGTGCCCACCCGCGGCTCACAAATAGTTCAGGACTGGTGAGCAGCAGCCGTCAGTCGGCTAGCTGCTTCATTTACTTCACCGAGCTAACCCGACATGATGTTTTCTCATCGGTTAGCTAAGTGTTGACAACCTACCACATTAAGGACCACTACAGCCAAAGGTAACAACAGTGTGTGTTTGTTTGGCGCTCTTAATAATAACAAAAACAGACAGCTATCCTCGAGTCAACCGAAGTAAGACAATAAAGTCCATGCTAGCTAACCGTAGCTATCGACGGCCAGTTAACCGGAGCGAAGATGTTAACTCTCGCTAGCTGACCTCTGAGGAGGGGGAGATTAGATAGCATTATGCTCAAGACTACACCAGTTATTGTTTCCATAGAATCGACTTTCAATCTTATTGCTGCGAACTTGCTCAATGAACATTACCCTCAACGTGTACGTTTTCTGTAGGATAACACAGCAGTAAGTGATGAGGTTTACACAAATCCCATGCGTCTGCAGCGGGAGAAAGTGAAGTGAAGCGTGAAATGCAACTGCATTGTCTGTAGTATGCCAAAAATGGACACAATTAGTAACTTACCGCGCAAAACGTGACGGAATAACTTCGTAAAGTCCCTGATATACGATAACGACCCATCAACCAGAACTTTTTGGAATAAAAATGATGACACCTTTTGAAATGGGGGCGGGGGTCTGCTCTCTTCCGCCCCTGGCGGCTTGTTTAGATATAACACGCTGAGTGGCTAAGGATGGAAATCTGAGTAACAATAACACAGTAATGGTAATAAAATAACTCTTCTAATACAAGTGTCAGTTAACTTAAACCAGAGCTGTGAGTGTTTATAATGTTAACTAACTGAAAAAAAAGTCTTCTTCAGTGTGTCTGGATGTGTCTTGCAAATCTGTAAATGCAAATCTGCAAAAATTCATCTACATGAAGTACAGAGCATATATATGCTACACTTTAACAATCCTGTTGTGCATCACTCATGCACAAATGCATATCAGAGATGCACTACCTGCATCTTATTTGGCTCTCAGATTGTTTCCGTTCAAGGCCAAACAACAAACATGAAAGTCCATGAAATGTATAATTATTTGAAGTGACGAATTTCCACAGATTACAGTTGTCTCCATTGAGATTTCCTTTTTATTCTGTCTAAACAGTATAGTGAACAAAACTGACATCTGTTCAGATTCAACAAGACATTTGATGTGATCTCCTGCTTCAAGCCTGAATAAGATCGGGGTTGTGATGAGGCTTTAGATCTTGTTTCAGCTCAAGCATACCCAGCTGTGATTCCTATTGTTACTAATATATGGGAATACTTTTTTTCGCCAAAGCATACCCAGAGTCATGGAGGAGGGCTCTGAGCTGGTGGAGGATATTGTATTTCGAGGAGTGGAGTTTTCTGTGAAGATAGAGTTGGACAAGGGTTTGCTGATAGTTGAAATCTCAGACTCGATGACAGCAGACCAGTGGAGGGGGGAGTTTGATCCAGCATGTAAGCAACATACATCTATCATAGATTTAATGTCTTCACAGACGCAAACTCTTTCTGCTACACGCTTTCTTTCCTATTCCTTTCCAGACATTGAAGACCTCACACGCAAAACTGGCAACTTCAAGCAGTTTCCTATTTTCTGTAGCATGTTGGAATCAGCTGTTAGAAAGGTACGTCTGAAGGTGCACGATTCAGCAAACGGGGTAGGAGGAAAATGCATACAAAGTCAGTAGACGGATTTGAACTGAGAGATTTGCTGGAGGCTGTGTGAGCTGAGGAAGAGACTCGTTCATTCGAGTTCATTGTTTCCACTTGAATGAAAAATGTTATCCGGAGCTGTCTTTTCCCATTTCTTCTTTTAACAAATATGGAAGCACAGGGGCCTGACGGAAAATAGGAGAAACAATTGGAATTAGTGGCATTGACTGAAATTTCATACATGTAAGCACAGTGTATGTGTGTGTCTGATTAATGAGTATCTGTCTGTGACTAAAACACAAAAATGTATACAAAAAGGAAACTATCATCATTAGGGCATTTAAAATATTTTTAGTCTCTTTTCTTTGTAACCCAAGTTTATGGCAGTGATATTTTTAACCAGAGCTTTCTCTGCAGATGAGTGATTCTGTTACACTTGACCTCTTGACCTACGCTGACTTGGAGCTGCTGCGTAACAGAAAAGCTGGTGTGGTCAGTCGTCCCCGCAGCCATCAGCAGTCATCTGCTCTCACTGCCAAAAGATACCTGATCCTCATTTACACTGTGGAGTTTGACAGGTTTGTAAAGTCACATACAGTGTTCATGTGACATAATGCAGTTAGGTGATGGCCTCTGTTGGCTACAGATTTTAATTGAGTTTCGCAGTTATCTTGGTTTTCTGATGGTTTTGTCTGTGTAGGATACACTACCCTTTACCGCTGCCCTATGTGGGAAAACCAGACCCAGCTGCTCTTCAGAAGGAAATCAGAGCCCTAAGAGCTGAACTTAGCACTCTCACCTCTCACGGAGTTAACAAATCTACTGATTTAGAAGTACAGCGACTACGAGCAGAGTAAGTTCCATTTAATCTCTTTGATTGTGACCAATATGTGGGACCTTTGTTGACATTTTCTACACACCACAAGGCTGGCTCTGGTGAAAGAAGAGAAGGAGTCCATGTCTAAGGTTGTAGAGCAACTGCAGATGAGTGGAAGCAGTTCCACACCTGGACGAGAGGACTGGAGGTTAAAAGATGTGGTCAGGACGCTGGAGGAGCAGCTGGTTAAGGAAAGAGCCAAAAGTCAACGATCTACGAGCAAGCGATGCCAGGAGCAGCGACTCCTCATGGAGCAGGTGATGCTCTTCTGGAAATATTTCTTCTGTTTCCTGTGTCATGCAGATTTTAAAAGTTTTATTCTTTTCTGTCCAGCTGGAGGACCTGAAAGCGTCAGAGTGTGCACTTCGTGTTCGTGTCAAGAGTCTCACTAATGAACTCGCGTTACTACGGAGAGGGTTAGACAATCTAAGCGTGTACTATATCTCTACTTTCTCTCTCTTTCATTTACACTAATTGTGAACTAAACATTTGAAGTCTGGATTGTATTTATCTGCTCTGAGATCATATCTCTCTTTGCATCTACAGTAGAATGACTCCGGTGTCTGGCCACGTCAGTTCTCGAGTTGATGGAGAAGTTTACCGCTCTCTGTCCCGTGAGAGAAGGTCGGGATATGGGATGGTCAGAGCTCGTTCTGGATCCAGAGAACGGACGGAGGACAGACTGTCGGTAGAAAGAGGGAGAAGAGCAGACTCCTCAGGACCACGCGCTCGTATACCCCGGCCGTCCCCTTCTCCCACTGGTACTATTTCTGCTCATAATGCCCCTGTGGATTCTGAAATGTTGTTTAGTATTGACACGAACTATGTTACAGGATCACGGGTACCTCGCTTTGACCCAACAGCTTACATCCAGGACAGGCAACGCAGACTAAAAGAAGCAGAATTCAAAAAGTTGGTTTCCGTTATTTTTCCCATTTACCTCTTTAGCAATGCACTTTTTGCAGCTGCTGAGATAAACAGTCGCTGTTTTCTGTGTCAGATTGAGGAAGGTGCGAAGGGACATGCTGACATCGCCCACTGTCCCCGAGAGAGGCCGTTCACGCTCCAGAGACGCCTACCCTCAGGGGGCCCGGTCCGGTAGCAGAGGCAGGAGTTTGTCTGTGGAACGGAGAGGGAGCAGGAACTCTTCTGAAAGCTCATTAGTGGACATGGATGAAATGGCCAAAACTCTGATTAGGTGATGGGAATTAAACTTGACAGATTCTGTTTAGGCTCTAGTCTTGTAGTCGGTTATTTTAATGTATATTTCATGTGTTTACAGAGGAAGAAAGCAGATCTACAATGGACCCAATGTGGTGAGTAATTCATCCAACACCGCTGCACGCTGTATTGCTAATTTCACACATGTTTATTCGAAGAATAAGGCTGTGGTTTTTGTAAATTTTTTTGACCGTCAGTGGCTCACATCCCATTTGATGATGTAAAACCTCACAAACCAGCTAGATGGATCCCAGATAGACAGTGTAGTGGTGAATGGTGCTTTTGTTGGGGCCATTTTCCAGCTGTGAATTCATTGGGAAATTTGATACAAGTATTTGAGGCAATATGATGACATGAGCAACACATGTTAATAATGAAGAAAATGCAACCAGGCAGTTTATTAGTCTTATGATAACATAGCTGTAGTATACAGGCAGCACATGTCACTTAGATAAATTCGTTTTTTTTTTTTTTTTGAAGGGCTTTGTTGACGGTAAATAAAAACAGAATATCACTGGTATTTTCCTTTTAATGTGTAACATGTCTGTCTCCAGTCCAGAGGAGGCCTTTTGACAAGGAAGCCATTATGCAGTACACCAACACAGAGAATCAAAGACAAAGGTAACTCATGAATGTCTTCCACATTTTTTTCTGCAAAGTATATTTGAATAAAAAGATAAAGAAAAACCTCGCTACCATGTAATGTTTAATTGTCAATTCATTAAAATTTCAGAAAGCTCCATGGATACAGGCGCTGAGCTGTCGGAGATCGATGCGAGGCTGCAGGCCCTTCAGGAGTACATGAGGGACTTGGATACAGGACACTAACCTTCTGTCCGAGCCCAGTTCCTGGATATGTTACCTGATTAATGCACAGAAGCTCAGGAGATCGCATTTTCTTCACTGTGAACAAACTGAGGAACACATCTCCAGTCAAACATGGGTACTGCGTTGAAATGAGAGATGAGAACTCTGTGGAGGCTCCAACCTCAGGAATCTACATCACTGTGAAGGTTAATGGACTACTTTTTGTGGACTTGAATTCATATTTTTTTTTAATATCCCATGTTTTTATTGATTAACTTATGATGTAATTTTGTCTGTGTGTTGTATTTCTATCCTTTATTTTTTAACTTGACCAAACTGGTGCATACATGTATGTACAGTCTGGCGGTATGCCAGGAAATGTTTTATTTTCTTTCCTTTTCTAAAATATAAAATGAACAGTGGGGGTCGTTTCATGGGATTTTCACTAATGTTTGCATCTGGTAGCATTTTCTAGGGTTGCAATTAATGATTATTTTCATAATCAATTTTTGATTCCTCACTTGATGGTTTGGTGTAAACATAATTGTGACAATCAATCCTCACATAGACTGTTTGCTAAGCTCAGTGCTTCTCCTGGACCCTAAAGGCAATAACCAAGGAGATGAAATGACCGATTGCTTGCATGTGTCCATGAATTGGCTGTTTAATGCCATATCTATTTTCCATCGCTGTATCTTCTCTTTCCTGCTTCACTTTGAATTCAACATTACATCTTACAACCATTGTAGCTACAAACCTTTTACTAGTTGATCCATATTGTGCATAACAAAAGAACATTTTCTACTCATGTAACAGCATAACATCACCACATCCCAAACTCACAAATAAGATTTAAGCAAAAACAACTGTCACTTCATCCAAAATGACATGCATTCATTGTGATCCTGCATGCGACTGTGTTGACACTGATGTCTTTTTCATGAAGGTCAAACTGCCAAATTTTTTTATGACGCTTGTGTGTGCACAGACTGTTACTACTTTCCTGTCTAATGCCATTTATACCTCCTGAAAATATAATTTATAAGCAGCTTACCCTTTGTGCAAAGACACTTTTTGGTACAGTTTGGTATCCTTTTCATGATTCTCCTGAGCCTGAGGAAAGATTTTGTAGCACTGCATCTGGCTTGGTTTCATTATTTATCTCAACTTCTGGACACAGAGTTCTTTGGGAAAGAACATAGTATGTGAACAGCTGCTGTGTTCCTATTGGGATGCTCCGGAGGGAAATCGAACATGTGCATGCAATCAAGAATGTTAGTGCAGCACACACTGACCAAACTGTAAATCTAAACATTCTTGAAAATGGTTCACATAAGAACAACACAAAGCGGATATTACAGTAAGGGCATCGGGTCCCTATTTCTTTTTATTTGTTGCACATGATATCTGCACCACAACTCTCTTCTATCTCAACTACTTCAATTAAATGAAGGCACCAGTGTGAAAAAGTCATTACTAATTTAGTCGATTTAGTACAGGAAAACATTAAAGAATAAGAACAACAAACAATTATTAAAGTTACACAGTAAGGCATATACAGTATCTTTCAAGCATGTTAACCATTTTTGGTATGAAGCAGCAAAATAATAACCAATATTACAGTGCGTTTGTAAAATGCATCAGTTAAAAAGCTGAAAGTATTATTTAAACTAAGCTGTGCTCCTTTATATCACTACAACTTAACACATGAAACATTGCTTCCTGTCTAAGAAAGCTCAGTGCGGTCTTTCCATATGTTTTACACATATGGAAAGACCACATACTACATTCAGTATCATAGCGGTGAAGAACAAAAACATCACACTGAGGCACGACTGATCAAATCTGTCCAGCCTGGTTCACAGCAGTGGCAGCCATCTGATTCTCTTGACTTCTTCGGCTGTTCAGTATGGCCTGAATGCTGAGGGTGAGCTATGGAGGGAAACAATGGAACTTGAGAATGACTGTTTGTACATGTGCTGTATGTCCACACATGATTACTCTCACTTAATGACTTACTGTTTGCTGCTTTGTAAGAGTGTCTCTGTAAACAAGCTGTGAGTGTCCCTTCCTCTTCTCATCATATTGTTTCCAGTCCTCAGCTTTGCTTTTTACCAGCTCCTCAGACAGATCAGGATACTGTTGACGCTGTGGCGGAAACCAAGAAATTAATGTTTACATGTCAGATTAAATAGACTTCAATTATTTGCTATGTTATGAGGTGTGATGCATTTTAACAACTCCACTGCTATAAAGCAGACTGATATGAAAACATACATTTATCATGGTGGTTGCACTGTCTGCCAGTAATTAAATTAAATTAATTAATTTTCCAGTATTAACTGATTTGGCTGTAAAATTGTGGGAAAAAATGGCTGATCACAGTTTCCTAAAGGTCAATTTGGCTTTGTCAAATTATCACATAAGATGAAAACAAAAACTGAGAATCAGAAAATTTGGAAATCCTTGCTAAAAAAACAATATAAAGGAACTTTTTAATGTAATTGTAAAGTGCAATAGTTTGGACACAAGTCGGTACATTGGAATCTCGCTTTTAGAAACCTTCATAGCTAACAAACACTTGTGACCAACCAACACTTTTGCCCAATGTCTTCACACAGATGTCTATTGTTATTTTGGTCAGGGGACTGTGAAGGACACTGTAATAAACTATATTGGCAGAAGTATTCGTGCACCTGACTTTACACACATATGAACTTAAGTGACATCTCATTCTTAATCCATAGGGTTTAATATGACATCAGGCAGCCATTTGCAGCTGTAACAGCTTCAACTATTCTGGGAGCGTTTATGGGAATTTTTGATCATTCTTAAAGAAGTGCATTTGTGAGGTCAGACACTGATGTTGGATGAGAAGGTCTGGATCACAGTCTTCATCTAATTCATCCCAAAGTGGTTCTACTGATTTGAGGTCAGGACTCTCTACAGACCAGTCAAGTTCTTCCACACCAAACTCGCTCATCCTTGCTTTATGGACCTTGCTTTGTGCAATGGTGCACAGTCATGTTGGAACATGAAGGGGCCGTCCCCAAACTGTTCCTACAAAGTTGGGAGCATGGAATTGTCCAGAATCTCCCATAGAACACATCTGGACCATGTTCTGTTCATAAATAATGAGGGTACTGATCTAATTTAAGCAAAGATACTTCATTTCATTTTCTTCATTTCTGTGTAACTCTGCTTCTCCTCTGCTCTGTTTTAAATGGATGGAGCTCCACGCGACATACACACAAACATGTGAACACACCAACAGCCAGAATAAAACCGGACTAGAGGGGTTAACCTAGTGGTTACTATACGGTATAATGTCATGCAAAATCCAATAGTCCATATCGGATCTTAATGCAAGGCCATAGGGAGTCTATGGCCTTGCAAGATCCGATATGGACTATTGGATTGCAAGTGACCATCTTTAGGTGTGGTCAGACCTGGCATTAACATGCGTCTCCCAGTGCTTCCCCAGATCCCATCTCAGTTTAACGCTTTGTAAGCAAATAAACCTCCACATCATCTGGGACCCTGTAGAATATTTTAACATCTATTGTCTCCAATGGATCTCTACCACTGCTCCAGAACAGTTCAGTTTTATGGTACACTCAATGTCCCTTAGGAGACACTGAGGTCTTTTTTGACCACAGTCCTGTAGAAGTCAGTGAATTCGGTATGAGAAATCAATTCTTCCCCCCATTCTTGCAATGTTTCTACTGCTCCTGGCTGCTGGCCAACACCAAAGCAAAACATTGTTACCCTCATGTTAAACAGTTAGCAAGGTGGTCGTGGTCAACAGCTCTCGTTTCTAGGTTATTTAGATGTTGCTCTGCCGACATTAGACTTTTGTGATAAGGTTCACCTCTGCACAGTGGAACAACGCACCACAGAAATTGTGTGAGCAAAACCTTCCTGTAGTTGCCTTCCTTTTCTGTCCAGCAGTTTTATTTATTTTAAGTTCACACATCTGACAGATTCACTCACCTGACAGCTTCTGACTTTCAGAAGCAATTTGATAGCTCTCTATATTGGTGTGATTTGCATAGAGGAGGCCATGGTTGTGTGAGTGTAACGCTCTGGTTTGTCATCAATTAACAACTTAAGACTCACCACTTGCAACACGTAGGCCTCGAGAGGGTAAAACTTAATTTTCTGCAGATCCATGAAAGCCACGGACACATTTTTTCTGGTTTGGTTAAGCATCTCCTGCAAAGACATTTACATTTAACGCATACATACACAAACATCACACGCAGTAGTTCTAAGACAATGTTTTATGTAATATGAATTCATACGATTAGCTCTTCGTTGGTCTTTGTATACAAGGTCTTCTGGATGGAGCCAACTGGAACGCTGGCTGAGTGTGACTGAGGAAAAACACAGACACGAGCAGAAATAATATGATGTAAGTCTAAGCCATGAGGTATGATTAGAGAGAGTCCTGCATGTGATAACTCCTGCTTTGCAGTGCACAGCTGTTTACCTCAGCTTCATACTCAGCCCAAGCATCTTTGCGTTCTGCCTCACTGAGTTCTTCCTCTTGTTTGTGGTCCAGCAGGGATTCATGCTCATGGTATGACACTATCTGGTTTTTACAGGTTTCTAATAGCTGTGCTAGGACATCATCCTGAGAAACAGGGAATAAATGTCATTCAATCATTTATCGTGTGTTATCCTTTGATGCCTTGAAATTCCTACACACGACTGTCTCACAATGTAGAAACCTGAAACAAAAGACAGTGAAATCACCTTTGGCAAAAGAGAGGCGAGTCTCTTGCTTTTCTTGGAGTTTGGTTCGTCAAGCAGATCTGGCTCAAATATGTAGAGTTCAGTGAGTTCAGAAAGGGTGAAATGTCTCTCAATCTGCTGCTGATCCACCACTCGGAAGGACAAAGACTGCTTGGTCACCTGACGGTCATAGATCTTCTCCTCCATGGTGCCCTGAAGATGACAATTATCACAGTAATAAACATATAGTAACTACAAAGTTCCAGCTCATTCATATACTAATACTACTGATTAACTTGATGAATTTCAATTTATCAGTAGGATCAGTAGTAGTTCGTCCATCTGGGTTCTCCAAGATGGACGAAAGGGTTGCTTCTCTGCGCCTTCAGGTCGGGGAACGGGTCCTGACTGTTTGCGCATACGCGCCGAACAGCAGTTCAGAGTAGAGCCCTGCACGGGACTGTTTTTTCATCTCGCTCCCGTCTGCTCCTGCTGAATTAATGACCATTACTGCCCGCACTTGCAACATGTGTGTTACACTCCTGCCCACTCCCGCAATGTGTATGTCCACTCCCACCTGCTCCCGCAAAACTTTGAGTATTTATGCCCGCACAAAAATAGAAATACAAAAACGCATTGATTTTGTATCTTCTCCCATCCCGCAGGAGAAAACACTTCATTTTATAGGCTATTAATAAAGAGATTC
This sequence comes from Mugil cephalus, assembly GCF_022458985.1. NCBI lineage: Eukaryota > Metazoa > Chordata > Actinopteri > Mugiliformes > Mugilidae > Mugil > Mugil cephalus. The sequence continues at coordinate 3,486,268 of NC_061784.1, forward strand.
AATATGTTGTTTGTTTCATTTTCCTGGAGAACAGAGCAGGTGTGTCGCCTCAACCCAGATAATAAATATAATAATACAGACTTGTGTCCGTTGTAAACTAAGTTAGTATTTTTTTGACATTCGTTACAACTAACAATTCCAGTTCGTTTCCATCTTTGTCACAGACAATTGAGAAGTTTCTCCAAATGTCGGACTTGCCTTGCTTTGTCTTAGTGCTGTAAATACCTGCTTTGAGCTTCCTTTCAACATCATTTGTTGACATCCTGTCGCTAGGCTACATCCTGATCCCGCAGTGTTTTTTGTTTTGTTTTTTTGCCTCCTGCTCCCGCCCGTTCAATGCTCACCTGGGCAATGACAGCATGACCTGGAGGGGCCATACTGGGAGGAACGGTCTGCCTGATCTGAATCCGAGCGGTGTTCAGTTATTGGACTTGTGTGTCCAACTGTGCAAGTTGCAGTCTATCCATAACTAACATCATGTTCGAACATAAGGTTGTTCATCGGTGCTCTTGGCACCATGACAGCCTAGGTCATAGGTTGATGATTGACTTTGTAGTTGTATCATCAGACCTGCGACCCTATTTTCTGGACACTCGGGTAAAGAGAGGAGCAGAGCTGTCAACTGATCACCACCTGGTGGTGAGTCGGATCAGATGGCAGGGGAAGACGCCGCGCAGACCTGGTAGGCCCAAATGAATAGTGAGGGTCTGCTGGGAACGCCTGGCGGAAGAACCTGTCAAGATGGTCTTTAACTCCAACCTCCGACATGTTCCGCTCCGCCATTGTCGAGGCAGCTGTTGTGAGCTGCGGCCGCAAGGTCGCTGATGCTGGTTGTGGTGGTAACCCCCGGACCTGCTGGTGGACACCAGAGGTGAAGGGAGCCATCAGGCGGAAGAAGAAGGCCTACAGGGCCAGGGCATGGTTGGTCTGTGGGTCTCCGGAAGCAGCTAAACGGTGGCTAAACTGTCTGCGGAAGACGACAACTTGCCCACACCGTTTTTGGTGGGGGTGGGGAGCTGCTGACATCACCTGGGGCTATTGTCAGGCGGTGGAAGGAATGCTTTGAGGAACTCCTCAATCCCACCAACATGTATTCCTTAGGGGAAACAGAGCTGGAGGGCCCGGGGTTGGACCATCCAATCTCTGGGGCAGAAGTCGCTGAGGTGGTGAAGCAACTACTTGGTGGTGGAGCCCCAGGAGAGGATGAAATCTGCCCTGGGTATCTCAAGGCTCTGGATGTTGTAGGGCTGTCTTGGTTGACACGCCTCTGCAACATTGCATGGTCATCGGGGGCAGTGCCTCTGGAGTGGCAGACCAGGGTGGTGGTTCCCATCTTTAAGAAAGGGGACCAGAGGTTGTGTTCCAACTATAGGGGGATCACCCTCTTCAGCCGCCCTGGGAAAGTCTACGCCAGGGTGCTGGAAAAGAGGGTCCGATCAATAGTTGAACCTCAGATCGAGTAGGAACAATACGGTTTTCACCCCGGGCGTGGAACTAGGGTGCTGGAGGGGAAATGGGAGTTTGCCGTGCCCCCAGGGGCATTCTGTGGGGGGTGCTCTGGGAGTATAGGTAGGATGACCCCTTGCTAAGATAGTAAAACCGCTGCTCCTCCACGCTGAGAGGAGTCAGTGGAGGTGAAGAATAAATAAACTTTATGTAGCAGAATGTTCTTGTTTCCCTAGCTGGAGCTCAAGAGCTCAATAAGTGTAGCTCAAGAAGACTTATTAAAAACATACATTATATACAAAATAAAGATAAGAATCAAAGAATATAGCGTCATAAAGTTATCAAACTCAAGTCACATTTTAGGTGATATCATTGACGGATGGTGAACTTACCTGAGCCAAGAATCGGTACACAAACACTTGTTTGAGCTGCCCAAAGCGGTACACTCTGTAGATGCTCTGTATGTCATATGAGGGATTCCATGAAGCGTCAAAGATGATGACTCTGTTTGCAGCCACGAGGTTGATACCAAGTGAGCCTGCTCTCGTTGAGATGAGAAACAATCGGCCACTAAAATAAAGATCATTAAAATACAGTCAGATGGGAAATTTGAGTGAGACTCGGTCAAACATCCAGCCCAAGTCTTACTCCTGTATAATCAATGTAAAGCTGTGAGAGTCAAACATTCTGTACCGGACATTGGCTTTATTATTGAACTGATCAGCCCATTTCTTCCTTAACGCAGCGCTGGTGGAACCATCCAGACGATAGTAATCAACATTTTTGATCCAGCTGCCCGCTGTTAAAACAAGAGCAAAAATAACAATGTCATCAATGAAAACATTCTCTAAATAAATGACTATCTCCTTTCCCGTCAACCGAGCGTTACCTTTAAATGATTGGTCCCTGGCATGGTGAGATGCCTTCAAGAAATCCTCGATCAGGTTTAATGAGATCAAGGACTGACTGAACACAAGCCTAAGAAGAGAAAAATGTTTTTTAGTCACCATATTTGTTGACCATCTGTTAAAAATGGGCTCATGTCAGAAAAGAAACATACACTTTATCTTGCAGGTCTTCAGCCATCCTGAGGATCTCAAACAAGAGCACCATCTTCCCCGAGTGCTCCAGGATTTTGGCGTCACTGTCGGACAGAAGATTCTTGTACCAGCCCTCATCAATCTGAGACCTCAAGCTGACATCTGCGTTCTCTCCTATAAAGAACATGAAACAGGACAAACTATAGTATCGCTGGTAAGCTAAAGGGCTGGAGTATTAGTTGCCCACGGAGTTCAACTACCTTCCACTGCAGGGAAAACTTTGGCTGCATCAGCAATCATGGCACTGTTGTCATTGTTATTCCCTTCGTTCTCTTTCAGTTCACTAGGCCAAAAAAATAAACAAAAAATGTTAACGATGATAATTATTGGAATACTGGCTGAACTAGGCCACTCCAAAGGTGCATGAAGCCTCCTGAAATCTGAGTAATAATGACGAGATAATTAATCGCCATGTTTCAGTATGAATGCTGCAGGCTTTACCTCTCAGCCACAGCGGTTTCTGCATTTCTGAACAAATCTGCTGTTTTAGATGTATTTTTCTTTTCAAAACATCCCTGGAAGAAAAAAGAAACACTTATTGCGCACTGCATGACTACCCAGCAAGTAGTAAACATTCAAAGTGATATTTGTACCTTCTTGTCTTTGCTCATGTAGCTGAGCTGAAGGCACCATGGATGAGTCCAAATTCGGCTGAGCACTTGAAAGTCCTTGAACAGGTTTGCTCCAGCCCTCTTTAATCTGTAAGTTATGGAGCTCACACCTGAAAAAAAACATGCATGCATCTACATCACGTGGTTGAGCAGCAACATATTACAGTATATTTCAGATAATGTAGTAAATGTCATACATCCACCAGGATTAAATATCTTGGGGAAATCACACAAAAACAGGTGTTTTTAACTTTCATGTATATGTTGATTGCTGTGCTTTTGCATTCAAACAGGTGGAGGCAGACTGTTACCTGTGATATGGTTGAGGTAGTACTGGTATAACTTGTACTGAAGCGGTGAAATCCTAACTGCCAGCACATACTCGTGTTTGGGAGGAAGAAACTGTGTCAACTCAGAGTAATCTCTTCTCTAGAAGAAAGAACGAAAAAGAAAATAATGTAGACAGCAGGAGATTTTTTATTTTTTTTTTAACCTTGACTGAAGTTTTATTTTACCTGCACGCATCCCCCCAACACCGAATAAAGAATGTGAGCTCGCTTTTTCATGACTCTGACGTCTTTAGGTGTGGAGTCAGCACACTGGCCGTTCTGTATGGGGTTTATAAAGCGGTTTCGGAATTCGCCCAGTGAGCCCAGAAGACTCTTCTTTATGAAATTGACCATGCAGTGGTCTATGGGGGGGGGAAATACAGCAGGTCAGTTTCATCTCCAAAGGAAACATTTCTAAATAAAAACTGAGTGTGGCTCAAAATGTAACATTTCATGTAGTTTACAGTACCAATTTTCAAATTTACAACGTGAAAGACAACGTGGAGATGACGTGACTGCACGTTACTACCCCAGACTGAATAATACTGCAACACTGCAACAGCAAAGTCACACACTGGTTTGTGGACTACAGTCTTATAGCATCAAGTTTAATTATGTTATAATTACATAATTATAATTATGTTCTACGTAACTTGAAGCTGAGTAGTGGTGAAGACTTACACTCAACAAGGTTGTTTTGTAGCGGTGTTCCAGTTAGCACCACTCTTCTTTGCGTCTTGATGCCGTTCAAAGCTTTGGAGACATTGGAAGCCTCATTGCGAAGGATGTGCCCCTCATCACAAACCACAAAGTCTGGACCTGAAAAGCAAAGAAATAACAACAGCCTGAATGAGCAAAGGAATGAAACAGGAAGAATCTTGAATAACAGCATGTCACCACAAAGTCACTGAACCTGGATCCACCAGTGCTCTCTTGAACTCTTCCTTTGACACCTCGTCCTTGATTTTGTGGCACTGTGACAGGATGCGGTACATCTCGTAACCCATTAACATGACGCCTCCGAATTTCTGCCACCTCTGCAGAGCTCTAAGTCGTTCATGGGGATGCCTTATTGAAGTCAGTTCTGTAACCTGTTAACATATGTGTGCATTTGAACTATAGCAACAAATGAACATAAGTTAAAGCACCAACTGTATAACTGGCCTCCTGCCATTAAACACATTTTAATTTCTGTACGTACCATCACTTTATCTTCTCCCATGCTGCTTTGCCATTTCTTGAACTCACTGAGCCAGTTAAGGATCGTATTCAGTGGACACACGACCAAGGCGGTTTTGAACCTCAGATTTGTTGACAGCAACACAGTGTGGAGGAACGCAACTACCTGTGAGATAAGACAACTGTGAATTTAGAATTATTGACAATGGAAGACAAATAATTAAAGACTAAATGACGAAATGTAAAAACTATAAATAAATAAATAAATTTGAAAAAAAAAGATACGTAATGAACAATGTTGAGGGGAAACAGACAGAAAATCATATAGCTCAAGGAGCACTTTGCTATTATAAAGTCAGATTAATATATCTGTTGACATTTGCCTGTGATAAGGACACTGAATGTGTGGTGGATGTGTATATATCTTCACCTGCAGAGTCTTTCCTAACCCCATGCAGTGTGCCAGTATACAGCCTGATCCTGGAGAAGAGTTGGCCTTCTTCACAGACTCACAGCAAGAGTCCCAAATAAACTGGACGCCTTTTGGGAGAAACAAGAACATTGTTATTAACGGTATCACTGGTATGTCACAAAGCTCTCACTGAAATCAGCCAAAACAGTTCACTGGTTGGTTCACATGTTGGATTGGGACATTTTATACATCAAAGACCGTTTGAAGCTTTCAGACACTGTGTCTGGATTGGTCGAATATACTGTCAGTGTAACCAGGACCTACTGTCGTCAACAATGCATGTTAAAAAACAAACTAACCATCCACTTGGTGAGGCTTTAGTTTCGTCACCAGGTTCCTGTGCACCTGAACAAGAGGCATCTTGGTCTCCTCGTCCTGATCCAGGATCAGCTTGGTTGTGACGGGACACACCACTTGAGACAGCTCATCTTGTATCACAATTATCTGCAAAACAATCCCAGTCAGACGGCATTTCCTAACAGGTACAACTGTCAGTAACAAAACACAGTGATTATTATCATTCACGACGAGGCATATAACATCTTTCGCAGAAATGATCAAAGTAAAGCTTAATGGCTGATTTGCAGTACCTCTCTTCTATCCTCCATCTGTTGATCCCTATTTGCCAAACGTTTGCACCTCTCCTCCTCCTCCCTGAGGGCTTCCTGGGTCTCAGCACGGAGGCTTTCATCGCCAATGATTTTTCGGATCTTTCTGCGTCCCTTGGGTGTTCCTTTACTGTCGCTGGCCTCCTTATCCGCATCCTCTTGATCGCTCTGCTAAAATACAACGAGCAGTATGAGCACTACTCGTCTCAGACGCAATGGTCCAATTCAAGGTATTAAAGATGAGCAGGTTACAGGTAAGAAGGAGAAACAGGGAGAGGTGACATCAGCCGCTACCTTTTCATCGCTGGAGTCAGACAACCAAATGCAGGTGACCGATGTCTTCTTTTCAGAACGATCTGCATCCTTTGCCTTTCTGGTGCTTTAAAAAGAAAAAAGAGTAAATGTTTTTGTATGTGTACATAATATATCATGTGAAAGACTGCAATCGTGTCATGTGAATAATCTGAATTATATGTATTGTTTTTACTGGATTAAATGCATATCATATACATACATGTATCAAGAGATAAATGTGCCCAATGAAAGTCTGTTTTGTGTGATGTGCCATCACTTCTTGATCGTTTATAGTCTTGGCTTCTATTTCAGAAACGTGCACTGGATGTGGTATATATAGAACATTTTTACACCATGTAAAGCTTCAGAACACTTGAGCAAAATTTAAATAAGCTAGTTTTATGAGGTTAAACCATCTGAACACTCTACATGCAAATTGTTTATTTTTGTTTTCCCCAGGAGAAATAATTTGTGGATATGTAGTGTATAGACCTTATTACATATGTAGAGCTATATTACATATGCTCTCATCATTATATAGATCTATCGTGTCTATTATTATTTGCTTTGTGATCACCAATCACCGAGCTGCCCACTGTGTGTTGTTGTTTTTCAATCTAAGTCAATAAACATACAGTATAATCTACTCTATTTTTTATCTTGTAACAGAGGGAAACACACTGACTTTTGTTTACAGTAGAGCCAGTGTAGCCTGATGGTTAAAACTGCATATATTGTCCAAAACTCTGACTCAAAGAAAGTGGCAGCTGAAACAAATCTACCTTTTAAAGTCGTCTTCACTAGCTTCATCCTCCGACAGACTCAGCACCTCCATCATCCCATCTTCACCATCGTCACCAAACTCATTACTGAGGTTAGTACTGTCACTATCACCTTGAAATCAAAATCGGATGTTAGAGCTCGGTGAATATTTCCCGTTCAGAAGGATTTGGTTCTAATGTCACAGGTGTGCTTACTGGTCTTGCATTCTCTGCTGGCTCGTTTTTGCTCTTGTTCGCTCTTAGGTGTGTCTCCGGATGTCTGATTATCTAAAGTGAGTTTGTGGCGGAGAAGATAATGGCTGGCGACGGGCCGACTAGCCGTGGCGTCGGATGATTCTGAAGACAAATCTGCCCCTGCAGGAGAGGTATATTCCATCAGTATTTCTCCGCTTTTACAACCTAGCATCAAAAAAGTCCCCTGACAATAGGGCAATACACATTCCGTCCTACTCCAGGACCAAAAGTGAAAAATTTCTGCTTGTACAACGCTGCAAAAGCCATGTACCTTACAGAGAAAATCACTTACCGTTTTCATCTGTTCCATTATCCGCGTTGCCTTCTTTGACCTCCTTGCTGAACTCCGCCTCAGAGTCTTCCTCCCGTGATTCCTCATCCGAAGAGATATCGTCACCCGAGGAGTAGTTGGCTTTAATTTGGGCCAAAAGCATTTTCTTAGCGATTCTTTTAAAAAGTAGAAGAAAGGGAAAAGGCACCTGAAGTTCATTTCAAGATCAGTAACATTGTCTGTATATGGATATTGCTGTACTTGAAGACAAAACTATTAAATTACAACTGGGTGATATTTTGCAAGAAGCACTGATTGTTGATGAGGTGGCAACGGCGTTTTGTTGGCACTAAAAAAGAACTATAATCAGATATCTTTAGTCATTTCAAGTCAATTCACATGGTGTGTCTCTACATTTTAAATTTGTGTTTAGACCTGATAATTCAGTCAAATAAAGACCAAATAAAGTCAACTGCCACAACACAGGAATAGGATTAAATTCATGATGATAGCAGAAAAATATGAAACACAGACACTTTGTAAGAGTAAGAATTTATTAAAACAAACAAGTATTTGTCACAGAAAAGAAAAATAAATGAAAGAAATTCCCTTCTTCTCCTTCCGTAGTTTGTTCTCCTATGGGACACTTTTTTTTTTCCTCCCCATCAAAGTTTTTTTGCCTACTCCGGTTCAACGGACATTTTATTCCTTCTTTTTTCCACTTAATGATGAGGAAAGTCTTTTAAGCTGACCTGAATGCAACATGCTGATACTGCCGTCTAATTAACCATGTCTTCTAAAAGGACTTGAAAAGAAAAACACTGGACACAAGCATAGCAAGCTACAAACAAAGTCTGTACATAGACATTTACTTAGAATGAACTTTGAACAGTAAAGCATCAAATTTCAAACTGAGAAACAGGCGCCCAACATGTGAGGACGTTCACGATAAACTGGACTGATTAAAAAGGGTAAATATAGAGTTTTAAAAAAGCATGAATATGTACAATTAGCTCTTGAACCCTGTCTACATCTACTCATGTGGGTGGAGTTAGTCTACTTCATCCAGCATAAACATGATTTCATGCACAGACCATGACCCCAAAATAGGTTATTAATACAGGTCAGAGGACAAAAAGACGACTACCGTTTCCACAATGCCACATGCTATGTAGATTAGGGGGAAAAAAAACGTTATATGGTTTTGCCATTAACTATAAACAACGTACACTGTACATTTCTGCTGACCATTTTTCACGAAGTAAAACTGTGCTAAAACTACAAATAAAAACAGACTTTACAGGGGGAAAAAAAAAACGTGACGCCCATAGTTGGGTAAAATATCCCACATTTAAGTGACTGTTGCCTAACAGCACCTCACTCAGTGCGGTGCTGTCAGGAAATCCGACCTGGGAAAAAAAAACACGAGAAACAAACATGGATGTCATTAAAGGTGTAACCTAAATTTGGTGGCTTTTAGGCACTTAAACAGTTGTTGTTTCACAGCCCACTCTCAATTCTCAGACATACAATGTTAACATTTAAATCTCTGACCTGGAAGAATTGCTTTCATGTGTGGTTTTAATGGTTAACGCTAATTCGTCAGCTTTAATGGTCAGCAGTAATGTATACTCTGTATATAGAAAGTGGGGTAAAACGTAAAAACAAAAAAACACTGATGTGGCTTCAGTGAACACTTAGGACTACAGTCAGCCAAACGAATAAAAGTACGGTGTGAAGATTACGGTGATGAACCAGGACACTGTCTCGGTAAAGAAACCTTTACAGCTTTGAGTACGGATGTATTATGTCTACTGAATATATTTCCGTCTTCCCATTTCGGCATTTCAAATTGCTCGCAGGGCACAAATTGCACATTCAGTGGAAGCTTTCCCTGGCACAACTAGTCAACTGTCCACAGAAGTCGAGAAAATAATAAGACGACTGTTTTGGCACCAATGGCCAAACTGTAATCCGTTACTTCTAAATGCACATGACAGTCGATCACTCCAGGTCAGAGTATATCACATGACCTCCAATTTTATATTTTAATATTTCTGCACAAATTCTGGGCCATTACCCTGGATTTGGCATTGAGCAGCAAAAAGTAAATAAATATTTCTCCTCCATTGGAATGGGGTGTTATGCTTTCAAAGTGAATAACAGCATTTTTATAGCAAAATAAAATTATATTGATATCAATACATTAAAAAAAAAAAAAAAAAGCTGAATTACAGCCTTGGCCATAGCCAGAAAATACCTAAATTGATAAGGTGGTGTCTTTTAAGTAGATTTGTTTGAGGTTGTTATCCATAGTCAGTATATTGGCTACAGTAGATGACGGGTAGAAGAAGAAGAAAAGCAAAAAACTGCTGTGGACGAGGTCAGCAGCAAAATATACTGCATCAACATCAGGTCAAATATGTTACATATAGAACACAATACCTAAATTGCCATTTCCTTCAGACAGCTGTTTCCAACACAGCCGCCATGAAGAGAGCCGTTATACTGCATCTCTTCAAAGACAGTTTTTAACAAAGTGTCATTTTCTGCCACAGCACATAGGAGTTGTTGGTTTTTCAACAATTTGATTTGAATTAATTACTGTGTCACTTTGAGATTGAGGCAGACTGGCAACTGTTGTGTGATGTTAAATTACAGGTTTCGTTAATGGAGTCTGGTGGATTTGAAGAGAGCAATGAAAACTGTAAGGATTCATATGCCCGTTGTTAAAGGTTACCAGTAAGGGAAAACAGTGATGATGGTCTAATGATGCTACTTATTGTTTTAAGTAGCTACATACAGCTGGTGACCTCGTCCAGAGTAGTTTGTTGCTTGGCTTCCACAGTGCTACTTGTGTATGCTTCTCCAAACCGGGGACATCTGCAGGAAATACCCTGACTTTGGATTTAAAGGGGACTAAACTACTAATTAACTGGCGTGAACATCACTCTTACTTAAGACTGAACATCAGTGAAGCTATAAATACACTGAATAAGGCAAATGCATGTCTTTTCTCATGGCCTCACCTAAACTAATGGTACGAATGAACACTTAAGGCATTCAGTGTTTTTAAAACATGCTCAGAAACTGTTCAACCAACCCTGTTATGGGTGAGGGTGATAATTTTGCATCTAAACGAATTCAAAAAGCTGAAAAAAATCCATCTAAAGTGTATATACAGAGACATGTTTTATTCAAAATTCAACCTTTAGGATGAATGCAACAGCAGAAAATAAAAGAGGTGAAGCATAAGTTACAAACACACGTACAACTTAGCAACCTTTGTTCTCCCTATGTAAAAACAAAACACTGTTATCCACTGTTAGTATTGTATAGAGGCAAAAAAAAAAATACTGCAGAACGTATTCTGTTTTAAAAATAAAATTGTGCAGATAATGTAGTAGGCAGGTTTCACCCTTCATACTTGAATAATAAAAAACAAAATTCCATTACGTAACAGAGTTGCTGAATGGTGGACAACAGTTTAGAACAGAAATAGCTCAACACTCTCCAAATATGTTATAATACTCTGACTGAAAATAAACTTTTGTTGCATTAACAGGTTAAGGTGTAAGACCAAATAAACTTTAGTGTGTAATTCTCCTCAATGGCAAGGGATTTACCATTTGGTAACAGCTTAGTATACCGTAGAACACAGTATCATATAAGAAATGATAATAAATGAAAAGAAAATTTATCTCTGCCTTTCACATATATCAAACACCCGCAGTGATATATAGACAAGCTGAGTATGTCGCTTATCATTCACAAAAGTTTTTTAAGCAAGCTTCCGAGTAGCATGATGCCTCACAGTGTATCTCTAGAATGTGTATTTGACTTCTGGGGCTCGACTGCAGCTACGTTTTGGTCTTGTTTGAATAGGCTGCAACTGAGTCCTAATGACGTGGGTTTTGCTAGATCTGCCACACAGGTCAGGATTTGAAGTTGGAGCCTTTCTCCCACATCTAGGGTGCCTTACGAACTCTACATCCGGGCGTTTTGAACCGTACCTATTTTCTGGATCGTCGTCGTCTTCTGCTGCCCACGAGGGCCCAGACTGCTCCTCATCTCCTACAAACACAAACACATAATGGACTCATTACTTCTTTTCTGAAGCAAATAGAGTTACTATCAAAGAACGGGTGAACTGTGAATTGGCACTGATGAATTCCCCTGGCACAACCTGTGCAAACATTCTTGGTTCCTTAGAAAGCATCAGCCATTTTTCCTTTCTTCATTGACAAAGACAGCCTACGCTGTACTTCAGATTATATATCTGATTAAATCTTTTTAATGATATTTTTGCTAGAATAAGACTTTTATTGTTTCTTAAGTGTTCACTGATTTTCAGATTCATACAATTCAAAACAACCTCACAGGTCACTGATAAAATGTAAACTGTACTATATGGAGAAAACTGGGAAACAAGAAACTAATTTCCATTGGTTAGTGTTACATACCGTAGGTTCGTAAGTTAAAGCCTACAGAATATTTTAAAGGCTTTGCACACGCATTAAATTTTAGTCACAATACTGGAAACTACGTTCAAGTTTTCAATGAAAATATGCAGACATAAAATTACCAAAAATAACTAAACATCTAAGCAAATATTGAGTTTAATGTCACATTGGTCACAAGTGCGAGTCATTTCATTTTGAAGAAACAACACGTAACTACATTTGGGCTCATGAAGTAATACAATCCAATACCTAAAGGTGTTAATAAGGTATAGGTTTTGATTTATCCATTGCCTACTGTATATTAAATGACAAATGTAAGTCTTACCCGATGATTGGTGGAATGCTGCAGCTCCTAGTAAGGTCACGTCTTCTGTGATTGGCTTCATCTTTTGATCACTTCCGTCACTCCCAGAGTCATCATTGTGTTCATCTTCACTTGATGACGTCGACGATGAAGAGTCCATTGGTGCATGACAAGATTTAGTCGTAGACTTCCCAGCTTGCATCCTACCCTTCTTTCTAGCCACGCCTTCCTCCTCTCTTTTGGCCAGGTGAGGCTTCCCTATTGTCCGTAACGTATTTAAGTGTTTTATTTCCTTTTGTGAGTCTTGTTCGTCACTAGAAGAATCTGTCCCACTTTCCTGTCTGGCTTTTACCCTTCTGTTGCTCAAGTCTGAGTCGCTAGAGCGCTCCAGTATCTTGCGTTTTCGGCGGATCTTGTCCGGTGACATTGGGGTGTTCTTAGTGAGCCAAAAGAGACATTTCTTGGCCACTTTAGCCGGTGACACTTTACCAGTGTCCTCGTCACTCTGGGCTTCATCTGAGCTTTGTGTTATTGCTGCTCGCTCCAGCAGCGCAGCGGGGACTTCATCTGAGTCGGAGTCATCCCTCGCTCTGCTCATACCTTCTTCTTCAGTGTTTTTGGCAGGCGCAGTGTTGGATGTTTCCTCAGGGTCAGAGTCACTGTCACTGTGTTCTGCAGAAAGGGACGTTTTAGTGGTAACATCACTTGGTCGACGCAAAGGAGTCGTCTTCACACGAGGAGACCGTCTATGGCCTTTTTCATCTTCATGAAATAGTGACACACTTGAGTTGTTATTGCTCAGCTTGCTGTCAGCTTTCGTGCCTACATCACCTGTTTCTACATCTTCAGGTGCATGTTTTTCTTTTGATTTCCTATCTTTCTTGTGGAGGTCTACCTCCATCATGGGGGGATCAGATGATTGTCCCTGTTTCAAAGCTACAGGTGTAAGCTGTACCACTAGCTTTTTAGACATGTCAACCCTTCTTTCAGCAGACTTAAGGCCACTTTTTTGCTCTCCCTGACTTGCTTCAAGGGAATCCATGTCCTTCCTGGGGCACTTGAGTGGATTTCTCCCATCTACAAACCCCTTGGAGTCCGAATCGTTTTCATCCAGATGTTCACCTGCCAACTTCTGCAATTTGCTCAAGCATTTTTCATCAGAGATATCCACTTCCGCATCTGCTTCTGTCACAAGTGCGTCATTGCTTAAGAACTTCTCCCAAGTGCTCAACACATCCAAGTCACTGAATTCTTCCTTAAGGCTTTCCTCCAGTAATGCCAGAGATTTTCGTAAGCCTTTAACTACAGCCAAAAAAGAGTTCAGATAAAGATTACGAACACCAGGTGTTTGTTTGTTTGTTGTCACAGTATGAAGAAAACTGACAAAAGTTTGGTTTAAGGCGTTAGCTGAGTCCACTAAATGTTTGGCCTTCTTGGTAATGTCCTTGGAAATCTGCAGTGTGTTATAGTTGAACACTACATTTCCATCCATACCACTGTGATCCCATTTGTCCAAAGGTAGGTTTTGTGAGGAGTTTGACAACATGTCGTAAAGTTCCGATTTCTCTGGCCCTACTCGATTCTTCTTGCGCTGCCGACGCCACAGGCGCTCCATGTCCAGGACACTGTCGCAAGCCATCACCAGGTCAAAAAGGGGTTCTGGACTACACACGTAGCAATACCATTTGCTCTCCAAGATGCTGGACAGTTCCTTCCTTCCAAGATTCCTCAGAATACATTTCTTGCAGAAAGCGTTACTACAGAAGTCACAACAGATCAGGTTGCCTCCTTCGGCACACCACCTGTGAGAGGAATAATTAAGAGATGGCAAATTGTAAAAAAAAAAGAAAAAAGAAAAATTCAGCTGATAAAACTGAATTGTTTTTAATTCAGTTACAACACTGAATTTACAACAAATCATACCGGCACTGCTCGTCCATCCCGTCTCCATCCTTACTGATGTCATCACTTGAATAATAGTTATAGCAAGACTGAAAAAACAAAACATTGGAGAGAGTTCAGACAAACTGCAAAACTACTAGCATTAATACTGCGTACTTTGAATTGTTTAAAATCATATCTCAACAGTTACCATCAAATACAACGACGTAATGGAAAATTCTGTATCACACTGTACCTCACATCACTAACACCTGCTCTCATATCCTCATCTCATTGGAATGTGTTTTTCTGTGTTCAAACCCTGATTTACAGTTTAGGCCTGTAACTTCTTTGAAACAGTGCATAGGTGCTAAGTAAGTTGCCATTGACATTTATATTACACTTGTTGTTTTACTGCTTTGAGTTCAGGCCATGTTATCTCTGTAAGGGCCCTTCCTAGCAGAAGGGCTAGAGAGGAGTGAACATGTGACCTTGAGAAGATAGGGGGTATAAAGTAAATCTTTTCTGTGAACTCGTTGCTCATTTTGCCACTGTCAGTGCTTTGTGCTTTGTCTGTGCTGTGAGCCCACAGCACAGACAAAGCAGCAAAACTGTACATTCAAATATATTAATAACTATATTAATATCTTTGATAATAGTTGATAGCAGAACAGCAGTTGTTGTTGTTGTTTTTTAGATGCTTTTCAGTCATGTGTTTTTTTTTTTGTTGGTTATGTTTTGTATATCTGAAGTGCAGCCAGCTAGTCTACTGAGGATGGTTTATATCAATGCAAGTCAAGACTCACACCCAAAGCAAACAGAAATAAAAAAGGAACTTGTGATGCCATTGACCTGCCATATTATGAGCCATGTGCTGACTGCACTGTAAAGGTCACAGAAAATGGAAAAAATGAATCAGACTAACCTTCTTAATATAAAGGAAAACTGACTCACCTTGCAAATAAGTACTTTCAGAACTGGATGTCGATATAAGGAGTCCTTCCGGAAGTTGTTAACTTGTCGGCCACAAGCAGTGCAACTTACAATTGGCATGGGTTCAACTCCTAGGAGACAACAACACCATTATTAACAGCAAAATGTTACTAAATGTGGTTAGCTGGATTGTCTGTCTTTTTATTCGATCTTTACTTAAATCCACTTTGCATTTTAATGTGTACATGAGCTACACTACTTGCTAAGGTATAAAGACCAAGCAAAGAAGTAAAGAAAGAAAGCAAAGTAATAGTAGATTTTCCAATGTTCAGTATCTCCCACAAGATTTACACATTTAAACACAAAGGGAAGATTTTCAGCTTACTTTGTCTGCTGGACTGTTTTTTCAGGCAAAGAAATCAATGGACAAGACCCCTGACAAGTACTACTACAGTTAATCATGCAAATAAGAGAAATTTAATGGCAGTACTGTCTGACCTCCACGTCTTCTTGAAAAGTCTTTCCGCAGTACATTGGACTTGCGGAACTCCGGACCCCTGAAATCATCTCTTCCAAGGTCAACTGCTTCAGGCCTGACCAGCACAGTGCCTGTAGAAAAAAATCCAATAAATCCACAAATATTCCTATCTTATTACGTATGTAAGTGAAAATTCGAGAAACATAAAATTAGTAAAATACACAACTGATATTTTATCAATCTAACTAGAAGCTCTTAATGCTCAAAACAAGCAGACAGATGCTCTTTCGGACTAAAGACATTTAATCAAAATGCCTGAAGCATCCCTGAAAGATTCCACAGTAAATTTCACACCAATTCATATACAATGCAGAACAGAAACACAGGACACATCTGTAAGCAAATAATTATATTTTGTGCAAAAGCACCAGACATACCTTTAGGCAATCTTGTGATATCAAAGTGACCATTTGCACTGGCTGGTAAATCCAAGTCCTCACTTGCATTTGAGTCCCCAGATTCATCCAGTCCGGAGTGCTTTGTGACAACTGAAGGTTTTCTGCAACATCAAAGAAAACAAAACACACGTAAGTCACAGAAATAGCAACATCTCTCAGTCTGGACAGTGCAACAGGAGGAGTGGGGACATAAAAAGTGTTTATCATGGTAAACTCTGAGCAGTAATGTAGTCATATAGCATAAAGGGCTTTGAGTAGTTACCAGTTAAATATTGCCATTAAATTGTGAGTACTTCATACCATTGTGCTTTATCAATGCCTGCCTTTTATAACAAACAGCAAACTCACCTCCTTGAGAATCTGCTATCAGCACCAGCCTGCAAAACAAGACATTGTTGGTTTGATTCTTACTGACAGCCAATGTCTGTTTTGAGTTTAAACCATAGACTGTATGGAAAGATGACTGATGGAATAGCTCCTCAAAAGTGAAGCCCAATCAAGTAGAGCTCCCCCCAGTGTCTGGCTGCAGTATAAGTCATAAATTCAAATGTTCGTGGATGGGACTTGGGCGAAACTATAACACTAAACTACACGTCAAACTTTTTTCTTAGATAGTTTCTGTTATTTTAAGTAGTTTATATAATGCTGATGCATGTTCATGTGCCAATCTTTCTGGCAAGTTAGTTATTTGACGCTAAGGGAAGAGGATGCGACATCTTGACGACTACCAGTTGCCATGCCAACGGCTCAGTGAAGCACTTGTGTAGGACCTTGAGAGTATGAAAAATGAAACAAATAAATAACCACAGTCTATAATCCAACATTTCTTTGTAACTGGTAGACGTGGCGTAGTATTAAATAAATGATAAAATAAATGAACACGAGTGAGCAGAAGCAGAATTTTAGGTGAGTCATCAATAACATGGCTCTGTGTGGCTCCATTCTCAGATCTTACAGCGCTGACTCCTGCTCCAAACTTGCAAGATACTCGTATCCCCGAGAAACTGGTGTCAGTTCCACGAATGCGAAGAAATAGGGACACTTTGGCCATATTTATAGAAAACTAGAAACTAGAAACATAGAAACTATGGCCTTTTTCAGACCTGGTATTAACCTGTAATGATGGTCAGTATTTCTGTTTTAAATCTGTGTGCACTCACCTGCATCTTACGTGTCTTGAGCCAGCACACATGCTTTGATCACAATTTTGTGGTGATTTTTTTTTTTTTTTTTTTTTTAATAATAAATACCAACGTAATTTGTTGTGACACATTGTAGCGTGTGCGCCCGACATATTGTGTGATGTGTATGATGTAATGAGTGATGGAGTTTACTCACAAAGTACATCTTAAAAGTTCATATTTTAACTCAAACTATGGAAGCGTCCATACAGAGTAATGTCATCGCTGTGCTATTTATCGGCTGATTACCCCTGAGCCTTGGAGTTCAGACACGGTTTCAAAAGAATATACATGGTTTCATTAGGGTCTTACACTGTGGTCTTATATTGGCACCCATCCCACATATTATCATTGGTTGTGAAAATGCTCCATTATATGGCTAGGACAATAAAAAACACTCATTCTGAATGAATGCTGATAACCTCTTTATGCAAGACAATGGTAGACAATGAGTAGACGGTCTGCCACATTGTGTGTTCTCACTACAAGAAGAATGTACTCAAAAGTCGTTAGTTTGGTCAAATGTTGCCTTGTCATTTTGTATTGTGTACGACTTGACAAAGTCTGCCGCACAAGTTCACTTAACAGGACAGCAAAACACGGAGGAAACGCTTTCAATCCAAGGGGGCAATAGACTGTATCATATTACATTCATGTCAGCTAAAAACTAGACTGCGAGCGTAAGGAACACAGGTAATGGCAGTGCTCTTTCTGGTATTTTTGTACCGAGACGCATTGCACAGATGGGCTGGGTCATGAGTTTCCTCTACATTATTCATCCCAGCGTTTGGTCAACCTCTAACTGTGTGGAACTCTCTGTAACATGATATAGCAGGTCCACGTGAGGTGTACACATCACTCAATTCAGACTGCTGATTGTCTTTGACCGATACATCAAGTGCATTTTGAGTGCATTTTCTGTCCACAAATTGAAACTTTAACCTGAAAGAAGTGACATTTCAACGTGAGCAAAGTTTGCAAATGAATAGTGGAACCATTAGTGGCACCCGTGTACTAAAGTTCATGAGGCATGCAACAAACACACCAAGATATGCTCCACAATTCAGTTACCTCTGTCAAAGCATGATGCGCAGATTTTCCCATCAAACGGGTCATATCTGTCAGACCTGCGAAAAGAAGATGAGGAAAAATATGTTTGTAGTATGTAAACATGATTACAGTGTTTCCTTTACTCATGATTAGATTGATTAAAATGTGTACCATCAGCATCCTCGGATGTTGGTGTGCCATTGCTGCCCTCAACAGCTGAATTAGCCAAGTATTCATGAAGCTTGTTGACCAATACATTCAGCTTGCTGGTCGAGGTGCTACAGCAAAGAGAAAAGAGCATTGTTGATGTAAGATTGGGAAGATGGCTAATTAATAAATGATTCCAAACCTGATTAAGATTAAGAAATAGGATATACTTATTACCAAAGTGAATTTGTGAGAATCAATTTTTTATGATGTGAGACTATTAAAAACTAACTCAAATCCACTTCAATAACTAGGACGTTCTTTTACTGTATAACAGTGAAAGCTATATACCCATTTAGCTTACAGTTTGGAAAGATCGTGTTTCACAAAATAGTATCTTTCAGCCTCACGTAACAAGTGATGAAACCAACAAGACTGCACTTTTCAAAACTCCTTTAACTGTAGTCACACAGCTTAACACATAATCAAACAATAGCTTCAATGTGACAGTGTGTAGTGTAAGAATGAGTTGTTAAATTCGGTATTTAGGCTATACTTGTTGTCTCAGAATGTGTAAAATATGTGAACACGTATATACCTAACATTTGGGTTCACGTGGTGGTTATGGGCCATATGATCATATCACATTTTACTAAACCAAGGAAGAAATCTCCATACCAGATTAGGGCAGAAGGGTCCACATAGCAGAGGATGTAGGTGAATGTCTACCTATATTATCCTTATAGGTGAAATTTTTTTTTTCTCAAATCAAACAGCAAAAAAACTGAGGTCAACGTCTAAGTCAACACTGTCAACAAGTCAAGTCAAGTCAACTGTCAATGTGACAGTTTCACTCTCAACATCAACCACTGCTCTGTTTCAAGAGTCAGAGTGGGTGCCATCCTTAACAGTACTCTATCTTTCCAGTCTCACATCATCAGCACATTTCCACCTACGTAACATTAACCAAATTTGCTTCTTCCCTCTGATCTGCATTTTTTTTCTGTTTACTTATGTGTTTTTGTTGTATTTTTATTATTTGTTTTAATGTACAGCGACCTAGAGTGCCAGAAAGGCACCCAAAATGAGAATTAAAAATAAATAAAATAAAATAAATTCAACTTTTGCTATTTCTGCAGTAGAGTCCTCTATAGTGCCTTGTAACAATTTAAATCAGCCCACATTTAGTAGAACACCTCTGACCAAAACAACCCTTAAATTTAAACTCATCTGAAAATTTAACCTTCAGTCTAAACTGTGTAATGCAACATAAATAAATTCATAAAGGGGATACAGTTCTCTATCTTAGATGTTAAATAAAGATGTTGGTACATGAGTTGAGCTAAGGTTGTTTAATTCAGTTAATCTGCATCGGTCACAACTTAAGTGTTTGTTGTTGTTGGTCCACCCTGAGCAATATAACTGGATACACAAATTATTAGAAATCCCTCCAAATAACTATATAGCTTAAGCAAGTTCTCTTTGTTTTATGCATCATATTATATCTAATTAGATGTACATGATGAGTCATGGATACATCATGGATAAATGATTACTGGTAACTGAGTACTTTGATCTAGGTTAGCTAGGTTACGTTCTGCTTACCCGTTGTAAGCAAAGAAAATAGCGACCAGACCCTCTGGGACGGGTTTCTCAGTTTCACGTGACATGAACAGCAGTGTTTAATGTTGTTAGAATTGTGTTATTGCTTAAATAACAACAATTATTGTCCTCTCTGGTATCCCAGTAGTTAGCTTAGCCGTTAGCTACTTAGCCCTCCGTTATATCTGTTAGTAACGTCACATTTCAACCCATAGCTTTTACCTCAGCATCGCTGCAGACATGCCGTGAAAGAGAAAAAAAAACAACCGAAGTCGTTCAACTTCTTATATTTTCATAGTAACAGAATAATCACTCAAATGTGTGGTCCGCATCCCGTAAATCTCATCAGAAGCTCATAGCCCGTCTAAGACAAACGAGTGGTCAGTGGCGGAGCTTCTTCTTCGTTTGTTAGACAGTGTAGCCGCTGTAATGCTGCCCTCTACTGTTCTACTATTACTGTAAAATTCTGCATTTCGTCCCCATTTTCTTACAGTGATCCAGTTTCAGTTAAGTGTACAGCGTTAAATACAGTTACTGGATAATAATGTGTGTATGCCTTGATGTCTCTGACTCTCCACAATCATATCTGCATTCTGGCTGTTTTCCAATCACACTCCTCAACTCAAAAAGTCCAAACACCAGGCTGATTATGACATGACAAGGTTTTATTTTTTTATTTTACAGATGTGTTTGGTTTCGTGTATCCTGCCACATCACTTTCACGGACTAAAGTGTATCCCAGCAGTCCTCACTGTTGGCATTTTTTCCTCATGAGCAGCATTCTTTGCCAAATTATGTGCCTCCACGTTTTCCTCTACACCAGCGAGTGCTAGTACTAAACAAACCTTCTTCACATTGGGATTTGTTAAATGCATGTCAGTATATTAGGCCTTCCTTTAATTTCTACAGTGTTTCCTGTGTCCCAATTATTCTCAATTATTTATTTTATTTTATTTTATTTTATTATTTATTTTACTTTTGTTTATTTGATAGTACTATATAGCAGTCATGGCTAAACTATAATACTCTGATGTGAGAAAACATACAGTCTATACTCATATATACAGTATATTTCTATATGATCAATAAAACTATATATTATAATATGCACAAGACCACTCTATTGTTTATTGTTATCATTTCAAAAAATAGAATTATAGAGTTACAGAAAGTATTAACAAATAATACATAAATACATTTCTGCCTCAAGTTTTACTATTTGATTTACATTTAGAAAATACAACAACAGAGGAAAATACAAAAAATAAAATGATCAACAACAATAACAATGGGTCATATACAGAGAAATATAGATACACATAAAAATAAATTAGAGGATAAATAGGCAACCAAATTGATTCCATTTAGGAAAAATCTATTAATGTAGTCATTCAGGCGACTCTTTATTAATTATATATATATTGTATTTTGCATGTACAAGTATGTTCATCATATACTCAAGAGGGTTTTTTGTAGAATTTTAGTAGTAAAAAGGGAATTTGGTTAAATTGGTCAAAAACGTCTGACTGATTAAAAAATAAGAGTTTAATTTAATATAAAAATGGCATCGATTTACATATTTTATTTAAATATTTGGCATAAATTTGACGCCACGCCCCGACATCTCATTGTGACATCATTGGGTGGGCGGCCCGAGAGCTGCAGTCTACTTTTGTCTCTACGTGGAGGAGGCAGGACACTGAACTGGACGCTGTCTGGAATTTCAGGAGCACCGACAGTGTGAGTACCAATTTCCTGGTAATTTATACGCCAACAACTACTTAACAGCAAGGCTTTGTCTCCTTTGCAGTTATTCCAAACACTCTTGTGATAATCTGTCCTCTCTGCTATCATGTGTTTAGTTGGGCGGATTTGCAGGAGTAAACAGGGATAGTTTCCCGTCTGTAAAACTTACATGTCTGTCGCTAACCGGCTAGCTGTAGCTACTCCTTCACTGTAGCCTATTCATCCTCACGGCGCTGCGTAAGTGATTAAACTCTGAGATAAAAACGCTCTCTGACTGCTTTAATTCCTCAACTTTTACAATAAGCAACTACTTCTGACAGACGCAAGTAAGGTAACCCCTAGTAACTCAGAAGATAAGCTTATTCCGTTGTGGAACTATGTACTTAAAAAAAAAAAAAAAAGATACTCTCGTATTCTTTGAGATTTTAGAAATGTCTGTAAATGTAAAATGCCAAAAGACAGAATCTTTAATTCGCCGCCGTTGACCGGAGGAAACCTTATAGGTGGAGCCAGACATATTGTGTGAAGATTTTTTTCAAGAAAAAAAAATCTTCCCGGCACTGGCTTATAAATGACATGCTCACATGCACGCACGCACGCACACACACACACACACAGTCTGCACATAAGCCCAGTGCAATAGACCTTTTGGAATGCTAGGTGTGTGTAACCGCAGTGTTTGCTCTTCTGATTACAGATTACCCATTTTCTTTGACGTTGTCTATATGATGCTAGTAAATGTGTTACTTTGTATTTAATAGACATGCCCTTCCCAGCCCGTGTCACATCTATTTGTGTGAGGTGTTACCAATTTCAGTCATTGTATAGTATTTCTTTTTATCTTTCAAAGGACATGTGCTTTTTCTTTTTTGCACGCTGGTACTGTCTTAATAGCGAAATAAGACAGCTTGTCCATGCAAACATTGTTTTTTTGTGTGTGCTCCATGTAAGCGTGTTTACTGCGCTGAGTGATTAACCAGATTTTTCCTGGAGCCCATCTGGGTCTGCAGAATACTTACTTACATCTGGGATTTCAATTGTGGATCACTGTTGGAACAAGGACGTCTGATCATATCAGAAAGACCTACTTTTTAACTTGATAAATATCCTTACTTGGAACAAGAGGTGTGTTGTGACTACAGTGGGGGTGAAGGGTCTCAACAACTCTGCATGCAGCAACAGTCTTTGCTGGATGGCAGAGGTGTTTAACTCCAAAATAAGATTGCAGGACTCAAGAGACGTTTGTTCAGTAGCAGCAGAGAAGGTGCGCTTCCTGTGTCATTAAGAAAAAGTCTGTAATTCATTTTGCCAGCCAGTCACTGTGCCTGTCATTACCCTAGTTGGTGTGGTCAAATTGCCCATGAAGGTACGTATGTGGGATGTGTGCATTGACTGCGCGTACTATGGAGAAACCCATTGTGACGTCAGCCATTAGATTTTGAAAGAGCGAAATGACGCTCCCAAGAGGGAGGACCCTGTGGTCACCATATTGGTTGTGATTTACTCCGCCCACATTCAGATACTCTAAAAACGTTCAAGGGGGGTCATGTTGGGGCCATTGACTGTATATACTAGATTTCACCTCCTACGTGTTAGTGGATGCGACTTTTGCCAAACTAAAACACTAAAGTAGACATCAAATCAATTCATATAATGTTGATCCATATTCAAGTATCATGTTTTGGGGCGTGTTTCATTTGTTGCTATAGAAATAGGATGTGACATAATGGCAGCTACCAGTTGTAAAAAATAAAAAAACAAGTACAGTGTATAATTCAACATTTCATTGTACCCGGTGGAGATAGAGCAGTGTGCTCTATTAATTAAATGAAAATGCAAGTGATTCTGTGGTGGAAGTGTGGTCTGCTTATCGATATTGTAGCTCCGTGTGGCTCCACTCTCGGACTGTACTGATCAGACTCTGGACTGCACTGACGGCGCTCATATCCACGGGAAAATAGTTTGGTCACTGCAAGGAAGTGGAGATGCGTTGTCACTCTGGCCCAAAAGTGGCCCGCTAGAGGGTCTAATCTGGCCTACATTATGAATATGCAAAGTGGCGAATTTACATAGAAGACTGCAATATTTCAATGAAAAAAACAGATGGCCTCAATTTGACCACTGTTTTAGTAAGATAAGTTTGCAGAACTCTGAGACACAGGACTAAACACCAGGATAGTTTGTTAAATGTAAGCATTCTCCTAATTTAGTACTTCTTCTTTGCAAAAAAATAAATGGAAAAAAATTGGAGTTGTCATTATTTATATTATGCTATCATACCTGTCCGGCCCACTTGAGATCAAATTGAGCTGTGTGTGGCCCCCGAACTGAAAGGAGTTTGACACCCGCATGTAGACCAACGTTTTATCTGGATCCAGGTTAGTCTGACTGACAGTCTGGAGCCTTACTGCAAGGCTAGCCTGAGGCTAATTAGATAGTTAACTCCAGCTACCAGGCTGGCTATGTTTGGCACCGACCATATAAATAATACTCCACATTCATCGGTTGTTCTGGTAGGAGTTGCAGCAAAGCAGCCATGTACATAAAATTATCCAAAATTAACCAAAACCTCAAACTGAGGACTAGCAGAGACACCAAGGCTAGCAGCTAGCAGCCTCTGGCAGCGCATATATGTCACCTGTCACTCAAAGCGGGAACACGGTGATGCATAAGTTTAAAACTTAATAAAAAAAATAAAAACAAATGAATGAATTAGAAAAGAAAATCACTCCCTGTATAATTTTCATGAGTGAAATAAACATTTGTGACCAAATTTTTTTAGCAGGCTGTAGACATATTGCTGTAAAGTAAAGGCTTTTTAACGCAGAGATCTATGGGGAGCCTTTTGGATCCAGCCTCAAGTGGCCATTTTCGAATGGCCTTCATTGCTCAGACCCTGTGTGTTATGCTTTACAGTAGTCAAACATGAGCGTCCCTCACTTTCACTCTGGATCCACATGAGCACCCACTGTAGGTGTTTTTAATACACACATCATGTGCTTGATGTTATCTTTGTGAAGACAAACCAGACAGTCAAGAATGAGCAGGAGGTGGAGGCGTAGACACGTTTAGTTTCCTCCACCTGTGCGAGTGAACAGGTTGCTCCACTTTCTGCGCTGTCAGGGTTTTAAACAGACGCCTTCACCGTTTATGCAACTTGGTGAAAGTGATCAAGTTACATTTATCCTTTACTAATAGTTTTTGCACCGTTTAAAATGCATGTTTCTATTAAAGCGTTAAATCTGTTTTTCAGCTCCCCTAGAAGCAGTTTCTCTGAGAGGTCAGAAATCTCTTCATAATGCTTGCGTAAGGACAGGGCGGTGTTTGAGATGAACCATCTCACCACGTAGTATTTAAAGGATAAGGCCTCATGCTGCTTTTGTTACGTAATGGCTAATGCTTAGGTGTGGCTGTCTACCTGTGGCAGAAACGGACTAATCCAACTAATTCAGCATCACCACTGCAACCTGTCCAATGGCATTCTTAAGCCATTGTGTGTTAGTTGTCGTGTGTTAACATCTCTACTATCAAGGGGCATTTCGACGTCATTTACTACAACTACAACTACAACTACATTATAAAGAGCACCTCGTGAAGCCTAAGAGACCCGTCGAGGGACCATTTCACTTGAATATTTCCTCGATGAGTCACCATATTTGCAGGTTTTGTGAGCTTCATAATACACAGACAGCCCAGGGTTCTGTCCTTGCAGCTGTACACACTGTCCTCATGTAGTGTTTGTTGTCATCACCTCCTCCTTACCTGTCCGTTTGGTTATGCTTACCTTATCCACACAGCCTGAAAAGGAAATACAGGGTGGCCGGGGTTAGAGACTGCTCAGGAGTTGCTCGTGTTTCACATCTGCAGGCGATTGTGATCGTGAGTAAAAAAAAAACAAAAAAAAAAAAAAAACGTCCATGTTCTCGCAGACTGTGTTGGGTGTGTGCGCATTTGAGTTGAACCGCACTTGGGAAGGGTGCCCATTCTATTTGTGTGTGCCTCGCATTTCCCACGTAACTGTGGGTGAAACACTGGCGGGCGTGTCGACTCTACACATTTAATTCGGCCATCTGGGAGCAGCCCTCTCGGCTCGAAAATTGACTGAAAGATCCATCAAAGGCGATTGTAAACAGCGTCAGTGTGCTGTTTTTGGCTCGACAATTAAAGTTAGAGCTCGGAGAGAAAAGTTTGCGCATGGCTGATATTCAGTGATAGAAGGACCGAGGGAACGGAGAGAGCGTCTTGAATGAGTGGTGAAAAATTTTGAAGACTACAAAGTAAGTCCGGTTGCTCCTGTTTTGTTCCAGATGACAGAGAACTAATACAAGCGAGCGTGTGTGTTATTGTTTTATCCATTAATTTCAATTCAGCAGTCAGTCTTGTGTTTTGGAATATTTATTCGTAACATTGTGCTACGTTGTTGTATTTGATAATCCGAAGTGTTTAAGTAATGTGCTCAAATTTGATCGGAGGTGTTAAAATGCTTTTAGGCAAACGCTCCGTTCAGGAGTTCGACGTTGCATTCGGTTTGAACACTGCAGGAATTTTCTCTCGGCACATACAGTCCAGCTGTCAAAGACGGCAACTGTCTTTGGAGCCTGACACTCCGGACTCATTTTCTTGTGCAGCACAGGATTTATTGCCGCGGTTTGTGGCGGTGACTACAAACCCCCCTATTCTTCTGGGCCGCCAGTGATACGTCTCGCATTTGTCCGCTGCCATCTGTGCCCTCGCTCCGTGTACTTAACCCCTCTTCTGTTTCCACTCTGCCTCTGTCGAGGGTGTGACAGGGGCTGGCAAATGAGGTAATGTTTGTTGGGCCTTATTGTAGCCGAGCTGACTTCAGCGGCCACATTTCACATCCTTCTGGAGAAAAGTTAAATATAGCAGTGCTGGCACCGACCTTTTCCTAATCGTTTAGTCAGGAGTTTGTCGTTGCCCTGATTTAGTGTTATTTCACGGAAGAAAAACACTGCGTTCTCGGTTGTTTGTGGGGAGGCATTTAAAATCATGTCATCCGACAAAGACGTTTTCTGATTTTACTTGATAGCCTACTCGATTTTGCAGGACAGCGTTTGTTTTAATTCAGTACGTTGTTTGGTTTGTAGGAAGAGGAACTGAGTCACAACTCGGAGACCACATGGCTTCTGTTGAATCACCCCCCATGAATACTATTAATAGTTTCATTCATTAAAGAGGTTGCACAGTTACTACACTTCTGTTTGTCTGCTTGTCTGATTGTCTGATGCTGCTGTGGCCACAAAGAGAACACATAAGTGAATATCCTTAAATAATTACACCAAATCCATTTGATTAACTAGATGCTCACATATTCCCTAATGTGGCTTTCCACATGGTGCGTTGTGAAAACCAGACATAGCCTTGCTCAGAACTTCTGACTAATGTGCTGCAGCAGTCTGTTCACTGACTCAGGAAAAGGGAACACTTTTCTGTCTGGAAAAATCTTTGGTCCCCAGTTAACCGCAGCATAAGCCTCATGTTGTTTTCTGAACACTCGGAGAGGAATGCCATCATACCAGTTTAACTCTGGAGAGGGAGGCAGCACGCCCTGCTCACCTCTATGTAAGGGAAGCTCTTTCTGCCCTTTTTCTGGTGCATTCCTCCGCCACTACCCAACGGGAAAGGAGGCACTGGGAGAAATTCCTCATTTTCAGATGGTTGCCTTGCCTCGGAGGAGGCTGAGAACACAGTGGCTTTTCTTAAGCAAAACAACTCATTGACTGATCGCCTGGTTTTGCGGCTTGAATCTTTACACATTTAAGCATATCTGCGTCTTGGGTGAGCATGGTTTAGTTCGCCAGAACTCTCATGGGGCTTCTTTTTACGCCAGATGTTGTTAAAACTGGATGAAGACATGGTTGCTTTTCATTCCAGCTGCCAGTAACTATTTAAGTTGTTGTGTGGATCAGATAATAATAATATATATTAAAAAAAAAACGTGGTTAATTTTAGAAGATGCTGTGCACTAAGCCAGTTTATTAGACATGGTAAAATCATCCAAAGCCTCTGGCAGTTTTATTACAGTACAGGCTTGTTGCTGCATAAAGGAACTAACAGGAAATTACTTTGATTAGGGGAACGAGACGAACTTGGGGAAGGAAAAGAGCTCACAAGAATGGTACTTGTGATTAGCTGGGGTGGGGATTAGTGAGATGAGTGAATAAGCTGCTATTTTAAGAGTTTCTCTCGACCCCACAGAAGATGGGGAGAGGAAATGTCACTGTGGCAAAGAGGCAGAAAACATCAGTCTGCTGCCTGTTCTGAGACTACTGACTCTAGTGTATTGTATTTGTCCTTCATGTCATGTGGAGACTTTGCTGATGACTTTTATTTCTCCGCAGTCGCACCTTTCTCTGACTGACCACAGGAGGTCAATCACAGAAAAATGGCTGGAAAGATCACAAAAGAAGAGGAGGAGGAGATGAGAGAGACCTTTGGGAAAATTGGTGCGTAAAAGCCATGTTGCTAAATTAGGAAAATGATTTAATAAAACATTTGATCTTTGTAAGAGGTTTCCAGGTATTTCTTTTTATTTATAGCACTGGTGTGATACCATAATGTCCTAATGGTTCTCACTGTGTTTCTACAGATCTGGACAATAATGGATATATCTGTGATTATGAGCTCAGTGAGCTCCTTAAAGAGGCCGGCCATGCCCAACCCGGGTACATGATTCGAGAGATCCTCCACAAACTTGATCGCAACCACGACAACAGGATCAGCTTTGACGAGTTTCTGTCGGTAAGTTGTGCACAGTTCCCGGGTGTGGAGCCCAACAAGTTTTCACCTTTGCTCAGGGCTTTCTCCATGAATTAGTCTTTTGTTTTCTGCTCAGCCTCTCCCGTGTGAGAGGAACCTCTATGCAAAGCAACTTTTTAGTAGCTTCGTGCGCAAGAGAGTCGAAAAGCCTCCACAAGCCACACATGCACACACACTGACACGCATGCACTCACACACACACACACACACACACACACACACACACACACACTCCAGGAATGTGGAAGTGAGGTCAGCAAAGTGGAGTGAGTTCCAGTATTTCTTTTCAGAAGTGATGAAGGAGCAGTCCGTCACGGGGTGGCTTCTGATGCAGGCGTGACTCGCGAGTAAAAATCCCAAGATCAGGACGGTTGGACAGAAAACGGTCGCGTTCTGTCCTGTTGCTGGCACATTCATAGTCTTACAGTATCTTGTATAATATAGTTTCTAGAAGTAATATAAAAACTGCACAATGGATTCTCTGTTGTGGATATGAAATCTGTTAATGATGACTTAATGAATTGTTGTCCCTGAGTAGTTTTGTTGTCCCTCTCTTCTCACTGACATTGGCTCAATGTAAAAGACCTCATGTTTGTGGAGGTGACACACCAGATCTAAACCCGGCTGTTCTTTGGTGTTGACCCAACAGCGAGTGTCCGTTGCCCTAGTTTCTCTGGTGAGTCCCGCACCATTGGCACTAGTTAGATGATCCCTTCATCTTTCAGCCCATTCATCACCAACTCTGTGGTGGATCGAGTTGCTGTTGGCTGCTCAGCTCAGAAGCTTTGCACAAGAAGAGAAATGAAAGCGCCGAAATTAAACAAAACGGCTTCGGTTCAAAGGGCCGACACAAGGTTGTTCTCATGTTCCAGCTTTATCAAATCTGAACATTTAAATGCTGTTCGTAGGACACGCGTATGATCCGATGTGCCAGAAAGGTGAGCTCTTTCACACACAGCCCAGATTCAGTGCACATGAACATGCTCCTTCCAGACCATGTATGTACATTTGAAGCAAAAAAAAATTTTTTTTTGCTAAAAGTGCAGACCTGAATAGAAAGCCACCCAAGGCCCAGGTGGCGTTGTTGTGGTTACCCCTTTTACCTACTCTGCATAACACCCAATCACATTGTGTGTATTTGTGGTAAAGTGTGCTGTGCTTTTTAAACCCGTTTTCCCGGTGCCAGGCTGAATAGCTCATTGTGGTCTCTGCAACATGTGGGGCTGAGGTCACTGATGAAGCAGTGAGAGACATTCAGCAGCAGGAAGTATCAGGCGTATTACTGTAGAATACACATTGTCAGATCAGCTTTGCATAAAGTTGCTCACATGTGGTACGTTGCTGATAAGGTAGATAGAGTAGGAGCTGTCACCACAGAGCTCTTTATGGTCCCATTAGTAGTTTCCATTCATTAGAGATCATTATTTAATGTTCAGGCGGAAAAGCCCAGGGGTGGTGTTAGTGTGGAGCGTGATAAGAGTTGCTGTTGATAACCTTCGTGACATATGGCTCTCACACACATTGTAGAAGTGCCCCATACACTTAAATGCACAACACACATACACATATAAGCAGCCTTTGTCCCACCCTTCATATTGTTTAAAAGCTCAGATAGATAGCAGTGTAGACATACCAGCAGTTCTGCTATGTCTGCTGAGTGACCTCGACTGCCACAGCGGCTCGATGAGATAGGATGGGAAGGAAAGGAGATCTCTGAGTATGACCGTAACCAGAGATAGTTTTAATCATTGATCATCTTTTAATTATTTTTGATTACATCAAACGTCTTTGTAAAGGAAGGATGTCAATGGATTACATGGTGATTCACCAGAATCAAAGTAAAGCAACATATGGCTGATCTCAGTAGATCTGCTGACCTATGCTCCACTTCAGACTGTTGTATCCAAAACATCTGATCATCATGGTGCAATGAAGACACATTAGAGCCTGTTGGTATAGTGTAGTTTAGTATAACACCGTGTTTAACTAACCAAAAACTGAATATTATAACGTTGTTGCAGAGCTGTCGTATTGAATTGTCAGTGTTGTTTCAGACTGGACAAGTGTAACACATCTCTATCGTTCTGTGATTAAAATGTAAATCATATGATAAAAAAAAAACAAAAAACAATACATTTTGTTCTCAGAAGTTTTAATTAGTTTGCATCGACTTGGCTAATTGCTACAACTCGATCACTTAAATCAGAATGCCTATAAATACATATGAAGTCTTCCATAAATGTGAATCTGTGATTAAATTGGTCTGTTTTTCCTGTTTTAGATCATCAAAGAGCTGAGGGGCAGTGAAATAGCGAAGACTTTCCGTAAGGCCATCAACAGAAAAGAAGGCATCCTGGCTATCGGAGGGACGTCCGAGTTGTCGAGTGAAGGCACACAGCACTCCTTCTCTGGTACGTCAGACAGACGAGAGGCTTCTTCTCTCCGTTCGCTGCTTCCACTTTGTCACAGGCTGTTGACTCTGAACCTGTTCACTCACAGATTCTTCATTTAACATTAAAAATACTGAAACAGGTCACAGTGACTGATACTGTCACTTTGGACGTTTTTAGACATTTTAGACGTTTTCTTGACTCCTGTGTATGCTCACGCTTACAGAGGAAGAGCGATATGCCTTTGTGAACTGGATCAACACCGCTCTGGAAAACGACCCCGACTGCCAACATGCCCTGCCCATGGATCCCAACACAGACTCCCTCTTCAAGTCTGTTGGAGACGGTATAGTCCTCTGGTGAGTGCTCCTGCTCCCCCTCCCTCACCTAGTTACGCTTACTGTTTCTGGTCAAGTTCTGGCTGGAAAATTGTACAAATATGTGCCTATATTGGGGCAAAATAAACACTGAAACCACTACAATAATATTACATTTAATAAAAGATATTCAGAAATGATCCATTGTTCCACATATGGGCCTCTGACTATGCCAGATTTATGAATTGAACTGGTCAGAACATAATTTAATAAGTGGAAACAGCTTGTATATGTGAAACAGCCAAGTCAGGGGATATTAAAGAGCAGTGTAATTAGGATGCAGCTCAACCTGACAAGATTTGTTACAGTGTGGTCGTTTCATTAAATAGATCCGCTTTATGATATGTTTACCTTTAATAAAAATGAAACACTGGAAAACATGAAGTCTTGTAGTTTTACTTAACAGGACTCAGTATTGAGAACAGATGAAAATAGAGAAAGTTGTATAGTATTAGAGAAATGACACAGTGGTATGGTACAACTTTGATGCCAGGATGCTGCAAAGTTTACATTTCTGACATTAACCTGCCTGAGAATCCACAAATCTTTTACATGCAGAGTGTGTTGCCATATGTTTCAGTACTGCTACTGTATTTTACCACATGGATACTGTAGCCAACATCTCATAAAAGTTCTCTTCCGCAGCAAAATGATCAACCTGTCCGTGCCGGACACCATCGATGAGAGGACCATAAATAAGAAGAAGCTGACACCATTTACAGTGCAGGTCAGTGGTAATTACTTTATGGTAGTACTGATTTTAGATTCTCTCACGTCAATGCAAATATCCCCAGCGCTGATGATTTGTTTCTTACAGGAGAATCTGAATCTGGCCTTGAACTCTGCTTCTGCCATCGGTTGCCACGTGGTGAATATCGGCGCATTAGACCTGAAAGAAGGGAAGCCGCATCTGGTGTTGGGCCTGTTGTGGCAGATCATCAAGATCGGCCTGTTTGCCGACATCGAACTCAGCAGAAATGAAGGTACAGGTCACCCTCGGGATGATCCGTTACGTAACATGTATTCGAGTTCAATTGCTAGGGCTCCCTGCTTTGTTATAAAAATAGCTTAACGGATCATTAACACCCCTGAACAGCGCTTGCAGCACTGCTGAGAGATGGGGAAACTCTGGAGGACCTGATGAAGCTGTCTCCAGAAGAGCTGCTGTTGCGATGGGCAAACTTTCACCTGGAAAACGCTGGCTGGCAGAAGATCAATAACTTCAGCTCTGACATCAAAGTGGGTTTGCTCACTGGCATTGACATTCACTTGGTGTATTTAAACATGCTGATAGAGAAACAATCCAAAAGTAAATGGTACAGTATTACTTCCTCGATAAAAAGCGAAACCCATTTTCATTTTCATGTGTTTATTCCCCTGGACTTTTTTTAGTAACCGCATTTACCTATACAGGCATCAGCAAACCTGCATGTTTGTGTTTGCACAAACTCACCCAAATGTCTGCCTCGGTTTCTCCAAATATAGACATGAGTGGGTAGTAGTCTCTCTCACTGACACTATGACCTAGTGAAATGTGTATTTAGGGATTAAAGTAAAGAGCATTTCTTTCTTTGGAGACGTATCCTTTAACAGGACATTCAGATAAATAATAGCATTCACTATGTTAAACGCACACTATTTGTTGGTGGGCTATTTTCATTACACTGCAAGGCCCAGTTAGGACATGGTTTAAATCAACCAAGTATCTCATTAAATCAGACGGTAGATATTTTCTGCCAAACGTTGCGCTTGTTTGCTTTGTTCTAGTCGGTGTTTATTCTAGATATAGGAAATAGGCCTTTCAAATGCAATATCAGCATGTGGTTTTGGTGATTAATTACATTTATATGTATGTATGTATTAAAATGTTTACACACTGAAAGTTGTTCCACAAACATGCTCGTTGTATTGTGCATTGAATTTAGTTTGCTTTCATTTATCTTCCAGGACTCAAGGGCCTATTTCCACCTTCTGAATCAAATCTCTCCAAAAGGCAAAGAGGAAGATGAGCCCCGCATCGACATCAACATGGCAGGCTTCAGCGTAAGCACTTTGGCAGTTAGCGCTCACAGCTGAGCATCTCCAGCACATGGTAACAGCCGTACGGGGCCTCTGACCCGAGCATGTGTGCTCTGTGTGTTGTTCAGGAGAAAGACGACGTGAAGAGGGCAGAAGCCATGCTGCAGCAGGCCGACAGGCTCGGCTGTCGACAGTTTGTCACCCCAGCTGACGTAGTCAGTGGAAACCCCAAACTCAATCTTGCCTTTGTTGCCAATCTGTTCAACAAATATCCAGCGCTGACCAAACCCGAGAATGAGGACATTGACTGGGGACTGTTGGAAGGTGAGTGTGGAGCTTTAATCATACACAGAATAAATTGGTAGATGCAAGAAACTATCTTGTCTTCCACAAAATAGGGATTTCTCACACAGGTCTCACAAGTGAAATAACCAAAATGAAAACAATTATTAAAATAGGATCCTATCATCACTGGGAAGTACTTAAGTGACGAGGGCTGTTTTTCTAACTTCTGACACAATCACAAAATCACACTACAATCCATCTTGCCAGACTTCAAGTTATGCACTTGTGGCTGAGCTCCAGAGTTGTGGAACAATTTGCATTGTAAGAGACTTCTGGCATCTATGGGCGTGTTTTGTGTTGAGAATGTCTTTTGTGTCACATTTTCATTAGCAATGATGACAAGAACTGTCTACCAACATACTAAGCTAGCTAGCTACACTAGCTACGCTACTAGCCAGCTTTCAAAGCTCTCAGACTACAGGTTGTTGCGTTTAGCCTGTGCTAGAACCTGACAAGTGTCTTAACGACTTCTGAGTTGGTTCTGTGTGGCAACGTCTGGTGGATCAGAATAGAGACAAACTAATAAGCTCTTTGAGTTCCTGAACCAGTTTCAGACAGAATCATCACCAGATCTCTGCACGTTCTGTTTCACGATTTGTCACTTGACTTCTTCATTGTTGCCTTCTGTGATATCTTTCTAAACTGTAGAACAGGATCACAGCCAATAACCATTGTTTAAGACTTCAGGTCAAGAACAAACTTGCCTTCCTTCCTGTTTTAGTCCAAATATTTCAAAATGAGCTGCCCAAAGTTGTCGTAAAATGGGTGTAACAAGCCTGCAGCCTTATATTAATATAGAATACAGAATATCCACTTCAACAAGCCACTAGTGGCCTTATATCTTTTGGCATACTCACTGTTGCCTATGAAGTTGGAATACTTTTTATTCCTATTCATACACATTGGTTATGTTTGGTAGAGATTGATCAATTAGGGTTATGAGAAGATTTACACTTCAGAAGAAGAAGAGGTTAAAAATATTTTATTCCAACTTTATGGTCAACATTGTTTTAGTTTGTATCAAACCAATCAAAACTAATTGGGTGGGCTTTATGTGGTAATGGACAGAAGAGTAACAGCAGTAAACATACATGACCTCCCATTATGCTTTGCTGTCCAGGTGAGACGAGAGAAGAGAGGACATTCAGGAACTGGATGAACTCCCTGGGAGTGAACCCACATGTCAATCATCTGTATGGGTACGTACACAGCTTACTTCACTGGCATCTGAAGAGTTTTTATAACTGATGTGATCTCACGTTCTGTTTCCATATGTCTTTTAATGTGATAATTAAGCACAATGTTTATTGTTCTTCCAGAGACCTGCAGGATGCCATGGTCATCCTTCAGCTCTACGAGAAGATTAAAGTGCCAGTTGACTGGAACAACAAGGTCAACAAACCGCCTTACCCTAAACTGGGAACCAACATGAAAAAGGTAGGCCGGATTCCTCATAACTGTCTCTAGACATTTAAATTCTTAATCGTTATTATTCCTTATGTCATCTCCTTTCTAAATTGTTCCCAGTTGGAGAATTGTAACTACGCTGTGGAACTGGGCAAATCTGCAAAGTTCTCTCTCGTTGGCATCGGCGGGCAGGACCTGAATGATGGCAACGCTACTCTGACTCTGGCAGTGGTGTGGCAGCTGATGAGGAGGTGAGGTAGATCAGGAAAAAAAAAACAGAAGTTTGAATACTGCTGCACAAAAAACAGACACGTTGTGTAAACATGCATCTGTTTTTTGAATATCTAGTAGATTTAGATTTTCACACTTGTTGAATGAATGAAAACATGTGAGAATGAACACATTTTATGCATCAAAAATGCTCCAATGCACAATATTTTGAAATGACACAATTACCGACAGTGTTCGGTATCGGATCCATTGCGATAGCCGTGTATATTTACTCTAGGAAGTTGTTAGTGCGAGTTTGTGCCTAGAGGCCACATTTCCATAAATTCATTTGCCTCTGGATGTTTGTTGACCTGTTTTGTAGTTCCTTGTATTTGATTTGCTTTGTGTCACAGTTTGGATAATGTTCAACTTGTTCACCGTGCACTTGCTGCCTCTGCTCTCTTTTAGATACACGTTGAATGTACTGGAGGAGCTGGGTGACGGAGAGAAAGTCAATGATGACATCATAGTAAAATGGGTGAACAAAACATTGGCAGAGGCTGGAAAATCAACCAAGATTTCAAGTTTTAAGGTAAAGTATCGTTCTCACTCACAAAGGTTCATTTCTAGATGCTTGTAGAAGCCCCCATATTGTCTTCCACTCTTCCCAACAATATTGTGGATGTGTCCGAACACCATTCATTTCCTCTATGTTAAGTATTCTTCTGCCTGCACTCTGTACCCTACAAGTGCCACACCCCAGACAAATATTTCTATTAAGTGCAATTGTGTCTGACAAGGACCACCCCCTGTTGTTCTCCTACATATATGAAAGAGCAAAGGTGTCCTGAGTTAATGTGTGGAAATTGCAACAGTGTTGATAACAGAAAGATGTGATGCAACACGCTGGTAAATGTGTTCCTGGCCTTTACTTGTGAAACATGCTGGAAACATCCAAATCAAAGTGATCATATGTTTTTCCAAAGGCAATAAATATCAGTTTCATATTCATTTCATATGTTATCTTTCATCACTTTCACTTGAGTCTAGAGTTGAAGTAATTTGTAAGACCTGTTTTATTATTATTAGCTTTTTCGTCAGCACAATGAAAAAATGTGGCTGTAGATCTGAAACTAAAATAAAGGCAGATGGACTTGAGTTTTCTCAGATATGGTTATAAAGGGGGTCTGTCAGCCACCTCCGATCTGTCATCAACATGTGTCCCCAAACATTTTCATCCACAGGTGAGTATCTAGTTATTAACAGACCCTCAAACCTAACCTCCACACCCGTCATTTAGAAACGGGGAAGCCAGTTATTGGCGTGGTTAATGTCGCCAAGTAATCCAACAAGTCCAGCTGCCTTTGTTTAGGCTTTTTTTGTCTGGGTATACAATGACCTAGCTGACTGAGACGGGCCTCATTTCACAGAGCTAACGCATCTCTATATCCATTTTACCACTCATCAAGCCCCTGAGATGCAACTGAAAGCACTGTTTTGAGATCATGGTGTTACATGTACATATATGAAGAGCCCTCGTCCGTTTGTGTTGTGGTGTTCAGGACAAGGAGATCAGCACCAGTCTGGCAGTATTGGAGCTGATTGACGCCATCCAGCCCGGCAGCATCAACTACGAGCTGATAAAAACCGAGTGCATCTCTGAAGAGGACAAGCTGGAGAATGCCAAGTAAGACGAAGACGCGTGAGCAGCCGCCCCCTTTCATGTGTGAAGAACTTTCTACCAATAAGTTTCTCTGTTTCCCCTCTAGATACGCCATCTCTATGGCGAGGAAGATCGGAGCCCGTGTCTACGCTCTCCCGGAGGACCTTGTAGAGGTCAAGCCCAAAATGGTAATGACAGTCTTCGCCTGCTTGATGGGTCGGGGGATGAAGCGAGTCTAAGCAACTGGCTGGGATCTTTGTGACACTTGCTCCTCCCCACAAGCAGTTAGCATTTTGAAAAAAGCTCCCCCAACTGAAGGAATGAAGTTTTTTTTTTTTTTTTTTTTTTCTGAATCATTCATTGGCACGTGTCCCTGCCCCTTCTGTCCAACAGAGGTGTCTTCTGAAGCATAATGTGCTGACCACTTATTTGAAGTGAGGCTACAATCCTAAAGAGCGGGCTCTTGTCAACTTCCAGAAGGCAGAGCTCTTAATGTAGGAGAATGCGTCTTTTTTTTATTTTAATTTTTTTTGAAGCAGTTATGCAAATTTCCAGCTGCAAGGTTGTTTACATATTTTTACTCACTGATTAGTAAATTATAGCCTTGACTAAGCAACACACATTCCTGAATACCATAGTTGCGAATAAGTGCTTGAGAAGACAAAAAGAAATGGGAGGAGAGATGTTGGAGGGTGGAGCACATGACAAAAAAACACCCAAACATTGCCTCTTGCTTAATGAAGTACAAGCATGCCTTAATAACTGACACCACAAACATATCTGGATGCAGAAGCCAAAAGGTCAGAATATAGTGATGACCAACTGTCTGTGCTCGTCATTTGTTTGTTTCTTGGGATTATGATGCGATGTAAATGCTGTTTTTTGGGGATGTCTGGTCTTTATTGTGTTGGGCTTTTTTTTTTTTCTTTTTTTTGTGTTTGTTACGTTGGATGAGGAGCAGGCCATCTAGACTCTCCTGGCTTCTGCTGTGCCTTCTCGCCTCAAAGATCACTTGTGCTTTGAGTTTTTTTCCCTGTTTCTTTTCCATTTATATACGACATTACCAAATATAAACCGTTACTTCATTCCAGGTAGCTTCATGATATTCGATGACTAGGACCAGATTGTATTTGGTCCTCTGTTCATGTCTACTCCTAAATACTTTACATGTAACAATAAATAAGATGTTGAAAACTGCACGTGCGTTTGTTGGTAGTTTCTGGAAAAGGCGTTGAATGGAGCCGACCACAAGATGATCCCATTAAGTTGATCTTTGCTTTAATAAACATAGATATGACCACCATTTTTTTTTTACAGTGTCTATAAAAAATAATGGTGCTGTTGGAAGTATTTCTGTTTTATTGTTGAATCAAAGTGGATTTATTGTGGAATTTTTGACAGTGATCATGTGTTAAAAAGGCCTTATTAAAATGACACTTGCTACGTTAGAGGCTAGAATGGACACCCACAACTTAAATACACCCACAAAAGGCAGCTTGGCTGAAATGATCACTTATATAGTATTTTTACACACTATATTAACTATTTCATAACCTTGTCCTTACATGAAGGGCATTGTGTATTTCAAGGACGTTTCTAAAGTTAAGTCTTGTTTAAAAGAATGCCTTGTTATACACGTTGTCTTATAGAGCACTGATTCTCAACCGAGGGTCCCCACACCCCTGGTGGTCTGTGGTGTAATTGCAAGGGGTCAGTGAAAATAAAATCCTTTTAAAAAGATCATATGACATTTATAGAAATAGAATTATTTTACCTGAACGTGACAGACCTTTATCGACGTAAACTACAGAGGGTAACAGGACTTTTCCTTCTAATTACATCTGTTTCACAAGTGTAATTTATCATATGCCGGGTTGCATTGTTATAAGTTACTGCATGATACAGTTAATACAAACTTATCACGATCTGCATCCATTTCAAGTTTTGAGGCCCCTACTGTTTCAGTGGGCACGCACCATTCGTTTCTTAATAATGCTATTATTGTGAAACATCTACATGGAGGTGTAATGGGAAACTCATTAATGTGCATGTTCAGGTTAGCGCTTAAAATTAAGCTAAGCTAATTTTTTGATCTACCCTGAGAATGAGGGAGTCCTCAGAGTAGATCAAAAATATGCACGGGACACAGGACCCCAAAAGGGTTGAGAACCACTGCTATAGAGAATATCTGTGCCAACCTAGACAAAGGGAAGGGTGTCTGCGGGTAACCAAAGGTCAGAGAACTTACAAGGATTCATTGTTGGGCGCGTTGAATGTCTGCGGGTGACTGACAGACCAACGTTACCATATATACATCCACAATTCACATGGCTGAACGATGGTAAACGTTAATCATTTGATCAAGCATAAAGGAGTCGTCTCAGGTCTCCGGTTGACCCTGCCTGCAGGTTTTGCCTTTGAGCACAAGAACATTTCACTCTGCTGCTCCATGTTAGTTCCACCCTGACGGAACCCGTAGACAAAATAATATCTAAAGGATGCCAAGATTATCTAATCTACTGATGCAATACAGGTGAATATATTGATTATTGTGCGGTGTCTCAAGAATGTAAATAAAGAATAAACCTTTCCTGTTCTACACATATCACAGGGCCTCTAAGGGAACAGAGCTCTCTTAAAACCGATCCTACTGCAGGCCTGATCCTGGCCATTTCTCCTGACTCCATTTTCTAAAACTCAGCCCTTATCTCACATTAGCAGACACTAGGTCTCCCTATAGCCCGGACCTCTGCCTGAGCCTAAGGTTCTGTGGCCAGGCTGTTTCTCTCATCTGCATCTCCCGATATTCAAGATGAGGATCAATCGTTAATTAAAAAAATGTATAATAACTAAGAGAGGATCGAAAATGTCAATGCTCACTTTTAATCAATGAAGACTTCCCTTAAAACTGAGTTCATGTCTCTTCTCTTGAGTTGTATCATTTCAAATAATGCATAATTTGCAAATAGTTTGATCTTGTTTAAGTGTCAGTGTCCCACCTTTAAATATGTTCTATAGGTACAACACACAATCTCCATTTGTAGGGACAAATAAATGTAGATGGCCTCATAAAAACTCACTCTGGATCGAAAAGCTACAGAAATAGTGGTAAACAGTCCAGTATTAGTAAGGAGTCTATCCCATCTATGTGATTGACTGGAGCGACCTGAAGGAATGAAACCACGCCAACTTTTTTTAGTATCCCTTTTATGATACGAGCATAACACTTCGTTTTTCTTTTTATTACTTCTCCTTCCGCTTATCACAGATTCTGTTACTACCTAACTTTTATGTTCTTCCTTCTTTTTCATCATAAAACCCTGCACCTGCCTTTAAAGGGGCCTTGTGAAATAAATGACTGTTTGTGGTTGTGCACCACTTAATTAACAGTTTTGAAGTGACAAAATGGAATATTGCATTGGACGTTGACTTGCTTTTCCACAATTACAA
This sequence comes from Mugil cephalus, assembly GCF_022458985.1. NCBI lineage: Eukaryota > Metazoa > Chordata > Actinopteri > Mugiliformes > Mugilidae > Mugil > Mugil cephalus. The sequence continues at coordinate 3,526,478 of NC_061784.1, forward strand.
GAGGCCTCAATGTCAACGCATTTGATCGGTCGTCTCTCTTCTCTTGACAACTGGCGAGGTTTTCTTCACAGCTCGTCAACAATCTTGACGTCCAACAGGGGACAGCAGTGGCAGATTGTACTTTACTGTTCACTGGTCTGAATCTCAGTCAGATGTAAAGTCCTCTGGGCTTCACTCCAGCTCTTCAAGCGTCTGATTAAAGCTGCCAGGCTTCTCTGTCATCCGTCTCCTGTGGCCTTCATCATCTGGGCTTTCAAGCTCCATTTGCATCAGAGAGTGTGTCTGAGTGGTGGATGTTTGGATTTAGAAAGATGGCCTCAAATTACTTCCCCTGTGGATGGCTATCTACAAGAGGAGCTTAGACAGAAAACAGTCTCACGTCTAAACTGGAAATCTTAGACGAAAAGATCATTAAAACCACAAAGAAAAGATTACGATGTACTGTGTAGCTCAGTGTTGCACTTAATATGAAGCCAATGGTGTTGGAACACATAAATAATATACCACGAGAACGTGCTTTTTCTAGTCCAAGTGTTATCAGAAGAATATCACATTCGGCATCTCTGTAATCTTGGGTATCTATTGACATATTGGATGCAGGTGGGTGCAGGCAATGCAGAAGGGGAAGTGGTTAACTGCTTTTATTACTCAGTAAGATCAAAGCTTAGAGTCATAGCTGGGGCGGAGGGTTGGGCGGGTGGCTGAGTTGACCACAGCAGGGGGAAAAGGCCGAGGAGAGCCAGGCAGAGAGAGGTCCAGAGTCCTGGGAGCTGAGCTGTTGAGGGAATTTAATGAGGGTGGAGATCCACAAACAATGTGGTGAGGCATCCACTTGAAGCTGTCCAGATGAGTGCGGTGCCGTGCTGCTTGTGAGGTACTGCCCTGGTTTTTCGCCACACCTCTTTCCACTTCTGTTGTCATGCAAGAAAAAGAAAGGGAGAGAGTGTATTTGGACGATGAGGGAGTGGAGGTAAAATAATCCTACGTTTGTGTCACCCAAAGCATTAGTGAGAATGATGAGAAGTCATAGACGTTCCTAATGTGACCCAAATAGTTCATAAATGTTATTCATTAGCCAGTATAGGGTCTAACAGTGAGTTGAAAATCAGTCACCAGTCCATCATCTGATGATGACAAATGTCAAGGAGAGTATGTAAATCATTGTATCAAGCCTAGAAAAAAAGACAACATCGAACAACAGACTTCGACGTGAATAAACACGTGATTTGCATAGAACAACCTGTTGAACTGCCTCCGTGTTGTTTCTCACTATCCTCCCGTGTAAGAGTTTTTCCCCAGGAGACTCCTCCTCAGTCCAAAGCCGACATCTGGGCTCTTATTCATTTGAAGATTTGCCCAACTTACCTCCTCCCATCCATCCTACCTGCCTACCTGCCTCCCGCAGGCGCTCAGTCCATCTGAAGATGAGGTAGACGTGTAGACGTGCGTGTGAGGAGAACACTCTTAAGCGGGAGGCTGCAACATCGGGACTTGTTACTGAGTGTTTGTTAAGGAGGCTTTGGGTGCAGTTTGGCTGTCATAACACCCAGTGAGCGGGTGTTGAGGATGGACTGGCCGGGAGAGTCCTGCTCTAGGTGCGCCTGTGTGAAGACACCTTAAAGATTTTGTTGAAGAGACCTGAGAAAACTAAAGGTAAGAAAAAAATCTATTACATTTCCATTCATTTTCTCCTGAATAAATTGTTATTAATATGTATTGCTAGTAAACAAAATAAGAAGTTGTGTTACAGGATTTAAAGAAATTGAATTTATATTATTTGCAGTTGAGAGTAAAAAGTTTATTTGTGTCTACTGAACTGAAACAGTTTAAGGATGAATTATAGGTTCTTGTTTGTTGGACCCAGCATCCATCGTGCAGTTATGACACATCCATTCCACACTTTGCTCTCAGTCAGCACGCCGGTCTCCTAAGTGATCCGGGTCCTGAGGGAGGGCAGCTGATTGGCTCACTGAGCCGAGGAGCTTGGGGCCGTGTGTGTGTGTGTGTGTTTTTGTTAATGATCCACCAATTAGTTACACAATGGTAACAGTCATCTAAACACCTCGTCAACTGTCTGCGCCGCAGGGTGGAAGAGCGATGCTGCCCCCCGTGCTTCTGGTTGGAAGTGGGTTTTAGGTGAACTTGAAATGAGTATTTTAAACACGAAAGCATTGTGTAAACTTTACCGAGTTGCTTCAGTCACCCCAGCAACCACCTGCAGTGCGATGGGCTAGTTGAGGGACTGTGGCAGACAGTCCCAGTCGTCCCCCATGTCCCCTGACTATAATCAGTCATACGCACCATAAACACATTCCTCTCTAGCCACACTGTCACTGCAGGAGGTGTACAGGAAAACATATCCAACACTGTCACAACATGGGCTAAAAGACTGCAAATGAGTTTTTAACATTAGTGTTTGCCCACACTGCCAGATCTGAAGATGACAGGTCAGGTGGCGCCTTCACCCCACAACCTGTCAGTGAAGACCACCTTGGAGGAGGAGGTTGAGAGGGCCGAGAGTATCCTCAGCAGGTGAAGGGAACCTCCTTTATGCTTCTCTGAGCTTTTTAAAAATAAGAATAATAATTTGAGAGAAGCTTTGTTGATGAAACTGCAAGATAATTAAGTGGGTTTTCACCCTTTCCTCCCAGGGTGCCGTCTGTCTGTGATGACACATGCTCAGAGCTGCAGAGAGTCGCCGCTCTTGACCCTCATGGAGGAAATTCGAGAAATTCTTTTCGGGTCGGAGCTATCTCAAGGTAAAGACTGTGATGACTAAGCTGTGGCACGTCAGCCTCCTTCGTAGAAGAACTGATTGGAGATGCTCAAACATTGTTGTGTCGCCCCTTTTACACATTTTTGAGGCAAAAGTGGTTTGGAATTTTTTAAACTTTTAAATAAATGTTTTGTTATTTTTAAGGTTACAGGCTGGTAATGGTGCTCATGTCAGTCACTTGAAAACACGATATGTAATAGAAGAATGAAAGCCTTCTTATGCTGATCATCTCTGAAGGGGCGGAATAATTCATCAAGTTTGAGCTGCAGTCTTCACTGAAGGCGTCTTAGATGAATGATATCTGTGACTCTGAAAACGTTTTTTTGGTCCTTGTGTGTGTCAGGATGGTGAACTTGGTGGTGAGACTGAGGGAATGGGCACACAGGAGTCTGTTGGAGGAGGAGGAGCGTCCGGACTCTTTCCTGGAACGCTTTCGTGGCCCTGAGCTGAGAACAGCTCCCAGTCGCATCAGCAACACGCAACCGGACGCCAATGGCGACAATGCCAAAGGGATTTTCAAGTATGACTGGCTGCCACCCTGAACATTACCATGCATTTTGAGTTCAGAAACAAGACGCATTTAGTGAAACATAACATAAAGGCTTTGTTTAGACCCTTTATGCTTCGGGACAAAAGTGAAATGTACCATTAGGTCACGAATACACCAGAGATCAATCAAAATATTTAATTCTGAGTTCTTTGTCTGTGTTTCGTCATCATACTTTATACTATGAGGTGTTTTTTGCTTTGTTATATAAAAGAAAAGTTACTTTAGAGATGACACAAAAACACACAACTACCACAAAGTACTACTCTCAACAAAAACTGTTCAAATGTAATATTAGTTGTTTTGTTACATATTTTTTTAAATCTTCTTTGCTTCTAAGTGTATTCTTCGCACTGTCCTGATGCTTGCAGGAAAAAATGGAATTTGTTCGTTGTGTCCCCATCCGATAACGCATACTACCGCTGGTTATTTGTCATCGCCACAGCAGTGCTCTACAACTGGTTCCTGGTTGTCGCAAGGTAATAACACCCCACTCTTTCTCCGTGTTTTCTGCTGACACCCTGCAGCCTCCAGAGATGGCTGATAGGTGTAGTGAGCAGGTGTCCTGCTCGCTGCTTAGACTGTGGCACTAAATCATTCTGCTTTTCACATTCACAGGGCATGCTTTGACAAGTTACAGGTGGAAAATTACATCTGCTGGCTGGTATTGGACTACCTCTCCGACACTGTGTACATAATGGACACTTGCGTCCGACTTCGGACAGGTAACCTATTACGAAATATTGCTCCTGGCTTTATCAGAGAGTTTCATTTTTCAAATTATTTTGATGCATATGTTATTGTTTGTAGAAAGAATGCTACCGTCAATGTCCCTTTCAGTCCACTATCAACTGCTTCAATGTGACCGCAACACAGTGTGGTATCATTTTAGGTTTATACCCTTGATTTAACATAATGTTAGTCTGTGAAGTTTATCAAAACAGGTCCAACTCCCTTTGTGCTTCACTGAATGGTGCTGAAGGTGCACTGTGTAGGAGCTAGTGGTATCTAGTGGTGATGTGTTTCATCGTGACTGTGATGTCACCCATTCTTCCTGATTAGCACAGATCTTAGCTAGTTCAAAAATGTGGAAAGGGGAAGCTGAGGCCTCAAAGTGGCCATGGCGATAATTACGCATAATTTCAGGAAGTGTTAGGAAAATGACTCCATGTAGAGTTGTCATGAAATGAGCAAGAGAGACGCAATTGGTGATCCTAGATCTTCATGCTAGTAAAGTGTCCAAACCAACTGTATAGTTGGGGATTTTGGCATTACCTGTGGGAATTGTCTAGTGTTTGGAGCCAAGCATTCAAGGAACTGCAGTTTCTGGGAATTTCCCATTATTGTCATTTTTCAGTCAGTAAGTCGCCGCTTGATTGCAACCAACTGAATATCCATCACTTCGCTAACATGATACAGGTGGCCTAATAGTATAAAACTGTATCAAGAATCAAGAATCAAGAATCAAGAATCTTTATTGTCATTATGCAAGGCACAACGAAATTCTGTTCAGCAGCTCTTGGTATAAATGTACAGACCTGAGATATATAAATAATATAAATATAGAATAGGAAATATAAAATAGAATAACAAGTTAAAATAAAAAATAGAATTTAAGAATAAAATAAGATGAGATGAGAGGTAGTAGTGCAATCAAGGATATTTAAAGTGACCAGTATGAATATTGCATGTATAGCAGCATGTTTAGACAAGGTGCAGTGCAGTATCAGAGTCTATCTGGCATCTGCAGGGGTTTAATGCTCAGTCTCTGGATGGGGGGGTATGTGAGGAGATGGGGTGATGGATTTCACAGCTCTGGGGAAGAAGCTGTGTCTCAGTCTGTTTGTGTTGGTCTTTATATTCCTGAACCTCTTCCTGGAGGGAAGAGGCACAAACAGTTCGTGGCCTGGGTGGGTGGGGTCTGCAGCTATACGGCCAGCCCTCCTTTGGACCCGGCTGTCATATATTGAGTCCAGGTGTGGGAGAGGACTCCCAACAATCCCCTGTGCGGTTTTCACCACCCGGGCCAAGTCCTTCCTGTCCTGTACAGTGCAGCTCCCATACCACACTGTTGCACTCAGACAGAGGATGCTCTCTATTGTGGCTCTGTAGAAGTTTGTCAGAAGCTGAGAGGAGAGTCCAGTCCTTTTCAGCTTCCTGAGGAAGAAGAGCCTTTGTTGGGCCTTCTTTACCAGGTGAGATGTATGCGTGGACCAAGTGAGGTCAGATGTGATGTGGATGCCAAGGAACTTGATGTTGTCCACCCGCTCCACCTCCTCCCCATGAATGAGGAGAGGGGTGTGTTCCTTCCTCCTGGATCTCCTGAAGTCCACGATGACCTCCTTAGTCTTGCTGGTGTTCAGGACAAGGTTGTTGTCTGAACACCATCCTGTCAGGTGCTGGATCTCCTCTCTGTAGTGAGTCTCGTCGTTGTCCGATATGAGACCACTACGGTGGTGTCATCTGCAAACTTCACAACCATGTTTGTGGGGTGAACGGCAGTGCAGTCATGTGTGAAGAGGGTGAAGAGGGCCGGGCTGAGCACACATCCCTGCGGTGTCCCTGTGCTCAGGACCAGTGTAGATGATGTACGGTCCCCAATTCTCACCACTTGTGGCCTGTGGGTGAGAAAGTCTCTAATCCATGAGCACAGAGAGGCAGACAGTCCAAGGTTGTGGAGTTTCAGCGTCAGCTTGTCTGGGATCACAGTGTTGAAAGCTGAGCTGAAATCCACAAATAACATCCTGACATAGGTGTTAGGATGCTCCAGGTGAGTCAGGGCCGTGTGCAGTGCTAATGAGACTGCTGTATCTGTATCTGTACTCTATTAACAATAGAGATGTTGTGTATCATAAATTGATCTTCAAAAGATTTATACCTAGATATTTACAGAGCTAGCATACATATGTAGCATTGGTTAGTTGGGTCGTTCACAAATTAATTTCTGTTCAATTTTAGTTAAATAGTGTCAGTAACAACACAAACTGTCTCACGACGCTTTGCAAAACCCAGCCTGAAACCCCCCAAAGAAAGGTTAGTTGGACATTAGGTCAAACCCTGTCTGTTCACAAGTAGGTGGTAGTTTTGTCTGTTGTTTGGCACTGGGCTTGTAGCACACAGTAAACATACTGGTAGGTTCAAGAAAACAACGGCTGAAGACAATAGGGAGTAGTATTAACAAAATTCTTGTGATAAATCATCCAGAAGTTGTGAGAACAATACCGCCAGGCAACTGTGTCTGAAAGCCATGAAGGCTAAGAGGCTCAGCAAGCTAATCTCTAGGTAACTTAAGACATAATGATAAGATGAGGCCATTTGGAATATCAACCTTTTTCTTAGTCATATTATCAAATTACAAAGATAGTTCCATTACGGTACTTTAACTTAACGTCTATCTCATCATTTCAAGTGTCTGCAAACCATGTCACCATGTGAGTACTGCAAGGGGAGACTATTCATACAGTCTCTCCTCATGAACATGGTTAACCACATTTGAAGCCAGCATTTATAAGAACTGTGAAGAAACTGAGGGGGAAAAGTAATGATCCTCCAAAAGTACATCCAAAAGGCGGAAAGAAGGACACCCGGACTAGAGTATTGTGAAGATGTTTTGCCACTCTTCCAAGTAGCTTGTTTAGTTCTAAAACACTGGTGAAACTGGTGGCGAGACTCAGGGAATGGGCACACAGGAAGGCCCAACACATAGGCAGTTGTTGCTCTTGTTTCAGATTTCTTTTGGATAAACCATGACTTTGATGAACCCTTCCAGACACCTGAGACTAAAGCTCAGCTGAATTTGAACTCTCTTTACATTGTTTCAGGGTTCCTGGAGCAAGGTTTGCTGGTGAAGGACCACGCCAAGCTGAGAGACAGCTATGTCCGAACTTTGCAGTTTAAGCTGGACGTGGTGTCCATCCTGCCCACGGACCTGGCCTACATATCCACCGGCATCCACACACCACAGCTCAGATTCAACCGTCTGCTACGCTTCCCACGCATGTTTGAATTCTTTGACCGCACAGAGACACGTACCAACTACCCCAATATTTTCCGCATTTGCAACTTGGTTCTTTACATCCTGGTCATTATTCACTGGAATGCCTGCATCTACTATGCTATATCTAAGTCGTTGGGATTTGGTTCGGACACTTGGGTGTTCCCGAATACTTCCAAACCTGAGTTTTCCACCTTGACTCGGAGTTATGTCTACTGTTTGTATTGGTCGACTCTTACTCTCACCACTATTGGAGAGATGCCTGCGCCAGTGCGTGATGAAGAGTACCTATTTGTGGTCTTTGACTTTCTTGTTGGAGTGCTGATCTTTGCCACAATTGTGGGAAACGTTGGCTCTATGATTGCCAACATGAATGCCACCCGTGCTGAGTTTCAAGCGCGAATTGATGCCATCAAACACTACATGCATTTTCGCAAAGTGAGCAGAGAACTGGAGACACGTGTCATTAAATGGTTTGACTACCTCTGGACCAACAAGAAAGCAGCGGACGAGCAGGAGGTACTAAAGAACTTGCCAAACAAGCTGCGGGCTGAGATTGCGATCAATGTCCACCTGGAGACCCTGAAGAAAGTACGCATTTTTCAAGACTGTGAAGCAGGACTGCTGGTCGAGCTTGTGCTCAAGCTATGCCCTCAGGTCTATAGTCCAGGTGACTACATCTGCAGAAAAGGGGATATCGGTAAGGAGATGTATATCATTAAAGAGGGGAAGCTGGCTGTGGTGGCTGATGATGGGGTCACACAGTACGCTCTCCTCACCGCCGGCAGCTGCTTTGGAGAAATCAGCATTTTGAATATTAAAGGTAGTAAAATGGGAAACCGCCGGACAGCGAACATTCGCAGCTTGGGGTACTCTGACCTCTTCTGCCTCTCTAAGGATGACTTAATGGAAGCAGTGACCGAGTATCCAGATGCTAAGACTGTGCTAGAGGAGAGGGGCCGGGAGATCCTGATGAAGGAGGGTCTTCTAGATGAAAACGCAGAGAGCGGCGGTCTGCAGAAAGAGGACACAGATGAGAAGGTGGAGAGGCTAGAGTCCTCTCTGGACACCCTTCAAACTCGTTTTGCCCGTCTGCTCAACGAATACAAACACACTCAGCAACGGCTGAAGCAGCGCATCACTCTGCTGGAGCGGCAGCTGAATCAAACGGACTGTGGCGCAGAGGCAAGTGACGACATGGATGCAGGCGCAGAGATGACCAATGAAAGTGACTCTGCGCCTGTTGAACATACAGATGGGTCATCATGCCTGAGAAATGGACAAACAGAGGACAAAAAGAACCCAATATCAAAACATTAACCGTCTCACCCAGGACACTTTAGTTCTGTATCTCATTAAATACTTCAGACTCATTAAAAGTACAGAAATCTTATGACACCTTTCCACGTACTGTAAAGGAGTGTCTGCATGTCAATAAACAAGAGAAAGTGCACAACACTGTTATGACCTTGGAGCCTTTGAGTTCTTTGCTATGCCAAAACCAGTGCGTTTGATGTGAGCCAGCAAAAATAATAGTACATTAAAAACTAGTAATTAATGTAAGGCTGGGCTCAGGATAAGTGAACGCTTTCAGAATAAAAAGGATCTGAAAGCATGTGCACATCACAGTTTTTGGGCCACCTGTTAACCTTGTGTCTGCTTGCATCAGCGTAGGGATTCAGTTCTCTCAACATGTCGTATATTATGCTCTGGCTCTGTACACCTTGTCTCTCACTCCCCCTGGGAAAGACAGTCCAAGGAGAGATGGGTGAAGGTGATTTGTTCACATACACAAACACAATAATTTTCCAGTGTCCTCATTTTCCAGAGTCCAGGAAGTGGAAGTGAAGCATTTTTTTTTTCCGCTTCAGCTTTTGTGGAACATTTAATTAGGGTCTTTCTGTAAAATTGACTTTTAGACTTGGTGAAGTGACACACTCAAATTTTCCAGTTCTAAACGAGCTGAGTTTTCTACAGTTTTCACATGCTACTAAAACTTTTCAGTCTTGTATTAAATTTTTGCCAGCAGCTTCCTCTGTCTGCACTGAGTTACTCCCATTTATTTTATGCAAACTCACTCCCCGAGGAGCAGGACTGGGGATTTTCCAGTTATTCAGCCTCTGCATTCCAGGATACAAGTCAGCCACATGAGCAGTGATGATAAGCGCAGCTGGAACAATGCCTCTGCAGCAGAGCTGGCTACAATAAAGAGGAGGTAATGGGTGCATATCCCCTGCAGCCCCTGAAGGAGTGGGTATCAAGTGCCATGAACAAATCTCTAGTTACCTACCTAGACTGCTTTCTCTCTATTGTATCACAGCCGCTTCAAAAGCAAACCTAAATTGTCAGCTCTGTAAGTGTATCTCAACATCAGCATAAAAATATATAGCCTAAATAAGAGGATAAATCTATACATGGGCTAGAGAAACTAACAAGAGGGGACCTAACTGAATTATACAGTATATCATTAAAATTAGGTTGGAACAATAGTATTCTGCAATGTTCACTTGATAGCTGCTTCTCTTTTGAATTAAACCATGAAAGAATGCTAATACGACATGCCACTTTAGTCTGCCCGTGCTCATTATATTTTTGAATATACACCAAGCATCCATAATATAAAAGCCACTGAAAGGTGAAGTGAATATACCAGCATCTACGGCTGAAGACATCTATAATGGACATGTTAGCATTAGACCTGGACCCAGAAGCAATGGAAGAAGAAGGTGGTCTGGTTTAGTGAGACATGTTTCCTTTTACATCACGTAAATGCATGTGTGCTGCTTACCTGAGGAAGACACGGATGCATTACGGAAAGAAGTCAGGTCGGTGGAAGCAGTGTTATGCATTAGGTAACGTTCTTTTTGGAGACCTCGGGTCCTAACATTAACAAGTCGAGGTGGACTGGACAAACAATGCCAACTCATGGAGGCCCCACTCACAATTTACAGGACCTGAAAAGATCTGCTGCTAATTAGAAGCAAATGTGAATAGATGGCCCTTTGTAATGACTAACTTGTAGTAATTAAATGTTATCAATTCAATTAGTCTGTGTGCTAAAGGAAAGCAGTTCTTCACCTTAACATAAAAGGCACAGTGTTTCACAGGTTATCCAGGGTGATATGTAACAGAACTTTTAGATGCCGGTTTCAACAAATATGTACAGTATGTAATTTTAAAGATTTGGTTTTGATAATTATTGCTAAATATACTTTTTCAACCAACTTCATATAGACGGTACATTGTCAAAACAACCACATTAAAGCTCAGTAACTAACTTTTAACCGAATCTCACTAAGCACATGAAGCTAGTTGTCATAGAGATGGCTCTGTTGACACGTGAGCCTCAGTTATTTAATCTCCAGCACTCTAAAACTGGATCTTCTGCATCGGCTTGTAAGTAAATATGGCAGACTCGTTGTTAGGCCTCACCACACAGAAACATGGACCTTCCCATTACACCTTATTAAGAAACAGCTTGTTCTCAACTGCCCTGGAGGTTCCTTTTTCTATTTTATTTCAAATTAAATGTCTGAGAACTGGAAATGCAGACACTATGTGCAGCCTTTTATATAGAAGCAAGTGAAAAGGTATAGTTGGTTTGGACAGTGTCGTTTAAATCTGATCAAGCCACGCCTACATAGTTTTGAGTTACACTCGTTTTGAATCATGATATAGTTTATAATGTTTGTTAGGAATTTAAATGTCACCAATACAGCTGTTTGTCAACTCTACAGAAATGAAGTGATTGAGCTGGGCTGGTAACATGATGTCCCATCTGACTGTTCACTGCTGTCATCTTTTTCAACAGGTGCACCATGTGTCACGTGAACAGGACAACTGGTGCCAAGTGTCGAGTGAGCCTTTATGCAAGGGGTGAAGAACAAGACGCTTTTAAAGAAAATGAATGTGACCCACTGTGCTAATCTATGACATTTATGCAATTTCAAGGTTTAAAAAGAAGAAAAACACTTCACATATGTTTTTGAATATAACTATATTGTTTGTAACAGCTTACAAACCTCATTTGAGAATCAAACAGTATCTTCTGCTCGTCATCAAAGTAAACTCTTAAACTCTTAAATGTGTAAAGTTAGAACAAATATTGAAACAGACTGTATCGCTCATCATGATACTTATAATCACTGTAGAAATTAGACCAAAAGAAAATATGATTTCTCCTGTAATAACGGTGATTGAATGTGAAGATACAGAGGAAACAGTGCACGGCGGAGCTGGGGCACCGCAACATGCCGGCCTGCGGTCTGTGTACTGATTGGCTGAGAGAATCCGCAGGGACACATGCGTGGGCTAGCGCATTCGCATGTGGAGGCTGTGCTTGGGTCCATCCACCCGCTCCAACTTCTCAAAGTGTTTCCTAGCATTGCGGATATTGATGAGGGTGGCTGCAGATGCTGGGACAAAGAGACGTGGATAATTAATGCACTGATTTCTTTTCTTAACATCTGCTACAGAAACATGTTTGTCTTTAATACTTACGGATGGAGGGGTCCGACATGATGACCATGACATATGTGTTGGACGTGAAGACGTCAATGAAGGCCGCAAAGTTGGAGTTCCTTACTTCCATGCTCTGGAAAGAGGCTGCGAGTTTACTAGAATAAAAAAAGAAAAACAAAGGTTCATCATAGAAATTTACCAGATGGCGTGTGGCAAGATAATGATGTTTGTGCAGAGTGAACTCACCTACAGCTGAGTTTGAACTGTTTGATAATGTTACTGATCTTCTCGAACCTGTGAGCATCACGCTGCTCTTTGCACTGATAGTGTGAGATGACCTACATTTATAAAACAAAAATAACAAAACATGACTTCCAGGTCTATATGAGGACTTCCAGGTGCCTTGACAGAGAATGCAGTCGCTCTCACCAGGAAGGTGGCTCTCTCAAACAGAAGAACTTCATCTGCTTCTATGATCTGTGCAAAATTCCTCAGGTTTGTCTCCAGCTGCTGGACGTTTGGGATGAGCTGATACACTATGCTGGACCAGGCCTGCAGAGACATTTCAGATTGTTTCTTACCAAGTCAGCTTCAGCAGTTTATCGTTTAAAACTGAAGCAAGTCAAGTTCACAACCTTATACAGGGTTTCATCCCAGATCGATGTCCTGAAGCATGTACAAGCCAAAGGCCTGGACAGTCTCTTCAGGTCTTCTTCACGCTCCTTAAAGATCTTTAAATGCAGAAAAACAAGTCCAATAAAATGCAATGAACAGAGGTTGATTTTTTTTTTGTTTTTTTTTTATGTTTATGTATTTCAATTCTACAATCCTTTTTTATTTGTTTTAGTTATTTGTGCAGGTACTATTTTGGCTTGGGTATTGCTAAAATAATTTAGCATTTAATTTATGATTTTGTACCGTTGACAGCAGGTAAAATATCATCACGTAATTTAATGAGGCAAAATGTTTGTGAAACTAATTATTAATTAACAGTGGAATGATTTATGAAGGTGTTTTTATGAAACAACAGTGTGTACACTCTTCAGGCAGTTTTTGACATTTCAAGTTTGTGCGGAGATAAAAAAAAGACCTTTCTTTTAGTCTATAGTCTAAAATGAAAATGAGAACGTTGATGAGAGACTTAATTTTCTTTCTACTAACTAACATCAAAATAAAAGTGCAACAAATGAAAAATAAAAAGTATTTTCTGTTGATGAAACAGAAAGTAACACAGCGCTCTCACTGGCGTGGATTACAACAGCCTTGGGGATATTAAACATATAAGTTTCTGACATTTCTTGTGGAAAAAAACCTTGTTCGTCTTCTCATTGGGAAGACAAATGTACAGAGGCAAAGTCAGGTAAGTTGTGTCATAAAATCTAAAATTACAACTAAATTTTGTTCCAAAGTTATATCTGTGCTGTTTTTTGACCAACAGAAAGTTTTTCAATGACTACTGTAAACAACGTCTTCTTTGTCTTTGTCTTCACCTTCTTCTTCTTCACCTACAAAAACTTCTAGTTTTATATGAATCGAATTTAGGCTGGTTTCTCATTTAGTTCTCTCAGTTTTATTTTTTCATATATTTAGGAGCAAAAGGCAAATTTACATTTTTTTGTTTTTGTCTTTTAGATTAAAAATCAAACAGGCTCCTATTTCTTTATTTTAGAGTCTAAAACCAAATTTGAATAACCAAAAACTACGTGAACAGTACACACTTGTCTGTCTTGACTGAAGAGGAAACATATATGTGTCGGCGAGAGCAGGACAGCAGGACAGCAGTACAGATGATGCGTGAAACATGAGGTAAGGCTCACCAAATCTCTCTGGTCTTCCTGCACCAGGTCCATTTTGTGAACGAGACAGAACACTTTGGCATCGGGGGAGTTCTGAAGGATAGCTTCCAGACATGACTGGTAGTAGTGCATGTCTTTCTCCAGCTCACGACTCTCAACATCAAACACGTATATAAGAACTTCTACATTTCTGAAGATGTTGTCCCTCTGGCTGGTAAAGTAATTCTCCATGAACGTGTCCTGTCTGGTGTGTCAGAAAGCACAGAGTAGTATTTAATGGTAGGTTAATTATAGTGGACTGTCAAAGCTTGTACAAATGTGGGAAATAATTGACGAATGTGCTTTACCCTCCACAGTCCCACAGGTTTAGAACCAGATTGCCAAGAAAACGTACATGGGAGTGTTCCACATCAACTACATTAAATAAAAGAATAATGATTTTTAGAAATGAGGTTAAAAGATATACCCAGCATTGAGAACCTATCTTCGTACAGGACCACTCTTGATAATGATCACAATGATCTTACTTGTAGCTCCAAGGCGACGTGTGTCTCGAGCTATGTAGTTGGCAAAGATGATTGATCTCATACTGGTCTTTCCAGACCCACTTTTCCCCATCAATAGCACCTGAAAACATGCAGCAGATTAGATCATCACAGCAGAGATTAAAAAAATGCTGGGTGAGGTTACTGTTTCCAGTCTGTTTCGTTAACTAGAAAATCAATGTACCTCACCACTGTAGTGATGCTAATTAATGCGTGATTAGCTTTACCTTTTTCTTCATTGCTGTGCTTGACATCCCCCTCAGCAGACACGATGATGAGTATTTGTCTGAGCTGCAGGTCAGATGACTTCAGAGTGTGTCTGCTGCAACTCTCCTCTTCCTCTCCTGCTGCGGAGCGAACACAAATAATCTCACCTAGCTGTTTACTGAGCTCTAGTGAAACAGGAACCCAATGTGTAAGCAGAAGACATATTTTAACGCTTAAATGGGGCACAATCGCAGACATTTAGTCAGTTATTAACTTATTAGACACACGGGAATAAATATATATACCGTTAACTGCGTTAACTCTTTACCCTGTTCCGGATAAACACTAACGCTAATGCTAACATAGCTAGCACGAATGACACTCAACACAAACAGGTTAGCTTAGCTAAACCAAACAGCTAGCTAGCCCCGTTCAAATTCAGTTGCGTGTCGTCTACTTACCCCGAAAGTGTAGAACGGTTACTTATTTTCAAGTAACTTTAGACTATAGTTGTCATTTGTCTTCAAGAATACAGTTGTATACATTACTTGGTAAAGCAGGCAGTGAAGTCAGAGGATCAGCTGCTTCCTGTTTACGCCAAAAGTCACATGATAGTAAACCGTCCTTTTACCCCGAGTTATGTCTGACAGGCAGATTTTACTTGGTGACCGTGTTCTTTTCACACATAAGGACACGCTTGATTGTATATTTATATTACGCTCAGGTTGATAAAAATAGAGTTATAGGGTAGGACAGTGGATGAGTATGACTATTACAGCCTTGCAATGCTATTCTTGTAGCAGGAACTCGAATGCCTGACAGTCACGTCTCAGAGAATCAGAGAAACACATGTTCTTCTTTGTGTCAAAAATATTGATTTGCGTGTCAAAAATAGTTTTACCCCACTTGCTATTAAATTAAATTAGGAAATTGGATTATACATTACCACTACATGCGTATATCGAATTAGAGATGGAATATTTGCTTACATAGTATTATTTGAGGCTGGTGAATTAATTGTAATAATGTAACAATGAGAGTAATAATAAGAAAAAATGAGAAACGTGTACTGTTTTTACTGTTTCATATTTTAATTCATTTTAAAAGGTTATACAGGAAGCAATACTATGGTTGGATCTATCCTGTAGTTTCGACCAATTACTATAGCAATTAGTAGGTGTTTATTTATGTTTTCACTGATTACGAAAGATTACTGAGCTCTAGTTTCTTACCCTGATCAATTAACTAAAAGAACGATAAATATTTAATGTTATTTTGTTTTACGCTTCTTACTTTCCAGTTGCAACAGTTGATCAGTCTTTCCAGTGTTTCAAAATGAGTGTTATAATTTACTGTCACATCAGAACAAGATCAGTGGGCAACAAAAAGCCTATATGAAGAGAATCTAACTTCCAAAACAAAAGTTAGTTCTTTAGGGTTCACACTATGGAAACTAAATCTACTGAATGTGGCAGCATGTTGTATTTGACAATGCATTCATGATGACCTACACACAAAGTGTCTTGGTTGAGATCTCTCTGGATCAACAGTCCTTTTAAAGCATTGATGTCCTGGAGCCCATCATGTTGGATTTCTTCTCCTTGAATATTCAAAAGATATTAAAGGAATGTTTTCCTCCAGAAGCCCATTATACCAGGACAACAGAGCAGTTCATTTAGGCTACTTGTCTGCTATGAGTTGGAAGCAAATGAGAGCCTCCACTGGCATGACACGGGAATCCTCATTTAGAAATCAAACACAAAAGCAAGGAGACACTTCTCCCACACCTGAAATACTAGGTGTCATCTTTTAATTACATTTGGTGTTTATATTATGACCCTACGTTACTGGATACACTTGGTCTCAGTTAGTATTCCAGTTTCTCCTGAAGATCTGCAGTAGTTAATATTGGTATCTTGACAATGTTGATCAACCCTTGAGCTCCTTTTTACCTCTGGAATATGTCAATACTTGAACACAAAAAATGTTGGGACACTGAATTGATTTGTTTAACAAAGAGGAAGAAAGGTACAAGTATTATAAAATTTTATTGTTTACTTACATTTTAAACTTCAACCCCTTACCACATAATCAGATCAAAATGCTGAAGACGACTAGACAAACACTCGGTCCAGGTTCTTCAAACATATTGAGCAAATTAAATACAATAAATCAACACAAGAACTCACCAAAAAAGGGGCTCATTTTTTTTTCGCACTCTGATAGCAAGAAAAGAAAAATGCATATATGTTTTCTGCAGTCTTGAAGGTTTCAACAAAAACCTGCAATCTATCCACAAGCATATGAAATCAGCTGACTAACACAAGGTAATAGCGAGCACGCTTCATTCAGTTTCTTTCAGGAGTGACAAGAATTGTTCATCGGTAAATATATATATATTCAAGAAATATATGTTCATTTACCAGCAAATCTGTTTAGAAAAAGTTGTCAAAGAAATTATTCTAATCGCTGTAATGTTGTTACGTACACAGAACCAACAGGGGCAGTCGTACAGTAGCTCCTCCACAGACACACGTTAAAAGGAGAAAGGACAGGTTGTAAATAAAAGGTGTTGGGAGTAATATTCAGGTAGTGTACAGGCGTTTAGAGCTCAGCTTTCCAGTGCCAGTCCACTGCAGTTGTCCTTTACATTTGATCTCTGAGTTTGGCGAGTCTCTGGGACAGTTCATCCTTTGGACAAGACAGAGAGCAATGAGGAGGAGTCTTAGTTTGTTGCATACAACTTACATTCGCTTGACATTATCTATATTATAACAAGTGATCAGGGGTGTAGAATCTACAAAAGCGAGTTAAAAGCAACTGTACCTGTTCTGCAGAAGCCACGCTGGTACCCACTGATCCTGTCTGTCCCTGAGGGAGCTCCATGTTCAGGTCCAACCTAAGCACCAAGCACACATTCAAATTTAGTGAATGAAATGAATGAAACGTGTTTTTAAGATACAATATTTAAAAACATTATCTATCTACACATATTTAATTGAATTCACAGAGAAAGTTGGTAAACAAAATGTAAACGTTACCCTGCTTCATCGGCCATTTCATGCAGCAACGACTCCACTTGATTCTGAAACACGTATAACACATTATTAGGTTAACACTCAAAGTCTGCCAGACAACAAGAAATAGTATGAGAATAAAGAAGACAGGGGTACCTGTGGTGTTGTGAGCGTTGTTGTGCTGCTCATGGTGTCCTCCATCTGGGCTGTCTGAACATCCAGAGTTTCAAACTGGTGTTCAAATTTATCCATGAGAGCTGAAATCTGCAAAAAGGAGATATTATTTTATTACATTGTTCTTACTAAAAGATGCATTATTGTCAGTTCACATGTAAGGCCCTCTACCTTTTCCAGATTCATACTCTTCAGAGTGGCATCCATGCCTTTCACCACTCCAGCCATAGATTTTGTGACCTGAGAAAAAAAACCACCACATCACTAAATTGCCAACAACAAGCTTTTGAATGTCTTCAACCTCTTCAGCTTGTATATTGGACCAGCAGCAGAACGATTCACACCTGGTTCATTGTAACTGCAGTCTGGACCCTCGCTGCCACTGCATCTACCCGAGCGCTCATCCTCAGGAAGTTCACAGATTGGTTCTTCTGTCTGATGGCATTCTCTGCATGGATCCTCGCAACTTCCATGTTCCCCTTCTGGATGGCCTGAAGATGACACAGAAACAGAGAGGATCAGGAACATCTTCACCAGCCAACAGCAGTCCGCAAACTTTCAAACAGCAATGGATACTTACCTTCTTGACTTTAGCCTTTTCTACTTTTTCCTCTTTGTCACATTTCTTGGAGTTTCTTTGGAGTTCTTTGGCAGCGAACTTTAGGTTGAAGAGATTTTCTGGGATTTGAAGTTAAAGACAAAACAATACCAACCAGCAAACATGACTATTTTTGTTACTTGGGTTGTTTAAGTGTAAGTTGCAAGAGGAATGGCAGTGGGAAGTCTTAACATTTAAGTAATAAACTTCTATGTAAATCGCTGCTTCTCATTTGTCACTTCAAATGCTGTCACGGCCACTTGATACCACTTAATAAAAAATAATATGTACTATTTAGTTATAAGTTTGCTAATCTTGATCTATCAATTTACATTACATTATGACAACCTACTTTTAATGTAAATCAGAGGTGCATTCAATATAAGCAGAAATATCAGAGATGCACTGATCCAATCCACCAGCCTGGTTTTGCAATTGCAGTGGACTACGTCCACATCTCCATAAAATTGTCTGCTATCAGTTACATGACAGCAATCTTTGGCCAACAACATCATTTCATATATTGATAGAAAGGTTTTTATTTAGGAATAAACAGGGAACTGAGATCAGACCTTGAGCTGAAGTATAGGATTTTCAGAAAATCTGCAAATAAATAAATTAAACTTGGGGACCCCAGACTCTCAGGGGGCTGCTTTGCTAAGTTATAAATACAGCATTGGGTGAATTTTCCTACTTTCTTAGTTAAACAGGTTTAAAGAAGGCAATAAACAGGTTCCCTAACCAATGATAATGGGATAATATTTGGTGGTTAAAGATGTATCTGAAGGGTATACACTCGCTTGTCTCATCTCCTACTACCGCTTATCCTCACTAGCGTCGAAGGAGTTGCTGGAGTCTATCCCAGCTGTCATTGGGTGAGAGGCAGAGTACACCTTGGACAGGTCGCCAGTCTGTCGCAGGGCTAACACAGAGACAAACAACCATTCACACTCGCACCTAGGGTCAATTTAGAGTCACCAATTAGCCTTTGGAGGTGGGAGGTACTCGTACCCCATTTAGCCTAGCCCACTGACATAACAAAATAACAGAAACGTGTCAGAATTCAATAAAACTTTAAACCACAAGCTCCAATATCAAAACACTGCTGAACCAACAGCTCTCTCAGTTACTTGAAATAAACGATGGGCATCTTAACCTTCATTAAAATCAGATTTACTGCACTGTTATGTTACAGTGAATACGTTTTGGTGTATTCAGTGTACCCAATGAACTTGAAAGTAAGGGTATGGCAGCTGTAAAAAACGAAATTGGACAGAAATGTTGCACTTTAGAAACAATGTCAGCAATACATAGTATGTCCACAAGAGAGCACTAACACGTTGATTTCCCACCTAGTGTTAAGCAGCCTGTTTACCGCTCATCATAGTCTCATTTCTTTAAAAGCTCAACTCAAATGGGTCAATATCAACATAACATAATTTTGAAAAACTGTATGAGACAGTTTATGATTATTGGATTGTTTTATCTGACAAATATTAATTGCAGTCCTGACCTAAACATCCTGTACTATCTGGATTTATTGTACATGTTAAATCGTAGGCATTTGTTTTGGTATTTAAAACTTAGTTGGTTTTAAATAGCATCTGTCAAGTCTTTAATTAGCAGCTATGCTGTTATGTAACAAGTACTTAGAGTCTCTAATATTTTACATATGTTTGTGTAGTTCCTGTAGATCTTCGTGGCGCTGTTTTAAGCGAAGTAAATGTTATTACTATAGCCGAATAGCCTGAACACTTAGTTACGATTAGATGATTAGTTTGATATTCGGAGTATGAGCTAACCCTCTGACTTAAGGTTCAATAGGGAGTCTGTTGTTGTACTACCAGACGTTAGCAGTGAAAGCTTTCAAGGCCTTTAGCCCTGTCCTGTCCCGCTTTGCGACGCCTAAATCAATTCGGACATGTTGAGGTTGTTAAATAACGTAGTATATATCGATATCTGACCCACTGGCAACGCTTTAGATGTCGGACACACACACACCTCGCCAGTCTCGTCATAAAGTATCATGCTATGTTCGCTCCTTTAGCCTCAGTGTTGACGTTACACCACACTCCCTTTCTCTCCCCTCTTGTAAAAGGATACTTTCCATGCTCGGCATCTTGACGCGACTCTTCTGGAATCCACAAAACACACGAAACGAATGCTATCAAAACGGCTTACTCAAAAAACGAGGCAAAAAAAACAAACAAACTCGTCGGTAAAACTTCAGCCGTTTGGGTTTCGGTCTTCGTCTCCTTCCGCACTTCCTGGTGTCTTACCAAAATATGAACGACGTCACCGTCACATGGTGACGGTATTCCATACAAACGTCACGAGGGACCTGCCCCCTCCTTCTCCCAAAACGTGAATGAAAATAGAAAAAAAAAACGTTAACCGTAAAATACGACACCTTTAATGCGGTCGTGCGGACTCACTGGTTGAATAGTTAGGTAAACGAGAAAACTCATGCTGAATAAAGTGAACGAGGCGTTGCACCGGCGGGGTAGTGGGCGGCGAAAGCGGTTGATTGATGATTAGATTTACGGTGTGGATCACGGCGGGGAGAGAGGATGACTCACTCCGTCTGATGTGATGTTCACCCCGCAACAGCTCGGCAGTGCGGTGGCACGCCGATAGTTGAGCCTGACATCTCGGGCTGGCTCCACCAATAGAAGCCAAAGTTTACCAAACTGTGAGGATGCGTTTGGATGCCCGTGAGATGCGCCGTTAGTTTCAAACTTGAGTGGCTGTCACTTGGTAGTTGGAGAGACACGGAGCGTCGTGATTTACCGTAAATTTCGTGACGCCTGATTGCCATGGAAACAGTGCTCCTGCGCTGAGAGGAAACTGTCCGCGTTAACTTCAGCGCCAACCTTTCCACCGGGGTCGGATAAAAAAACCCTCGTTGTTTATTTTTCTTTTGCCCGTGCTTACTTTCTGCAGAAAATTCACCACAAACAGGTGAGTTTTTGAATTGTATTATTATAGCTCGTGCTGGCAAAGCGCAGTTCTGCGTTTTCCTCCTCTGTATTGTTCACTCTCGTCTAAAAAATATAATAAACTTAGATTGATTATCAACTTGTGGACTGGAACTGTCATAAATGTACTACAAAATGGATGCAAGTCACAGTTTTTTAACCTGAGTTCAGAGAACAACATGTTTTAGTGTAACACTCAGGACCAAAAGTGGCCTCTGCAAAATTTTGCAGATCAAAGCAGTTCTTAAAAAATGTATGTTTCCACATCACGACTATTTTTATGCTCAATTATATAGTCTGAAATATGTGACAATCCACTTACCATTAAATATTTTATGAGTCAGGGCCTACTGCCACCTCCAAATGGTGCATTTTGTGCATTTTTTTTGCGCACAGAGAAT
This sequence comes from Mugil cephalus, assembly GCF_022458985.1. Taxonomy (NCBI): domain Eukaryota; kingdom Metazoa; phylum Chordata; class Actinopteri; order Mugiliformes; family Mugilidae; genus Mugil; species Mugil cephalus. The sequence continues at coordinate 3,547,972 of NC_061784.1, forward strand.
AATCCAGGAGGGCCAAGGAGTGATGCTTTCGTTCAGTGGCTGTATGACTCATATAGTCTTATCTATAAAGAAGCCAAGTGGCAGAGGAGCAGTCCTGCTGCAGGACCGAGCTGATGTAACCCATGAGATTCACTAGAGGCTGCTGTGGGCCGTGCTTCCCCTGTGCCCCCCAAGTTGCTTCCACTGAGTGGCTGCATTTGCACTGATGACCGCCAAATACTAACACACTTGGTGATGCAGAGGGCTGCTGACATGCTGTGAACCTTACAGATGATGCTAGTTGCAGAGCATTATCTATGAGCAGTTCAGGTAAAAAAAACAAAAACAAAAAAACAAGAGAGTCCGCTGTTTTTATTGACGTAAGACATATATTTAAAATTATCCAGCAAGCATTAGTCACAATGACAACATCTGTGGCAGCATTTTTATTAAAATGCAACCCTATGTCTTCTTTCTTTATGCAATCTGTATAATCAATGTTAAAATGAAAGAAAATAATTATCTAAAAAGGCCTCTTTGGAACAATATATCCTATATATTATATTTACATTTTCATTTTAAGTCTGATGTCCAGAGTGCATTTCACCTTATCAGGCCCCAGGAAAACTGCAGTGATTCACTACCTTTAGTTCAAACCTTAAATTTCATGCACTACTGATTTGATTTTGATTCCATTTGGAAAGAATATTTGCTATTTGCTCGTAAGAGCTGCCCCTGCACAGAAGCAGTATCATCAGTGGCAAATCTGTAATAATAGGCAACATTCTCCTATATAGAAATTATATATATGTATATATATATGTGTATATATATATATGCTGTTTATGTGGACTTAAATGTTTTCAGTTCAAGGTCTTCTCTGTAGTGTTTTTGGAAACAGACTAAAATGTGACATTTGCCTCTGTGCTGAATGAGTCAGCCTACATTAATGATGACGAACCTTATCTACCCCTTAGTTGTTCCTCTTTTTTTCTTATTGTTTGCATTGTTGAATAAACGTACTGATTATCAGCACATCCACATGATGTGCTCTAGTGTTAGATCTAGTCTTAGATGCAGCATGTACCTTATAGATCCACCAGCCGTGAAGTACCTATGGCTGTCAGTGGGTGAATGACACACAGGTGAGTCACCTGTAACTATCAGATGGACACGTGATGGTGGAGGACAGTCAAGCCTGGCGCCTGCTCAATGTTTATCTAGCGTGACCAGCAAGAAAAAGGGTGTGAGATACAGCTCATGACGTTCATAATGCCAGTGGAATGTAGTATGTCCCTGTCAGAAAAAATCCCTTTCAAAACTGACAGTGCATCATCTGAGGTGACTTGACATTCCTCTGAATTTAAAGCTCAACCAGTTCCATGTTACAAATTTGTCTTCTGCATTAGATTAATGGAGCAAGCATTTATTTTTATGGCAGCCACGTAGAGACTGTTTAACAAATGACTGTGAGAAGAGAACATGTTTATTTGCAGATAAACTTGTTCAGGTAGATAGAAGGTAGTTATTCATCCCACAGGGGACATTTCTAAAGTGCGCACAGTAATTTAACATGTGAAAATTGAATTAGTCACAGTGCGTCACCAGTGGCTTACGTTTAAGCTCTCACTATGCCATTCAATTGACTTTGTCATCTGTTATAATTCTGTTGCCATCTAGTGGCTGCATATCAGACTAGCCAATCACAGAGAGACATCCTCAGTCCTCGGAGCCACCTCTTATACTTACTGTTTATTTATTTTCAAATTTAGCTATTTAGCTAATAACAATGAGTGCTTACTAGATCTAGAGAGGAATGAGAATGACACATCTCTGGGTTAGGGTTAGCTCTGTTACCTGTAATTATGTGACTGTATTTTTCAGATTTGAGATCTGAGATTTTCTCAAGGAGAGGAAAAACAAAAGAGTAAATCTCAAGTCAATAAAAGCCATGACTTTCAATTAGAGGAATTAGTGAACAATATTATCGATTATTATAAGAATGCAGAGAGGGTTCTACATCCATCTGATACAGACATGAAAAGCAAAAAATGTATTTGCGCGCACACTGACACTGAAGCAGAAGCACAGTTTTTATATATTTATAGCTGTATTATCATTATTATGAAATATTATCCACAATGTGATGCAAATGTCAGACTTCTGTTTCTCAGGGAAGGACGATGGAGCTTCAAACAGAGAAGAGGTTCCAATATCTGACCCTTGAGCAAGTTCAGGCTCTTGACAAAGTCTTGACTGAGATAATCCCTATCCATGGACGAGGGAATTTCCCTACGCTGCAGGTGAGAGCTAAAGACATCATTCGTGTGGTGAAAGATCGGTTGGTGGAAAGAGACATCCAGGTTAAAGACGTACGCCTTAATGGAGCGACTGCCAGCCATGTCCTTGTGAGAGATAATGGCCTGGGGTACAGGGACCTGGACATCATTTTTGGAGTAGAGCTTCCCCGGCAAGAGGACTTCCAGGTGATAAAGGAGGTGGTGCTTGGCAGCTTACGAGACCTCCTCCCTTGTGGGGTTAACAGGCGGAAGATCACGTGCCTGACGATGAAGGAGGCCTACGTGCAAAAGATGGTGAAAGTTTTCAATGAGCACGACAGGTGGAGCCTCATTTCGCTTTCAAACAACAAAGCTAAAACCGTGGAGCTCAGATTCGTTAGCGCCCTTCGAAGGCAGTTTGAATTCAGCGTGGACTCCTTCCAGATAATATTAGATCGTATGCTGGAGTCCTACTGGGAGAGTGAAAGGAAGCAAGGAGGAAAGCTGCCACTGAACGCTGGGAATTTGTCTAAAAGAGACAAGAAAGATGAAAACAAAGAGCAAGAGCAATCAAGCAGTCCTCAGGGCGTTGAAGGAGATATTGAAAAAGATTCCACAATGGCAACCGGCGCAGAAGGTCCACGCCAGGACGAAGCAGTCTCTCATTTTGCTGAGAAAGAACTCCCATGTGCGGAGGTTAAGCATGTGGATGGAAAAGCGGAACAGATGTTAGAACCCAATAGAACTGACATACAGCATGAACAAGAGGAAGTGGATGGCATTGAGGATGTGCATTCAGAGGAGGAAATTGTGTTTGAGCTTTGTGAAGAAAATGCAGAAGAGAAAGGAAAGTTTCACAGCGATTATCCTTTAGTTGCATCCCCTAAAACTTTATTTACAGACATCGTAAATCCTGTGACAGCAGCTTGTTTAAAGCCACAGAGTAATGAAGAACTACGTGAGTTACAAACTTCTGAGTCTGTGCCTACAACAAACACTGAAAAGTCAGCTCCAAAAGAGATAGCCCACTGTGAAGAAATTACTCAGTTTAAAGTAGGCCCAGTGCTCTGCAGGACTGAAAATACCCCAAGTCTTCAAGACTCGCACCTTGAGTTCTCCTTTCCTCCTCCAGCTAAAAAAACTTGCAACACATCACAGGACATTGTGCCTGAACCCTGTCCCTCACCAAAATTACAGAGGAAAATGTCTCGAAAGTTGATCAGCAAGCCTGAGAAGTGGTCTTTACTGACTGACTTGTCAGACCTTACAACGCAGCTGTTCCCACCCATAGAAATACCAAAACCACTTCAACCTAAACCTCCTTTGCTGGAGAGCACACAAGTTCCTAGCTCAAAAGTACCAGAATCCACGTCAGAGAACTCTGAAGACAGAGACACCGTTAGAGTTCCCACACTGTGTCCAAGTCCAGCCACTACACCTCAGGAAGGGACTAGCTCCAGTCAAACTGTGGAGCAATCGGTTAAGCCGAAACACTCGAAGAAGCCTCCTGATTCAAAGGCTCAAAATCACGCATGTGAAGCTGACAAAGCCTCACGAGTAAATGAGCAAAAACCCGAGCAGCCAGACATGGCCCCGAGCTCATGGACGGGGATGTCAGGGGAGCCCACCATCACTGTAGAGGCAGAGTGTATGTATGGAGACTTTGAGCAGGCAATGGACCACCTCCGCCACCGCCTCATTGCCACGCACAACCCAGAGGAGATCCGAGGAGGGGGCCTGCTGAAATACAGTGACCTGTTGGTGAGGAACTTCAGGCCGGCCAGCGAGACAGAGATCAAGTCTTTGGAGAGATACATGTGCTCCCGCTTCTTCATCGACTTCCCGGACGTAAGCGAGCAGCAGAGGAAGATTGAGGCCTACTTGCAGTGCCATTTCGTTGGCAGTGAAGAGACAAGCAAGTACGACTATTTGATGACCCTGAGGCGTGTGATAGATGAGAGCACGGTTTGTCTGATGGGACACGAGAGGAGACAGACGCTCAACATGATCACAGTCCTGGCTCTGAGGGTGCTGGGTGAACAGAACGCCATCCCCAACACGGCCAACGTCACCTGCTTCTATCAGCCGGCCCCTTACATGACAGAGCCAATTTACAACAGCTACTTCATCACTCAAGCCCAGCCCCCGCTCGTCTACCACCCTTACCCTCTACATGTCCACATGCAGACTGGCCTGGTGTAGCACAGGTACACTGACATGCCCACTGGGAGGCATGCGGGCTGCTATTAGCATGGTGCTCTGCAAACAGACGCACAAATGGAAGTTTTAGCAACAACAGGCAACCACAGGCGCAGTGTTGTTTAATGTTTGAAATCCCTCCTGCTTTATGACATGAAAGATAATGAAAGGTCACACCTGAAAGGGATCTGGAAGCAAAGCACGTCACCCTTTCAAGATGAACACTTTTGAAAAGGAAAGAATCGTTAGGAGCTCACATTTCAGAGAGATTGGAGAGAGGATTTTATTGAAGATGAGGGACTTTGTTTATGGCCGCTTCGGCTGGGTTTTGGCAGGAATCTGTGCTGATCACCCTCCACCGTTGAGGAGAATGTTGTGATGATAATTCTTTATGGCTAGACAGTAAACTTCTCTAACATTTAAAACATAATCAATGACACAAATCTTACTTTGGATGAAGTTTGAGTCAGTTTGAATCCTTGACATATCTGAGGGGTTAAAACCCTTTTAGCTGTTTTGTGAATCACCAGTCTGTAAGGTAACGTTTAACATCTGGCTATATCTGTGTGTATCTGTATAGAAATAGGACCCCATTTACTGAGGGAACACATTAGATACAATCTTGTGTGGTGTTTCAGTGAAATTATTAGTTCTGTATTTGTGAATGTAAACACTCAAATGTAAGGGCGTGAATAGGTCCAGCTTCATTAGGGACTGTTCACAATACTGGCACAAAAATAGACAGACAGACAGACGGAGGGGCATTGACCTAGGGCGTCCAGACTGAAAATGAGGAAAAACAGTATCACATAGTTGAAATCAACTAACATGACAATTGCGTGTTTTATCCTCTCTTCCTTAACCCCCTTCACTTCCGTAATGTTCACAATGTGACGTTGACCAGTAGGAGTCTACTTAGCTTTTCAACACACAAAATGGCAAAATAAAGAAGATGCTAAAGGATATATAACCATATGATCGTCTGATAGAAATGGACTGAGACAGTTTTATAGGATGTTTGCCCTTACAACAGCCACACTCATTCATACCATTGTTTTTTTTTACATTTTGGCCAGTATTGTGTAGTCTGAACCTGACCTAATAAACGTAGAATCTGCTTCACTGTGGGTGTAGTTTGATCACATTTTATCAGTAGACCAGAATAAGCAAACCACCCACTCACAACAGATATTAATTCAAATATTTCTAAATTGTGATTGGTTCACAATACCAACTTTAAAAAAAAAACAAAAAAAAACGCCCACTTCACAATAATGAAGACTAGTGAAATCTCTCCTGTAAAATAACAGAAACTGTTTAAACTATGTGTTTAGGTAATGTTGGATAAGTACAAATCATTTTCCTACGGTCCTTTAGAATAAGAATCCAAATGTCTCCTGTGACAAGAGCTGTTGAGTTGTGTTTTTGTGTTCTAACCCTTATGACAAAGTGCATAATGATGGTAGAAACTTGGAACCACATTTTATCAAGTCAGTTTTCCTATTCCTTGTTAGAGGAACGTCACAAGGATTTGTCTCCTTGTGGATGTATGAATAAAGCATCTGATTGTGTTGTTTTTAAAATTTTAGAGGTTTGTTTGGAGTAAAAAGCTGAAAATGCAGATATTGAGATGTTGAATCGTGTTTTTCCCGTCAACAGACTGAATAGACTTTCTGTTTGTGTTACGTGGTGACGGTTGTTTGCTGTAGTGGACAAGGTGAATGAGTACAGCACGTTCTTCCGGGGTTATGCCTGCCATTGTGTGCAAAAAAAAGAAAAAAAATGTTACTGCTCATTTCAGTTCTTTAAGCTGCCTACAGCGCAGTTATTTCACTGTGTCATTGTGTTTGTTCATGTAATCAGTATTAAAAAAAACGACAGCACAGGTAAGGTTGTGAGGTCTGAGACTGAAGCACAATGTAAATGCAGTTAGATGTTGTTGAGTATTGACGGTGATTTAAATGCTTGTGATTCTCCAACTAAATATTGAAGTCCTCTAAAATACTGTGTGAAGTAGTGGCCCGTGTAGCTAGTGGTTGTATTGTCCTGTATGTATTGTCAAGGACCTGTTATGTCAGTAGAGAAACTCCAGTACCCCTGTTATGACATGTAATTACTCCGTTTGTTGTGTTATGGTGATAATAAATATAACACAACTGTTCTCTGGAATCTTTCTTTGGTGGCCTGGGCTACACTGTCACTGCTTTGCTTTCACCATGCCGTAAGGCCCAATGTTTGTATAATTGTCTTTCAAATCTGAATGAAATTATGGAGTCTAATCTCATTTCACTGTCACTTGGGGAATTTCAAGTTCTACTAGGTGGCATCGTCAGATCAGTTGTAAGTTTAGTGGTGCCATGGCGACACCATTGGTGCGCAAACTAACCAACAACAAAAGCGTGTGGTTGTTTAAACAATTAGTTTACATGTCCAGCTCCATCCGTTCCACAGCCTGGTGAACCCATCCTGCTGGTCATCCACACGATACACCAGTCAGACACAATGTTAAAACCAGCTGCCTAATATTGAGCCCTTGTGCTACCAGACTCATTGACGAATGGACTCGAGCCTTGTGAGGATGCCCTGTGGCACCTGGACGTTGGTAGTGGTGGAGAAGGTTTCTGTGGGTTGAGGCATTGGCGATCCTAGATTCTGGGGTCTCAAGCAAAGATTTACGGTTTATGCCCCGAGAAATATAGCGAAAGCTGTCAAAGGGTAGAAATAAAGAGGCCAAAGTAGGGGTTGTGGAGTAGTGACTATGCACTTAAAGTTTTAAGATGGCTGTCAGTGCCAAATATGCAAGAAGGTAGACATCTGTGGGCCCCTTTCCAGTTTGTTTTCACAGGCCCAAAACAATTGCTTGGTGTACCTGCTTGACAGTGCCAACACCAGATCAGCACATTGGTTTATTTTTTTTAATATTTTTTGACCGGTTCCCACGTCAGTGAGGATGCCTGGTCAGCAACAGAGTTTAGGTGGGTGGCATTTGTCACCCTAGCATTCACATGAATGCCAGATTTAAAGGCTTTCCAGAAGTCCATTGCTTTGAAGAGACGAGTGGTTTTAATGTTGTGACTGATCAGTGTATGTCATGTGCTTCCTGTACTTAGGTACACCAACACTTTGCTCAGCTTCAGACTTAGATAGACTTTAATAATCTACAAGGGAAATTGCTTGGTCACAATAGCTTAGCTGCACATAAAAGAAACGCGCTTAAGAACCAAGGCCACACCTTTCTTGTACCAACAGACCATGGAACTGTAATGCTGAACTTTTTGATTGTATTGCCTGCACAGACCCAATAATTCTTTGATTGTGAAAAATCTTCCTTCCACATTTTATCAGCGTTCATAGGTCTGACAAAGTTACATTCACATGATATGTATTCACAATCAGGGTACTTTATGACGTAAACATTACTTTCCAGTTTTTTTCCCCCCGTCTATACCAGCTCATATTGCCCTCCTCTTATCCTAAAAGTGACCTTTGTCTCTTTATTCACTGATCAATGCAATCCTCGAGCCTCTCTGCAGTCTCTAGGTGTGGCGGTGCACGGTGCGTCACGGCTCAACCTTGTTTGTTCCTCGTCTGACTCACCCCAGCTTTCAGTGCGTTAATGCAGTTAGGTGGTTGCAAATGGTACAGTCTGGTTTATGAGAGCCTATCGCAGTCAATACATGGCCCCAGTTTTCTGAAACTCTCAAATCTCTGCCTTGGGTGGATGTTTACGACCCATTACAAACACAACAGATGACTCAGTGGTGCTGAATAGCCCTTCAGACTTGTGTTGGTCTAACACGGACAGACACTGAAAATCAAGAGAAACTCTTTTTATTTTATTAAAAAAAGAAAATGCATACAATCAAATCATCATGTATAAAAGACAGTCATGTAATCTTATTCCACCTACAGTAGAATTGTTGTTTACTAGTCTGATGCTTCGAGTCGAGACTAAGCGCCATCTACTATGTGAAAATAAGATTCCAAAATAAGAATCATAGTCCTCTCACACTCAGCTAGAATCATTTCAACACACCAGTTAATGCTGCTGCTGCTTGGACATGTAAGATATGCCGAAGTGTGTGTTTGTTCTCTGAGAAGGTGACACTAAAATAACCTCAGAGACTGCTCTCCCTGTCATGTCAGCGACCACACGGAGGGAAGAGGAGGTGTGTTTGGATTCGAGCACCCAGTGTAGATATGAGAAGGCGAGTCAAATTTTGTACCGACTGGACGCTGCCTCAAATGATTTAGCGCAACGTCTGCACGACTGCACAAAGTAAACATTATTAGTGTGACAGAAAAAGAATGCACCTCGTTCTGCAGGAGAGACGCCTCGTATTTAGATTTCCGACCGGTCAGAGTCACACATGGGGGGGAGGGGCCGGGAACACACCAACAAAGCGCTGATCTGCGACTGCTACTTTTGATTTAAACCAGGAGAAAGCCTACCCGACGGGACCTTCAGCTTAATCATGCACAGGCGGTTCTACTTCTATCCTATTCAACTTAAAAATGGAGAGTGTGCTGGCACAGTTCAAACATTCTTACACAAAATTCATGAGAGGTCTTTTCCTCAAATATCTCTATGTTACTCAGCTGCCACATGGAGTAGGTAAATGTGCAAATATTTCCTTTTCCTCATCACTACTAACAAAACCAAATAGTAACCCAAGTATAATACAATGGAAAAATAAATATCTGTGGAAGAGATTCGGCCAAGGACCCTTTTGCTTTTGCATACGCTTGGGTGGACAAGGTGTTCTGATCCAACAGTACAAATGCAAACAGGATGCAGTGGCTTCCTTACCCAAAGAAAGAAAAGATAAATCACTTTCTTTGTTTTTAAAGCACCCAGTTCTACCTAAATACAAGAATTGAAGATCCAGAGAAAAACAGTCAACAGCAGAAAAAGGAAGCGGGGGAAAAAACATTTAACATTCACAGGCCAAAGGACATGAGGAGAGATATTACAATGGTGCCGCCAGTATTGCTTGTCCCCAGACTACACAGGACAAATTCAAATGATGTGAGCTCTCACTATCAGATACCCAGAGTGACCCCACACGTCTCACAGTGGTCGTAACGGAAACAGTGACCACTAGCACGAGTTCTGCTGAAAAATCAAAAGAGAGAAATATGAGCACCATTTTTGGCATCTCCGCATCCTTCTTTGGTGACCGGGAGGACGAAAAGTCGGGGAGGAAGGGAAGAGGAGTGGACATGTTGTTTCAGAGAGGTGAAACACGCAGGATGAAGAGGAGAAGAGTGGGTGCAGTGTAGTAAAGGCTCTCCCAGCGAGCAGTAAGGCCGAGGTGAGTTAGTCCAGCCGGAGAGGGTCCATGTTGAACAGTAGCTCTGTCGACCAGGGACCAAAAATCCGTGGCAACATTTCACAAGCACCAGCTGTAGTTTGAGAGTCATAAGCGGTCTCAGATAAAAAGAAAATAATATATATATTATATACACAAACTTGTACAAAAAAGAAAGAAAAAAAAATCCCTGATGTGTTTCTCATTTCTCAGTTTTTAATTGAGGTTTGGAAAGGGGCGGCGTGTCAGTGGCTCCAGCCCATGAGGTGGCTGACACGGGCTTTCTCAGTCATACGGCGTACCCGTCCTGAGCGGGACATGCCGAGGTTGAGGGGGTCGTCCTTTGACCCATGGCCATCATCCTCTGAGTCGTCCCTGTACAGAACTGTCCTTCGGCCCTGGTTGCGCGTGTTGACACGTCGAGACTTGCACTGGCTGCCTCTCTGACTGTTAGCTGCTGCTGCCTGTCTCTGCACCTCATCATCCTCCTCCTCCTCCTCCTGCTCCTCAGGTTCCTCCTCTTCATCAGGCTCCTCCTCCTCCTCCTCTTCTTCATCTTCCTCCTCCTCTCCATCTTCCTCTTCATGTTTTACATCACCCTGTTGTTGCTGCTCTGGCGCCTCCTCCTCTGCCTCTTCTTCCTCCTCCTCCTCTTCCGCCTCTTCGTCTTCATCCTCCTCCTCCGCCTCATCTTCTTCTTCTTCTTCTTCCTCAGCCTCCCCCTCTTCCTCATCTTCCTCTTCTTCTTCTTCTTCTTCCTCCACCTTTACTGGCAGCTGCACTCGTGCCCTTTTAGCCATCTGTGCCATGTCCTCTCCTCCTTTGTGTCTCCTTTTCCCTGAGGCTGCCACCTGACCCTTGGCAGAGAGGCGTGCTGACAGGGAGGGGGCTTTGCTGTAGTAGTCGTGATCTCCTCCTTCCACATACTTCTCCATCTCAGAATCAGAACTGTTCTCGCTGTCCGATGACGAGGAGGACGAGGAGGATGATGAAGAGGAGGAGGATGAGGAGCTGTTGGATCTGGATGCCTCCCTGTCATTGTCCGACTGCGGCGCTTCCCTCCCATGGCGCTGTCTGGAGCCATTACTTAGATGCAAGTTACGCTGGCGCCCTGGAGTAAGACAAGAAGAGGACGGTTACATCCTCCCCAAACTTTAATGTCACGCGAAAAGGAAATGTGCTGACACGTGAAATGTTACGATGCATCGCTTGTGATACCTGACTTCTTCACCGGAGTTGCTTGGCTGCGGGTCACCAGGTGTGGCCCTTGACTTCTGCTCCTGCTGCTTCTCCCTGAACTTGGGGAAGAATCCTGCATGTCCTCTTCCTCTGCTACACTGCTGCTTTGCTGAGCTAAAGAAACAACATAGTGTTATTACAAATGAGAACTCTCTACACATTAGAAAATACAACAAGGTGTGTTTAGATTTTCTATCTAAAATCTTAGGAAAGTATAAGGCCATAAACAAAATCTACCACCAGGCTAGTGACTCTCTGAAGCTTTCCATTTTAGTTTTACAAGTATTTAGTCATGAACCTAATGGACAAAAAGTTTTGACCCGATTTTAGTGTTCATGGAAAAATTAAACAATATGCAAATGTTCATGTAAAACAGAGGACATTGTTCTTCTTGTTTGGAACTAGTGGCTAAAAAAATCCAACTGGGACGACATCTCACATTGTACAGAGCTGGCCTCTCCCGAATCACACTGATCAGTTGGTCTACATTTTCTTTTATCAAGAGAATCATTCTTAAAATTTTGAATGTTCACATTAGGTATCAATGTAAAGTGAGAAAAGCCTTCTGTGTGCTTTTTGAACCTGGCTGTTTTGTTTACTTCACTTTCTGTTCTTGAGCATTGGTTCTCTAAGCTGAACAACTAATCAGAGCGAGCTTTTGCTGAATCATTCCACCGCTAATTGAATGCACTTAGGGTGCACTCACACTAGGCAACTGTGTCATACTTTTCCCCTAAAGACTTAATTCTAAGGCCAGTGTGAGCGCGAGTGTTCGTGCCTGGGTACGGTGTGCTTCCCTGGGACACCCGAGGGCCGACTATTTTGACTAAGATTTAGATTTTTTTTTTTGATATTTTGAAAGTCATGGCAGCTGTGTTGTCAGATTATTGGTGTCTCGGCACTACACAGTGTCAGTGCACCCTTAGTCAGCTGAAAAGCAGCCACTAGGGTTTGGCCAGTGCTGACAGCGTGAGATACACCAGAACAATTAAGACCACGGACGCTCATGACAGGTTGGTAAATGGCAACTGTCAGCTTGGTGTGTCCAAGACAATTGTGGAAACAAATGGCTGAAAAGAGCTAAAAATCTTGCACCTTAACCAACTGTAATAGAATCAGATTACAACATTATGGTGCACAACAGACAGACCCTCAAAGCAGCGACAAACAGGTGCAATAATGAAGCCATACCTTGACTTTGTCTCTGAGAACGATTCCTCGACGAGGTCTGGGACTTTTTTGGCTTTGACACCTTCCCTGACTTGTGCTTCCCTTTAGGGCTGCACATATAAGAACAGAGAAATAAAGATTTCAGAACAATTAACAGCCATATAACATAGAACAGCATCTGCAACCTTCAGACACTTGAATATCTCGTTTAGCGACACGACTGTTTCACGTCTGTGAATGAGGATCAGTACCTGGGAGAGGGACTATTAGGCGGAGAACTGCCTCCATTGTGCAATCTGCTTCTGTAACTGAGTCTCTGACGAGACCGCCGTTCGTTCTGAATGGCAGACTTGTGGTCAGATATGATAGAGATGATGTGTTTTTCAAAGAAGGCCGACAAGCTGAGGGTCATGGTATAGATCTAGACATGAAAGAAAAGCAATGATTAAAATACTACAGTATTCTTCACGTATGATTTTGTTGTTGGTGTTTTGTTGATGATACTACACCTGTGATTTCTTGTTTGGTGTGTATGCTTTAGAATTGCTGAAAATGAGGCGGACGTCTTTGGCAAACTCCATTGGATTTTCATAGTTTCCTACTGCCAGTGTCTCTGATACTGTACCGAGATCCATTGGAGTGTCAATGATGTCTCGATAGTCCTGAAATTAATCAAGGAAAAGGTTTGCAGAGATGAATTCATTTTTACGCTCATAACATGCATTTCTAATGTCACACGTAGTATGAAGTCTTCTCTGTAATGAGTGGCTTTGTAATATCGTGTGGCGGTTGTTGTGTAGTGTGTTTTACCGGATACTCGAAGAGATCCACAGGCTGTCTGAATGGTTCGGAATCCGGGGACACTATCATTCGTCGCAGGAGCTCTCGACACTGACCTCGCCACGCTTTTACATCCAGAACAACACCACGCTTCTTAGAACTCGAGTTGGCTCCCTGGGAGAGACAAGAAGAAATTTACTGGGTGACTAGCAGTGATTTCTAAAGTCTTGTTGAGGTTGTTGTAACCACTGCTCACTCTTACCCGATGGCCTGTAGATGTGCCTGGACTGTCCGAGTCCACATCCAAGTCAACCTGTTGAGAAACACACATAAACATACATTTTTATATCTAGAGCAAAAAAAAAAGTCATTGTAATGTTAATAGCATACTTTACACAGCCTCACCTCTGCTTCTTCTCCACTGCTGACTTCAGATTTCAGTTTGTGATACAGATCCAAGATGTCAGTGCAGCTCTGATCTCTGAAGGAGACGCCAAAGGAGTCAGATACATGTGTTTAAGCATTCAATGAGACGGCTAGAACGTAAGGTCTCTAGCATGCACTTACCCAATGTAATGGAGGAGAACGTCAGTAACCACCTTGGCAGATGCTACAATAGGGCTTTGGGGTTCGTTGAAAGTGCGTGCATTGTGTTCAATGTAACGCACCTCCCACATTAATGCAGAGATCCGCCTGCAGCAAATAAGAACGTCAGTCACTGGAACTCAGGGAAAACAAATGTGACTGTGCGTGAGGAAGTCTGTGCTGTTTCACCTGTAGAAGTGATTCTCCAGTCGTTTGCGGATAGTGCTGAGGTCGGTGGGGTAAGCCACTGCAGTGCAGTACAGAGGGTAGTCCTGCAAATTCACCGGTAATGCAAACGCCTTGGCTACATCTGTGGACAAACAGAAATAAGATCAAGCATGGGAAAGATGAACATACTGACTTGTCCTGTAACGGACCATTATCAAGCCTTTGTTGCCTACCCAGTGTCAGGAGCAGGTCAATGCCATGGATGACCCTCTCACATTCTTCATCCCGTGTGTGAGCCCCCCATTCTCCCTCCTGAGGCCTGTAGAGCAGAGCTTTCATCTCCTCTTCTGCCACCTCCACCCCATCGCCAACGTGCTCGGGCAACGCAGCTGAGGGAGCCACAAAAAATTAAACTACATTCGCAAATTCATAAACTGTGAGACAAAATTTCTTCTTTCCATTTTCTGGAACAAAAGTGGGGAATCGATCTGCACCGAGTCAGTTAAAATGTCACCGAAATGAACATGTACATTTTTATGCCACCCTCTGTCTACTGCATTTGAAATGAAATACCTGGTTGAATGATTATGTTGGAAAAACGGCACTTGAAAGGGAGCAGCTAGAGGTTTCAAATCTTGGGGGATGCTCTAAAAGTGTTCCACAATAAAGTTAAATGACACTATGTCACTATGAGTAATGAACCAGCGAGTGTTAATGCTTAAACAATAAGGCTCTTTGCCTTGAGGGCACGTACACATTGTGGCTATAGAAAGTTTATGAGAATTCTCGTCATAATACATGTTCCATCACCATATACTGACAATGATTACTGGTATATTTTGCAGGAATGTGGTGCAACATTTTATTGGTGAGAAAATTGGACTCCGATCTGCATAATGTGTTTCCTTATCACCTCTCATTAGTTTATGTAATTGTCAATTTTAGAAAGATGAAGCGTTTTGTTTAAGACCAAATACAGTTTTCATATTAATACTGACCTTCCTCAGGAATAGGCTCCATGTCCCAGGGACTCATTTTCTCCTGCTCACCATTATCCCACCTGACGTCAAAAACAGATGAATTTGTTATTAAATAACACCTTGTATGAGACTGCAGTTGTTTCTCTGATTCAACATTAATGAAAGGTTAAATTGCATAATCAAAGAACATGTTAATTAATTGAGAGCCTGGCTGAAAATGTTATGTTGGGAGTATTCTTGCAGCAGCAGCAGCAAACACTGCAAAGATATACACGTACTTCACTGCGTAGCACTGAAACAGGCTGTCTGGATACTCCAGCTGCAGCGGCTCCTGATCCTCCACAGATCCAAACCACCAGGCGTCATCAATGAT
Organism: Mugil cephalus; assembly: GCF_022458985.1. NCBI lineage: Eukaryota > Metazoa > Chordata > Actinopteri > Mugiliformes > Mugilidae > Mugil > Mugil cephalus. Next base: position 3,563,036 of record NC_061784.1, read on the forward strand.
GCTGCGGAACCTCATACCTGAGGAGAAGATGAAATGAAAGTGACGGCTGGTCCTCAACAATGAAGATGAGTAATTCACATGCTTCTGGGGATCAACTAACCTGGCTGCCAGTTGTGCTCTCTTGCCTCTTGGTAAAACTGCTGCAGAACCAGAAAGTCTATGACATCCGGCATGTCGTGATACCTTGACATACAGGAAATAAATGAGTGATGATGTATATGTGATCTCCGTCATTTACTGAGCTGTACGCACTGGATATAAATGCTCACTTTAAGGAGAAAGATTCGTTGGTCATCTTCCCTGAGACTGGGTCCAAGAAAGCCAGCTTTAGGCAGCAGAGTGTGGGGGGTCCCACTTCGTACTTGATTCCAACCACTTTCACAGATTCCTGGTCCTGAAGGGGCAGAAGAACAAACTCAGACTCACGGCTCACTTCCGCAAAGTGGGCATGACCGCCAGGTTATCATTTTCAGAAAGTTACATAAATTGGTTGCTATTTTCAGACTCTCCAGGAAGCTTAGCTCTGAAGGAGCATGTAAGGTCTGTTTACTGCTCTAGCTCTTAAATAGCACGCTGCCTCACCCTGAGGTTGAGTCTGTTCCACGGTTGTTTCTGAGGGTTGATGCTGTAGGCTTTGGCCCTGCGTACAGCCCGGACGTAGGCCTGATGGCCCTGTTTGAAGTAGATGAGCTGGTGGAGGACAGGGGAGGTATGCTTTAAAGAATTTAATGTGAAATGTTTTCCTGTTTGACGCTAGAGTAACAGTTTCTACCTCATCTCCCATTTGTGGAACAAAAGGAGAGCGGCGTGGGATCGTTTCCATTATCCATGACGGCGGCAAATACTCCTCAGCATCAAGTCCACCCAGGGAAGATGTGGGTTTCTGAATATATATAATTGGTTTAGATGTGACGGTACTTAACTGTACAGTATAATAATTATTTGTATACTGTGAAATCCAGGAACAAAATTATGCTTTTATTATGAGTAATGGATCTGTAGGTCATGGTAGCTCACCTGTTTTGTCTCCTTGGGCTTCTTCTTCTTCTCATCTTCCTTCTTTTTTGCCTCCTTGGCCTCGTCACCGCCTTCTTCCTCCTCAGAGCTGCTGTAACCTGCAGGCTGTACGGGCCTCCTGGTAGGTCTCTTTGGTGGCTGAAGGTTGATGCCTGCATCAGCTGTCCAATCAGAGTATTCACTGGAGGAGTCACTGAGAACCATGAAGAGACGCTGTTAGGTGGCAAGTAAAACTACATCATGAAGAATGTGCTCAGTTAAGGATATTAACCTGGAGCTGCTTTCATCTTGCCACTGGGTTTCACCGTCAGAGGAGGCATCGGTTTGCTCCGCCTGTTCTGCCGCCTGTCGACACAAACGGTACCTTTACTGTTATAAACTGGAGTGATCGGTGCTTATTTCTGCCTTTATTTCACTGTTTTCTAGCGTGTGTGACATTACAACTCATGCTCAAGACAGCTCTTCTGGAAGTGTTTTGATAGAGAAGAAAGATGGAACGTACCTCTCTGTCACTGTCAGAGTCTATCTGGCTGTCAGAGTTCCTTCGGTTGCTGGAATGTCGACTTCTGCTACCAGGACGGCGGACTTGAGCTGAGCGGGTTTGATAGGTGTGGTGCTGCTGCTTCTTCTTGGTCGGACGCAGGGAGCGCAGGCGAGAAGTAAGCTGATCGCTCTACAAAGTGCAAAAGTTTGTTGGAGTGGGATAAAAAGAGAAGAAATATATACATGAGATATAGTGTGACAATGAAATGTATATATAAACAAACGTCATGAAAACCGTCATACCTTGGGTGTGCAGGTTACTGGTTTCTTCCTCCTCTCCACGTTGTATAGAGAACATTCCATGTTTCCTTTAGCTTGTCTGTTCTCCTCCGATACTCTTTTAAAAATCATAACATATACACAATTACTAAAAAGTCTCCATTAACAGAAGATTCATTTGTGTATAAATCTTAAGTGATCTATGTAATATCCTTAAACTACTCTAATTCCTTCCACCTGCCTTACCTGAATACTCCTTGCGGTACTTCATTGACCACCACTCTACGGCTCCAGGCCAGCAGATCCCTCTCTGTGGCTACTTGACTGCGAAGGGCATTATGCTGCATCTGCCACACCCCATCAACCTGCCCACTTCTGCGAGGTCCATTGGTTGGAGAGGAGTCCATCGCCTCTGCTCCATCACCAGCTTAAAATAACAGCAAATGGTATCATATGGTACATATGGGGAAAAAGTCATGTTTGAAAAAAAAGACTCGCATTGTGCAGAACACAAAGAAACATCTCCGTAAAATTTCCCTACACAATGTTAACACATACCCTCTTCCCCTTCAGCCTGCTGTTCTACGTTCTGACGCTCATCCTGCTCATTCTGCAACTGTCTGATGAGACTGTCCAACAGGTTTTCTTCATTTTCAGCCGTTTGTTGGCCAAGTACCTGCTCAACCAGCTCTCCATCACCTAAGAAACAGAGAGGCAGATCATGCATCAAGCTACGTTTCATATGTTAAAACTTCAAAAAACATTATGAATGGAATGAGTACTGAGTGGGCTATTTACTGTTGGCCATGTATCCTAGCTGAGGTATAAGCTGATCCTCCTTGCAGTTTTCTCTTCCTGGCACCAGGCGTTGGTAGTGAGGAGGATGAGGATTTCCATCGACGTCCACCAGGAAAGGTGGAGGCATGAGGTGAGGGGCTTGTTGTGTCTGCTCGTCCAGAACGTAGTTATTAGAGTCACGTATAAGAGGTCGGTAGTCGGTGTGGAAGAACATCTGGTCAGGGATCTAAAAAGGATCAAAAGCAGATGTGTTGATTCACAAAGAGCATCTTTGATATTATTATCTTTGATATATAACATTTCCCCACATTTCAGGCCAGGATGTAAAATGATTACCTACTGTCATCAAAGAACAGCACATGTCCACTGTGCTGCCTGCCTGCATTTATGTTAAGCAATTATGTTAAGAGTACTGTATACGCCGTTACCTTCTCGTATGGTCTGCTGCAGCCGAAACCAAAGATCAGCAAGTGGCCATGTGAGTCAGTGCAGGCAAAATGCTGCCCATCACTTGAGAACTTGCAGTCAAAAATAGCACCGTGACCTTGGCCCTCGATCTGGAAACAAATATTATAATATGAAGTCAGTTCTAGTGTTAAAAAAAAAAAAGAGTAAGGTCCTCACATTGCTCATCAATTACCATGTTGAAGAAATTGCGGATCTTGGTTCCTTTGCTGAGGTCCCAGATGAAAATGTTGCCATCGTGGCCAGCAGACAGCATGATACGAGAGTCGAATGGGTGAGCCTCCATCACGAATACCTCGTCATCATGACCCTTAAACAGAGAGTGAGAACCACCATTCAGGATTTTCAGTTGGTAAAAAACAGGCCCCTGAAATGCCAGGTTCAACTACTCACCGACAAAACATGCAGCAGCTGTCCAGATGTTGCACTCCACACTTTCAGCAGGTAGTTTGACACGGCTGTGATGACGGTGGCATCTGTGCGGTCCCAGGCCACCATGGTCACCACCAGCTTGACTTTATCATCCCCGTTGGCAGCAGTGCTCCTGAATGAAAAATATTCCATCAGACATGAATAGGACTGAAATGACATTAGAAAAACCCATGTTGTGTAAAGTGCTTTCTTACCCTGGCAGCCTTACAGCCATGTCTAACGTGACACTCTTCCATTCTTGTTGCTGGTAATGCCAAATCCTGGCTGTGCCGTCACGACTGCCACTCACAAACCTTAGGCTGCACACACACAAACAGACGTTTAACTTTAAAGGATTGTAAGCGGCACAAAACCAGTTTAACATGAGTAGATCTCAGTGAACACACCCACCTGTCACTGTTATTGCTAAACTGGACGACAACAACTTTATCCTGAAAAGACACAAAGGAGATTACGAATTTAGTCAGAAACATTAAATGAAGCTTAAAGGCTTCAAAAGAGTGGACCAAGAATGATGGAAACTTTTTTTCTTACAGTGTGAGCGTCCATTTCAGAGACCTTCATTGGCGTTTCAGCACCAAGGTAATACACCCTGATCATGTGATCTGTGCCACCAGTAGCCATGAACATGCCACCTATTAATAGTGAGCAGAATGAAATGATAATGAAAAGAACGTCAGCCTGTATTCATACATCTATATAATAACATGTAAATTAAATCTTATCAATGAATTTGATGAAACTATCAAAAACAGCTATGATCATACACTAATGTCTGCCATTGGTTTTATTTTACTTTAAGCAGGTAGAAGATATGACCTAGGTTTGGTCTCATGGTCCAGTAGCTTTGGAAAACGTTACCTGGCATGGGAACACACTTACCACTACTGAAAGAAGAAGTGGACACTTGTACTCCTGGTCGCGAACGCTCAACAAACTTGACTGGCTGATCACTGAGGACAAGGACAAGATACAAAAAGTGGTTATTTTCATAAAACGGAAAATCAGCAGCTAAAAAGTCTAAACTGAACGTCTCGTTATTACTTACTTGAATTTCATGCTGAGAGAGTGCCACTTCCAGAAACACACCATGCCGTCAGCACCTGTTGAGGCCAGATATCGCGTTGTCCCTTTGACAGCAGGACAAAACTGAGGGGAGAGAAGGTCAATGCTGGTGAGGCCTGGCCATTGTTTAACATGACAGCAGCAAACAGCTAATTTAAGTTGACACAGTTCAGGGGTAGAGTACAGAACCAAGGTGGTACTTATTTATTATTATGTGCACCAGACCTCTGTGTGAAACTGATGTAGAACCTAGGGCGACAGGGCAGACCCTACAACCCTAACACTGACTGATGTGTACCCCCCAGAAATGTAACTATGTGCTGCGTTTGGTCCGCTTAGTAGTAGTAATAGGAGTAGTAGTAGTAGTAGTAGTAGGAGTAGTAGTATATTTCGGGTTTACTATTTACAGTTGCTTCTCCAGCTCTGCAATTTTTGAATTGATTATTTTGGATCAATGAACACATGAACAAAAAGTTGCGTGAGGGGGTTTAAAGATACAAACATTTGTATGACCCATCTTCAGCAAAATTTTGGCAAAAGTTTCAGTTGCCATAGTTGAAAGCGAACCAGGAAATAGAAACAAAAACAAACCCCAACGGCAAAAAGGACACAGCGCTGCCTAGTGTTTGGGTGGTGTTGTTACAGAGCGAGCCAGACTGATGACACAGCATAAACGCCTTGGCAAGCGCTTGTGCTGGCTAGCGCAACTCTTTCTTAAGCTTTCACAACGCTGGAGATTAATGATAAACTATCACCTGTATGGATGTGATGGAGGCAGCATGGGCCTGCAGAATAGTGATAGGTGCACAAGTCCGTAGGCACCAGACTCTAATGATTTTGTCACAGCTGGCCGAGGCAATGAGGCTGTTCTCGTGATTGACAGCCATGTCACAGATCTCTGCTGAGTGGCCGCGGAGTGTTGCCAGGAGCCGGCCATCATCCGTGGCCCAGATTTTCACCAGACAGTCATCAGAACCCTAAAAAACATCAGACATCGACTTTTATTGAGGAACTATGACTAAGTAGTGTTCATCATCCAACACCACACACCGTAAACAAAAACAAAAAGGTGTCTTCATTACAAGCAAATGTGCATTACGCAAAATTTAATCTAAAAGATGCACATTCACTTTCCAGTTTATTAGCCACGCTAGTAAAAATGACTTCATTCTAATATAACAGTCCTGCACTAAATCTTATCTTCATGAAGGTTATGGCATTCTGCATTAGTTTTAAATAACTGGGAAATAGAAAATTATTCGAAATGATCATACAGTCCCACTTCTTCTACTTCAATGTTTCAATATAAACTAAGCATTGCAACAATCCTGAAGAGGGTCCTTGTGCAGGACTGTTGTATTAGAATGCATCTGTTTTCACTTGTATGCCTAAAGAATTAGAAACTGAGTGTATTTATAGTGACAAAAGTAAAACTGGTGGGTAAATAATACAGCAAGCACTATATCTTACTCCAGTGGTATTAAGGTGACAACTTCAACTTAGAGAGATGTTCAATTTACACAATATGTTTAAGGACGTCAAACAGTTATCTTACATATAAAATGACAGCTGGAGGCACAATTAATAAAATACATAAGATAAGTTTGCTTTGTAATGTTCACAACCCACCGTAAATATCCGACGGCCGGTGCGGTCGAAGGCTACACAGTAGACTGCAGAAAGGTGGCCAAGGATTCGCTTGTGTATCTTCATGTGTTGGTAGGATGAAGACGGCAGGACCTGGCCAAAACGAGTTGTGCCTGTGGCCTGGCGGGCCCCAACGATGGGCACTTGAAAACGGACATTTTAATGATTAGTCGTGACAACAGACTGCATACTACAAAAAGCTAATTTTTTGTGCTTTCTGTCATAATTTAGATAAAATATATAAATGGATAAAACGATTTTAAAATGAATTCACACACCAATATTTGGAGGACATCCATTGTTGACCGGAGGTTCTGGGGGACGACCTCGGTGGAGCGCAGCAACAGCTGAGCCACTGCATACTTTGTGACCACAACCTTAGTTACAGAGACAGTGGGTTAAAGTTGATTGTGTGAAATGAATCATTTTTGAATCATTGAAATCAAATGGTATGCAGTCAACAACAAATACAGAAAAAAAGGGGACACTGGTGGATGGCTCACTTTTGGTGGTGCGAAGTAGAGACTGTCTTCCCAGTCCCAGCAGCGTCTGGACTCCAGGAACACTAGGTGGGATCTCCTTCTCTATAAGGGGACCGATCCGCTGACACACACGGAGCAGATAGTCCGCAGGAATGTGTTGGTTCAAAATCACCTACACAAGTCACAGATAATTATTGAATGTGGGCATAAAGAAATGAAAAGAACCCAGGCTTTGTTAAAAAGGTTTAACAGTTGTTGTTGTTGTTGTTGTTTTTAATTATTGTTATTATTTCAGATAGCAGTATAATACTAGCAGCAAGGTTGCTATTACAAGAACAATAGGAAAGATGTGTCAGCCAAAGGGAATTTTGTTATGTAAATATGAAACAATATATGTTGATAATACTCCCTTCAACATATGTTCAACATATATAGTGTGTTATGTCTTTTTGGGCAGCAGTTTATTTGTTTAGAATCGTCATTTAAACCAGTATATTAGCATTAAGAACATATTGTCCTATACGCTGACCTGACATGGATTAAATGGAGCTGACTCTATTTAAGTATCATATTAATTTCTTCTAGAAGAAAATTAAAACTGTATCTATGACAGAAGGATATAATTTAAGATGTTCACATGCTACTATCCAATCGTGTGTATTTGAAATATTTGTTCCTCAAATTCTATCAAGATAATTTAGCCTCTCAAACGTGCATTCAACTAGACACTGACGTAAGATAAAAACTCAATTTTGATGTACTGATCTACTTAAATAGTTTTATATTCACAATAAAATTATATGATACAATTAAAACAGCTAAGCGTCACACACATATATATAATCATTAACTCCTTGATAGAGGGCTTCACTTTTTTAAGCTCGTTTTGTTTGTACTTGCTCGTAATTATATTTTACAGAATGCTTTTGTTATGCACATAGTTGAAAAACAAACCACAAACCGAACGGGCGAAGAAACGAAAGAGGAGGGTCAGAAACGCTCACAGCCAATCCAAAGAGCCGCACACTCGTCTTCCGGTTCTTTTGCAAACGTATCTGTGATTTCATTGGCTGATAAGGGAGATCGACGGCTCTCTCGATCTAGTTCAGCCTATCACTGCCTGCCCTCGTCTTTACTCTCCGCCCATTAGCCCACACAATAGCAGAGCCAGCATATAGTTATTTATCAACAGACCTATAATAATCTAGATGTTAGACGCACTCAAATAAATGTAAACACAATTCCAACGCATCTGTCTCGAATGGGTAATGTTAATAAATATGCAGACACACGCCGATGCGCGATTGTCGATTAAAAGCAAAATAAAACGACTCATTTGATTAAAAAGTTCATTATGACAAAATCCCACTCACCCAGTCCTGGAAAGTCCGTTTGTATTTCTTCCCGTCCCAACTCCATCGTTGCGGGACCAACTAAGGTTAAAAGACAAGCTATTAGGGATAACGCAAAACTGCATGGTTCGTTTCGACAGGGAAACGCTCTTTCTTTAACACCGATAAAAAGAAATTCTCAAAAGTTGACCGATAAGCGGCAAGGAAGGCAGTCACACGGGCACTACACACGAGAATAAACACAGAAAGATCCAGCTGAACCTACCTCATACTCCTCCAGCTCCTCGATCAGAACCTAACAACAGACAGGCACAGTTAGCTCTAGATGCTAGCGCGGCTACTTATCTGGACGACTTATAACAGACGAGTTACTATTTTACTTGTTGTACGGCATTACCTGTGCTGATTTTTTACAAGGTCCAGACTGAAGAAATCTGGCAATGAGGTAATACAGTTCTGAAAAGAAAGAAATGCTATATTAGCTGGGCACTAACTAACGAGAGAACACCGGGCTAACGTTAGCTAGCTTTGCGCTCGGTTACACACTAATGCAAAGTCTATAAATGCGAAATATTTTTGTCGCGAAGCGTCAGTACGCTACGAACTCACCAGCTTCTGTCCGTGAACAATGTTCTCTTGCCATCACTTGGTAAGACAGACGACATCAAGACAAACGGGTGTTTTAGCTTGCTCGTTAGCCGCCGGCTAGCTAACAGTAGCTAAAACAGGCTAGTGAATGGCCTCCTCCTCCTCCTCAAGTTGGTCACAGACCACCTGGTGCTTTGTATTAGCGCCCTCCAGTGAAACAGTGTAAGACTGGACGGTTTATTTTGTTTATTTAACCCTTATAATGTGTTAGAAAGCTGCCCACGCCTTTTGTGTTAGCGGGTCAAAATTGACCCTTGACTTAATCCAGTCCAAAATCGTCAAATAATAATAATAATAAAAAATGATTAGTTAGTTTAGTTTATCGTCCTGTATTGTTTTCCACCACATATCTAACTTGTTATACACTTATATCCATGTAAGCGTTGCATTTAATTTTATTTTTTGGCTCAGTAGACATTTTATCTTTGAATACACCACTCGTTTTCATCAAAAAAATAAATAAAAAAATAAAAATTGAAAAAAAAAAAAAAAATAGAGCCCATTTTTAGGGGTGTCAAATTTGACCCTAATACAGTATAAGGGTTAATATGAACAAATATAGTAGATAATTTAAATATTTAGATATACATATAGCCTTTTCAGACAGTAACTATAAAAAGAAATAAACAACCTAATGAATACATCAGTGCTGTTGTTTTTTTTACACACTATATGTAAAAGGTAGATTTTTAGGTTGTTTAGTTTTTTTGTGAATGAAATTAAAGCTTTGTGGTTTACAACATACTGTTGTTATTTAAAAAAACACATGTATCATGTTTAAAATGATGTGGAAATCTTTATCCCATCTATTCATAGATGACACAGTTTTGAAGTTTTGTCACTTATTCATTTCTGTTATACCACAACGGCAATTTTTACTTCATTCTATGGATACAGGTTTCATTTTGGAGTAGGCCTCCTTGACCCTATTGATAACAAAGAAAATGTTAAAAGTGTTTTTTTAAAAAAGTGTTAAATCACTCAACTACGAGCTTTAAAAGCAGAACCAAGTTGACCATGTAAAATTTTCAGAGGCTGTATCAACAGGATTAAGGTTCATGTCATTATGGGGAACTGAAAAAACACGTACATTTAGTTGGATCTTGGACATTTCATTCTCTAATGTTTCAGTGCACCCAGAGAGAATGAGTTTACTGTTTTTAGTGTTAGACAAGGTGGACATTTTCTCAAATGTATTTAAAAGATGTTAATACTGTTCCAGAAAAATGCTCAGGCTTGGTTTGCACACTGAAAAGCAAATCTTATATTCAGAAAAACTTTTATTTTATTATAATTCTAATAATAAATAAATTATTTTATTTTTTTATACGACTCTCCCTTTTATGTCAATACTTAAATGAGTATACTGTGTGTATAAATGATAAACCCCACCAATTCCTGTAAAAGTTAACATAACATTATAATAACAATAGTAATAATAATAATAAGCTACACTGTTTTTGCAAGAAACACTTATGGAAAGCTTGAGACCATGTCTCATTCAACCAAGGCGATGTAATATTTTAATTTTAATCACTTTCAGAGAGGAAGTGGATGTCGGCCATAACCTTCTTCTTTGCCCAATAATACCACAGGAAGGCAGATTGATTGTTATTGGCTTTTTTGAGGCTGCGCCCACTCTCTACAAGGTTCGCTCACTTTCTTCAGTGAACATAAAAAGGAAATTCTCTACAATAGTGCACACTGTCAGTCTAGGTTCACTTTGACACTATGAAGTGTGTGTATGTGCGTGGGTAATTGTGTAACTCCTTGGTAAAGGGCAACATGGAACTGAACATAGACTAAAATAAACCCGTAGATAATGAGATAATTTGACACCCAGCATGTACATATATATTTTTAAATATCTAAGTCATCATTATGACCTTGGTTCTGAAGTGTTAATGTAGCAACAGTGTCTCTGCATTTGTGTGCAGTGCGATGAACAGATGTAGAGGACACTTTTTGGCCTCTCATATCATTACAGACCGCAGACGTGCCAGTTTAGTCGACGGAATACGGCGGTACCTTTGGTGTAATTCTCCCTTTTCAAAGACGCAGAAATTTCAACTGGCATGTGAACATTGAAACTCACACTTTATTTATCAACAGACTGACAGCCAGCATTTAAACTGATGCCGTCTGTCTGTATGCCATGCGGGACATATTATGTGAGAAGTCCAGGAAACTCCCAGAGATGTGAACAGCAGGTAGCAGACTAGTTTCTGCCCACACATGATTTGTTGTTTTATCGTTTGCAAATGAAGCGCAGCAGCTCTCACATTCACAAGCTTTTTCTCACACCTTTGGGGAAAAGTGCTGATTGGCCTTTTAAACTTAAGCCTATAAGGAATTGTGCTAAAGCGAAAATGTATGCACACCTTTCAAACATGGATTCATCTACATAAAAGCTACTTTTTTTCACTCTGAAATGCTGGTGCTGTAATGTAGCACACCCCAAATGTGCACACCCTCCGTCATTACTTCACAGACAATACTCGACCTTTGAGATCACTGCTACGCAGCTTTGTTTTGACAAGACTTTGTGACTGTGGTGTCAAGGCGCCTGCTGGGGCAGATTTACAATTTAACCTCTGACTCTAATTCAGCTCTGACGCAATGTTTGACGCTATCGTGATGCAGTGAGTTGTATTCTGCTGAAAACTTAGGCGTCCATAATTGTATACACAGTATACATCTACTGTAGGCCCTCCTAATTGCCCCTCTTGAGGATAAATAAAGTTTTTCTGATTCTGATCTACAGTGATCTGACATCATGTTGTAATGTTTCCTCAGACTCTCAGATTATTTCCGGATTTCTCTAATGTGGGATAAATTGAAGGGTCTTATCATATGTATAAGAAAAGTACTCCTGATATAAGAACGACCAGTTCGACCAAGTCCGACAGTGTCTTTGAAACCCAGACTTACGATGAAACATGTTAGAGCACAGATGTTCTTCCAATAAAATCACTACCTGTTTACTAAATTGTAGCATGTGCAATTTTCTGTTTGGTTGGCATGTACTTATTTTGACATGTCAACAGTCAGAGCCACAGTACGTTTATGTATATGGTGTAAAAGACAAAATGTGCATTTAACAATTTCAATGGGTAAATTAAAGAAACAAAGTGATGAGTCACCCTTGGAGCAATTTATTTAAACCGTTGGTTGCTTGCTCGAACTTTTCCATGACTTCTTTGTCATAGCTTCCACTGACGCAGTACACTGACCAGTGTTTGACTCACAAGATCCCAAATTCCACATGAAATGCTCACTGAAACTTTTACATTTATTCCAGTTGAACCTCACATAAATACATACATTTCTAAGATACTATTATTTAGATTAGAAATGTTCTTTACATCAGTTCTTTACAGTTTTAGTTACCGCTCAAGTTTCATATTAATAATTCTGTACACAGAAAACAGGCCCACGCAACAACAAGTTACAACACAAATATGCTACTTACACCATACATGAGTATTACCAGTCAACAGTGTAAAATAACAATGGCAAGAGCCATTTTACTGCATATATATTTTTACATTGTATCCAATGCATGACTTTTATTTGTGACTGGATGCTTTTTTATTGTAGCTTTTAGCATCTTTAACTGTTTCCACCACTGAATAGAGCACATTGACCTAAGGATGGCGCTACAGCGTCTGCTGACCTGGACTGTGTCTAACCTCCTGTGCCCCTGTTACAGAAGACATTTTTGCCTGTCACTGTAGGGAAAACTCAGAAGATGTTTTAATCATGGCTGGATTGCACATAGGGGAGGGTTTGCTTTTGTGCACTCTAGGAAACATAATTGCTCATTGGGACAATTAATGGAAATGGGCCATCATTAATAGACCTGTTCTTTCTCTGGTGTGACAAATGAAAGTGTCTGCGAGCATAGGATAATCAGCCGCACAGTCTAATGGCCTTTGAAAGCGTGCATCAGACAAAATACATGAGTCACACCAATCAGTCATGTATGCAACCACATTCAGTGCACCAATTAGTTTAAAATACAGTAATGTAAAATCCATGCATTTAAAGTGTCTTTATAAAAATGGGTCTTAACTACAAATATTAGATCACATCACAAATCTAGGAAATCTTATTTGAGCCTAACTTTTCCATGGACATGTGAAACAGTGCAGGTCACGAACCGAGGCCACCAAAACTTGAGAGTCATTTCGACATAATTTTATTTCAAAATTTTTTTAAAAACTATTTTTTGTAAAATACTTAAATGTATTCATTTTCATACGTCGACTACCTGAGTATATGGAAGTGAGCTGTGTGCATTTAACATAATGGACTGTAACTGAGACACATTTCTACACTAAGGGCTATCTATGGTTACAAATATTTATTGCAGTTAAATGTGGAAATATTATTATTATATTATTTTATATTATTATTATCCTTATTATTATCAGTTGTATTTGTGTTTTCTATTTTTTTTTATTTTGATATGCATTTAATTGTCGTCCAATTTATTTCAAATGGAAGATTTAATAATAATAAAAATAACATATTATTATTATTATTACATTTTATACAGTAAAAATAGTAGTAATTATATAATATTATATTTTAATAATAATTATTAACTCACACATCCAAACTTTCGACTGGTAGTGAGTATATATAAGTGTGTGTGTGTACATTTAGAAATTATTATTATTATTATTATTAATATTATAATTATTATTGCTGTCGTTTTTAAGTTATAAATGCTCATTAAACATTTGTATTAAAATAGAAGTAAATATGAAGTAGCCCGCTGTTCCAGTTCAGGGCTATTTTAGCCCTGAGGTAACTTTAGTTAGTGTGTAGTCCAGGGGGCGGGTCTGTGTCCAGGGACGTCCACTGGTTACTGCCTGGCTGGAGGACTCCTCATTCAGCCTTCATCTGTCTGAGAGCAGGACCCGCTCAGATCGGCCCCCCTGTCTGATCTGGTGAACATTTGAGGTGTGAGGTGTGTAGGCTGGATCTCCTCCCTCAACGAGCCGTGTCCCAAACACACACCGGGAATAATCATTTGCAGTCCGGGACGAGTCGTCGGCGCAGTTACATCTCTGGGTAACTTTTTTCTGGAATTTAGGACGTCGGAGTTTTTTTTTTTTTTTTTTTTTTTTTTTTGCCTGTCAGAAGATATTTTGCTCCCAAGGCTCTTTGCTCTGGATCCGGTTGACTCTTACTACTCCTCATACAAGGTAAGTTTCAAGGCTTAGCGGCTACGGACGCTTCTTACTAATCCGCCCAGCTAGCGTGAAAAACTGGGAAACTAACGTTACTCTCCAGCACGGACAGCATTATCTGTAACTGTTTCTTTTTCTCACCGCATGTACTTAAAGCAGCTGTACACGTACAGAAACTGTTCTCATTAGCGAATGACTTTCAGTTTTATTTTTTCTCACTAGCTAATTTATTTATTTACTTCTTCTTCTCTCTGTATTTAACTGTGGTATAAGTGTGACGCAGGAAAAGCAGCTGTAGCTATATTCTCTTTCCTTTGGTTTTAACTGTCGGTGAACTGTTACTGTTACTGCTGATAAAGTTAACCTGGAAACCTGCTGTTGATTTGGGGCACACACGGGTTCACAGGCTTTATTAAATTTGAATAATTAAGTCCATATCATGTGTGTGGCCATATTGTGATAGTATTGTTGCGTATGGAACGACAAATCACACCTCCACAAGTAGGTGAAAGTGGTGTGTTTGGTGACCGTCTGAGGCCAAGTTCATTGTGACTGCTTCAGGTGCTTTGGGATGCAAGGTAACAGGACACAGCTGAAAAGTGCCGGGGTTTAAGGGCCAAATCGATGACTTATTTCTCTACTCATGTTGAGGCTGGAGTCATTTTGCCGGCTTGCTGCGTCAGTGCCGAGGTTGGCCCAGAAGACATGAATAGTGATGAGGATGTGTGCTGACAGCTGAGTGGGGCAGGATGGGCTGTTCCACGACTGACTGGCTGAACTGGGGTGTTCGCCGCACCATATGCTCCGTTTTACATCATGCCGTTTAAACATTTGGGCCAGCCGCATGACTCAAGCCCCCTTCTTCTGCCTTCAGCTATTTTTTTTAGTCCCGTCACCAAATGGGAAAAATCTAGATTTACGCAGTGGGCTTGATAGAGTGGTATGTTCCATAACGCCTGACCTTATGCATAGAGAGGTGAGGGGTCATTCATGGTCCACTTTGTGTGTTTTTTATGTGATGAAGCCCGTTGCTAGACGGTTTCTGAAGAGTAAATCTGGGCTAGGCAATAAGCAGCTTCGCTGGGCATGCTGTGTCATTGGTACGCTGATTGTACAGTATGCCAACCAGTGCTGTCTCCCTGTGCGTTTGACTTTGCACATTAACCCAGAAACGCATAACAAAGGTTTGAGGGTATCAGGTTGCAGGGTTACCTGTTTACAGAGCTGTTCACCTGATAAATGAACTGTAATGGGACGGGGTGTGCGCAGAATAGAGGGAAACCCAGCACACTGTGAGGTTTTCTCTCTGTAATGCTGCCACTTAGCTTTATATAGATATAAATCATTAATGTCCCAGTAAAACAGTAAAATACTGTAGCTCAACTGAGAACCATTCTATTTCTGGAAAAACTTTGCCACACTCTTAAACTAATTGTCCCAACTGCCACTTGTTGTCTCATAATTGTGAATAGTTGCCTTAATGCCATGTCACGCTTATTACATTCCTTCTCATTATTGCTTCCTACTCACTGGTGTGACAATCCCTGACAGTTTATTGTGTATTCGTTTACACCTTGTTCTGTGTGGCAATACCTTCCCTCATGTCCTAATTTCCAATTTTAGCCTTCCCCGCTGCTTATTTAGAAGACAAACACACAAAGAATGTCAGCGTTGCATTTCACCTTTAAGAGTCAAGTGAGCCAGAGTCCATATGTAGATTTGTTTTCCTGAGAATATTGTTATTCATGCTTCGCTCGAGCTGTGCTGTATTTGAATTTCTGCATCTCTTTGCTGAAACTATGCTGTGGTGAAGGTTAGTTAACTGATGACACAGAGCCTCCTCTCTGATGTTACAGAGCATGTTGTGGGGAAAGTAGGTTACTGGGCCATGTCCTGCAAGCTTAAACTGAACGCTAGTCTGAATATTGCTCGAGCTGCTTAGTGTGACTGGGCATGCACAAATGGTGTAGGTCTGCGCAACGGCAAAGGGATCATTTGTATCTTCTGTCTCTTTAAGGAAACAGAGCGGCGCTCCACATAGACCCAATGTTGAATGTTCAACCCATGTTGATTCATCCCAAACACACATGAAATAGATTGAAACCTGACAACAGGTTTACTAACGTCACAGGGTGCAAATTACTAAGCCCTACTTACCTTAAAAAGCAGTGGTCTCATCCTCTTATGCGTGAGCAGGCCACTTTCAGTGTTTTATTACTATTCACATTGTGCTTGCTCTCACTGATCCCACTGTTTATCATTAGAGAAAAAGAAGGATTTTAAATAAAAACTAAATGAAGAAACGTGTGGTTAAGTGCTCCTGTGTCTCAAAGGAATCTTGGAGCATGAGAGGTCATTTACTCTTATAGTGAAACATCTCATTTTACTTCTAAACAGATGCCTTTGTACATTAGGTCTTGCACCTATAGCCATTATGGTTCACACAGCTGTGACAACACTGTACCTAGGAGATAACTAAACTAGATCTTGTGCCATATCCGATCTCTGTATTTTCCCTTTTTGTTTAATTAATGAAATGTCCTTTGTGTAGCTATAGAAGATGGCAGGTTTAAAATCTATTGTGAAACTTTTGTTGGATTAGTTTTGATTAGTTCCTAGACATCAGTCATCGCGTATAAAGAAATAACAGCGCATCAGAGATGGGCTCAGTTATACAGCGTGTCAGTGAAAACAATTCAGTTGTTGCTAGTAAAATAGAAGAAGCTGAGAAAGATTGGAAACAGGCTGCCTGGCTGTATTAAAGTGGTATTTAAAGTATTTCTAAGTTCCATCACAAGTAGACTTTCCATGCTCCATACCAAACTTTAACAGTAGTTCCCAGGGTTGTTATGTATGCTGTCTATCCCACCAGAGGCAGTCTGAACTTTGGACCGAGGGAGGATAAGGCATTTTGTGACAGTGCAATGCACAGCATCAAGGAAATGAGACAAGAATAATGGCCAGGCACTCTGAGGCAGAGTAAGACAAGGATGTCTTTATTTAATGGGGCATATTAGGCTTTGGTCAAACTGCAGGCCATTGACATTTGGTTCTTAAATGAGAACTTTATAACTGTCAGCACTGTAAGTTGCAAAGTAATGAGATCCGATTTGTGTGTCCAGACATCACTGACTTATTTGGATGGGTTGCTGTGGTGACACCACAGTTGTCAGTAACCATGTTGCTACATTAGTGATGTAGCGAAGCCTTCCCCCAGAAGCCCATCAGACAGCTTATTTTGGCGTCTGTCTACCGACTGCTGTTCTCTATGTTGTCCTCCCAGCAGTGGCATGGATTCGAATGAGATCTTTTCATCACTCTGGAGTCACCTTGTAGTTGTGTGCCGTGTTGGGAGGGATACAACGGAAGACTTTTAAATCCTATTTGAGGAGCCAGATTGTTGAGCTGAAACGCATCTGACTCAAAACCCGGCTAGATTTGCATTTCAAGTCACATTTCAGTGTGTTCTGGATTCGTTAGCAGCCACAGATTTAGACCTCAGTATATACACCAGCTAGTTTTGAGCCCACAGTGTCGCTATTAATGAAAATAGGCATAGAAATAAAGAAAGAATATTTGAACAAGCGTGAATGTTGGTCGTCCTTGTGCCATAGTAAAATTGTGTCATGATGGATTTATTCGTTGTTGAGGATTGAGTTTCACCGGTATTGATAACATCTCTGTAACTGGCACCATTACTCAGTATGTGTTTATGTTTAAAAGTGACTGTAGCCATGAAAATGAGGCTTAGAAGTCAACTCTAAATAGCACATTTGGACTAAATATGTCTGAAAATGTTATTTATCAATTAGCCACGCTTTGCTTTGATGACAGTTTTGCGTACTCTCTTACTGAGTTTTTACGTGGTTGACAGGTCTGATGCAACACTCATCATTCCTCATCGTTCTTCTTAGTTTTTTGTCTTGGGTCACTGTCCCTTTGGAAAACATATCAGAGTCCCACCAAGTGTGAACCAGATGGGATGTCATTACAGAACGTTGTGGTAGCCATGCTTGTGAAGATTTGCCTTGAATTCTGAATAAATTGCTGAATAAGTGTCACCCTCTTACCCACAGACACACATACACCCCCGCACATGTGCGCGCACACACACACACACACGCCATCACACCTCCTCCTCATTCTCCACGGTGGAAGCGCCACATGCAGATACCATCCGTTCACCTCCTCTGCTTCTCTGCTTGATGCGTCACGAAACAAAAGTCTAAAAATTTGGAGTCACCACTTCAAAAAACGTCCGTCCCTCGTGTTTGCTTGTGATTTCACTGCAGCAGTTCAGCCACGAAGGCCCGATTCACACAGTCTCTTCTGAACAGCTGACGTGGAGACGTGAACACCGAGAAGCTTTAATGTGGGCTTTAATCAGAGGTGCTGCAAATTGTTGATTTCCGAGGCTGGAAGTTTTAATTAACTTGACCTCCTTAAGTGGTAATGATAAGTAAGTAATGATGATTTCCCTTCACCGGGCTGAGCTACTCGCTATGAACGAGGCTGTTTGCTGTTTAACTAACTCAACACAAAATATTATCAGGTGCCTTATGAATGCAACAAACGTGGCCACTTTTGACGTCTGGGTATCACCTGTAACTATTCAGATGACCACATCATGAAGCTACACACAATTAAGACGTGTGATAAAGGCTACTTTCTGTTTTTCTCTCACTAAATCATGTGAATGTTTTTTGTGTCATTCTGTAGTTTCGATGTCTTTAATGTCAATATGCACTATAGAGAAACATTTGGCTGGTAGTCGCAGCAATAAAAATGTGAACAGCACTCAAATGGGACACTACAATTAAGCTTGTTCCTTGAAATCAGAGATCAGTATCATGTGCTCTGTATTAGATTAGTATTAGAAAAATAACTCAAAATGTTGTTTAGTAGGACAGTACTACAGCTACTACTGCAACTATTTATAAGTCAACATGATCATGGCTTAAATAACTGTGTACAGGAAAGTAACAAGTTACTTGCTCTCAACCTGCAGACCATACACTGCACATATGTATTGTTATGTCCCCTGTTTTTTTGTTTTGTTTTTTTTTTACTCTGCAGGTCCAATAAATTGGGTTCTTACACAACAATATTTCAGAAACAATCTTCCCCAGCCCTTTGAGTGCTAATTTGGATTAATGCCGAACGCCTAGTGTGAGCATTTACCTTGTGTGTTGCAGCAGGGATTATTCTCCTCTGCTGGATGCAACAGTTTCCACTTAACATGATGAGAGGAAGGACTGGCTATGTAGACCTCTTAAAATCAAAGAAAATACAATACTCGACAAGACGCACAGCGCCATTAGTACTTCAAAAGAATGAAACTACATTATGTAAGCAAACATGCTACTCTTCGTCTTTATGTCAGTGTTGAAAATGAAATCAATAAAAAATGGTAGAAAATATAGTTACAGTTAAAGTAATGTAGTACTTTTATTTGCATTATGGTCTCTTATCCTTACTGTAGAGCAAATGCTGGCCTTGTTTTGAATGTTTAAATGGTGTGAAGGAGACTAGGTACTTCTGTATGACTGTTTGTAGTCACAAGAGAAGCAAGAGACAGACATGTTGATTGTTAACCTCACAAAAGGACATTCCTTTCTGCTCCATACTGGACTAAACCAGTGGCTGCCTTGCTAAATTTTGCTTCATTTGGCCAGTGGAGCTATGTTGCACATGACTCTTGAGACTATGACTGGTATTCATGTCACACTTTTTAACCTTGTAACTATGACAGACAAAATGTTCGGCTCCGGTTATATAACTGCCTCTACAGACGTCATCGGCCTTGCTGCTGTCGCTGATCTCTTGCTCCACAGCACACAGTGATTGTCCTCAGTTGCTTCAGGCTCAGGTTCAGCGGGGCATGATTAAGCCATTTAACTTTAAATTAATTTATTTATTTACTTAAAAAAAAAAAAAAAAAAAAAAAAAAGAGGGCTGCCTTCTGGTTGTAAAGACCAGTCACACTGTGTGTATTTGCTGAATGACATAATGAGATACGAACATTATGTGTGAGAGTTTCTCAATGGCACTGCAGTAATTCATGAGAATCTCTGTTAGATGAAATGTTTCCAGCTGACCTTATATCTTCTCAGTGTGTGTTAGAGTCGTTTTCATCGTTCAGCTGAGTAAAGCTTTATATAAATGAGGTTCTTTTAGAAGCTGCTGACATTAGTTCTGCCTCCAGTGTTGAAGTTCCACAATGCGAATAAATGCGTCCGTTTAATGTATCTGATTCACAGGATGGGAGGTTGCACTTTCAATCTTTTCCTTCGCGACAGAAGGCTCCTTTTAAAGAATCGGGTGGGGCTGCTTTTTGTGTAGGAGATGAAGAAAAAATAAATTGGCTTCACAGTATAAGCGCGCCCTGCCCATGTGTGTGACCTAGATGTGATTCACATTTTCAGCTCAGGGTGTTGGCTGCATGAGCATTACAAAGTTGTTTGTTTTTTGTGGGGTCAAACACACAACAAGATCACGTCAGGTAGGATGCTGAAGCGAGCAGAGCACTCCCAGACGGGTTCCTCTTTCCTTCAGTAGGTCAAACCTGATAATTACTAGTGACTGAACTGGAAAATTCACATACAGTGGTGATGATTGACTTTTATTTGAGGAAACATCAAGTTTTCTTCCATTTTTCTTGCACCTACTCATTGTAACCTGGATGCTCTTGGATACACATTTTCTTTCCCCTCCAAGGGCGTTCCTTTGATTTATATTAAGTGTCTTGTCTGATTTGACATTCATCTAATAAGACCACATTATGAGTTCAAAGGACGGGGTCTTTTTTTTCACAGAGCTGGAAGTGATTTAGACTGGCTCAGCGACACTTTAGCTTAGTGAACCGTGAATTATTATCACAGTGAAGCAGGATCACTGCTCGCTACGAGTGCCTGAGTGCTTCTCTTTTGGTTTGAGCTGTTTTTCTGAGTAATGATCTCATGTAGAATCATGGCGTTTTTAAGAAACTAAATTAGCTCTATTATACCGTCATTTAATCAGACGCCAAGCAAAAAATGTGAAAACTACTCAGTGTGATTATTCTACTATTACTAGTAATGATCCTGTCACGTATATTGTACATTACAAATGTGGATGCTATTAAAACCACTTTATTAGTCAGGATCTGTTGTGATCTTATGAAAGCTCTCCATGTTAAGTAAAGGTAGCTAACCTATAGCTAAGTTACATGTTAATTACTTCAAACTATGTCACTGGATAACGTGAAACCTTCAGTAATTCCAGGAAAGTTCTCTTTCATTCTGGGAATAAAACTGTCTACAGTTGGTTTCTGTGTATCAAACATCAGACAGAGTAGAGGTTTGGCTTTGGTTCAGTTCAGTAATCCAGGGCAACTTTTGTTTACCTGTATCCTCAAAGACACAAATTCTTTTAATTACATGCTGCTTTTTTTTTGCTGAGAGAAAGTCCAACGTCTGCTTACAGGGGGAAAGCTTCGGAAATGAAGAAGACAGAGTTTCATAACGCGGAAAATGAAACAGCAATAGATAGGAATGGAGACATAAGGTCATTTTTTCCATGGTCTCCTCGCGAAAGGCTACTTGAGTTCAGAACAGAGTGGCTGGTGGTGGTGGTGGTGGTGGTTTTACAAACGCTCACTGATTAATTCATAACGACAATGTTATTCTAGTTATCATCTCCAAAGAATCAGTTGTAAAAGAGTCCGTTCTCTCCCACAGCCAGGAATTTGCTCAAAGATGCAACCTGCGGTCTGAGCTTCAGAGAGTCGTGAAAAGAAAGAGCTGCCTTGGCCTTTCCACCCATGCCCTAGAATTGTGTCCCACATATTTGCTCATACACTGCCTTAGGTAACTGCGTCTTTCCCTGGGCAGCGGTTGCAGCAGTGGACAATAACTGGTGATTCATTTGGAATTGTGCAAAGAATATAATTATGAGGAAATTTGAGAGCCGATCTACCTTGTGAAAGGATGTTTGCTTTATAGGTCTGCATTCTCATTCAGTGGATGTGACCGCCCACAGGGAGTGTTTGCTGTGCAGTGAATGTTTAATTACAAGGCACATTTTGGGTAAAGCATCCTCATAAAGTGAACAGAATAAGCGAAATAAATCTATGTTAAATGTATGGTTATACAGAAAAGTACTGACTCACATTTTTGCTAATTTTTCAGTTATTAGTTGTTATTATTATTAATATATAAAACATACAAAAGGTATATAACCATCAATACATCATAATAGATAACTCCAAAATGTCAGTATGCAATTTACAGAAACAGAAATCGGGAAAGCATAGCTTGAAAATTCTGTTTTATATATATTAATAATTATCTGATTGTTCAACGGATGCATTAACAAGTGCAGATAACACAGGAAACATAGGTTTTGTGTTTGTTACTCTCATGCACAGCAGGTGACGTTGTGTTAAAGTGAGCTGTGACAGGATTGTCCAGTGAGTGCAGCTCAGAGAGTGTAAGGGTTCAGCTGTTGCCCAGGGGAGGATTAGTGCGAAGCTGCTGCTCCGTTGAGACGGACAATGCTTGTGGGAAGGCATGGCATAATGATTTGTTTCTTCACTGCCTTTTTCCATTGGGTTCTGAATGGAAGAAAATGCTGTTTGGGCAAGAATGGCCCAAATAGTCCCCTCTGTGATTTTTTCCCCCAATTTCCTTCCTCGTCTGCTGGATAAGGTCTGGAGGTTTAGCCAATGGTGCTCCATCTACACTGAATTACATGGTGCAGAATGTACTTGACCTGAACATTGTGTGACTTCAGTGTTCTGAAGAGCGGTTATGTAGAAATGAGAAACCATTTCCTCCTACAAGGTGATTTCTTTTGGGTATTTCAGGGACTAGGAAGAATATCTATTGTCACACCTGTCTCTTTGGAGAAGCATTCAGTAATGTCAGTTTTTCCACCATGAGGAACATAAAATAATTAGGTAAAATGAGGCTTTAAGATCTTAAGCTGTGAACTATGGAACATGTCATTTTCCTTATGGTCTTCATTAGTGACTGTTGAGAAAATCTCAACTGAGAAAAGTCAGTAAATACTAAATCATTTTATTTCCCTCCCTGCACATTTATTGAGAAAGTGTTAAAACAGTTTTGATCAAAGCACACAGGCGGAGAGGTTTCCTGACGCTTTATTAATATTTGACAGATTAATGACAAATTGGGTTATGTATGAAAAATCTCCTAGACCTGAAGAAAATGGAAACCAGCAGCTTGGTGGACATAGCTGTCTTGGTTGGGGGAAAGTAGACACCACACATTGTTACCATGGGAACACAGAGTGAACAGCAGTGCCACAGTCTAATTAATGACAGTCAGTGCTTCAGCAGAGGGCCACGGCAACGTCATCAATACCAGCACCACAGATGTAGCAAGAGGCAATATGGGCTTGAGTGATTATACAAATACCCAGTTTTTCACCGGTGCAGACGTGACCAGTCTGGATGGAGGTGCGGGATGTAAAGAACACAACAATGGGCATTTATTATGTAGGGAAAGCCGCATATGAGCACTAAATGTCACCTCATTATCCAATAGCATGACCTACATAAAAGAGCGGAACTAATCTCTATGTAGGCGGATGGTGAATAATGCAGTAAAATGTGGGAGATCTTTATGAATCTTAGATGTCTCACACTTGTTGGTTGGTGGCAGAGCAACAATTTAGTTCAGAATGATTTATATCATCACTCTGGTGCTGTTTGCTCTCTTATCTTTGCTTATATACAATGGGATTCATGGAATCTGCTATAGAACTTGACATATTTGCAAGTCTTTCCTTAGCTGACTTGTTACATAACTAGTGTAAGCTGCTTTAATATGTCATTCATTTTTGATGTAAAAGTACAACCATTGTAAAGAAGTTGCAGTTTCGCAGAGCTAAATGCATCTTCACCATGCTAACACGTTCACAATGACGTATTCATTGTTTCAGTGTTATCATGTTAGCATGCTAACTTTTGCCGATAAGCTCAAACAGAACAGGACTAATGGCTAAAAAACTTTGATCACCTGATGCTTGCTGTGCAAAGTCATTTTGGCCCATTTACTGTGAACTGATAAGTGAGTGTGAGCATTTAGTCCGACATGGGCTGTTGTTTA
Organism: Mugil cephalus; assembly: GCF_022458985.1. Lineage (NCBI taxonomy): Eukaryota > Metazoa > Chordata > Actinopteri > Mugiliformes > Mugilidae > Mugil > Mugil cephalus. The sequence goes on from NC_061784.1 coordinate 3,587,017, forward strand.
ATTTATTGAGCATTGCCTCAAAGGCAGAAACATGAACCTCTTGATGGCACAGATGAAAAGCCAGGGGCCTCGTCAAAGTAGCGGGGTCTGAGAAACCATGACCAAATCCGGACCAAAAACAGGTTGAGAGACCAGCTAACCAACACTGCCATCTTTCATGTTGGTTATTCAGTCCCATCAAACCATAATTGTAGCAGCAGTCAACCACAGTGCTAAATGACAGTCATTAAATTTGCACCACTGGCCCAGACAAATGTATTTTTGAGAAGTCCTTAATGGTACCATTGTTGGGAGTCTTTGTACTGTAACATTTTCAGGTGTGACTGTAAGAACCCTTAAAATGTAACATTTGGAAAGAAAAAAACTGGACTCGCTAACTTTGGATCTTTTGTCTTTGTCATCTGTTCACTACCCTTTAGTGTAAGCAATCTCAGACTAGACAGATTGGTAAATATGAGTGTGCTCTGTGCAGTTTATTGACATTGTGTTGCATGATATGGAAGTAGAAGTCCAGAGTGTTTAGACATTCGGCCCCCACCATGGAGATGTCATTGCCTCTCTTTGGTATAACTGTAGGACGTCTCATTTCACTTAACCCTTTATGGGAAAAGGAACCATATATGGTAACTTCAGCCCACTCATTCAGCCAATCAAAGAAGATCAAGTAAATAAATCAGGGTCAATTGTGGTCTTCAAGGTAGCATAACTGATTCATTAGGTACCATAAAGAAGTGCCTTAATGTTGTCCTAATGTGATAATGTGTATGTTGACAAGTGCCAGAATAAGCTATCATGTTCTAGTGGTCTAAATACATTTGTTTACCACCTAAGGGCCTAAACCATATATGATAAATTCATTAATCTTGATTTTCTACATGAAAATTCAAAAATTTGAAAACTTTTGCAAAAGTTAAAAAGTCTTCTTATGCCCTACAACAACACTCCAGGTTTGAAATTTAGAATATCCAAGCATTTCAATGAGTGCCCTATAAAGGGTTAAGGACTGAACCCATGCATGACTGATTTACCATCTTTTTTTTTATGTCTATGAAGCAGGATTTACCACACCCATCTTTACCTAAGGCCTTATACGTGTAGGTGTAATGCTGCTTTGAAGACTCAACACTGAAGTCATCTTATGTTGGGGTTTGGTTTTATCTTGTAGTCAGAACTCTTAATGTATCAGTACTCAAAGCTGTGATTTAGAAAAAAAAAAAAAAAGTTTTTTTTTAAAAATGGGACAAAAACATATTAATGAACATTTTTAATGTGAATATGTGTGGGATTGTAGATTATACCGTTGGCAGGTATGTGTCCAAGGAAAGAAGGGGAAGAGAGAGAGAAAGAGAGAAAAACAACATTTATTTATTATAATTATATACACTGACCAGTCACAATATTAAAAGCACTGACAAAAGAAATAAAGAACGCTGACCATCTTGTGACAACACAGCTGGGCAACTTGGACCTGGTATTCATGTGGATATTAGACATGTAGCACCCCCTAGACCAGGTCAGACACCCCCACCCCATAGCAATGACACTCATTGATGGCAGCAGCCATCCTCCTCTACATACATATGCTTTTGTATGAGAGTTTATTGGTTTGGTTTCTGGCGTGGTATTTAAAGTTATATATTGGGGCCCCTCTGTGGTGGAATTTATTTTCTGGGGCTTATGGTTATCATATTGTATGTGAATACACTATAATGTTGAAACAATGACCGAAGTCTCATGAAATGATTAGGATTCACAGACATGTATTTTACTGTAATTTAAGCAACGCTAACTGCACATGATCTGTAATGAAAAATCAGTTTCCATTCAGTTCAGGTTTTTTTGGCACAGTACCATCATTTATACGGACAGCATAGTTGATTTTGTTTGATTTGTTTTTAGCTAAGAGTTGCTTCTTACTGGGAAAAATACACACAATTAACGCACACCAACAGCTTTCAACCAATGCAGAGCTGTGGAAGAAAGATTTTTTTTCTCTGATGTCATTTATTGTCGTTTTTCTCCTACACTCTGGCCTGATTAAGAATCTACTATTACTTGTATATAGCAGACAAAATAGTTGATGAGCCATCATGTTCATATACACTAAGTGAAGGACTAAATCAGTCAGGTGTCACCGACCGGCTGTGTGCAATAGATGCTTCAAGGTGCACCTATAACAATTCCTATAACCTTGGTACAAATGGTGCCATGCCGAAAAGTCAGTCGAACACAAAGGTGCCTTCATTAACCTGTGTGTGGCTGAGAATCTGTGACTTCTGTGTGATGTCTTACAAGCTGGCGAAAATGGCATCACACTGGCAAACCCTCATAAGCCATGTCAGTCATCAAAATGGGGACTACAACAACAGCTGCAGTCTGAATCAGCCGTGGGGAAAATGTGACTCATCACATTGAGATGGTCATTGAGACAAGTTGTCTGCGAATCCATTATGGCCGCAGTGGTTGTGTCTCAAGTTCATGGAAATCTGGACTGAAATGTAAATCATAGAACATTGAATAATGAGTACTGGCAGAAGCAGGGTCAGACATTTGGCTGCCTCTGACCTTGAATTAAAACTTTTTTTTCTTTCGTTAGTTTAGCTATCTAAATGATAAAAAAGGTTGAGGAATAAATGTTGGGAAAAGCTACTGGACACATCCGGAGAGCCAAAACCGCATTATAAATCACAGGATATAGATGTCTGTGTCCTCTCTCCATGTTAGATTTTAATGTACAAACCTATTTAATATTTTGTTATATCATCTTAAGCATCTTAAGAGACTTGTTATTTTTGCTCCCACTTTAAAGGGTTCCGAATAAATGAGATTCACTGAAAATACTGAGGATACTGTAACGCACAGGCCAACGCTCTCATTCTCTGTTATAAGAGGCTCCATTTGTCTAATTGGGAACACATGCAAAACGCTTTCTCATGTCATAGACTAACCTGTCAAAGCAGTTGATTCTCATGTGCTCTGTCCTCTTCGCTCACAAGACAACTGGCCTTTATCACAAGACCATCGACCATTACATAAATGCACGTATGCAAGAAAGACTTCCTGAATTGGAAGGAAATGATGATGTGAGTTGATAAGAAATAAAAAGTGTCATTTGATGTGTCCAATTCTGCCTTATGGTTACGACAGGGGGTGTCCTTAACACTAAATGCTTTGCATTCAAGTGGTAACTTCAAATCCTTGGAACACAGCTTCTAGGAAACTGTTGCCGTCTAGAACTCACTGGAAAATGTCCACTTACGAGGTTGTGAATAGTACAAGAGGGGGCCATTCATGTGGACTTTTCCCATGAACATGTGAAACAGAATCCCATCTGAAGGCAGCACAAGTGCAGCCTCACAGAGATGACTGGCACAGGTGGTCTTGGTATTGTTACAGAAATTTAAAATGATTGAATTCAAAAAACTAAAACATATGAAATAGCTAGCCGGTACTAATTGCCCTTCGGGAATAAATAACGTTTTTTTCTGATTCTGTACAAATCAAAGAGTGGTTTTCTAACTGAAAATGACAAAATAACTGAATAGATGCTAGCCTTTACTCAACAGTTTAAAATCAATTAGCAGCCATTACACAGCCACAAAATGTTCACCACTGTGTAAGTGGTCTTGTGTTTATATTACGCTTTTCTGCCTATTGGTATTCAAAACTGACCAGGTTTTGTGAAGTGTCTTGAGATAATTTGTATTGTTATTAGTGCTATAAACATAAAATTGAATTGAAAGCATGTTACAGTCACAGTGATACATCTACCTGTTGGCTCACACACCAGTGGCATGCACTTGGAGTTCATTGTCTTGCTCAAGGGCTCTTCGCCACATGGCATGTTCTGGGAATCAAACTGCTAACTCTCGTAGCGGCTCGTAGACAACCAGATCTACCTACTGAGCCCCAGCCACCCCATAGTGTAAGAATACACTTTTACTTTGAAAAGGGCCCACAATAGAATTTACAGACAATAGACTTTGAACATAGTTAAACGGTGACATTGAAAAGACACATTCAGCAAGTAACCTTCAATTGCAATTTGTTTTGGTATGTTTTTGTTTTTTGATCTTAAAAGCAGCATCCACTTCAAGTTGATCATCAGAATAAAAATGATTTTCTAGCATTTACTGTTTGAAAACCCTTTATCTCAGCTAAATGAGGGCTCTAATCACTGACAGTGGGATCATCGCCTCAGCCACTGAAAACATAAGCTGTGTTGATCAAATTCAGGATTTGCTTACAGTTGTTGACGCACTAAAAGACTCTGTGTGGGCTGCACAATTAGATTACGCGACGACTGACTGATGCACTGATATGTGTCAATCAAACACCGACAGTGTTGTTTTAGAGTCTAAAGTTTCCTCTGTCTTATCTCAGAAAAGTAAACAGATTCCTGTAAATGCTAACTTTCAGTGAAATCTCCCAGCACGCCCGCGTCTGTAGCCATTTGAGCGATCATTTAACAGAAGCAAAAATATTTGGAGCCTGTCCACCATGAGCCTTTGAAATTAGTCATGCAGGCTGCTGACCCACATTTTGGACTTCATGTGAGTTAGAAGGCCAACCAGGAAGTTGTAAAAAAAAAAAAAAAAAAAAGATAGGAAGTGCATTGGGAAGTACTTAGTAGAAAAACAAAGGCCTCCAGATTGTTGTTTTGCTTATGGGTATACATGTCATCTCTTTGTATGGCCTATGGTGTTCCTTTTTTTTTTTTTTTTACACAGATTGAAATAAATGGTTTATCAACTTATAAAACAGGGTCAGACAGGCTAATCTGCCCCGTCTTGCTGGCAGGGAGGCGGCTGAATTTAACCCTCCTTTATATGACATTTGCTTTAATACACCTGTGAGAAGGAGCTTTGGTCATTTTCCATCATGTCAGGTCGTTTCATTCACGACAACATAACTGGTGTGTGTGAACCTCACAGCCGTATAGATATAGAGGCTAGCCAGGCGATACTACACCTCAGATTGTACCATTCACTATTTGACGCCCAGACTAAAAGTGCGTTGCAATCCCACGTTACACAAATATATATTTCTCGCTTTTCGGCGACTGTGTGACATTTAACTTGGCGTTATTATGCTTTAAGCACGTGTTAAAGATTACAATCGGCCCCCTCCTCCCGGTCACTGCAGGGTTTCTTTCGGTTGTGCTGCTTATGCTGCTGCCGTGGTTAGCCGAGTATTGAGCTACCAGCTGACCTACTTTCTCTGCTCTCAGCCACTCGGTCCTGTTTACAAGCCACTGCCAGCGGAGGATGTGGAGTACAGAGCCTGGAAAATAGCTAGAAGAAAAAAAAGAAGAGAGAGAAAAAACCCACGAGCGACAAATGTGGTTGTTTTTGTCGCTGATAAATTAGGACCGTCAAAGCAGCAGACGGCGACCGGCGAATTAATAACACCACGTTATTAACTTAAGGCGTTGTTATGCAATTTAACGCTTTCGGTGCTCTTTCCTGCCCAGTCAGACGCTGCTGTTTGGCTGCTATGCCGTTTAAAAAATGACTTCTAAAGTTAAGTGTGGACCTTTGCTTCTGTCGGAGACCCGTTTAAAAGGTACGTGAGATTTAAGTTGAGCTTTCAGTTTCGCGTCACTCTTGACGGGCGAGCGCAAAATGCGAGCCGCTGTTAACGCCGTTTTTTATCATCAAAGTTCGCCGCAAATTAAAAGCAGAGGCGGCGGACCGCATGATTATAACTAAAAACGTATTTGTTTCTCTTTCTTCTTCTCTGTTACACGAGACCAGACCGTGCAGAGTTTTTTATACATATTTATATATATATATACCTGTATCAGCCAACGTTACATATACTCGGCGCTCTTGAATGCTGCTTACATGTTTTCAGCTCAGAGTCATCAAGTGCCCTGGTTACAAGGTTGAAATAACCTATTTTTCCTCCCGTTCTACCGCTGCTCATGACATTCATGGTAAAACACTGAAAGGATTTTCGTCACTCGTTCCTCTAAGACGCTGCATAGAAAAAAATGTTTAAATGTCACAGGAAAAAAAAGTGCTTAAATAATTTCTCAGCGGGCTTAGGTCAGGCTGATGTTACCCAACCTGGCAGCTTTGAGTCCACTGGAGTTCACATTTCTCTCACTAGCCCACAGTTTTCTTGTTGGCAAGAGACTCAGGGGCTTCTCATTTAGAGTTGGCATGAAGTGTGACACAACTACTTATTTACCCTGTACATACTGAGAAGTTATGGGGTCATTGAATGTACTCACTGGCCTCTTCGCTGCTTTTCATTCGTAGGTGTGTAACCAGTGGAAGTGTTTCCCCTTTCCTTATCACTCACAGCGGAGACTTTTTCAAACCAGAAATCACAAACAAAATGTACAATGTAATTATACATGCATAACCTATTTATACTCAAATAAATGAATAAATAAATAGGAAACGATGGACATGATTTAGTCTAAAGCAACGAGACACATTAAAGCAAACATTACCAGATTGACTGAAACTAAGCTTGTCCAGGCCCAGTTTGTGTTTACCTAACAGCTTGAGCTGTCGGCTCAAAACCAGATGCAGGTGGAGGTGTTCAGGCAATGTCAACTTTCAGGCAAGCAGACAGCACACCAGACCCTGCATTAGGATTAGCAGGTATCTTAAAGCCGTCGTTCACTACAAGAGCAGCAAAACTGGTCGTTTAGCGTTGTTGGCTTTCAGACCATCTTTTCTTTTCCTAACAGTGTGTTAGCTCCTTCAGTTTCTTCAATGTTAACTGGTATTGCAACAGTATTATGGTGATGATTAACACTTGTTTCACTGTCTGCCTTACTGTTTATATTTGGTGCAGCACCTGATTTAGCTAGTACTTTTGTGTCATTACTTCTCAGTATTGTGTTGCTGAATAACTTATTAACAGCCCTCCCTCTTAAGAATGTCGTTTTGAACACATCATTTTTTAAGCGTCATTTTCTAATAAAGGTCTCTAGTGGGATGACTCACCCGTACTTCTTTCGACATGAGAAAAGCAACAGTTGGTGAATTATATATTATGACACGTTATCTACACAAAAAGAAAGAAAGAGCGTCTATATGTAAATTGAGAAGATAGGACCCAGGAAATGAATAGCCAGGGAAATCAAAATGCTTCCTCACAGTCCTTCTCCTCGATATGCAACCCTGCCTGTAAAGGTCTTCTAATAATATGGCCAGACATATTAAGGGGATAGCAGCCTCAGTAAAAATGTTGTGGTTGTTGTGGTATCCAGTTCTCTACTCTAGTATGAGCAATAAGTAACTTTAACATTTTAAAATATTTATAAAATGGGTCTGTTGAGTCTCGATTGTAATTTGTGAGTGCTGGAATAAATTAGAGGCAAGGAAATTACATAGTTCTGGACCGGTTTGGTATAAATCGAGGTTTTATGGTGTTTGGGTTTACAGATTAAAGATGAACTGCACTGCTCCAAATTACTTTGTAAACACTGTCTTTGTTATAATGTTCCAAGCTCCAAGTTCCAAGAAATATAATGTGAAAAGTCTTGGTTTTACTCTTGCACATACGTGCCCTGATTTCTGAAGGCCTTGAGCTTGGTACTTTGTGCATCAGATGTACACCTACACTATCTGGATGCCATATACTGTATGGAGAAAAATGCTTATCTTAAATCATATGTGGCAGAACATCTATGAATCTTCAATCCTTTTGGGTTGACTCTGGCTGACTTGCAACGCCCCAATCTCTGATGTCAAACAGGTATTTTATCTTTGACAGCTACTATCAGCATCTCATATCTGTACCTATGCACCTCTACCGGCCGTTATTACAGTTACAGAAACAACCTGTTTGCATGAGACGTATGATCCATCATTGACTATGAGTCACAGGTCACATGACAGCATTCTGGTAGCTTATATTCTCTTTTTAATGAAGACAGACAGAGTAGTTTGTTTAATGGAACCTGTACAGTAAGCATACTATTTTATAAAGGCCGGCACTAATATCCAGTTAAACGTTAACAAAGCGAGAGTAAGGAGGAAACACTGGCTTTTCAGGTGGCATTTATTGCAGAGGTTATTATAAAGTATACTATATTTAACAGTGGCCAAGCTGTATGACACAAGCATGCTTTTGTTATTTGTGTTGACTATGCACTGATGTTCTGATTAGATGGGTAGCAACTATTTGAATTTGCTGAGTGTTCAGGAATGAAACACCAGATGGAAACACATATTATATTTCATCCCATCCTTTAAAGTAGGGTGTGACATTGAGTATGGCAGCGTCTTCTCTTATAAAGTATAAACTAAAACCTATACCCATTCAAGGTATCCAGCAAGTCATACACAGAGTTTGTGTCTTGTAATTTTACGAGCAATAAGAAAGTGATTTTGTGTTAGTTTTACAGCCCCATTCTCCTTAACAGCATGTTTACTTACAGCGTTGGTCATGAACTTGAACTTCAGTGTACCTAACGTGCGTCCTGAGTTCGGGTTTCTAGTTAAAGGCTTTAAATACCCTAAGGCATCAGTGTAACTAGACTCTAATGTTTTTTAGCTGTTAACCTTGCAAGGTGTGGTTTAACCTCAATACATTAAGAGAATGAGGTTTCATTTTACGCAGCTTTGCAGAGAGGAGAAACGGTTAAAATGATTCTTGATTATAATAAAATTGCAGAAGTCATTAACACAGTAGATTAACTTGAAAGTATTAATGCATTTATGTCGCTCATAGACATAGCTTGTCTTTGTTTAGTCAACATTGCCCGCTGTGGAAAGTTTCAGATTTTGTCACTGCGTCAACATTTCAGGGACATATTTTCTTGGCATCAGGTTCACACTCTGAAATCGTTATTGGTCCTAACAGTAGTTTGTCAGTGGGTGCAGACAGCACTGCAGTAAATGCAGAAATTATGTTTCTGATTAAGTGTTAGTATTTCCCTCAGCAGCAGCAAATGTTTTTTCCTGTTGAAGGCTTCTCATACATTTGGGAAACATTAAAATTGTAATGGCCCCATTAGATAATCGCTTGAATTTTCTGTAGGAGTTCAGAACTTCTGTCTTGGGTCGCTCAGCATTTGCCTGGCTCTTGCTCTGGTTCCTCCCTGCTTTGGTTTCTTCCTGCTGCTTTCTTTTCTCATAGGTCTGTTTATGTTCATGTGGCCATGGGGTGGAAAAGGAGGACATACTGGTTTGTTTATATTAATTAAGACTTTAATGGAAATCTGTTTATATTGAATGGGTCAGTCATTGGATTTAGCTGAGGCTAAAGGTGACAGTGAATCGCAGATGGGATGTGAGCCTGGGATGGGAAATGTAACCCTGAGAAGTGACAAATTCACGTTTATATACAGAAAACATACAGTCAGTTTGTTTGCTGTCAGTGCTATTTCCCCAAAGTGCTGTTTTGACAAATCAGTTTAAGATTCCTGACTTGAAGTAGAAAAACAGGAGGCATACAGGTGTACGCATCCACAAATGAATTGTTTTGGTTACATTGTAGCAGGAGATTAGCTTTATATGACTCATTCAACCCTTCTGTCTGAGGTTTCCCAAAAATTAGTGTTGATGCTCATAGTGGTTTCACCGGTTGTCGCCATCTTGGTAGTGCCTGATCCTCCCTAACTCCCAGCGTATTAAAAAGAACATTTAAGTGGCGGATGACAACACCAACCTGTCAACCAAAGTAGTCTGAATGATGAATACATTTAAGCCTTGATGAACTGTAAATGTAATGGGTGAGGCATAAAACCATTCACCTGTGCAGTTTACAGTAAATGGGGAAATTGGCGAGAGAAATAGAAACCGATTTTTGTTTAAAGTTGTGCACTTTAACATGGATGTGCTATGAGGACTGACTCACTGTTGGACCAGGCGTCGTGTGGCTGTACGAAGATAAATGCAGTTTTTGGCACTTCCTTGTTGTCTTAATTTTGTAGCCCTGGAGTTTACCGCTTGATGTGAACATAATTCATTGTATACACGGCTGAGCAATGTGTTATCCTGTTGTGGACAATGTCACCTGTTGCTTAACAGTAAAAGCCTTTCAGGAACAACGCCTTACTTTGATTGTTTGATTTAATTTGCTCGCATTTTTCTGTTGAAATAACGCAAGTTTAAATCTGTATTTCTAGTCCACATACAGTAAAAGCCAAATTATTAAAAAAGTGAAAATAACTAAAAGGTTATGGGGTGAATAAGTTCCAGTGGGAGCTGAATGTAACAGCAGGTAGTATTAAAACTAAAACTCAGGCTCCTATTGCTGGAAGCTAAGAAGTGGAGAAAAGTGTTCTCTCTTCTTGGTGTTTGCCACTGGTCTAGTAGGCTGTAGCAGCCTCTTGGACTCTTTTGGACTGGAAGCTGGAGCAATTACATGAGTATTTCCAATAAAACACAAACAAGGACCCTGAATAAGAAAGCAGCTCTGCCACCGCCGAATGGAAAGAACAAGAACATTTAAACATAACAAAATAATAAAAAGCAGGGCCAGACCTTGAAGCAGAATGTAGCATTTAGATTTTTCCATAAATTGGCATAAATTGAGGGCGTAAGTGAAATGCTTTTAGCTTGGCTGCAGTACCAACTGATATAATTAGTGAAAGCTATTTTTCAAAATCTTCACATGAGGGTTCTAAATCACATCATACCATTAGAAATTATAGCGTGAATATCTGAATGACATTAATAATGGAAATGTTTTGAGAGCAATGAAAGTAGTCTGAGGGAAACTGTAATAATTAATATGTTTATTCCATTGTCAAGTGAAGAAATGCATGCTTTATTCTTTATACTCCTATTCTTTAGGATCAAATGTGTATGGAGTAAGAATGATACACTGACATTATAGTAACTATAGTGGTAAGAATGTTTTTAAGAAAGACGTCCAGCTCCTTGTAATATGATTTTAAAAAATCCTAATCCTGTAAACCAACCAGTGGGCTTCTAAAATCAGCCAGCTGTCACTGACAGGTTTCTTCTCTCGTTTCATGTGTTGCAGCACAAAGAAATGCACATAATTAAATTTCACACAGTGTTGGTGCAAAAGTGGTCTGAGGCTGAAGTAATTTAGACTGAAGTGGTGCTTAAAGACCAGCAACATTCAGTTGTATATTTGTATATGCTGTGGGAGCAGAGAATGAGTTTCAAAACTTAGTATATAAAGTGATTCCTATAATGAAATCCCTTGGTCCCTATAATCTATTATTAGAGTTTATTGGATTTTTCTTCGAAACGGGTTTAAGGCACTATCAGCGCGCACTCATTTTATGGCAATTTTAAGATGCAGACTTTTTTTTTTGTCAGAGTCTAATGAACTTTTGAGGAATTAATTATTTGGGCTGCCTCAGATCACTCTTGTATTTCCATGAGAGGATTCTTCCGCCGACATTGGGGCTCATTGATTTCAAAAATGATGGAAAAAGCAAGAACGGATGGTTTTGCCAGAGGCCGCTCTGTGCACGCTGAATAAGGAAAACACTGATGACTACCTGAATTAAGATGACCCGCTAACTAGAGTTATGACTTAAATATAATTGTGTGTCTGTGTAAATTATTTTCAGACCACAAAACCATAGGCTATTTTTACTAAGTCAAATGAAATCATGTGTGTTGTTTCCTACTGGAAAGTAATGGTGGCTTGGAATAAAAACTCTTTTATTTGTTAATGTCAGCATCAAGTTGAATTCAGCTTTGTACTGTGTTCGCCACAAGGGGAAAATAAATAAAACCCAGTGGTTTTGTTATGTTTGTCAGAGGTGCATGTATGTAGGCATGTTATTGATAATTGGTAATTAAATACAGGGTGCATGGTGATTAATTACAATCGGCAAAGGCTCCACTCTGAATTCTTAGTTGGTCTGTAATAGAGGTGTCTGCTCCATGTTGTTTATGCTTGCCATATACAAAGGATGTGAAGAAGGTGGCTGTTCTGCTTTCTTTTTTTGTGCTTGCTTATCAAAAGAGGTGTCTGCTTCAAGCAGTTTTCTAGGTCAGGAGAGCTCCCTCCGTACAAAAATACTTCTTTAGCGATGAAGGACTGTATGCAGGTGAAGATAGTGAATTCACTTTACGTTGCATTATTGATGCTTCTATATCCCCGTTGCCACACTTGCAACCTGTGTGTTGTAGGCAGTACATTCTGTGTTGCTCACAATATTGTAGCGCCTCAAATTCTATTATTTTATTCCATTAAGTCGTCAAAATGGAGTTGTTGTTCTGGCTGTGTGCAGTTTGCGAGGCTGATGTTGTTGTGCAGTGCTCCATGACACTGTGTGTCATGGAGCACTGTGAGGTCTGGGGCTAAGTTATGTTCAAATTGTAGATCAATTGTAGACACACACACACACCCAATTGTTTTGTAATTGATCAATTGTTTCAGACCGGGTTTTAAATCGGATTGTGTAAAGCCTCTTGAGACAATTCGTATTGTTATTGACGCTATATAAATAAAATTGGATTGAATTGTATTACACATGATCGTAGCAGGCTAACCTAGCAAGACTTTGTAGTTATTTAATTTGTTTTCTTGTGCACAGACTGTTACTGATTACATGCTAAATAAAAAGCTGCGCTTTTAGAATCATTTATTCAGTCAAATCCTCTTCCTTTGTGATATTGCTGTCATCTAAATGTGTGCTCTACTCCAAGTCAACACCAGGTTGAAGGTCCACAACGTTAAAACAGGAAGTGGGCCATCCCAACATTTTATGGCAGGGGGTTGGACATGCTGGATAGAAAACAGAGCAGAGACTTGCACCATTCTCAAGAAAAAGTCTTTTAACCCTCTCAATTAGCCTGTATATTATGTTAATATGTAGGAACAATGGGAATAATAATGTTGTTTTTGCTGTAGAAATATATAGTACACTTGGTGATTGTGAGCACACATGGATTGCTCTTGAAGGAAAGGCTCTCTTTCACAGAGACAGTTCAGTGTTCCACTGCTCAGTGTTGGCTGCAGGTTTATTTTACAGATAAATGGAGGCTCTTGGGTATTCCTCTTGGATATTGTGTTTTGGTAACTACGGTGGTAATATTGATGATCTTTGTTTCTCTTTGGCAGCATCTGTGCACATAAGCTGTAATTGCAGGTGTGTTTTTGAACCTCTCTTACCGGTTTCACCTTTGAGACACTTAGTGTGTTTACATGCACAGCTGAATTGAGCTATGCTCAAAACTCAACTTAATTCGATTAAGCGTATACATGGTGGAGAAAAACGAATTCCAGTCGCATCATCTGGGTGTCTAAATAGGATAAAGACAACTAAGGCAGGGGCAATAATTAGTTTGTTTTTCACGTGCATGTAAACGCGCTGATTGTCAGATTTATGTTAGCTTCTTCCGTGATGGGACACACGTCACTAACTGTGTATAGCTCGAGAGTTTTCGCAGGGTTGTGATCATAGATGCCCTGTTGATGTCTATGACATGATTATGTATATTCTACATAATTTCCTCAGTGGGTCATAGGCTTCATCAACATGTTCTTACCTCAGTCATGAATAATGACTTACAGTAAAATGTTTAAGATTGAATTTGAGGCAATGCTGCTTTTATCCTCAACAAATTGCCTCACTTTGAAGTTGCACTAATCAGTTTGTTTGTTTGTTTTTTTTTTTCACAGGATTTGGAGCATCTTTTTTGAAATCGAGGAGGTGGTGGGCTACTGGACCACGATAGGTTTTCTAAAATAGTGTTCAGACAAGGTCAGCGCGGATGGGACTTACACGACTTCAGAAAGGGCCTGGCTGGGAGAGGGAGTGAGTATGGACAATCTTTCGGACTTCGGTGGCCCCTGTCCATCCACACACAGGGAATGGGAGTGAGTATCCAATCAAGTCAACGTCATTCTGGGGTCTTCATTCAGTTTGTTGTGCAAATTGTCCTGCAATATTTTATGATTTTATTCATGAAGATTAAACACACTGGCTATAGCAGGCCTGCATTTTAAAAAGGACACATTTCTCTTCTCTTTAATTAGACTTACAGAATCTTGACTAGTGCCACCTGTTTCTCCTCGCTGATACCATATGCTGTATGCACATTTAATAATCCTTGCTGCAGTGTATTCTTTTCCTGTCTTCCTCTAGCCCCGGGGAAATATTTTAATGGTTTTTCATTCATAACTTGAGCACCATCTCTCTAAACAAAGAATATTCATACATACCGTTCGTCTTGTGCTACATAGATATAGAGTTGTATTATTTCAGTGAAATACAACATGGTAGAATACAAGATGTTTGTGGATGTTGAAATCAGAGTAAAGATCATGTTAAAGAGAACTTTGGAGATGAATGCACATTTTCCACGGACCATTAAATAAGCTGACAGGAGGCAAATGTGTGGGTAAATGTGACTCAGCTGACTCAGTTTTGACTTTGGCATCCAGTAACTTTCCATTGACTTTACTCGTTGCTAAACTGTATGCTTTATATAGACTTTGTATTTAATTTTGTTTTCTGTGATGCACTATATTGAATACGCGTTGCATTCCGTCCTTGTTGTGTTCTTCCTGATAGCGCACTTGGACTGCTTGGATTGATAACAAATTGCAGTGTTATTATACGATCATAGTAATGAACTAGTCATTGCAGTAGTGTAGATGTGTTCAAACTACAAACTCTAAATGTAAAAGGTAGTTTCAGAAGTTTTCCATGGGAACAACTATGTGTCTGCCTTATTTTATGCACAATTAACAATCAGCTCACAAGGGTTTTTGTAGAGTATTTTTTACAGTGCAGATGTCTGTTACAGTCACAGAGAGATTTTCGAATACGTTACATTTGAAACTAACTAAGCCTGAACCCTGCACTCGCCACTGGACAGGTTAAAGTCTTAATTGGGTGGGGCTGTTTACATACAACACAATACTTTATGACAGTTCACCTCTGTTGCCCCAGGTAAACCTATTATAGTACTGTGTAAAAAACAAAAATGCTCACACTTGTGCTCTCAGACAGTGCATGTCTAGAGGTCAACTGCCATTGCTCCGCTCACTGATGAATAATGTGTTGAAATTGCCGCCATTAACAACAGCAAACCATGTGATCCTGTGTGTGTGCGCTGCCAGTAAACTAAAAATACAAATATGGAGTAGGTTGTTTACATGCCACAGTGACCTGTTAGGTATTGGAGAAAACCAGGAGCTTCAACTGGGTTACCAGGCTACGCTAACAGAAGCAGGGCATTAGTAGTGGATAGACTCTCATGATCTCTTTGTCTGATTGGTGCTAACTACTGAATGACCTTTTTTTTTACATATCCTACACCCAAGATTCATACTAGCCTTTTTTTTTGTTTTTTTGACATGTCATAGAAGAAAAAGACTAAATGACCAAATTCAATTTAATACCTACTTTCACCTCAAAATTTAAACATGCCCTACTTGTGTTATTCTCTTTCAAGCACCAGCAGCTGTGTGGATGATTTGATGGACGAAGATGAAAAAGATCGGGCAAAAAGGTAAGCAGTCCTTTTACTCATCATGGTGGAAATCATGCATTTGCGGTGGAAGTTATTCATTTTAAAAGCAACTTCAACTTCAGTGTCAAAAGCCCTATTTGCACAGGATTAGTTTTACCTGAGGACATCTTGTGATTCAGATATTACCCCCTACATCTGTGTTACATGTGGCGCATTCACACAGAATAAACAAACTCAGTGTTTTACTCAAATTACGTTCTGTTGTTATGGCTCTGCTACTTTCAGCCTCACTCCACTACAGTTTTAATTTCTTTGCAAATCATGATGGATGATAAAAACACATTTTTGATTTATTCCGGGGAAGAAATAACCGAGGACCTGTCAGAATTTAAATCAGACCAAACTTTTCTGATGAACACATTATTGGTTGATTTAATGTTTTCATCTGTCTAAACAGGTGAATAGTTCAGTGACATCTTGACTTTGCGCTCTATCCATCTGTCCAAACTTTGAATTATAGCACATTCTTCATAATTCTTAAGTAACAGGAGGCAGAAAAAAGCTGCAAATCAAACAAAAGTTGTGAAAATGTAAAAACTCGCCCCTAAATCACAGAGATGTCAATTCACACTGCATTAGTTTTATCAGAGGACCTCTGTGTTACGAGAATTATGGTAGGTAATTTGCAGTATAATTTTTACTTTAGAAATCACGAACATGGATGATATGCACAGGACTAAGATCACAGACGACCTCTGCGATTGTTACAAATTACCCTCCCTAGGTAAAACTAATCTCGTGTGAATAGGGCTATATTGTGGTTTGGGCTCCTTTAGCCTAAACCACCATTTTACAGTAGATGTAGAATTGCATTCTCAGTGGATTATTCATTTTGAACTTAATACGCTTTACTGATCTCTTTTGGTACAGCTCTACACTACTTGACTATGGAGGATTTCTCTTCACATATATGAATAAAAATGGTCCACTAACTTTAGTGTTTTGGATATCAACATGAAAGAAAGAAAATACAAATTAGTAGGAAAAGATGGGAAAAAAAGAAACATGCAGGCTGTAGACCTGTATTCATCTACCACACAACACACTAGTTTTGTGCTGCTGTGATCCATCGCTCTTCTCTTTCTTTCTGTGAGATTGTTTATGCTGAACTGCCTTTATTGTTCCATGTGCAGTGTGGACATAGTTAAACCACACTATGTTTAATTGGCCTGGTTTTTCACTTGCAATTCCGCTGATTGCTTTCATCTGTTGACCGCTTCAGGGCATCCCGTAACAAATCGGAAAAAAAGAGAAGAGACCAATTCAATGTGCTCATCAAGGAGCTCTGCACCATGCTGCAGGGTCAAGGCCATCCACGCAAGATGGATAAGTCCACCATATTGGAGAGGACTATTGACTTCTTGCAGAAACAGAAAGGTAGGAAACTACAATGCACTCTGTATACCCTGCGTACTCTCATTAGTTTCAGTCTTTTGCAGACTTAATTATCATCGTTTACTCAACTTCCATCTTTTTCAGACATCACTGCACAAAATGAAACGTGTGATGTGAGGCAGGACTGGAAGCCTTCATTCCTCAGTAATGAGGAGTTCACTCAGCTAATGCTGGAGGTAAAGCTCAGAAGGATGTGTTTGTATAAGAACGCATTTAACTCTGAAACTGGTAATACTGAAAATCAAAATGATGATGATGATGATGATGATGAGTTTTATATTTAACAGCAGCATGTTAGTTTGCCATTGTTTCATTTACACTACACTGTTCAATATACTGTAACCCCTTACCAACCTTCTCCCTCTTCTTACAGGCCCTAGATGGTTTCTTGGTTGCATTAACTACAGATGGCAACATCATATACGTATCTGACAGTGTGTCTTCACTTATGGGCCATTTACCGGTAAATGGGAGAGCTTTATTTTCACTTTCTTGCTAACACTGCATTGTTTGGATGTTGCACTGAATTTATTTTGTGCTCGCTTCGCCTTCAGGCTCATTCTCATCCAAACATGTTTGTCAATGGACATGTTGCCATCCAAGTAGAAATGACTCTTGATTAGGAACAGACCAGTTACATGTTATGATCTGAAGTGATTCACAGTATTCATTTCATTTTTATTTCAGTAAATTTTGGCAACAAAAAGACACAACCGTAGTCGTGCTCTAGACCAAGCATTAAAACCCGTACCCTTCAGAAGTTAAGATCCCTAGTGTGCAATGATTATGTCACGCTGTTGCTTATGACACACTCCTTTGACCAAGGCTGACCGTCATTTATCGATCCTTTTGCATCAGTCAGATATGGTGGACCAAAATATCTTGAATTTCCTCCCGGAGCGGGAACACGGGGAGGTGTATAAGCTGCTATCATCCCACATGCTGATGACTGACCCCATTGCTGCTGACTTCCTTGACAGTGAGTATCCTGCTGGGCGGGCTGTCTGCACACACACTGCGTCTAGGTCATGAAGTTGAAGCACAGCGGAAGTGGAAAGGTTAAAGCTGTAGATTGTTTCCCATGAAAGGAGATCAAAGGTTCAGTATGTATTCAGAAACAATGACTACGGGGCAGTTCTTTTTGCAATCTTTCACTTTTGAGTCAAAATACAGTTTTCTGAGGCTCTCCAAGGTCTCTCCTGACTGAACTATTTATATATAGAACAGGTTGCCGAATTGGGGTTTGTAGTTTATTGGATTGCTGATTAGTTAGTGTCTATGATTAGACTTTTAGCTAATAATAGGAGCTTGCTTAGTATCATAGTTAAGACTTTAAATCAGTCCGTGTTATGCTAGCACAGTAATCCAAAGCAATGTAGTATGGGAGACTCAAGACACTGACCTTAATCCTTTGTTGCTATCGGGCTTTCCTGGGGAAGATAATACAGGGTTAGTTACTGGTTTCTCAGCCTGTCCTCAGAAGCCTGAACTGTCACAAAGTCATGTCAGGAGCCATCACCCTCTTTCAGGTTCAATACTAGTGGCATCCATCATTTATTTGCCTCTTTACAACATCAAATTGCTATGTAAGATCAGGTTTTTTTTCTATTGACTGAATATAAATAAAAGACATCTTCAAGGGGCGCTAAAGAACCTTGACTAGTCCAACCAACTCTTTTCATGTTCTTTCGTGGAAAAGATCATTTGCCTCTGAACACAGTAGTCTTGTCCTTTAAGTGGGCTGTTAAAAACCATAAATGAATGTGGATGTCATACATGTAATAATTACTGTATTAAAAAAAAAATTATACAAACCTTAACCCTTTGTTAAGATTATTTTAATGTTTAATAGCAAACTCGTTCTCTTCCAACGGCTGCTGAAGTGTGATTTAAATCTTTGTTTTCACACTGCACATCTGCAGCTGCCGTGTTGTTGCTGTGTCATTAGAAGGTTATCAGGAAGAAATTATTGGTTATTATTTATAGGAAGTAACCATGACAACACCTTGTGCTGTTTTTAGGTGAGGCACATATTGAATTTTGCTGTCATCTAGCCAGAGGTAACATTGACCCAAAGGAGCCACCCGTATATGAGTATGTCAAGTTTGTGGGAGATTTCAAGTTTCACAACAATGGTAAGATTTCTTTAAATATGCACCTTGTGTGCTTTTAGTAAACTTTGATTCAGATCTTCTCGACTTAGTATTAACTTATGAAACTGCATGAGATTAAATATGTTCCTCGTCACGCAGTGCCTACGTCTTCTTGTAATGGGCTTGAATTGACGTTACCAAGAAGTCTGCAGTCATCGCTGGAGGAGCAGGTCTGCCTCATTGCTACTGTACGATTAGTCACTCCACAATTTCTAAAGGTAAGACCAGGTCTCAGTTTGTTTTGCATGAATCTGGTTGTATTACTCCCAGAGGCATAAAGCGTACAGCATGGCAACAGCGAGTTAGGGTCCGTGACACAATAGGGATGTTGTCTGAGGGAGGGCACATTTTGGTCTGTACCTCCTGTATTATTTCATGAACTCTCTGGAAATTTGTTGTGACACAAAGGTCCAGTGCGGCACATGGTGTACTTCCAGCAGTACATCATTAGGATGTGACTGATCCCAAAGGTGCTCTGCGGGTTCAGACGTGGGTTCTTGTCAAGTAATAGAAGTAAATAAAGGTCATGGCTCCACTGGATTTTTTAATATCATCCACATCAAAACAACAGTGTTATACTTAACCTATAACCTTGGAAATGGCACATGTTGAGTTATGGCTCAGGACGGATTCACTTTTGTTCCATGTTAGCATTTACAAAAGTGCAAATAATACTGTTTACAACTGACAGGTTCTGTTAAAGTCCTGTTAACCAGATATGTTCTGTTCTGTACTAGTTTTTATCTGCTGGTTTTCACAATGCGTATGTACACATCATACAGAGCTTTCAGTAAATATGCAGAGCAAACTCTCTGAATGGGAAGTGTTAGCAGAGTGTAAATTGTCAGAGGCTGCTACCAGTGCTAGAAGCTATAGCAGCTATTGTACATCCTGCGCTAATTTACTCGTGACAAATGCATCGGCTTGTCTGCTACTCATGCTGCTACTAATTTCCTGTCTTTGAAGTGAAAACGTAATGAGTTCTTTCTCACTCTGACTTTGTTTTCGTTTAGGACTTGTGCAATGTGGAAGATCCTTGTGATGAATTCACTTCCAGACACAGCCTTGAATGGAAGTTCCTGTTTTTAGATCACAGGTAAAAGAGCTTTATAATCCCATCATTCTACAGACTGCTTATTTAAAAAGGATAGTTCTTGCATGTACATCATCTTCTTTTATGTTTCAGAGCTTCACCAATCATAGGCTATTTACCCTTTGAGGTTCTTGGAACTTCTGGCTATGATTACTATCATGTGGATGATTTGGAGCTCATAGCCCAGTGTCACCAACAATGTAAGTAAATACTGTATGTCTGCACCACCAGATATAGATGTCTCCTGTACTAGTGCACAGTAATAGTCTGTTTGTGATTCCTGAACAGAGCACTAATTTGCCCTGACGTTTTTCTCTTTGTAGTAATGCAGTTTGGAAAGGGTAAATCCTGCTATTATCGCTTCCTGACCAAAGGTCAGCAGTGGATTTGGTTGCAGACTCACTACTACATTACTTACCACCAGTGGAACTCCAAACCTGAGTTCATCGTCTGTACTCACACTGTTGTCAGGTAAGCTGGCTGTTGTTCTTGGATTTTCTCTAATAGCATTTCTCAAGGGAAGGATGTTTGTGTGTTTTCCACTGTCCTGGGATTAGGATTGTGTATTAGGCTTGGGCAAAATACAACAATATGTCTGTGTTAAGTTTGTGCTTGTCACGTAACTCTTTGTGCCTGTTGTCGTTTAGCTACGCTGAAGTGCGAGCTGAAAGGAGGAGAGAGTTTGGCCTTGAAGAGTTGTCTCCACCTGAGATAGCTCCCTCCTCTGTGAAGGTGAGAGCTCTTACATAGAGTGTGTGATGTTCAGGGTCAGTAATGAGGTCAGCTATAACGCTGTATTGAACGTAACTCTGTGTTCCAGGCTCAGGAGCTGTACTTGGACATCTGCTCCACATTGGATGCACCACCGGACAGAAACAACCGTGCACGTTCGGTTTCCTCCCACAGCTCCCGGAAGTCCTCCCACACAGCGTTGTCAGACTCAGCATGTGAGTCATCCTGTGCTCCCTAAAGTGCTAACTCACTTTACAGTGGGTCATTATTTACAGAAATGATGCTCGTGTAGGCCTGAAAAATCTGGTATTTAAATGCAGCTTTAAAAAGGGGGCTTCTCTTTTCTAAACAATATGACGCCATATTAACCTTCTTTCACTGGTTTCAACTTGTGAATTTCACGTGTATGATGAAAGGTGTCTTACTTTAGCACAACCTGTTTGTTTGAGCCACGTTCTCTGTGACTTGCTGATCTTCCACCCACCACCTAATTGACAAAACCACTTCACTCGCATCTGCATATTTATGAAGAATGCGCAGCAGCAGTCCCACATCATTACAGTTGCTGGATATAAAAAGTGAACATTGTGGAGCAATCTTCCTTGAACCCACACATACTGTATATACTGTTTCATTATTTATGAAGACATATTCAGGGAAGATGAATGTTAGAAAATGGCATGTGGATATTTTTTGTGCTGCAGAGAATGCTTCACAAGTTTGTGGGTTATAGACAGTGGCAGAATGAGGTGGCAACCGAGGGCTCGTGAATCAGCAGCGTTGTTATACAACCAAAAAATAGCGTTTCATATCAGTTAGTAGTAACACCTTTTAGGGAAAGAAATGTGATTCTTTTTAATTCTTGTTGTATGAAGGTTTTAGTGGGTTCAGGGGGATTTGTGATGGCACACTGTCACACTTAAGTTACAAACAGCTCTATCTGATGAATGCTAATTTGACAACTGAAAACAACAACAACAACAAAAAAAACAATTAGGGGCATGAAGCTAGACAGTACCGCTCTACCTAAAATATAACGGTGGAAGAACCCTCCGTAGTGGTTTTGAATCTCAGTGTGGTGACTCTAGCCGTCGCCACATCGGAAGTGCCTGCCTAATTAGCAGCCTAAATCCAAAAAAGAAGCACAACATTTAATTATGCACAACTGCCATTAATAGGGAATTAGCTTAAGGGTACCTGACTGTAAGGATGTGTAATTCTGCTGTGAAGTTGACCGTTTTGACATGAGGTCAGCATCGAGTCATCGTTTGAGGAAGTGCAATATTTGGCCCTTTGCTTCCTTTTTTGAGCTAGTGATTGAGGTTTGCTTAGCACTTGTGGGGAAGCACATGATTCATTTTTGAAAGGCCTATGACTAAGATTCTGTAAAGGAAGCTGATGCAAAACTTCTGTCAGTTTTTGTTGACCAAAATGTCAATAAGAAATGGCAGTTGAAAGAAAAAGCGGGACTGAACACAAGAGCTAGAAAATCAAGAAATAAAACCACATATGCTACGTAGAAATGGTGCTGCAGGAAGGTTTCAATGATTCACAGATAAAGAGACGAGAATAAGATCCCACAGCATCCTGCTAGTATAATACGTAGAGAATCAAGGTGTTTACTCACCATTGTTGTTGTTATCCTCTAGCAGGTGACAGGGGAAAAACACTGATTACAGCTACTTTGACTGAGTGTTTTTAGAGCCAACTTGTCTGTTTTGCAGCAGCTAACTCCTACTCAGAGGCCTGCACGCCAAAATGGCAGTCTGCTTCCATGGGGCCCGAGAAGACATCTGCCAGACTCCAACCTAGTGGCTCAAAGGTCAGTTTATTCTATATATAGATAAAATGATCAGTAGGAAACAACTGCACAATGACAACACTTTATTGAGTCACACACTGTGTTAATTGTAAAACTTTCCCCTTCCTTTTCCCTGTAGAATTTGGCACAAAGACAAAATTCCTTTGACCTTGTTCCCCAAATGAGCCTCCCTGTTTCTCCCACCTGCAGCAATCACTCCACAATGGTTCGTGTTTAGACTTCCTCTCCTGCATGTTGCTTTCCTCGCTCCAGTTTGTTTACAATATCTTACTGTTATGACTGTTGCCGCTGTATGTGTTTACTTCTTCTTCTGCCTATGAACAGTTCTTCTCGACCCTGTCATAAGATTGTGTTAAAACAAAATCAAGATCATATCTGATATGCTTCCTTTATGATTTGTATGTATGGCTTGTGCAGTGAAGCTGTCAAAGAAATTAGTCATTTCAGCCATGTCTCAATTGTAAATTCTGTTGTACAGGAAAAAAAAAAAGAAGAAAAAATTGGAAGATTGATGTGCTTTCACCTTCACGAGAACAAACCATACCATGACTCATGCTAACTGGGCCAAATTTCCTGCAGAAAAACGCAACAAACAAACTCGGGCTACAAAAGAGTTTTTTCCTCTCATGTCTGCTTTCTTTCCAGCAACAGCAATCACAACAACCGCAGCAGCAGCAGCAGCAGCAGCAGACCTCTATGTATCAGCTGCAGCAGCCTCAGCTCGGTGTAATGAACCAGCTGAAGGAGCAGCTGGAGGAGAGGACGCGCATTCTGCAAGCTGACATTAAGACGCAGCAGCAGGAGCTGCACGACATAAAGGAGAAGCTTCACCTTGCTAATCTACAGGTAGCGTTGTCACAAAAAAGACAGACAGCTCGGTTCATTTCCTCAGTCAGAAGTAATGAAGTAGTATTGCGTGTGTGAGTTTTGTGCACTGAGGAAGCCAGAGATGTTAATGTAGACATTATGAAATAATCAGCATGTACACTATACTGCCAAAGGAACTCGCTCACCTGACTTTACACACATATGAACTTAAGTGACATCCCATTCTAAATCCATGTGACGTAGGGATGAATAAAGTATCTATCTGTAACAGCTTCAGCTCCTCTGGGAAGGTTTCCACAAGGTTTAGGAGTGTGTTTATGGGAATTTTGAACCATTCTTTGAAAAGATCATTTGTAAAGTCAGACACTGATGTTGGATGAGAAGGTCTGGCTCACAGTCTTCATCTAATCCATCCCAAAGGTGTTCTATAAGGTTGACAGAAGGTCTTTGTGGACCTTGCTTTGTGTACTGGTGCACAGTCATGTTGGAACAGGAAGGGGCCATCCCCAAACTGAATTGAGAGCATGGAATTGTCCAAAATCTCTTTGTATGCCGAAGCATTCAGAGTTCCTTTAACTGGAACTGAACTAAAGGGCCAAGCCCAGCTTCTGAAAACAAGCCCACAACATAATCCCCCTCCACCAAACTTCACATTTGGCACAGTGCAGTCAGACAGGTCCCGTTCTCCTGGCGAAGGCCAAACCCAGGTTGGTCCATCAGATTGGCAGATGAAGAAACTTGATTCGCTACTCCAGAGAACATCTCCACTGCTCTAGAGTCCAGTGGTGGTGCTTTACACCACTGCCTTCCACGCTTTGCATTGCACTTGGTGATGCGGCTGCTGGGCCATGGAAACCCATTCCCTGAAGGTCTCTATGGATTGTTCTTGAGCTAATCCGAAGGCCACATTACGTTTGGAGTCTGTAGTGATTGACTCAGAAGAAAGTTGGTCACCTCTGTGCACTCTGCACTTCAGCATCCTCTGACCCCACTCTGTCATTTTACGTGGCCTGACACTCCAGTCACGTCCACTTCATTATAAAACCACTGACAGCTAACTGTGGAATATTTAGTAGCGAGGAAATTTCACGACTGGACGTGCTGCACAGGTGGCCTCCTATCACAGTACCACACTGGAATTCACCGAGCTCCTGAGAGCGACCCATTCTTTCACAAATGTTATAGGAACGGTGAAATTGCCCCACCTAGAGGCACACACTGACTAGTACATGACCTAGACTTTTGTATGTTAGTTTTATGTCACCACTGCTAAATTAATATCGTTTGTTTTTGTGTGTGTGTTAGATGTTGTTACAGCAGCCCATTCACAATGACTTTGGTCAGGGCCAGCAGCAGCAGCCCCAGCAGCAGGGCCCCGGGAGGCCGGCGCAGCAGAGCCAGTCAGGAGTCATCAGGCAGCACTCTGGCCACCCTAAACCCTCGCCAGCCTGTGGGGCTCACAGCTCATCCCCTCGCTCACTCCTGAGAGAGAACAGCTCACCATCAACACAGGTACAGAGCTGGGAAAAAAAAGATATTTACAAAAGTGAATTAAAAAACACCCATGTGGAAAACAGTTCTGTAATGTTAAGAATATGATATTGGATGAAGTGAAGGTCAATTCATGACACTAAATGAAACCCATATAAGTAAGATTATTGATGCTTTATTAGCTGGCAGTATATACACTGATCAGTCTGTCTCCTTGGCTTCATTGCAGGGCCAGCAGAGGATCGCTCGGAGCAGCCAGGCGCAGGCGGTGAGTTTACCGGTGCAGACCAACACAAGCCTGACGATGCCCTTCTACAGCAACCCCATGATGTTCTCTCAGACCAACACAAGGCCTCAGCAGGATGCAAACCAAAGACACACAGACAGCCAGTTGAACCAAGATGGACAGCTACGGTGAGGAACTGACACACTATAGTCTAAACCACAGGGAGAAAACAGAGTCGTGGCACTACACACAGTTAATGTCACCACTAACTTTATGCAGCTTTGCAGGAAAAACACTTCGGTTGAAATAAATGTAGCATTGTAGGCATGGACATTTATCCATGTATTTGTCAATCAGCTCAAATAAAAAGGAGCGTGTTTTCCCGATAGAGGATTATTTTCACAGCACAGAATGAGTTCTTCCACTGACAGATTTATTTTCCTGCAGAATGCTCCTCAACCAGCCAATGCAGACGCTGGTTCCCACTAGCAGCGTCACCTCGCAGCCTTCGCAGTGCAACATGGGCATCTCCCAAACCCTGTGAGTAGTCAGATCGCGCGACACGTCAGGTTTTTGTTCTGTTATGTCACACTGTGCGTGACTCTTTCATTTCCCCCACCAACACAGATACACCTTGGATCAGCAGCTCCTCGGCCCCTCGTTCTCCATGCAGCAGGTCAACTGCAACGCCGTCCTCGTCCCCTCTCCGGTCTTCACGTCCCCCATAATGATCCCACACAACAGCTTCATCACTCACCAATCTCAGTCAGCCTACCACGCTCAGCCTCAGGCCTCTCAGCACTCCCTGCAGTTCCAGCAGCCCCAGCAGTTCTTTCAGGTATGACGCCGTGTTACTCAGCATCTTACTAACAGCTTTCTAGGAAGTAGGTTTTTCCACTTAAATATCAGCAATTTGTGATGGATTGTTGTACAATTCTGCTCCGTGCAATCACCCATGGTTTTATATTGATTAATTTATGAACATTTTAGGTATCACACTGCATCTGAATACCTAGTTACCACAGCAACAAGCTGCCGTACAATTCTAAAACCTCAGCGTTGTTTTCAAACTGTGATGTGACCTGGTAAGATGTAAGTGTTTAAACGTTGAATTTTTTTTTTTTTTAGGAATGTGCCATGTAGATTTGGTGCAAAATGTTTTGTGAGATGAAATAAGAAAGAACGTCAAAAGCGTTATTTGTCATGTGTGGAGGACAACAATATCAAATCTGGAACAGGGATTTATTCTCTAGTAGACCAAAACGACATTAAGACTGCATACTTTCCTCACCATGGAGGAGTCACATTACTTTATTTTACATTATGACAAATTATGATATACCTAAACCTTCGGTATATTAGTGAAAATAAGTTCATTCTAATGTAACAGTCCTTCACCAGATCCTCCTTCATGACTGTTTATATTCAGTTCATGTTGAAACAGCATCAGAGAGGAGAGAATTTAACTGGATGGTCATTTTGGAGGATGGGGTTTGTGGTGCTGTTAAACTGGATTGAATGAAACG
Organism: Mugil cephalus; assembly: GCF_022458985.1. Classification (NCBI taxonomy): domain Eukaryota; kingdom Metazoa; phylum Chordata; class Actinopteri; order Mugiliformes; family Mugilidae; genus Mugil; species Mugil cephalus. Next base: position 3,613,726 of record NC_061784.1, read on the forward strand.
CTGTTGTGTTTCTGTTGTTTAACCTAGCCCACTGACTAAAATGGGGTTTCCAGAATAATACAAATGTGTCGGTGCAACACAATACAATTCAAAAGTACAAACCACAGCCTTCAGAATGAGGACACAGTTGAATCAATGGCTCTGTTATTAAGCTAATGCTGGATACTGTAACTCTCATGAAGCTAAGAGTTGGTGCCTTCACGTTACAATATATTTGTTTCACTTGTGAACCTAAAGTACAGTTTAGGGTTGTGTTTTAAATTAAAACTATAGTTTCTCTCTTGTGTCCACAGATGACTCAAGGACTTGTACATGGTGGATCTACTCCAGCATTCTTACACACCACTAATGTCCCACAACAAGGCAGTGGGGTGGGTTATATTCAGCAGCAGCAACAAACGCAGCAACTGCCACTTGCACAGCAGCAGCAGCCACAGCAGCAGCAACAAAGACAATACCAACATTCCCAAAACCAGACTGGCAGCGTTTCAGACTTCCGAAATATGCTGACGCGGTAGCAATGTGGACTTTGTTGGAGCACCGAGATCTGTCTCTGTGACGTCGTCATGCAGGCGGCAGCAAGTTGTGGCATTTGTGAAGTCAAACTCGATGCGGAGTTCTGCTTCAGAGAAGTGGGGGGAAAAAAAGAAAACGCTTGTGGTGACCGAACTTTTGATGTGAAGCTGCCCGCTGAGAAGAAGCCAGTCCATACGTCTCTAAAGTGAAACCAGATCTGGAGAGTCTGAGGCGCTGGGCCTTCATCACCAGGCTGCATAGCACTCAGGCGTCCACCAGTCCAACTGCTGGAAAAGTGGATTATCAAAGCTCTTAAGAAGACACTTTACATGTTTACATGTGGAAGTTTTTGTCTAACAGAGTTTCCTTCTAAGTGTCTGTTTGCACTTTGGTACTACCCCCTTCCCCGAGAGTAGAATATTTATTCCCCTCTCCCCCCATATTTTAATATTCTATTTTGTCCATAAATAACAGTTTAAGAAGAATTTGATTACTATTGAAATCTCCAACTCAACACCCCACCCCCATTGACACATGATATTATTTTTGCCTCCAATGAAAGTAGTTAATGTAATAAAGGGATTCATGTACATGAGGATTCTACATCAGTGTACATTTCAGTTGGCTGCCATAACGTTCCCAAAACAATGATTTACTCACATGTTCTTGGCGAGTTGGTTAGACGATCATATCAGAACATTAGGTTTGGTAGGAAACTAATAAACGGGATTTTCTCCAAATGTTAGGAAGCTCCATCTAGATTTTTAAAGCCTCAATCTGAAGAAGGGGTCCTGCAGCTATCAGAGCTCTGGAGTTGAGCTGGGCAGCATGAGTCCTCAAATGATAAACAGCTACCAGAGAGAGAGAGAGAGTTAGAGAGAGAAAAATGTGCCTTCAGCCATGGTGCGCCCATGGTACGGTTTGATGGTTTTGTCCGATTACGGCTTTAAAAATCCAGCTCAGGTCCATTTGGAATACAATGTTTTATTTTCATAAAGGTCATAATGAATTATTTTCCTTATCAGATTGAAATAAAATACATCTAGATTTCTATTGGGATATATTACAAATATATATATATATATATGTCAGATGATTTTTACATGCCTAGTACATCCCAACATTTTCATGAACTCTAGTGTACTTGATAAGATTCATTTATTACTTAATCCCTATTTATTACATGTATATTTCAAACAATATATGATTAAGAAACTACTTTTATACACAAAGATTAAAATAGTTTTTTTTTTTGTGTTCATTTAGACATTGAAAGGTCAACTCTGGTCTTTCCCTGTCATTGTTTCATAGAAACTGTTAGCATGTGGCTAATAGTATGGTTCAAGTCAGAAATTTACATACACTATAGCCAAATACTTTAAACCTTTCTGAGGTCAGTCAAGATCACTACTTTATGTATTTAAAAAAAAAAAAAAAAAAAGGAAAAAAAAGTGAGGTGAAAAAGTGAAAGGAGAAATAAGAGAGGAAAATATTTGTTTCATATATCACATTCCCAGTTTGCAGTCAGATTTGTAGCACTGGCATGTACTCTACTTTGTTGTCTTTGACACAGGTGTAGTAGGATGCTTGGGTTCGAAGAAACAATGGGCAACATGCTGCTGCCACCCCCATGCTTAGTGGTCAGGATTGTGTTATTTGGTTGTCCTCTTTTAATTCTAAACCTAACAGAGGACATCGAAGGTTTAGTCAGACTAGAGGATATTTTCCAAGAAAGTAAGATGCAGACCGACATCAGTTTCTATTCCAATCAGTTTTAAAGGCACATATAAACTTCTGACCTGCAGGAATTGTGATAATGACAATAATATTATATGTTAAATAATCTTTATTAAAGTAGATGTCTTAACTGACTTGCCAAATATATAGCTTGTTAATATGAAATTCGTGGAGTGGTTAAAAAAACAAAACAAACAAACAAAAAAAAGAACTCAACCTCAGTGTATGTAAACTTCTGACTTCAACTATGTTTTACACCACAATATAACAAGCGGCAGCAGAAGAGTGGAACTAGGGATTTGAAGATCTTTGAAACATCAGAACGGATTCTACCTAAACAGCATTACTATCTTTATCTGGTCAGATCAGTATTGTTTTGTTTATTTGAACATTTAAAGAAAAATGTCCGCTTATTTCTAAGCCCCCTACGACAAATGCATTTAAATACAAATATTATGAGCACATGCTTCATTTACCTTGAAAATCTAGCAGCCTCCAACGTGGGAAGAAAACCAGATTCGAGAATAATGTATTCACGTATGGAACGTTCCGCCAGTCACTATTTCAACATGTTACAATCTTTTCATTCTGATGGTGTCTATTTACATGTCCATCTTTGGAGTGCGGGGAAGGAAATGTTGCCGCAATATGTTTTGCAACTGCTAATCGGCTCTAATAACTGCACTCCTTATCTCAACAATATAAAGTTAAGCGGATACAAGCATATTCATTGGCTTAAGTTGTAAAGCTGTGTTGTGCATTTTGTCAGCGTGTTACCAGTTTGGGGTACTGTAATAATGGTGAGATTATGTGAGATTACAGTTGTTACAGAGAGGATTGGAGTATATCGACCAGATTAGCATCTGAACAATACACAGGAAGAACTAAGAAAAGAGCAAACTGCTGTTTTGTTTTGTTTTTAATGACAATCAGACAGATGGCATAACATTTTGAAACGTTCTGCTTAGATTTTTTTCCCCCACACAGCTCAGCAGAAACACTGATAATGCCGTTTCTTGTGCTACACTTTATAAAAGCCACCGGAATATTCAAGAGTCTGATATCAGGATATATTGAAGTTCAATTCATCATAGTACCATTGGAGACTGCTGTTCATACTGGATGACAGCTGTCAGCTAGTACACTTTCAGCATGATGTATGTTCAGTGCAGTTTTCCACTTTTCTATGTGCAATGTCAATTTGAAGAGAAGAATGTTAATTTATACTGTTTTAAATGTTTCAGGACAGATGTACGATGTATATAGAGGTGTAAAATAAGCTGTTGTACCTTGTAAATTATATGGAAGTATTTTTTTAATGAAAACGCCCTAACATTCCTTCAGCTGTTGATATTGACAGTATCCTTTTTCTCTAAAAAAGAACAGAAAAAAGGAGGAAAAAAAAAAGGTACAAGATGTGTCAACTGAAGTCTATGATTACAATGATCTCACAGGACTTTAACTGCATGGGAACTGTGTTAGTTTCTCCCGAACACAGAACCTCTGGGGTCAAGGGTCGTATGTTGACCAGGATGATTGGTAAACAAGATTAAATATTAAGTGAAGAATCCTTAACGGCAGGGTGCGGCTGTGCAGCTGCGCAGTCGCTGCTTTAAAGGCAATTCAGTGCAAACTGAATGAAGTCAGAAGAAAAAGTGCAATTTTACACCATCATCAAAACGTTTTTTTTTTTTTTTAAACAGCTGAAACAAGTCTCCCTTCATTCATCTCTATAGTTCCACGAGTTATCAGTGAGAGAGACGGCCCGTTAAGGTTCAGTTCAGCCAGCAACTCACATGTGCCATAGATGACGAGATTCGCTTTCCTTCATTTATTATGGAAAAACCAACAGAGTTTTGCAGTATATCACCCTGTCAGACAGTGGTAGATTTTTCTCCCCTTAATTCACCTAAACACATCATGCAAAGATTTCAGTCCACGTCTGTAAACAAATTCACTGTTATCACATTGTTCATGTTGTATGCCTTGCGAAGGTGGTTGAGGGAAATTCTGCTCATTAAACTCCACTGTGCTCCACCTAAATGTTGATGTTTCAGTGAGATGATTTTTAGAAGGCCTACTTTTTTTGTTGGCATGTATTGCTTCATAGAAGTTGTAAATAATCCATCCGCTTTGTCGATAGACACAGTTTTTTCTTTGTAGTTGGGTTCAAATGCTCCCAACAGTAGTTGCTGCACCTTCATTATTGTTTCCTTCAGAATGCTTTTCTTCTTCATGGTTATTTTACATTGTCGCTGTTTTGTTTTTGAAGGTGTGTGAATTTAATCACATCTAACCTTTTGTTTTCCGATTTGTAAATGAATGACTGACACCTTAAATGTGAGCAGTCGGATCAATGCTTTCTGTGTAAGATTCACCAGGAATGAACAAAACCAACCTGGTATATACAGCCATTTCTGCAGTTTCAGTGCAGAAAAAAAAGAAAAAAAAAATGAATATATTGTATAATAGAATGTAAAAAAAAACACTTTAGGCTACATAGTTGTTTATTTTATATGTCCAATAGATTACATATGTATGTTACATGATTTTAAAATTAAAGTAATTTTGTAACTGATATTGAAGTGTCTTACTAGAGGAGGTGAGGCTTTCTTTATGCGTTAAAGTTGGTGTTGCACAGTCACTTGTATGGCTTGTTTTATTTCTGTATTTACCATCAAAATAAGCTTTAAAAAATTGTTAACATTGTTTTAAAAGAAATTGACAAATTAAGTTTACATTCTAAAATAAATATCTTGATATTAATTATGATATACTGAATTATTTATAAATCATCCTGGATATTGTGAAATATTTGAAAATAAATATTTTTAAACGTATGTATTGTTATTCTGAGCCAGCGTTTCACTCAGTACAGGAATGTTTCACACTTGTGTGCCCTTAGTGCAAAAAGACACATTTTTATTTTGACATCAGACAACTGGACTTGTATTTCTCTGTGAAAGAAGGTCACAGATCTGTATTTTAATAATAATAATAAAAAAGCTTTCTCAAAGGATTATACATTATGTGACACTTACTGCTAGATCTATGACAAGAAATCAGAGAATCTGCAGGTGTCAAAAGTTATGTTTAGTATATAACAAGTGTATTCATCTTCCATGGCCTCAATGCTAATGTTTACAGCTTCTTCTCTTATTCTTGTGTAGACTAGTCAAGAGAAACTTCTGTGGCTCTGTACACCTTACTGATCAGGATTTCCACCTCATCTCCACCCAGATGACACAGGTCCAAGATGCACACCACATGTGTGTCCTCCAGCTCGCTGGCAGTGACCAAGACCTCCTCTGCAAGACAAATTTTAAACATGAGGTGTTGGTGATAAGAGACTGTACAGGTCTACGGAGCCCTAAGGGGACATCGGGAAGAAAACCGCCTCACTCCACTACGTGTCAGAGGGCAACAGTTCAGCTTTAGTTACTTACTTCATCACAATTTTTTTTTATCATGTTCATGTTTAATCATGCTCAAATGACCAGAACACACATACAATATAACAAAATAATTACAATTACAACAATGTGCTCTCGGATTAAACTGTAACACAGAGTCCCGCCTGAGTTTCTCTGATTTCAGCCAGTTGAGCATATTTGCCTATTTGCATGGGACTAGTAGTAAGTGTACGAAATGCCTTGTTGGTGTGAGAGGTCAGAGGAGAATAAGCACACGGATTCAAGATGATAGAAAGGCAACAGTGACTCAAATAACCACTCGTTGCAACCAAGGAATGTAGAACACCATCTCTGAACACACAACACGCCCAACGTTGAAGTAGTCAAACCAGCAGAAGACCAAACTGGGTGCCACTAAGAACAAAACAGGAAACTGAGACCACATTTCACACAGGCTCAGACTCAAACTGGATAGAAGATTGGAAAAACGTTGCCTGGTCTGATGAGTCTTGATTTCAGCTGTGACATTTGGATGGCAGGGTCAGAATGGACCCAGGACGTCCCAGGTGAAACTAGTCGAGTGTAACTACATTTTTCATCTCGTGAGCACGAGACTCTGTCAGTTTGAATATCTCACATGATGCTATCTCGTGATGCTTTCTGTAAAGAGATGCTATCTCGTGATGCTTTCTGTAAAGAGATAGTATCTTGTAATGCTTTCTGTAAAGAGATAGTATCTCTTAGCAGTATAGTATCTCTGCTTTCTGTAAAGCATCACGAGATGCATCACGAGATGCATCACAAGGTGTAAATTTGCACTTTTGACTTTGACTTGAATAATACAAAATATTACATAACATTAAAATTTGAGAAACTATCTCATGCTCATGTCCTCTTAGGGGCTCGGTACAGGTCTGTTGAAAAGCACGCATCACCTTTTAGTTGGAATATATTTAAACAATCCAAAATCCATCAGATCAGATTTTCAAACTGAACCGTTCACATTGACGTCAAATAAGATGATTCACGTCCCTCATGGAAACTCCTCAAATCTCTGGATGTTTATCCCATGTGAGGCAAACATGCACAGGAAGAATTGATTCATGCTTTATTAGGTGTTAACTGACTACTAAACTAACTACCCTCAATAGGGCCACTGTGTTTCATTATGATTGTGCTATTATTCTAGTTATTACATAAGGTAGCTAGTGAATGCTTCCCCCCTCAGCTTCAGTGCTGGCTACCTGGCTCAGGGAGAGTTGCTCCGCTGTGGTTGTCTGTGTGGCTGAGCGGGCAGAAGAAACCTGATGACAGGCAGGACAGCATGCTGTTGCCGTGGGGAACCTGAGGAAGGCCGACAGCCCGGGGCTCATCGGACCTCACAATGGGAAAATAAGCAGCGTCAATGGCTATCTGCTTGTTGATGCCTGTCAGAAAGATTACACAATAAAGACCATTTAATTGTTATCACTGTTCTTTGCTCTATGCAAAAATAAATATATGGTTATTATTCAGCCCTCAATGAACACTTATCTGATCATAGGTTTATTTTACACACAGAAAAGCTTCCATTCAAAGATAAGGCGATGTGTAATTACAAACAAACAACAAACAAAGCAGATCCACCTTAGTAATACAGAGTTATATAGAGTGACTCTAACGTTTGACTGCGTGACTTAGTTTCCTCTGACGGTGGGTCTCCACCTCAGAGTGACTCATGGAGGACGTTGAGGCCAAAACAAAAAAGGTCAGTTAGCTATTCAGGAAAAAAACAATCAGACAAACATCTTTGTCTAGGTGGCAGGGCTACTTATAAGAAACAGAAAGTTGGTTCCTGTATTCTCAAGAGAATATTACAGACAGAATATTATTCAGAAAAAAAGAGGATGTTGTGTCACAGTTCATGACCAAGAGAAATCACAGTGAAAGGAAGAGCGAGGAGTATGATTTTACAACAGAGACTGTCTCATATCAGAGTAACAGTACTTTACCTAATATTGTTACTTGGTAGTATCCTGTACAAAGTGGTGGTGGGACAGTGTCAGCGGTGTGTTCTGATGTCCACCGTGTTGGCTGAAGGTTGCTCCACTGCAGGAGGACATTCTTCTTGTCAAACGTGAACCTTCGAGAGATGCTGTCCTGGTAAAGTCCACCTTGACACAAATGCTCAGATATGTCTTGTTGTTGATTCGTCCAGCTGCTGCTTTCCCATGTTAAAGAGTCTGCTGAAGGACAAACACATCTTTGGCACAGGTTTCATGATAAGAGCCAATATACTTGTATTCATTAACTTTTATTTATTTTACACAAAGAAGATGGCTCACTGTTACGTATGACACAAAGAGAAATTATTAAGGACTAGCTTGGAGGATTTTTCCCTTGATGCCTTGCAGAGCTATTCAGCTGTCAAGCTTAAAGGCCTACATCGGATTTATTTGGAAGTTTATTGGACATAATACAGTTGCACTGTGGACAAATGATCCAAGAGAATACAAATAAGATTAAAAAAGCCTTTACGAAAAATAATAATTACAAAAATACTTCAATAAAGATTGGGATCGGACCGGGACATCACCTGGACTTGGAGTTTGCAGTTCTGCCTCTTGAACTCCCTCAGATACAGAGCCACTCTCTTCTTCTACTTCTTCTTCCTGCTCTTCTGTATTTTGATATACAGCCCTCCTACAGGAACAAAGACAACGAGCCAAAATAAGAATGCTTAAAATATTTTACTCACAAACACAGCAGGTGAATCTTAACTACCTTTTAGCTGATGCTCTACTGCGTTTCGGGGAAGCCTCCGGGGCTTTACTGTAAAAGATATTACATTTAACAGATGAATTGAGGCTTAACTCTGCCACATAACTATGATAAATATGTCAAACACACAAATCTGTAAGTCAAGCGTCAAACCATACCTGATATGAATTCTTCTTTTCTTCCTGCCTGATGAACTATTGTCAGATGGGGATGTTATCTTGTCCAAAAGACTCTGTTCCGATGTTGAGGGATTAACGTGTGGTTCTTGTACAGTTTGTTCACACACATCAGGAGAAACATCAGGCACCTGAAGAAAATTTGTGGAGTTATTATTACATATTTAATGGAAATTACAACTCTCTGAGAAGTGCTCTGAAATAACGACTCTTACATCTTTCTCTTCCGTTCCTTGTGACTCTGGGGTCTTTGGGCTTTTCATGTATCGCACCGCTGTGATCTGTCCTTGGATTGCAAGTTTTTTATGTTCTCTATATTGCAGAGTCTCTAACTCCTTCTTCAAATCAGCCACAGCAACCAGGGGAACTTGAACTGAAGACAAAGGGAAACTGGGTAACAAAAGTCTACGAAGACAATTCAGCCACATCACTTTTAGGATAAAGACATAGAGGAGATGCACAGTATAGATGGTAACATGGTTTGTACAGTATGCTGTATCGTGTAGCAGAACTACAGAAGAATGCTAACACAGATATGACTGAATTCCTACCTTGTTTTTCTCAATCTAATAAATGTACTCTTAAATGAAAAAAAACAAACAAACAAAAACTGGTTTAAATATGTTTTAAATAAACAAAACCTTTGAACTATTCTCTATTCTCTATCCTTACTTGAGGAACCTGCTGTTGACTGTGTAAATATCTGTGGGGGTCGAGGGTAGCAATAGTGGCCACCAACTGCTGTCTTCTCTTGGACGGCGCTGTCCTTGAGAGTCTTGGTCCACTGGATGAAACTCTTCACTCTGGGATCACTCACATATGGCTGACCTTTGTGGTAGCCTATTGTGGACACAGATCAAGAATATTCAATTGAGCTCCACCAACAGCACATGATACTACCACCACTTGATATTATCAGGCACTTATTGCTACAGCTGTTTTAACCTGTGATGAAAATCTCAGTCTCGCAGCTGCTTGTGAGGTACGGCAACGATCCCTCCACTTGAAAAACTCTCATCTGAGTGCACACCAGGTAAGTCACTGTGGAAAAAATGATGGTATATTAAGAAACTAAGGGGCATGTTAACAGGCTGCAGCAGAGCTAAGAGATACAACTTGATACAGGTGACTTACTTGGACAGATATGACTGAAGATTTCAGCTTGAGAAGAGGAAAACAGCTCCAGGATAAAAGGATGGTTTGAGGTTCCATCCACCGCATGGACCCAGCGATATGTCCAGTATTTATCTGGACCTGAAATGTGAACATTGTCAGTCAGTAAATTAGAAAGGAAGTAGCAGATTAAATAGAAATGTTTCTCACCCTTGTTCCCTTTATTCTTGACTCTTTCAACGCGACCAACAAATGTTACCAAACCAATAACATCACATGCAGAGTTGTTGGCCAGGTTCTCCAGTTCTGACCTGTAAAAGTCAAACATGGAATAGTTCTGGAATAATATTGAAATCATAATATTATGATTATGATTATTTGGACCAATAAGCAAAAGCTACACAACAGGATCGTATTAAATGTCTCAGCTAGAATCACATCTGGAATATAAGACAGACAAATGTAGGACCGTGGGGTAATTAAATGATTCCAATTCATTACCTGGTAGTGAACTGGTAGGAAACCTCAGGCAGACCCCACTGAGGTAAAACACTCTTTGGTGAGACCACAGTGATGACAGAAGCTGGGTTGCGAGGGTTCAGGCAGATTTCTTGGAAGACAGCATGATATAAGTATAAGCTAAGGCTTTAGTTTATTAACTTAATTTAATTAACTTAAACCAAAGGTATTGACAAAATAAATCACAGATGAGGTTTCCTGCACAGTTTAGACCTTTACAAAACCCTGAAGAATGAAAAATAAATGCCAGCACAGATGGAATTATTTGAATTTGGAAAGATTATATAGAAATGCTATGCAATTTTCACACAGTGCTGTCGCATCTTCGAAATGCAACAATATGATTAATAGTTACAGTGGGGGAAATAAGTATTTGATCCCCTGCTGAATTTGTAAGTTTGCCCACTTCCATAGAAATGATCAGACTCTGGTTTTTATGGTTGTTTACTGGTTATGGGTATAGACAGAATATCAATCGAAAATGCATAAAAAACACACAATCTAAAAGTTATAAATTGTTATGTATTTTATTAAGGGAAATAAGTATTTGATCCCCAACAATTCACTTAGAATTCAGGCTCCTACAGATTGGCTGGTGCGCATGTGGCACACAGCTGTGCTCAGTCAACTAATTACCAATACTCCTGATCTTAACTCGTCATGTATATAAAGCACACCTGCTCTAAGAATCAGTTTCTTACATTCCAACTTCTACAGCACCATGGGCAAGACCAAAGAGCTGTCAAAAGATGTCAGGGACAAGATTGTAGACCTGCACAAGGCTGGTATAGGTTACAAAACCATCAGCAAAAGGCTTGGTGAGAAGGTGACAACTATTGGTGCCATTATTCGCAAGTGGAAGACCCATAAAAGGACCATCAACTGTCCTCGGTCTGGAGCTCCCCGCAAAATCTCGCCTCATGGAGTGAGGATGATGATGAGAAAGGTGAGGGAGCAGCCTAAAACAACACGGCAGGAGCTTGTTAATGATCTGGAAGCAGTTGGGACCTCCGTCACCAAGAAAACAGTTGGTAACACACTGCGCCGTTATGGATTGAACTCTTGCAGGTCCCCCTGCTCAAGAAGGCACATGTACAGGTCCGCCTTAAGTTTGCCAGTGAACATCTAAATGACTCAGAGAAGGCTTGGGAGAAAGTGCTGTGGTCTGACGAAACCAAAGTTGAGCTATTTGGCATTAACTCGACCCGCCGTGTTTGGAGGATGAAAAAACGTGAGTATGACCCAAAGAACACCATACCCACGGTTAAGCATGGAGGTGGAAACATCATGTTTTGGGCTGTTTTTCAGCAAAAGGTACAGGGCAACTTCACCGCATTATGGGGCCAATGAATGCAGCCATGTACTGTAACATCTTGGACAAAAACCTTCTTTCCTCAGCAAGAACACCGAAGATGCCTCGTGGGTGGGTTTTCCAACATGACAATGACCCAAAACATACTGCCAGGACAACAAAGGAGTGGCTCAAGAAGAAGCATATTAAGGTCATGGAGTGGCCTAGTCAGTCTCCAGACCTTAACCCGATCGAAAACCTGTGGAGGGAGCTGAAGCTCCGAGTTTCCAAGAGGCAGCCAAGAAACTTGAAGGATTTAGAGACTGTCTGTAAAGATGAATGGGCCAAAATCCCTCCTGCGCTGTGTGCAAACCTGGTGACCAACTACAAGAAACGTCTCATCGCTGTGCTTGCCAACAAAGGTTTCTCTATAAACTACTGACTTGTGTTGTGCTTGGGGATCAAATACTTATTTCCCTTAATAAAATACATAACAATTTATAACTTTTAGATTGTGTGTTTTTTATGCATTTTCGACTGATATTCTGTCTATACCCATAACCAGTAAACAACCATAAAAACCAGAGTCTGATCATTTCTATGGAAGTGGGCAAACTTACAAATTCAGCAGGGGATCAAATACTTATTTCCCCCACTGTATGTACCTACCTACAGAGTTAAAGTTCTTCATTCTGTGATGGTCCATTTGTGGTCGTGACCGGTTAGAATAACTCTGCTTCAGGGTGTAATTTTGGAGGTACAACACTGTGCCAACATTCAGTCTCTGGTAAAACTCAGGACAAAGTTCGTTCCAAAGCACAACAGACATTGTGCCACTCTGATCAGCAACTTCAAAGTATGCCTGAAATTATGACAAAGAAAACTTTTTGACATTTTGGTTCCAGACTGAGAAACTACCTCAGTCTTCAACTATTTTTTACCATTGTTTTATTTTTATCTTAATCTATTTTTTTCCCTTGACTCATATTCTTATGTCTATGTCTGGTAACATTTATGTTCTCTGTTATCTTGAGACTCTTGGACAAAACCATTTCCCTGCAGGAATCAATAAAGTGATCTTGAATCTTGAATGAAAACTGAAATAACAACACTGATATATAAAGAAACATAAGATGAGATACAATATGAAAAACATCTAATTTAAAAACTCACCTGGTAGGGGTAATCAATCTTGAGCCCAAACTTCCCATAGTACCTTAATCTGGATTTATGTATTATTTTCACCAGGAGGGGGAGATTTTTCCATGTGCTTCTGAAGAATGACTCCAGACTTGAAAGGAGCGCAACTTTGGACACTGTTGAAAAGAAGATGTGTTCATCACAGTGTGGTAGACGAAGCAAATTCAAATCTAGACAAGTAAGGAATAATAAAATGAAAATATGTTATGTCATATAAAAGAGGAGCTGGACTCTTACCTGACTCGACTTAACAAACCAATTTCAGCAAACATGTTTTAGCCAACTGTTAGTGAATAGATATCATATTAGTTTACTATTAAAAATAAATGTTTTTTTGTTCTGTTCTGGTTTTAGCTTTGTAAATTTTCTTTTTTTCTCTCTTTTATGTCATTATAAATAAAATATGTGATAAACCAACAGGCACTCAAAACCAGATATCTGAGGACTGTGACACTGTAATGGGTATGTGACACCCACTGTTGATGGCAGTAGCTCAGTTGGTAGAGCAGGTTGTTTACTAATGTAATTGGTGGTTCAATCCATAGCCAGCAAACGTTTGGAGGACAAAATGCACTGCACATCACCCCAAAAACACCACACCAACAGTGAAGTTTGGTTGTGGGAACATCATGGTGTGGGGCTGTTTTTCTGCATATGGTACTGGCAAACTTCATATAGTTGAAGGGAGGATGAATGGAAAAATCTACCGAGACATTCTTGAGAAAAATCTGCTGCCATCTACCAGAATGATGAAGATGAAAAGAGGATGGACATTTCAGCAAGACAATGATCCCAAACATAGAGCCAAGAAAACTCTGAACTGGCTTAAGAGAAAGAAAATAAAGCTGCTAGAATGGCCCAGACAATCAGCTGACTTGAATCCAATTGAAAATCTATGGAAAGCTAAAAATCAGAGTTCATAGAAGAGGCCCATGGAACCTTAAAATTTTAAAGACTGTTTGTGTCAAAGAATAGGCCAAAGTCACACCTGAGTAATGCATGTGACTAGTTTCTCCATACAGGAGGCGTCTTAAAGCTATCATTACCAAAAAAGGCTTTTACACAAAGTATTAAATATCAGTAAGCCTGTTCAATACTTTTTTTCCCTCTGTTGTTTTACATTATTACACGTAACTTAATTTCTAAACTTATTTGTTTTTGTTTTTTTCTATGTATGGATTACTTGGGTTGTTACCAACACCTGGTGAAAATTTCATGTCAATAGCACCTTTAGAAATTAGTTTACTGTGAAAAATTGTGATGTGTTCAATACTTAATTTAACTGCTGTATGTTGAATGACAAATGACTGTGAAGACTCTTTTTGACTACCGCTATTATAGAAAAGTGGTATGCATGCATCCATTTTTCAGTACAAACTAAGTTGTGTTGCACCTGCTATATTTACTAAACTAAATACTGTCACATAATTACAAGTCAAACCACATTAGTGATGTAAATGATATGTAACAGAGAAAGTATAGTATCTCACCATCCAGAACCGAGACAGATGAAGGAGACCGTGACTCCCAGATGTCTCCCTCTGGATCATCATTGTTCCACAGAGACAGGTAGTGTTTGCGGCTCACCTGAAGGGGAACATCACTTTGCAGCACCAGACTCCTTTCCATGCCATGCTTTATCAGCATGGGCAGTGAACTGGCATCCTTGACCTGGGGCAGGACAGCAGACGTCTCTGTACCACACCTGAGCTTTTCAAGGCAAATGTAACCATGTCCCAGTCTCCTCTCGTTGTAAACAAACGAGCACTGCATGATGCGGATGTCACTTCCAGTCCTCAGGGTGTTTTTGTGCACCAGGTGATTCAGGCTGGGGTGGACAAAGCATTTGGCTCTCCAGACTCCATCGGTAACCGTCACGTCATAGCTGTAGCTATCGACCTGCTGCAGCCCATCAGTTTGCTCCGACAAGTACCTCTGGAGTGCAATGACAGCTACAGGAGCCGTCTCCTCAGTCTTTAGTTTCAGGCACTGTGTATTTGATAACCGCTCCAACGTTCTCTGGAGGAAAGACGCTGGAGACAGACCAGCCGAAGAACAAGACGAGCTGTCCTCCATGACACCATTTAAACCAGTTACTTGTCAGATAGCCGAAGTGTCACAAAATTATCTCATGTTAGCTCGGTGGCTAACTTCCCTCTAGTAATAGCAATAGTGTCAGAAGTCATACGCGTTTAAATGAGTACGATGAACTAGTCGTAACTAACTTAATAAAAGAGTAGACCGGTCGCCGTGATACAATTATTTTCTCGCACAAGACTTAATAGTGACGTTTATGAGCAGAGGCTACTTTGCTAGCTAACAGTTACTAGTTGACAGTTATTGCTAACTCGCTACAAACACCTCGGTGCCAGTTGATGGCGTCACTATTCACCTCGAACACCAAAACATGTAGAAAGCGAAATAAATTCACTTCATACACGCGGATAATTTATGTCTTACTTTGTCAAACCAAATACTTAAATTTGACCTAAAACTTAGCCGGCTAACGTACTTCGTAAATTTCTGTTTTTAAAATCCGCGCTGAGCTGAGTGAGCAGTGAACAGTTAAACTGACGTCATTCAGGGGACGAGTGCATTGTGGGGAGCATAGACATTAATACAAGCATTAGCACCATTAGCACTAGCACTATACAGTCGCACCCATAGATGCACCGAGCAGTTTGGTACACAAAAGCTTTTAAGAGTTTATTGTAAAACACATGTATGTTTAAATATTTACAATACCTAACAACATAACATGATTGGTTGTTGACTGCACACTTAATGAAAAGTTAGCAAATCAGAATCACGAAGACATTTAAATTATTATTATTTTTTTAAATTAACGGTTTAAAATTTTTAACTTTAAAATGCTGTAGACATATTTTAAACCTTATAAATTTGATTTCTATTGTGGCATTGTGAAATGGCCTAATTTCTTTTTATTTTTATAAATGGCAGGGAATAAGATTCTATCACAGTACTATTCTTCCACATCTTTATACCACGGTCCAAATGTGTCTTCATGTCAGACCAAATCTATTATAGTCTACAGCATCTCAAATCAGCTTCCAATGGCAGCCTTTTTTGTAGTCAGTTGAAGGTTCACAGCTGTTGTACCAAAACTGTTGTCCAAATTGGACTATCCAAGTATTTGGCTTAGATTCCCCTAAAAATCTTGAGTTTATGAAAAAAAAAAAGAAAAAAGAAAAAATGCAAATCATTAAAAAGCAAACCTATTTCTCTTTATGAACTTCTATTTTCCTTATCTCTCTTCATGAACTTCTTTTTCCTTATATGGATAACTGTATGTGAATATATATACTGTATGTGATTATTATTAGTTTGTGTCCCATGCCAATGGTCCCATGGCATTTTATGTCATTTATGTGAGATGCCAGCAGGGGGAGACTTCTCCTTACCACTGCAGAATCCTCAGGAGATTGAGCCCAAACACACCCTCTATTGTTCTCTGTATTTTCCTCTCTCTATATATATTTTTTTATTTATGTTCTCCAATTGTGTTTTCTTGTTTCAACCTACCCTGTTTTTCCTTCATTATACTCTTGTTCACTTGAGCCTTTCCTTTTTCAGTGTCAAAGTATCTTCTTGCACAAGTAAATGGTTATACAGTAATGTTTTTATTAGACTTTTCTTGCCCTCACAGAGCTTTAATGTCCACCTGAACCTCTGGGTTGAATAGAAACTATGAATTCCAAGCTTAAAGGTCAACCTCATTCATTTTATTTGCTTTCTGGTTAAATAGCAGGTAATCAAGGTGTTCTTGTGCGACTGTTGATACTTGTAAAAAGTTAAAAAAAAATTTTAATCAGACTTTTACATGATTTTAATTCTAATTAACTGCATTTTATCACATTTTATGATTTTAATTCTTCCTGATTCTATTTTATCACCGTTGATTTTTATTTATGTTATTCATGTTTTACATGGCTTATTTTAACATGGTTCATTTATTATTTTTATTTATTTATTGATCTATTTATTTTAATTTCTTACCACATCTTACTGTTTTAGTATTTAATTCAAGTCAAGCTCAGGCCTTCTGGGTGTATTAAGTGGTAGTAGAAGATGAAATGAGAGATGATTTGATTTGATTTGATTGATTTGATTTGATAAAGAAGTAGACACTGAAGGAGTCTCACAGTTATTCATAACACTGACATGACAAATATCACTGTTGCAACTTCCTGGCAAGTGACTCAGCCACCATGTTCCTCCTATCTATGTCACTTAAACTTTTTTTTTTTACATATTACATAGGGTTCAGCCACTTTCCTTGTTCACGTGTATAGGTTACTCATTTGCCACCATGAAATGCAGTATATCATTATAAAGTCACAGGTATCATATGTTCCAATCTTACAGTTTGCATTCTTGGTCAGGTTTCTTGGTGTTATAATGTTTGGGTTTTTCTTGACAGTACAGGACAAGGGACCAAGATAATAAAATAAAACCATGCATAACATCTTTCAGTGGTGGTGCTGCACTTATATTTTTCGCTTATTATGTTACTCAGTAATTCAGTTATAAGTGAGCAGAAAGAAATGGCAATGCTCTGAAACCAAAGGCTGACGGTGTTTACAGAGGTTAATTGTACATATTGCTCATATTTCATATGTACAATGGCATTAAAGTGTAAGTAGCATGTAAAGTCTACCAAACAAACTGACCGCAGTCATTTAACAGAGGTGCAACAAATATCTGCTGCTAAGTTAACACACTCTTGTCACTGCCAGCAGAGATACTTAATGTATCTTGGGACAAATTAAAATATTTGGCCTGTGAAGCCAAGTAGACCAAGTAGGGGAAAAAATGAAGAGGGGCTTCAAATAAGGCTAGCTTTAGTGATATTTTGCAATAATAAATATAAACTTCTAAACCTGTTTAAATGAAAGTGCATTGAAGATGTTCCACAATTCCCCCTTAGGTGCCCCCAGCTATCTTCTTTATGACAGATTTTGCTAGTTTGTTGTGGAGGGGGTGCCGTTCAAGATTTAAGAGGTGTAAATACTGGTTCTACTTGTCCCACTGTGCTACATATGTATGCTGACAAGACACACAATAACTCCCACTGCTGCATGTACTGTCGCATCTACTCCACATGCAGAATCTGTTGAAATATTTGAAAATTGTTGTGGCTCGGGGAAAACAGACTTTATTAGCAATTAAAGGTGAGCAAATATGATGGATAATTGGCCGTATTATTCATTCATTATTTTTTTTTAAGAATGAAACGCCTTCGCGTCGT